>NC_086449.1:10636320-11271320 GCF_028390025.1 Pseudophryne corroboree
ATGTGACACTGTGGGTGAAGGTTGTACCACAGTAATATATTTTCATACTCATACACGTATTGTGCGACACTGTGGGTGAAGGTGGTACCACAGTAATATATTTTCATACTCATACTCGTATTGTGCAACACTGTGGGTGAAGGTGGTACAACAGTAATATATTTTCATACTCATACATGTATTATGTGACACTGTGGGTGAAGGTTGTACCACAGTAATATATTTTCATACTCATACACGTATTGTGCGACACTGTGGGTGAAGGTTGTACCACAGTAATATATTTTCATACTCATACACGTATTGCGTGACACTGTGGGTGAAAGCAAACTGTAGTGTTAGATTACTATCTCTGACTCATACATGTATTGTGACACTGTAGGTGGTTCATTTTTTGTACAAATTGTGGTGTTTACTGTACCCCACTTGGTTCGTGCCTGTTTATATATATGGAGGACGAACAATTAAGAGGAGAGCAGGATGCACATCTTAGTGCTGAAGGTGCTGCCACCAGCCATGATGATACAAGTCCCTCAACGTCATCTACTAAGACCAAAGCCCAAGGGCATAGATTGGCTAAAGTCAGGACATGTAAAATCAAAGAAAAAGTAAAATATAGATTAGTAAAAGTCGGATTAGCAGTAACTATATTGCATAGCAAAATAGTTTGCTATGCAATAAAGACCATCACCAATGCCCCATTGATTATTTCATTTTTTTTATAATCAATTAAATTAAATTACTAATCAGTGCTTCCTTCCACTACATACATATTCTACCTCTGATTTCACCACAGTGGATTCAATTTCTCACATCACCCACATCGTGGTGTCGTTCACTCTGCCTGTCACAACTGTCACATTGCTGAAAGAACCGACAGATAAGCTTGTGGAGGGATGCCTGAAATCTATTTAATCCCTTTAAGGAGCTGTACATATACCCACTATTGCTGTCTCTTGGGCTGCAAAAGGTATTGACGCGTGAGGTCAGGCATTAGAGGAAGAGCTACCCGAGGATATCTTTGACAATGCCAGACAATACCTGTCTCACATTTCCACCGCCACTTATTACATTTAGGAGGCACCCTCTAAGGTGGGAGTAATGGCAGCGAAGGCATCGACCACGTCTGTACTGGCTTGCCGTTTTCTGTGGTTGAGGTCATGAAAGGTGGACCTAGATTCTAAAAAACCTTGGAGGTACTCCCCTTTACTGGGGACATTTTGTTTGGGGAAGACCTAAATAAAATTGTGTCTGAAATAGCAGCTGCTAAGACTGCTTTTCTCCCCAATACTAAGCCTTCTGCGCAGAAGGCCATAGGCCACCTTTCGTTCCTTTCAGCCTCATGGATAAGCAAAATGTCAGGCATGCCCGAGACAATCTCATGCTCCTAAAACCACCAAGCCCAAGGCAAATCAATCCTGGGAAGCCCATCAGCCTGCTTCTAAACATGACAAGCCTGCTGCTTGATGGGACAGGCCTCCCCCTGGGGGACTCCAGGGTGGGAGGCCCACTTCTACAGATCACCCAGGTCTGGTTAAAGACCACTTCAGATGAATGGGTACTGGAGGTTGTCTCTCATGGGTACGTTGTCTCCTTCAAGAGATGTTGAAGTTCTGCAACACAGCTCTCCCTTCGGAGCCATTAAAGGCACAAGCTCTACAAACGGTTATGGGTTCTCTCCTGAATACAGGAGTGGTTGTGCCTGTCCCAGAGAGGCAGAGGTTTTTACTCTACCCTGTTTCTAGTCCAGAAACCAAATGGGTCATGCCGGCCTATACTCAACCTCAAATCTTTTAACAAGTTTGTGAGAGTGTCCAGGTTTCGTATGGAAATGCTGCATAAAATTGTGCTGGCTATGAAACCCGGAGACTATATGGTATCCCTGGATATACAGGATGCATATCTGCATATTCCTATTGCCATGTTGCATCAGCAGTTCCTGCGGTTTGCTATTGGCAAACTTCATTTACCAATTCCAGGCTCCGCCATTTGGACAGGCTACGGGTCCTTGGATCTTCACCAAGGTCATGGCTGTGATGACGGCCTATCTCCGTCGCAAGGGAGTCAGAATCCTGCCGTACTTAGATGACCTGCTGTTTCAAATTCTCACAAAGTCCTCCTAAGTCATCTGTAACTGACGGTAACCTTCCTGCAAGCCCATGGGTGGCTAATCAAAAGGAAGAAGTCCTCACTGATCCCAACTCTGAGCAAAGTGCATCTGCGGGGACTCTTAAATACACACAGTTAGAAACAGTTTCTGTCTTCAGGACAGGATAAGATACTTCCTTTGTTGCCCCAGAGTGTCGATACAAGTACTTTGCCTGATGGTGTCAGCCTTCAACATGGTAGAGTACGCTCAATTTAATTCCCGCCCGCTACAGTGATTAATCCTTTCAATGTGGGATGGCCTGTCGTTGACCTGGTGGCTCCAGGACCAGAGATTGAGCAGGGGCCGTCCCTTCTGGATCCCCGACTGGGTCCTACTGACAACAGATGCCAGTCTGAGGGGATGGGAAGCGGTGTTGGAGCAACATTCTTTTCAAGGACGTTGGACCAAGGAGGAATCACTCCTCCCGATAAACATCATGGAGCTGAGGGCAATGTTCAATGCCCTGCCTCAGGTATGGAACAGGCCTGTCCAAGTATGATCCGACAATGCCACCATGGCGGCATACATAAACCATCAATGCAGCACACAAAGCCACATGGCAATGATGGAAGTGTAAAAAATCCTTTGTTAGGTGGAACGCTATCTGCCAGCCATATCGGCAGTGTTCATTCCGGGTGTTCTAAACTGGGAAGTGGACTTCCTCAGTCGCCAGGACGTGCATACCGGAGAGTGAAGTCTTCATCCAGAAGCCTTTCAACTCTTAGTGGACAAGTGGGGTCTACCGGACGTCGACCTTATGGCATCTCAACACAATTATAAGGTTACGGTCTTCGGATTTCGGACCAGGAATCCTCAAGCAGTGTTTGTGGATGCTCTGGCACTTCCATGGAACTTTTGGCTACCCTACGTGTTCCCTCCAGTGTCACTCTTGCGGAAGTTCAAACAAGAAGGAGGATTACTGCTTAAAGTTGCTTCAGCGTGGCCCAGGCGGCATTGGTTCTGAGACCTACAGGGTCTGTCGATGGGGCATCCCCTTCTAATTCCTCAGTAAACAGACCTCCTCATACAGAGCCCTTGGGGTATATTTACTAAGGTCCCAATTTTGACCGAGATGCCATTTTTTCTTCAAAGTGTCATCTCGAGAATTCACTAAACTCAAATCACGGCAGTGATGAGGACATTCGTATTTTTTTGGAAGTCAAAGTAAAAAAATACGAATGAATACACCATCGGTCAAAACGCGGCTGTTTAAGTATGAATCTCGGTCATTTACTAAGAAGTGCAAAGCAAAAAAAAAAAAACACTGCCGTGAAAAATTACAACTCGTAAAAAAGTGCTAAAAAAACCCAGACCTGCTTTTTTGAGCCGTGATTGGATAGGCATGCACGGATCCATGAGATCCGTGCATGTATATCAGTGGGAAGGGGTGGGAAAGTGTTAATTTACCTAAAAAAAAATTGCGTGGGGTCCCCCCTCCTAAGCATAACCAGCCTCATGCTCTTTGAGCCGATCCTGGTTGCAGAAATATGGGGGGAAAAATGACAGGGGTTCCCCAATATTTAAGCAACCAGCATCGGGCTCTGCGCCTGGTCCTGGTTCCAAAAATACGGGGGACAAAAAGCGTAGGGGTCCCCCGTATTTTTAAAACCAGCACCGGGCTCCACTAGCTGGACAGATAATGCCACAGCCGGGGGTCATTTTATACAGTGCCCTGCGGCCATGGCATCAAATATCCAACTAGTCACCCCTGGCCGGGGTACCCTGGGGGAGTGGGGACCCCTTCAATAAAGGGGTCCCCTCCCCCAGCCACCCAAGGGCCAGGGGTGAAGCCCAAGGCTGTCCCCCCCATCCAATGGGCTGCGGATGGGGGGCTGATAGCCTTTTTTGAAAAGTGTAAGATATTGTTTTTAGTAGCAGTACTACAAGGCCCAGCAAGCCTCCCCCGCATGCTGGTACTTGGAGAACCACAAGTACCAGCTTGCGACGGAAAAACAGGCCCGCTGGTACCTGTAGTACTGCTACTAAAAAAATACCCAAAAAAAGACATTACACACATACCTTGACAGTAAAGTTTTATTACATCCATCCACCCAAACATACATACATACTTACCTATGTCCCCGCGCAGGTCGGTCCTCTTGTCCAGTAGAATCCATGGTGTACCTGTTGAATAAATTCTACTCACCAGATCCAGGGTACCAGGCTCCTCGGATAATCCATTTGTAATCCACGTACTTGATCAAAATAAAAAAACGGAGACCCGATCCTCGCACTGAAAGGGGACCCATGTTTTCACATGGGTCCCCTTTCCCCGACTGCCAGAAACCCCCTCTGACTTATGTCTAAGTGGGTTTCTTCAGCCAATCAGGGAGCGCCACGTTGTGGCACCCTCCTGATCGGCTGTGTGCTCCTGTACTGACTGACAGGCGGCACACGGCAATGTTACAATGTAGCGCCTATGCGCTACATTGTAACCAATGGTGGGAACTTTCTGCTCAGCGGTGAGGTCACTTTCGGTCAACCGCTGAGCAGAAAGTTCCCACCATTGGTTACAATGTAGCGCATAGGCACTACATTGTAACACTGCCGTGTGCCGCCAGTCAGTCAGTACAGGAGCACACAGCCGATCAGGAGGGTGCCACAATGTGGAGCTCCCTGATTGGCTGAAGAAACCCACTTAGACATAAGTCAGAGGGGGTTGCTGGCATTCGGGGAAAGGGGACCCATGTGAAAACATGGGTCCCCTTTCAGTGCGAGGATTGGGTGTCCGTTTTTTTATTTTGATCAAGTACGTGGATTACAAATGGATTATCCGAGGAGCCTGGTACCCTGGATCTGGTGAGTATAATTTATTCAACAGGTACACCATGGATTCTACTGGACAAGAGGACCGACCTGCGTGGGGACATAGGTAAGTATGTATGTATGTTTGTGTGGAAGGATGGAATAAAACTTTACTGTCAAGGTGTGTGTGTAATGTCTTTTTTTGGGTATTTTTTTAGTAGTAGTACTACAGGTACCAGCGGGCCCGTTTTTCCACCGCATGCTGGTACTTGTGGTTCTCCAAGTACCAGCATGCGGGGAGGCTTGCTGGGCCTTGTAGTACTGCTACTAAAAACAATGGCCCTCATTCCGAGTTGTTCGCTCGCAAGGCGATTTTAGCAGAGTTGCTCACGCTAAGCCGCCGCCTACTGGGAGTGTATCTTAGAATCTTAAAATTGCGAACGATGTATTCGCAAAATTGCGATTAGCACACCTCTTAGCAGTTTCAGAGTAGCTTCAGACTTACTCGGCATCTGCGATCAGTTCAGTGCTTGTCGTTCCTGGTTTGACGTCACAAACACACCCAGCGTTCGCCCAGACACTCCCCCGTTTCTCCGGCCACTCCTGCGTTTTTTCCGGAAATGGTAGCGTTTTTCCCCACACGCCCATAAAACGTCCAGTTTCCGCCCAGAAACACCCATTTCCTGTCAATCACATTACGATCGCCGGAGCGATGAAAAAGCCGTGAGTAAAAATACTACCTTCATAGCAAATTTACTTGGCGCAGTCGCAGTGCGGACATTGCGCATGCGCACTAAGCGGAAAATCGCTGCGATGCGATGAAATTTACCGAGCGAACGACTCGGAATGAGGGCCAATATCTTACACTTTTCAAAAAAGGCTATCAGCCCCCCATCCGCAGCCCATTGGATGGGGGGGACAGCCTCGGGCTTCACCCCTGGCCCTTGGGTGGCTGGGGGGGGACCCCTTGATTAAAGGGGTCCCCAGTCACCCAGGGTACATCGGCCAGGGATGACTAGTTGGATATTTGATGCCATGGCCGCAGGGCACTGTATAAAAGTGACCCCCGGCTGTGGCATTATCTGTCCAGCTAGTGGAGCCCGGTGCTGGTTTTAAAAATACGGGGGACCCCTACGCTTTTTGTCCCCCGTATTTTTGGAACCAGGACCAGGCGCAGAGCCCGATGCTGGTTGCTTAAATATGGGGGAATCCCTGTCATTTTTTCCCCCATATTTCTGCAACCAGGATCGGCTCAAAGAGCCCGAGGCTGGTTATGCTTAGGAGGGGGGACCCCACGCAATTTTTTGGGGGGATTATACACAATTTAATTATTTTAAAAAAAATGCAGAATGAACCCCAGCATGGATCTCACAGATCAGGCCGGGATTCAATGGGGTTTATTTACTAAGATTCATAATTTCCGAAAAAAGGTCAAAGTTCAATCACGAATGACATCGACAGTGTAAAACTGCAACTTTTTGAATGGATTACGACTAATTTACTAAGCTGTCGTATTCGTGTTTTTCTTTGCTTCCGATGTCGATGTCATTCGTGTTTTTTTACCTAATTTAACGGCAGTGATTAGCAAAACACTGCCGTTTTTTTTTACAATCAATCTCGGCCGGATTTGTGTGATCCGTGCTGGGTTTTTTTTTTTTTTTTTTTTAAGTAAACAATGTAATTTTTTTAAAAAAAATGCGTGGGGTCCCCCCTCCTAAGCATAACCAGCCTCGGGCTCTTTGAGCCGATCCTGGTTGCAGAAATATGGGGGAAAAAATGACAGGGGTTCCCCCATATTTAAGCAACCAGCATCGGGCTCTGCGCCTGGTCCTGGTCCCAAAAATACGGGGGACAAAAAGAGTAGGGGTCCCCCGTATTTTTAAAACCAGCACCGGGCTCCACTAGCTGGACAGATAATGCCACAGCCGGGGGTCACTTTTATATAGTGCCCTGCGGCCGTGGCATCAAAAATCCAACTAGTCACCCCTGGCCGGGGTACCCTGGGGGAGTGAGGACCCCCTCAATCAAGGGGTCCCCCCCCCCCAGCCACCCAAGGGCCAGGGGTGAAGCCCGAGGCTGTCCCCCCCCATCCAATGGGCTGCGGATGGGAGGGCTGATAGCCTTTGTTGTAAAATAAAAGATATTGTTTTTAGTAGCAGTACTACAAGTCCCAGCAAGCCTCCCCTGCATGCTGGTACTTGGAGAACCACAAGTACCAGCATGCGGCGGAAAAACTGGGCCGCTGGTACCTGTAGTACTATTACTAAAAAAATACCCAAAAAAACACAAGACACACACACCGTGAAAGTATAATTTTATTAAATACATACACACATACATACATACTTACCTTAAGTTCCCACGCAGGTCGGTCCTCTTGTCCAGTAGAATCCAAGGGGTACCTGTTGAAAAAATTATACTCACGAGATCCAGTGGTCCAGGCTCCTCGGCAAATCCAGGGTTAATCCACGTACTTGAATAAAATAAAAAAACGCTGTCACGACCACGAACTGAAAGGGGACCCATGTTTGCACATGGGTCACCTTTCCCCGAATGCAAGAAACCCACTTTGCCTTCTGGCTAAGTGGGTTTCTTCAGCCAATCAGGGAGCGCCACATTGTAGCACTCTCCTGATCAGCTGTGTGCTCCTGTCCTCACTGACAGGCAGCACACGGCAGTGTTACAATGTAGCGCCTATGCGCTACATTGTAACCAATGATGGGAACTTTCTGCCCTGCGGTTGACCTAAAGTGACGTCACCGCTGAGCAGAAAGTTCCCATCATTGGTTACAATGTAACGCATAGGCGCTACATTGTAACACTGCCGCGTGCTGCCTGTCAGTGAGGACAGGAGCACACAGCTGATCAGGAGAGTGCTACAACGTGGCGCTCCCTGATTGGCTGAAGAAACCCACTTAGCCAGAAGGCAAAGTGGGTTTCTTGCATTCGGGGAAAGGTGACCCATGTGCAAACATGGGTCCCCTTTCAGTTCGTGGTCGTGACAGCGTTTTTTTATTTTATTCAAGTACGTGGATTAACCCTGGATTTGACGAGGAGCCTGGACCACTGGATCTGGTGAGTAGAATTTCTTCAACAGGTACCCCTTGGATTCTACTGGACAAGAGGACCGACCTGCGTGGGAACTTAAGGTAAGTATGTATGTATGTGTGTATGTATGTAATAAAATTATACTTTCACGGTGTGTGTGTCTTGTGTTTTTTTGGGTATTTTTTTAGTAATAGTACTACAGGTACCAGCGGGCCAGTTTTTCCGCCGCATGCTGGTACTTGTGGTTCTCCAAGTACCAGCATGCGGGGGAGGCTTGCTGGGACTTGTAGTACTGCTACTAAAAACAATATCTTTTATTTTACAACAAAGGCTATCAGCCCTCCCATCCGCAGCCCATTGGATGGGGGGGGACAGCCTCGGGCTTCACCCCTGGCCCTTGGGTGGCTGGGGGGGGGACCCCTTGATTGAGGGGGTCCTCACTCCCCCAGGGTACCCCGGCCAGGGGTGACTAGTTGGATTTTTGATGCCACGGCCGCAGGGCGCTGTATAAAAGTGACCCCCGGCTGTGGCATTATCTGTCCAGCTAGTGGAGCCCGGTGCTGGTTTTAAAAATACGGGGGACCCCTACTCTTTTTGTCCCCCGTATTTTTGGGACCAGGACCAGGCGCAGAGCCCGATGCTGGTTGCTTAAATATGGGGGAACCCCTGTCATTTTTTACCCCATATTTCTGCAACCAGGATCGGCTCAAAGAGCCCGAGGCTGGTTATGCTTAGGAGGGGGGACCCCACGCAATTTTTTTAAACAACAAAAAGCACTTTCCCACCCCTTCCCATTGATATACATGCACGGATCTCATGGATCCCTGCATGCATCTCAAATCACGAATAAAAAAAGCAGGTCTGTTTTTTTTTAGGACTTTTTTGCGAATTGTAATTTTTCACGGCAGTGTTTTGTGTTTTTTTGCTTAGTAAATGACCGAGATTCGTATCTAAACAGGCGTAATTTGACCGATGGTGTATTCATTCGTAATTTTTTACCTGAACTAGCAAAAAATTACGAATGCCCTCATCACTGCCGTGATTAGTGTTTAGTAAATGACCGAGATTGACCGAGATGACACTTTGATGAAAAAACGGCATCTCGGTCAAAATCGGGAGCTTAGTAAATATACCCCATTGTGTTAAAGTCGGCAGTGTTTTGCTAATCACTGCCGTAAAACACAGGGAAAAATTACGAATGACATCGACATCGGAAAAAACGAAAATGCAGAATACGACAGTTTAGTAAATTAGTCATAATCAATTCAAAAAGTTGCAATTTTACACTTTCGATGTCATTCGTAATTGAACTTTGACCTCTTTTAGAAAAATACGAATGTTAGTAAATATACACCCTTGTCTCTACCCAGACTCCTGAGGGCCAAATGATTTACTGAGGCGGTTATTCAAACTATGTTGAAATCCGCAAACTGGCCTCTGCCCGGATTTATTACAGGGTTTGGCATTCTTACTTCACCTGGTGTGCTGGTAAGAATTACGATGCCTCTAGATTCAGAACAACCTAAATTCTGACTTTTCTGCAAAGAGACCTGGACTTAGGTCTTCATCTGGCCTCCCTCAAGGTTCACATACCTGCCTTGTCGGTATGGTTTCAGAGAAAAATTGTGTCTATCCTGTACCTGATGGTCATACTTTCACTAGGGGGGGGTTCTGCGTATTCAGCCTCCCTATGTCCCTCCTGTGGCTCTATGGGATCTGTCTGTGGTACTGTGTCTCCATTTGATCCTCTTGAATCGGTGGACTTTAAAAGGCTCACAGCCAAAGTTCTGTTCTTGCTGTTATAGCCTCTGCAAGAAGGGTCTTGGACTTAGGCACTTTGTCCTGTCGTCCACCCTTTCTGATATTTCACCATGACCAGGCAGTTCTACGAACTCGACCAGGTTATTTGCCTAAGGTGGTGTCATCATTTCACCTTAACCAAAAGATTGTGGTCCCGGGCTTTATCTCTTCAGACTTGTCTCCCAAAGAAAGTTTTTGGATGTGGTAAGGGCTTTCCATATCTATGTGGAGGGGACTGCCTCTATTAGGAGGTCAGATACCCTTTTTTGTACTTATGCACAGGCTGTTCTCACAGCTCCTGCTGCTATTAAAGCCCATTCTACTCGGCCTGTTGGACTTTCTTGGGTCTATGCCTTTGATACATTCACCTCGCAGGATGCTTCCTTTGGATGCCGGATTCTCATATCCACTAAGGCGCGTCCCCTCCCTTGAGGAACTGCTTTAGGACATCCGCAATGTTTTCCTGCTGCAGAAAAAAAGTTTTATGGTAGACTTACCATGGTTAACTCTATTTCTGTGTGGTACATTGGGTTCCGCAGGGCGCCCACCCTGACACACCTAGCTACTTTGGGTTGTATGGCATTAGCCGCTGGTACATTCTCCTGTCATGAGAATGTGGTTCTATGTGACTAACATCTGCCTTCTCTCTTACCTGCTCCTGCATTGAACTGGTTAGCGAAACAGCTCTCAGTGCCTGGAGGCGGGGTTATAGAGGAGGCCCCAATGCATCCTGGGACAGCTAAAGCTTTAGCCTGTTGGTGTCTCTGGATCAAGATCCACTCTACACCTCAATGTTATCCCTATGGAACCCAATGTACCTCGCAGAAAGAGTATTAACCATGGTAAGTCTACCATAACACTTCTTATAACAGTCCAAGGGTACACATGGGCGTTATACACAGGTGAAGCGGTATATACATGTAGGCATTATACACAGGTGCAGCAGTATATACATGTGGGCATTATACACAGGTGCAGCGGTTTATACATGTGGGCATCATACACAGGTGCAGCAGTATATACATGTGGGCATTATACACAGGTGCAGCGGTATATACATGTGGGCATTATACACAGGTGCAGCAGTATATACATGTGGGCATTATACACAGGTGTAGCAGAATATACATGTGGGAATTATACACAGGTACAGCTGTATATACATGTGGACATTATATACAGGTGCAGCAGTATATATATGTGGACATTATACACAGGTGCAGCACTAAATACATGTGGGCACTATACACAGGTGCAGCAGTATATACATGTGGGCATTAGACACAGGTGCAGCAGTATATACATGTGGGCATTAGACACAGGTGCAGCAGAGTATACATGTGGGAATTATACACAGGTTCAGCAGTATATACATGTGGGCATTATACATAGGTGTAGCAGTATATACATGTGGGCATTATTCAAAGGTGCAGCAGTATATACATGTGGACATTATACACAGGTGCAGCAGTATATACATGTGGACATTATACACAGGTGTAGCAGTATATACATGTGGCCATTATACACAGGTACAGCAGTATATACTGCTGGAAATTTGGTGAGTTTTGATCAGAGATGCGCGGACAAGATAGGCACAGGGGTGGGGAGTGTGTGTGTGTGTGTGAGGGAGGGTGGGGGATGGGGGTTGGGGGGGCATGGCCTTACCTGCCATAGACTTTTTATTCCAGGTTTCTGACTATAAAAATGATTAGAATAATACAATGAAGATATTTATAATATATTCTATGTATTTTTTTAATATACTTTATATACTCAAAGCTCTGGCTTATACTGTATATGTTAGTATGACAGGAAAGGCTCTGTCTCACCTCACCGCACATCACTGATATACATGTGCATATGTATTTATAGCCTCACTAAAACAGTTTTTACAGTATTTTTTAATGATCTATTCTAGGGATGTGCGACGGACACTTTTCGGGTTTTGTGTCTTGGTTTTGGATCTGGATGATTTAAAAAAACAACATAAAAACAGCTAAAATCACATAATTTGGGGGTAATTTTTATCCTACAGTATTATTAACCTTAATAACATTTATTTCCACTAATTTCCAGTCTATTCTGAACACCTCACACCTCACAATATTGATTTTAGGCCAAAAGGTTGCACCGAGGTTGCTGGATGACTAAGCTAAGCGACACAAGTGTGCGGCATAAACACCTGGCCCATCTAGGAGTGGCACTGCAGTGTCAGACAGGATGGCAGATTTAAAAACTAGGCCCCAAAGAGCACATACGGAAGAAAAAGAGGCGCAAGATGGAATTGTCCTTGGGCGTCCCACCCACCCTTATGTTGTATAAACAGGACATGCTAACTTTAACAAACCCATCATTTCAGCATCAATTTTTTGTCAGATTCAGGTGTGTTTTGGATTCGGGTGTTTTTTTTTTTTTCAAAAAACCCTCAAAAACAGCTTAAATCATAGAATTTTGGGGTCATTTTGATCCCATAGTATTATTAACCTCAATAACCATAATTTACACTCATTTCAGTATATTATGAACACCTCACACCTCACAATATTATTTTTAGTCCTAAAATTTGCACCGAGGTCGCTGGATGACTAATCCAAGCGACGAAAGTGGCCGGCACAAACGCCTGGCCCATCTAGGAATGGCACTGCAGTGTCAGGCAGGATGGCACTTAAAAAAATTGGCCCCAAACATCACATGATGCAAAGATAAATTAAAGAAAAAAGATGTGCAAGATGGAATTGTCCTTGGGCCCTCCCACCCACCCTTATGTTGTATAAACAGGACATGAGCACTTTAACAAACCTATCATTTCAGTGACAAGGTCTGCCACATGACTGTGGCTGAAATGATTGGTTGGTTTGGGCCCCCACCAAAAAAGAAGCAATCAATCTCTCCTTGCACAAACTGGCTCTACAGAGGCAAGATGTCCACCTCATCATCCGATTCCTCACCCCTTTCACTCTCTACATCCCCCTCCTCACAGATTATTAATTCGTCCCCACTGGAATCCACCATCACAGGTCCCTGTGTACTTTCTGGAGGCAATTGCTGTTGAATGTCTTCACGGAGAAATTGATTATAATTAATTTTGATGAACATCATCTTCTCCACATTTTCTGGAAGTAACCTTGTACGCCAATTGCTGACCGGCTGCACTAAACACTCTTTACACACTGGAGGGGGGGCATCTTAGGTAAAATAAAGCCAGTTTGTGCGAGGGCCTCCAAATTGCCTCTTTTTCCTGCCAGTATACGTACGGACTGTCTGACGTGCCTACTTGGATGCAGTCACTCATATAATCCTCCACCATTCTTTCAATGGTGACAGAATCATATGCAGTGACAGTAGACATGTCAGTAATCGTTGGCAGGTCCTTCAGTTCGGACCAGATGTCAGCACTCGCTCCAGACTGCCCTGCATCACCGTCATCGGGTGGGCTCGGAATTCTTAGACTTTTCCTTGCAGCCCCAGTTGCGGGAGAATGTGAAGGAGGAGCTGTTCCGCTTGACTTGACAAGTGTCTCACCAGCAGGTCTTTGAACATCTGCAGACTTGTGTCTGCCGGAAAGAGAGATCCAACGTAGGCTTTAAACCTAGGATCGAGCACGGTGGCCAAAATGTAGTGCTCTGATTTCAACAGATTGACCACCCGTGAATCCTGGTTAAGCGAATTAAGGGCTTCATCCACAAGTCCCACATGCCTAGCGGAATCGCTCTGTTGTAGATCCTCCTTCAATCTCTCCAGCTTTTTCTGAAAAAGCCTGATGAGGAAATGACCTGACTCAGGCTGGCAGTGTCTGAACCGACTTCATGTGTGGCAAGTTCAAAGGGTTGCAGAACCTTGCACAACGTTGAAATCATTTTCCAATGCATTTGAGTCAGGTGCATTCCCCCTCCTTTGCCTATATCGTAGGCAGATGTATAGGCTTGAATGGCCTTTTGCTGCTCCTCCATCCTCTGAAGCATATAGAGGGTTGAATTCCTCCTCGTTACCACCTCTTGCTTCAGATGATGGAGGGGCAGGTACATGAGTGTTTGCTGGTGCTCCAGTCTTCGGCACGCGGTGGCTGAATGCTGAAAGTGGCCCGCAATTCTTCGGGCCACCGACAGCATCTCTTGCACGCCCCTGTCGTTTTTAAAAAAATTCTGCACCACCAAATTCAATCTATGTGCAAAACATGAGACGTGCTGGAATTTGCCCACATGTAATGCACGCACAATATTGGTGGCATTGTCTGATGTTACAAATCCCCAGGAGAGTCCAATTGGGGTAACTGAGATGACGTTCCTCAGTTTCTGTAAGAGTTTGTCAGCTGTGTGCCTCTTATGGAAAGCGGTGATACAAAGCATAGCCTGCCTAGGAACGAGTTGGCGTTTGCGAGATGCTGCTACTGGTGCCGCCGCTGCTGTTCTTGCAGCGGGAGGCAATACATCTACCCAGTGGGCTGTCACAGTCATATAGTCCTGAGTCTGCCCTGCTCCACTTGTCCACATGTCCGTGGTTAAGTGGACATTGGGTACAACTGCATTTTTTAGGTCACTGGTGAGTCTTTTTCTGACGTCTGTGTACATTCTCGGTATCGCCTGCCTAGAGAAATGGAACCTAGATGGTATTTGGTACCAGGGACACAGTACCTCAAGCAATTCTCTAATTCCCTGTAAATTAACGGTGGATACCGGACACAACGTTTAACACCAACGCAGCTGCCAAGACCTGAGTTATCCGCTTTGCAGCAGGAAGACTGCTGTGATATTTCATCTTCCTCACAAAGGACTGTTGGACAGTCAATTGCTTACTGGAAGTAGTACAAGTGGTCTTCCGACTTCCCCTCTGGGATGATGTTCGACTCCCAGCAGCAACAACAGCAGAGCCAGGAGCAGTAGGCGTTACACTCAAGGATCCATCGGAGGAATCCCAAACACTCTCCTGTTTGGGAATCCTCAGATGGATCCTTGAGTGTAACGCCTACTCATCAGATTAGCCAGTGACATGGCCTGCAGAACTATTGGCGTTCCTGTCTAAGGGGGAAATTGACACTGAGGGAGTTGGTGGTATGGTTTGCAGGAGCTTGGGTACAAGAGGAAGGGATTTAGTTGTCAGTGGACTGCTTCCGCTGTCACCCAAAGTTTTTGAACTTGTTAATGACTTCTGATGAATGCACTACAAGTGACGTATAAGGGAAGATGTTCCTAGGTGGTTAACGTCCTTACCCCTACTTATTACTGCTTGACAAAGGCAACACATGGCTTGAAACCAGTTGTCCGCATTTGTGTTAAAATAATTCCACATGGAAGAGGTGATTTTTTTTGTAATTTGGCCAGACATGTCAATGGCCATATTAATCGCACGGACAACAGGTGTCTCCCCGGGTGCCTGATTTAAACAAACTACCTCACCATCAGAATCCTCCTTGTCAATTTCCTCCCCAGCCCAAGCAACACCCATATCCTCCTCATTCTGGTGTACTTCAACAGTGACATCTTCAATTTGACTATCAGGAACTGGACTGCGGGTGCTCCTTCCAGCACTTGCAGGGGGCGTGCAAATGGTGGAAGGCGCAAGCTCTTCACGTCCAGTGTTGGGAAGGTCAGGCATCGCAATCGACACAATTGGACTCTCCTTGGGTATTTCTGATTTAGAAGAACACACAGTACTTTGCTGTGCTTTTGCCAGCTTAAGTCTTTTAATTTTTCTAGCGAGAGGATGATTGCTTCCATCCTCATGTGAAGCTGAACCACTAGCCATGAACATAGGCCAGGGCCTCAGCCGTTCCTTGCCACTCCGTGTCGTAAATGGCATATTGGCAAGTTTACGCTTCTCCTCAGACGCTTTTAATTTAGATTTTTTATTGGACTTTTGTTTTTTGGATTTTACATGCTCTGTCTCCCTTACTCTCCAAGTCCGGAGTGAAAATGGCGGTGACGCACAGCTGTTTATATGGGATCCAAAGCTTGCGAGAAGCTGACAGCGGGATGATGACATTTTGCCTCGTTCTGGTTTCCGAGTCTGGTGGGAAGTCCCGAGCCAGGATCGGAACTGTGCTCGGAGTGTGAAATTCGGGGGGATTCGGATCTCAGGGAACCGAACACGCTCGTCTTAATCTATTCTTCATATTACTTAGAGAATGAACAGCTTATGGGGAATGTCACTATTTCCTACTGAGGGAAGAGAACTGAATGACCAAAATGGGACGTGTTTCAATCTTTATTTGTATGACCCCTGCAGTGTCACACCTTAGTTCTTGTTCACAAATCAGAGCTCTGGGTATCACCTGCACTGCGCCACAGCCTCCTGGCAGTGTGTCACATAACGGCTGCCCACATACCCAGAACATTATTTCTTATAGGGATTTTCTATTTTCCAGCACAGATGGTTACATAAAACTGGCTGATGTACAAATGTTCCCCTAAACCTCCATTATTATTCTCAATAAACATCTCACACGTTTCATTAATTATAATTGTATAAGTGATAAATTTTCTTTTTCTGTGTTTTAGACTATTAGTGTACCATGGGGGTCATTCCGAGTTGTTCGCTCGCTAGCAGTTTTTAGCAGTCGTGCAAACGCTATGCCGCCTCCCTCACCTCTGGGAGTGTATTTTAGCTTAGCAGAAGTGTGAATGAAGGGATCGTAGAGTGGCTACAAAAAAAAATTGTGCAGTTTCAGAGTAGCTCCAGACCTACTCAGCGCTTGAGATGACTTCAGACTGTTCTGTTCCTAATTTGATGTCACAAACACGCCCAGCTTTCACCCAGCCACATCTGCGTTATTCCTGGCACGCCTGCGTTTTTTCGAACACTTCCTGAAAACGGTCAGTTGCCACCCAGAAACGCCCATTTCATGTCAATCACTCTGCGGTCAGCAGTGCGACTGAAAAGCTTTGCTAGACCTTGTGTAAAACTACATCATCCATTGTGAAAGTACGTTGCGTGTGCGCATTGCGCTGCATACGCATGCACAGAAGTGCCGTTTTTTTGCATCATCGCTGTGCAGCGAACATTTTTAGCTAGTGATCAACTCGGAATGACTCCCCATATCTCTATGATTAATAAGTATTGAATTAAAATAGATGAAAATATTCATGAAGAGACACACGGGGAGGGGGGGGGCAGATATAACATGTGCAGAGAGAGTTAGGGTGTGTACACACGGTGAGATTTTTTCTTGAGATTTTGACTATATAGTCAAAATCGCAAGAATACTTAGTGCAGATCGCAAGGTGAAAGTCCCAATTCGATCCCGGTGCACGGCCCCGTCAGGTTGGCATCGCAAGAAAAGATAGACTGTGCAGGCAAGTCAATCCTTGCTAGATTGGTGTTCAATCTAGTTCATATGAAAACAGGGCCTGGACTGCACACCCTAGCTTATTATAATGGGATGTGCTACCTTGCTGGGACTAAGTACTACAATACTACAACATAGGAACAAAGGGTGCAGGTGCACCATACACCATTAAAATTATTATAACCATAATATAATATTTGAGGTTCTTGGCATATATTGGCCAGTATATGAGCCTGCCCACCTGCTTCACGGTGACCACATCGGACAGGTCCTTAACACTATAAGGGTTCACCTCCGGGAGGCAGAGCACCCCCAGACCACCCCAGCTAAACCACCCCAGGGCATCACACAGAAAAAGGATAGGAGTGAAAGATCAGTGTTAAGCAAATGAAAGAGGCTGCTGAATGTAAAAGAAAAGAGGAGGACAGCAGTAAAGTGTCAGAATGTGAAGTTTAGCTGAGCAGTGTTATAACTATCTAGTTCATGTCACATGTCAATGACATCTCACATAAGCCAAAATCTCACATAAGCCAAAATCGTAAGCACACATAGGAGGTCATTCTGAGTTGTTCGCTCGTTGCCGATTTTCGCAACAGAGCAAATAAAGCGAAAATGCGCATGCACATGGAACGCAGTGCGCATGCGCAAAGTATTTTAGCACAAAACTTAGTAGATTTACTCACGGCCGAACAAAGATTTTTCATTGTTGAAGTGATCGGAGTGTGATTGACAGGAAGTGGGTGTTCCTGGGCGGAAACTAACCATTTTCTGGGAGTGTGCGGAAAAACGCAGGCGTGCCAGGATAAAACGCAGGAGTGGCTGGAGAAACGGGGGAGTGGCTGGCCAAATGCAGGGCGTGTTTGTGACGTCAAACCAGGAACTAAACTGACTGAACTGATCGCAGTGTAGGAGTAAGTCTCGAGCTACTCAGAAACTGCTAAAAATTTTCTATTCGCAATTCTGCTGAGCTAAGATACACTCCCAGAGGGCTTGCGTGTGCAATGCTGCTAAAATCTGCTAGCAAGTGAACAACTCGGAATGAGGGCCAAAAAGTCCATATCTCAAGAAAAGTTAGTCAAAATCTGTGCTATCTGGGCTCCTGGGAGTTCAAGGGAAATCGCAAGTGAAAATCGGGCATAGCAAGGATCTCACCGTGTGTACACACCTTTAGATTTGGGTGGGTTACTTTGTTTCTGTGCAGTGTAAATACTGCCTCCTTTATTTTTACACTGCAACTTAGATTTTAGTTTGAACTTTGAACACACCCCACCCAAATCTCTCTCTGCACATGTTACATCTGCCCCACCTGCAGTGCACATGGGGGGTCATTCCGAATTATTCGCTCACTAGCTGTTTTTAGCAGCTGTGCAAACGCTATGCTGCCGCCCACTGGGAGTGTATTTTAGCTTAGCAGAAGTGTGATTAAAAGGATCGCAGAGCGGCTACAAAATAATTTTGTGCAGTTTTAGAGTAGCTTCAGACCTACTCAGTGCTTGCGATGACTTCAGACTGTTCAGTTCCAGAATTGACATCACAAACACGCCCTGCATGCTCCCAGCCATGCCTGTGTTTTTCCTGCCACGCCTGCGTTTTACCTGCCACACCTGCATTTTTTCGAACACTCCCTGAAAATGGTCAGTTGACACCCAGAAACACCCACTTCCTGTCAATCACTCTGCGGCTGGCATTGCGACTGAAAAGCTTCGTTATACCTTGTGTAAAACTTCATTGGATGTTGTAAAAGTAAGTCGCGCATGCGCATTGCGCTGCATACGCATGCGCAGAAGTGCCATTTTTTTGCTTCATCGCTGCTCAGCGAACATTTTCAACTAGCGATCAACTCAGAATGACCCCCATGGTTTTGCCCATTAGAGAACACATTTGCTGCTGCGATCAGGTCTGAATTACGCGTCCGATCCTATGTGCTATACTGTATGTGCAGACAGCGTATCTATAACACGGCACAGCATGCCGCACAGTCAGTTCTGTGTAGTAACATTTATGGGGAGAGCACTCTCTGGCTGTGTGTGTGTGTGTGTGTGTGTGTGTGTGTGTGTATGTGCGCGCAGACGGGTGGTAACAATTCACACAGGCAAATATGAATCTATAGGAAACATTAGGTCTTGAGAAAACGTTCTCAGTGCTACAACACCTCCGCTAAGGACTCATCTCCTCCATGTCCTATGTGACATCTCACGGCCACAAGCCACAGGCTCATCTACCGTTCAGAGAATAAACCACGTCAGAGATGTGCGAGGGACGGCCACTGACCATTACCTTGGCCTAAGGCCAGAGACTAGATGCTTCTCTAGCACTGAGAAAGAAGCAGGATGCTGAACTCATATTGTAAGACCCATGAAGGTGAGAGGGAGCACAATTAGTAATCATAGAGCATAGGTTCCCAAACTCTGTCCTCAGAAACACTGCATGTTTTCCAGGTTTCCTCACAGAATCACAAGTGAGATAATCAGCTCCATCTGTGGATGTTTTTAAAATGAGTCAGCGAGTAATGAGTACACCTGTGCACCTGCCGGGTGACCAGCAAAATGTGACCTGTGTGAAGTCCTCTACTGGTATAGGATATGCGCGCATGCAATAGGACCCTTTCAATTCCCTTCCATGAAACAAATGAGAGTAAGAAAGTTGCCTGTATCACATGTAACTTCATTGCAAATAATAGCACTCAGTTTACGTCTAGTTCTTTTGGCTCAAGTTTTGACATTCATAATAGTAACATGGGGGGTCATTCCGGCCCGTTCGCATGCAGCAGTTTATCATCGCGACTTACACAGTAAGCGGTCATAGAGCCGACCGCAAACAAGATTGACAGGAGAGAGGCGAGCCAGGGCGGGTCCGGACCGTTTGGAGCCTTTTTCGGGGAGTGGTGAGTAAAACGCAGGCGTGTCCAGGAGAACGGAGGGCGGAGGTGTGACGTCAAAGTCAGGACAATCATCGCTGGATCCATCGCTAGTGATGTGCACCGGACATTTTTCGGGTTTTTTGTTTTGGTTTTGGATTCGGTTCAGCTGCAGTGTTTTGGATTCGGACGCGTTTTGGCAAAACCTCCCTGAAAATTTTTTGTCGGATTCGGGTGTGTTTTGGATTTGGGTGTTTTTTTTACAAAAAACCCTCAAAAACAGCTTAAATCATAGAAATTGGGGGTCATTTTGATCCCATAGTATTATTAACCTCAATAACCATAATTTTCACTAATTTCCAATCTATTCTGAACACCTCACACCTCACAATATTATTTTTAGTACTAAAATTTGCACCGAGTTCTCTGGATGACTAAGTTAAGCGACACAAGTGGCCGACACAAACACCTGGCCCATCTAGGAGTGGCACTGCAGTATCAGAAAGGATGGAATTGTCCTTGGGCCCTCCCACCCACCCTTATGTTGTATAAACAGGACATGCACACTTTAACGAACCCATCATTTCAGCGACAGGGTCTGCCACACGACTGTGACTGAAATGACTGGTTGGTTTGGGCCCCCACCAAAAAAGAAGCAATCAATCTCTCCTTGCACAAACTGGCTCTACAGAGGCAAGATGTCCACCTCCTCCTCATCGTCCGATTCATCACCCCTTTCACTGTGTACATCCCCCTCCTCACAGATTATTAATTCGTCCCCACTGGAATCCACCATCTCAGGTCCCTGTGTACTTTCTGGAGGCAATTGCTGGTAAATGTCTCCACGGAGGAATTAATTATAATTCATTTTGATGAACATCATCTTCTCCACATTTTCTTGAAGTAACCTTGTACGCCGATTGCTGACAAGGTGAGCGGCTGCACTAAACACTCTTTCGGAGCACACACTGGAGGGGGGGGGGGGGCAACTTAGGTATAATTAAGCCAGTTTCTGCAAGGGCCTCCAAATTGCCTCTTTTTCCTGCCAGTATACGTACGGATTGTATGACGTGCCTACTTGGATGCGGTCACTCATATAATCCTCCACCATTCTTTCAATGGTGACAGAATCATATGCAGTGACAGTAGGCGACATGTCAGTAGTCGTTGGCAGGTCCTTCAGTCTGGACCAGATGTCAGCACTCGCTCCACACTGCCCTGCGTCACCGCCTGCGGGTGGGCTCAGAATTCTTAGCCTTTTCCTTGCAGCCCCAGTTGCGGGAGAATGTGAAGGAGGAGCTGTTGACGGGTCACGTTCCGCTTGACTTGACAAGAGTCTCACCAGAAGGTCTTTGAACCTCTGCAGACTTGTGTCGGCCAGAAAGAGAGATCCAACGTAGGCTTTAAACCTGTGAATCCTGGTTAAGCGAATTAAGGGCTCCATCCACAAGTCCCACATGCCTAGCGATATCGCTCCGTTTTAGATCCTTCTTCAATCCCTTCAGCTTCTTCTGCAAAAGCCTGATGAGGGGAATGACCTGACTCAGGCTGGCAGTGCCTGAACTGACTTTACGTGTGGCAAGTTCAAAAGGTTGCAGAACCTTGTACAATGTTGAAATCATTCTCCACTGCGCCTGAGTCAGGTGCATTCCCCCTCCTTTGCCTATATCGTAGGTAGCTGTATAGGCTTGAATGGCCTTTTACTGCTCCTCCATCCTCTGAAGCATATAGAGGGTTGAATTCCACCTCGTTACCACCTCTTGCTTCAGATGATGGCGGGGCAGGTTCAGGAGTGTTTGCTGGTGCTCCAGTCTTCGGCACGTGGTGGCTGAATGCCTAAAGTGGCCCGCAATTCTTCGGGCCACTGACAGCATCTCTTGCACGCCCCTGTCGTTTTTTAAATAATTCTGCACCACCAAATTCAATGTATGTGCAAAACATGGGACGTGCTGAAATTTGCCCACATGTAATGCACGCACAATATGGTGGCATTGTCTCAGTCACAAATACCCAGGAGAGTCCAATTGGGGTAAGCCATTCTGCGATGATGTTTCTCAGTTTCCGTAAGAGGTTGTCAGCTGTGTGCCTCTTCTGAAAAGCGGTGATACAAAGCGTAGCCTGCCTAGGAACGAGTTGGCGTTTGCGAGATGCTGCTACTGGTGCCGCCGCTGCTGTGACTCTTTTTCTGAGGTCTGTGTACATTCTCGGTATTGCCTGCCTAGAGAAGTGGAACCTAGATGGTATTTGGTACCGGGGACACAGTACCTCAAGTAATACTCTAATTCCCTGTGAATTAACGGTGGATACTGGAAACACCGCCCACGCTGCCAAGGCATGAGTTATCCACTTTGCAGCAGGATGACTGCTGAGATATTTCATCTTCCTCGCAAAGGACTGTTGGACAGTCAATTGCTTACTGGAAGTAGTACAAGTGGTCTTCCGACTTCCCCTCTAGGATGATGATCGACTCCCAGCAGCAACAACAGCAGAGCCAGGAGCAGTAGGCGTTACACTCAAGGATCCATCGGAGGAATCCCAAACACTCTCCTGTTCGGGAATCCTCCGATGGATCCTTGAGTGTAACGCCTACTCATCAGATTAGCCAGTGACATGGCCTGCAGAACTATTGGCGTTCCTGTCTAAGGAGGAAATTGACACTGAGGGAGTTGGTGGTATGGTTTCCAGGAGCTTGGGTACAAGAGGAAGGGATTCAGTTGTCAGTGGACTGCTTCCGCTGTCACACAAAGTTTTTGAACTTGTCACTGACGTCTGATGAATGCACGTCCAGGTGACGTATAAGGGAGGATGTTCCTAGGTGGTTAACATCCTTACCCCTACTTATTACAGCTTGACAAAGGCAACACACGACTTCAAACCTGTTGTCAGCATTTTTGTAAAATAATTCCACACCGAAGAGGTGATTTTTTTTTTATTTGACCAGACATGTCAATGGCCATATTCGTCCCACGGACAACAGGTGTCTCACCGGGTGCCTGACTTAAACAAACCACCTCACCATCAGAATCCTCCTTGTCAATTTCCTCCTCAGCGCCAGCAACACCCACATCCTGATCCTGGTGTACTTCAACAGTGACATCTTCAATTTGACTATCAGGAACTGGACTGCGGGTGCTCCTTCTAGCATTTGCAGGGGGCGTGCAAATGGTGGAAGGTGCCACCTCTTCCCGTCAAGTTTTGGGAAGGTCAGGCATCGCAACCAACACAATTGGACTCTCCTTGGGGATTTGTGATTTAGAAGAACGCAATGTTCTTTGCTGTGCTTTTGCCAGCTTAAGTCTTTTCATTTTTCTAGCGAGAGGATGAGTGCTTCCATCCTCATGTGAAGCTGAACCACTAGCCATGAACATAGGCCAGGGCCTCAGCCATTCCTTGCCACTCCGTGTCGTAAATGGCATATTGGCAAGTTTACGCTTCTCATCAAACGCTTTTAATTTAGATTTTTGGGTCATTTTACTGAACTTTTGTTTTTGGGATTTTACATGCTCTGTAATATGACATTGGGCATCAGCCTTGACAGACAACGTTGATGGCATTTCATCGTCTCGGCCATGACTAGTGGCAGCAGCTTCAGCACAAAGTGGAAGTGGAACTTGATCTTTCCCTATTTTACCCTCCACATTTTTGTTCTCCATCTTTTAATGTGTGGAATTATATGCCAGTAATATATGAATAGCAATGGCCTACTGGTATGGATGGATAGTATATTTGACGACACAGCGGTAGGTAGAGCAGTGGCCTACTGTATATTACTGCTATATATTATATACTGGTGGTCAGCAAAATTATGCACTGTCCTCCTACTATATATACTTTTTCACAACTTAAATGCACCACAGGTATGGATGGATAGCATACTTGATGACACAGAGGTAGGAAGAGCAGTGGACTACTGTACCGTACTGCTATATATTATATACTGGTGGTCAGCAAAATTATGCACTGTCCTCCTACTATATATACTGCGCACAACTTAAATGCACCACAGGTATGGATGGATTGTATACTTGACGACACAGAGGTAGGTAGAGCAGTGGACTACTGTACCGTACTGCTATATATTATATACTGGTGGTCAGCAAAATGATGCACTGTCTTCCTACTATATATACTGTGCACATCTTAAATACCCCACAGGTATGGATGGATAGTATATTTGACGACACAGAGGTAGGTAGAGCAGTGGACTACTGTACTGTACTGCTATATATTATATACTGGTGGTCAGCAAAATTATACACTGTCCTCCTACAATATATACTGTGCACAACTTAAATGCACCACAGGTATGGATGGATTGTATACTTGACGACACAGAGGTAGGTAGAGCAGTGGCCTTCTGTACCGTACTGCTATATATTATATACTGTGGTTAGCAAAATTATGCACTGTCCTCCTACTATATATACTGTTCACAACTTAAATGCACCACAGGTATGGATGGATAGTATATTTGACGACACAGAGGTAGGTAGAACAGTGGACTACTGTACCGTACTGCTATATATTATATACTGGTGGTCAGCAAAATTATGCACTGTCCTCCTACAATATATACTGCGCACAACTTAGATGCCCCACAGGTATGGATGGATTGTATACTTGACGACACAGAGGTAGGTAGAGCAGTGGACTACTGTACCGTACTGCTATATATTATATACTGGTGGTCAGCAAAATTATGCACTGTCCTCCAACTATATATACTGCGCACAACTTAAATGCACCACAGGTATGGATGGATATTATACTTGACGACACAGAGGTAGGTAGAGCAGTGGACTACTGTACCGTATTGCTATATATTATATATTGGTGGTCAGCAAAATGATGCACTGTCCTCCTACAATATATTCTGTGCACAACTTAAATGCCCCACAGGTATGGATGGATAATATATTTGACGACACAGAGGTAGGTAGAGCAGTGGACTACTGTACTGTACTGCTATATATTATATACTGGTGGTCAGCAAAATTATACACTGTCCTCCTACAATATATACTGTGCACAACTTAAATGCACCACAGGTATGGATGGATTGTATACTTGACGACACAGAGGTAGGTAGAGCAGTGGCCTTCTGTACCGTACTGCTATATATTATATACTGTGGTTAGCAAAATTATGCACTGTCCTCCTACTATATATACTGTTCACAACTTAAATGCACCACAGGTATGGATGGATAGTATATTTGACGACACAGAGGTAGGTAGAACAGTGGACTACTGTACCGTACTGCTATATATTATATACTGGTGGTCAGCAAAATTATGCACTGTCCTCCTACAATATATACTGCACACAACTTAGATGCCCCACAGGTATGGATGGATTGTATACTTGACGACACAGAGGTAGGTAGAGCAGTGGACTACTGTACCGTACTGCTATATATTATATACTGGTGGTCAGCAAAATTATGCACTGTCCTCCAACTATATATACTGCGCACAACTTAAATGCACCACAGGTATGGATGGATATTATACTTGACGACACAGAGGTAGGTAGAGCAGTGGACTACTGTACCGTATTGCTATATATTATATATTGGTGGTCAGCAAAATGATGCACTGTCCTCCTACAATATATTCTGTGCACAACTTAAATGCCCCACAGGTATGGATGGATAATATATTTGACGACACAGAGGTAGGTAGAGCAGTGGACTACTGTTCCGTACTGCTATATATTATATACTGGTGGTCAGCAAAATTATGAACTGTCCTCCTACTATATATACTGCACACAACTAAAATTCACTACATGTATGGGTGGATTGTATACTTGACGACACAGAGGTAGGTAGAGCAGTGGACTACTGTACCATATTGCTATATATTATATATTGGTGGTCAGCAAAATTATACACTGTCCTCCTACTATATATTCTGTGCACAACTTAAATGCCCCACAGGTATGGATGGATAATATATTTGACGACACAGAGGTAGGTAGAGCAGTGGACTACTGTACCGTACTGCTATTTATTATATACTGGTGGTCAGCAAAATTATGAACTGTCCTCCTACTATATATACTGCGCACAACTAAAATGCACCACATGTATGGATGGATTGTATACTTGACAACACAGAGGTAGGTAGAGCAGTGGACTACTGTACCGTACTGCTATATATTATATACTGGTGGTCAGCAAAATGATGCACTGTCTTCCTACTATATATACTGTGCACATCTTAAATACCCCACAGGTATGGATGGATAGTATATTTGACGACACAGAGGTAGGTAGAGCAGTGGACTACTGTACTGTACTGCTATATATTATATACTGGTGGTCAGCAAAATTATACACTGTCCTCCTACAATATATACTGTGCACAACTTAAATGCACCACAGGTATGGATGGATTGTATACTTGACGACACAGAGGTAGGTAGAGCAGTGGCCTTCTGTACCGTACTGCTATATATTATATACTGTGGTTAGCAAAATTATGCACTGTCCTCCTACTATATATACTGTTCACAACTTAAATGCACCAAAGGTATGGATGGATAGTATATTTGACGACACAGAGGTAGGTAGAACAGTGGACTACTGTACCGTACTGCTATATATTATATACTGGTGGTCAGCAAAATTATGCACTGTCCTCCTACAATATATACTGCGCACAACTTAGATGCCCCACAGGTATGGATGGATTGTATACTTGACGACACAGAGGTAGGTAGAGCAGTGGACTACTGTACCGTACTGCTATATATTATATACTGGTGATCAGCAAAATTATGCACTGTCCTCCAACTATATATACTGCGCACAACTTAAATGCACCACAGGTATGGATGGATATTATACTTGACGACACAGAGGTAGGTAGAGCAGTGGACTACTGTACCGTATTGCTATATATTATATATTGGTGGTCAGCAAAATGATGCACTGTCCTCCTACAATATATTCTGTGCACAACTTAAATGCCCCACAGGTATGGATGGATAATATATTTGACGACACAGAGGTAGGTAGAGCAGTGGACTACTGTACTGTACTGCTATATATTATATACTGGTGGTCAGCAAAATTATACACTGTCCTCCTACAATATATACTGTGCACAACTTAAATGCACCACAGGTATGGATGGATTGTATACTTGACGACACAGAGGTAGGTAGAGCAGTGGCCTTCTGTACCGTACTGCTATATATTATATACAGTACTGTGGTTAGCAAAATTATGCACTGTCCTCCTACTATATATACTGTTCACAACTTAAATGCACCACAGGTATGGATGGATAGTATATTTGACGACACAGAGGTAGGTAGAACAGTGGACTACTGTACCGTACTGCTATATATTATATACTGGTGGTCAGCAAAATTATGCACTGTCCTCCTACAATATATACTGCACACAGCTTAGATGCCCCACAGGTATGGATGGATTGTATACTTGACGACACAGAGGTAGGTAGAGCAGTGGACTACTGTACCGTATTGCTATATATTATATATTGGTGGTCAGCAAAATGATGCACTGTCCTCCTACAATATATTCTGTGCACAACTTAAATGCCCCACAGGTATGGATGGATAATATATTTGACGACACAGAGGTAGGTAGAGCAGTGGACTACTGTTCCGTACTGCTATATATTATATACTGGTGGTCAGCAAAATTATGAACTGTCCTCCTACTATATATACTGCACACAACTAAAATGCACTACATGTATGGGTGGATTGTATGCTTGACGACACAGAGGTAGGTAGAGCAGTGGACTACTGTACCATATTGCTATATATTATATATTGGTGGTCAGCAAAATTATACACTGTCCTCCTACTATATATTCTGTGCACAACTTAAATGCCCCACAGGTATGGATGGATAATATATTTGACGACACAGAGGTAGGTAGAGCAGTGGACTACTGTACCGTACTGCTATATATTATATACTGGTGGTCAGCAAAATTATGAACTGTCCTCCTACTATATATACTGCGCACAACTAAAATGCACCACATGTATGGATGGATTGTATACTTGACGACACAGAGGTAGGTAGAGCAGTGGCCTACTGTACCGTACTGCTATATATTATATACTGGTGGCCAGCAAAATTATGAACTGTCCTCCTACTATATATACTGCGCACAACTAAAATGCACCACAGGTATGAATGGATAGTATACTTGACGACACAGAGGTAGGTAGAGCAGTGGACTACTATACCGTACTGCTATATATTATATACTGTTGGTCAGCAAAATTATGCACTGTCCTTTTACTATATATACTTTTTCACAACTTAAATGCACCACAGGTATGGATGGATAGTATACTCGACAACACAGAGGTAGGTAGAGCAGTGGACTACTGTACCGTAATGCTATATATTATATACTGGTGGTCAGCAAAATTATGAACTGTCCTCCTACTATATATACTGCGCACAACTAAAATGCACCACATGTATGGATGGATTGTATACTTGACGACACAGAGGTAGGTAGAGCAGTGGCCTACTGTACCGTACTGCTATATATTATATACTGGTGGTCAGCAAAATTATGCACTGTCCTCCTACTATATATACTGCGCACAACTTAAATGCACCACAGGTATGAATGGATAGTATACTTGACATCACAGAGGTAGGTAGAGCAGTGGACTACTATACCGTACTGCTATAATATTATATACTGTTGGTCAGCAAAATTATGCACTGTCCTCCTACTATATATACTGCGCACAACTTAAATGCACCACAGGTATGGATGGATAGTATACTCGACGACACAGAGGTAGGTAGGTAGAGCAGTGGACTACTGTACCGTACGGCTATATATTATATACTGGTGGTCAGCAAAATTATGCACTGTCCTCCTACTATATATACTGCGCACAACTTAAATGCACCACAGGTATGGATGGATAGTCTACTTGACGACAAATCTCCTGATAGCTCCGTGTATTGTCCCTTTATATATTTGAAAATGCATTTGGTATAGTGTGTGTGTTGCCCAGTTTGTAGGGAGAATGACCCGAGTGTTGCATGTAAGATTTCTTGAACACAGATGTAATGTCATTAAGGGACAGTGCTCACAAAGCCTTTTTACAGCATGCCAAATTGAAACACAAAGAGGGCGTTTTAGTTACATACAGGGCTTAGGACACGTCAAGTCTACTGTCAAGGGCCCTGCACACTGTCTATTTCAGCGATTTTAATGACCAATGATATTATCGTTGGCCGATTTTTCATCAAGAATTTTTGCATACACACTGGACGATATCAATGGCCGATTTGGACGATATGACAGTACATTACATCTATATCATCCAAATTGGCTTGCATGTATAAACGATGATCGACCAATAAAGAACGATTGCGTGGACGCGCATAGTTCATCATTAATGCATACACAGTGAATGATATGAACAATTCATGGTTCATTTTTGACTGATATCGTTCATATCATCATTGTGTAGGGCCCTTTAGAGGAGGAGATTGGTTTAATCTCCACTGCAAAAGAGAAGCTTGTTGGAGTTTTCCTTTTGGAACCTTATCACCTATAAGATTAAATTACTATTTGGATATGAACAACATTTGATGATATTGGGCTACTGCAGTTAGGGGAACATATTAAGTAGGACATTATGAGTGTTTTTGAGTTGAGACATTTTTAATGAACCACACAAAAGAATGGTGACCCCCAGTAACTGCAGGTAAGTAGGTCCATGGGTTGGGTTACTATTCATTTTACACTCGATATGGACAGATAAGGGCGTAGAACACAGGTTCTGAAACTCGGTCCTCAGGACCCCACACAGTGCATGTTTTACAGGTAACCCAGCAGGAGCACAGGTGTATTAATTACTCACTGACACATTTTAAAAGGTTCACAGGTGGTACTAATTATTTCACTTGGGATTCTATGAAGAGACCTGCAACACATGCACTGTGTGGGGTCCTGAGGACCGAGTTTGAGAACCTGTGGCGTAGAAGAAAAGAGGAGACTCTTAAACTAATAGTTAGACATTTTTTTTTATTATATAGATTAAACACTTTGGTCACTGAGGGACAGGATCCTATGATCTGGTGGTATCTGCATTGATGCACGAATGAACCCCTTGTGCGCTTTATGTCAGTAGCAGCCTTTGGACTCACAAAAGGACCTTCACCGTGATTCAAACAATCTATACGTATAACAAAGTGTGATACCAAGTGATGCTACCATATACTGTACACATCTTACACATGGTTGTTGTAAGGAATTCATATTCACAGATACAATTTGTCAGGAATATCTTTTTTAAATATCCAACTCTAAAAATAGAAAGGGACACAGAATATAGCGCAATCCTGTTGACAATATGTGAATTTTTATTGATTATTGGTCTCCCTCACATAGAGGAAGATAATAGGCGTGTAGATATCAGATCTTTAAATGCAGACAAATCCACTTCTTTCTCCATGTGGCACTTACAGAAAAAAATAGTGATAGTGCAATATGGTCTGTTTAAAGTTTAACATTTATTTTTTTAATAAAATACACTCACAAACATAAATTGGAAGTAGACATACAGATGTAGCCACCTTTATCTTGAGTGGCCGCGGCGGTTGTCCCGTTCGACCATACGCAGCGTACTGTGGCGTAGCGAGGCGCGCCTAGCCACAGAGAGGCTATCTAATCGCACGGAGACAGACATTTGACGTTTGGCGTTACCTTTACGTGTAATACCTGCGATCAGCCACCAGATGTCGCTTTTTACAATCACCACTGCGCATGCGTGTGGTCTCCCGTAAAATACAATACTGACATACATAATAAGGACTACTTTACTAAGGCGTCTCATTACGCTGCATACAGCAAATACTGTACTCATTACGCTGCATTATTTAATACAGTACTGTATATACAGTACGACACCGACGCAAATACAGTAGTACAGCATACAGTATATGATCCATCTACAATACTTTATGAATACTGTATGTGAGCGTCCAAGTCCCGCAGACAAAACACAGTACTGTAAAACCAGTAGTGTACACTGTCGCAAATGGATGTGTGTTACAAGTTCACTATTGCCTCTCAAGATTAGGAATTTTCTACAGTATGTTATCGTCCTAATCCCGTAGCCATTACAGCATAATCAAAACCAACGGATTTATACATTTGTCTGCGGCGAAGTGGTGAAGTGTTTCGCTTCCTATACTCAGAGTCCAGGGTTCGATTCCTTAAGTACGAATGCATGTTACTGTAGTTTTTTTCAGACACTTTATTATTTTTTTTATTCACATACTGTAAACCAGGGCATACAGTAGCTGCATGAGCGGTTCTATGCGATCGAGTCCGGTGTACCATAATGTGCAGGTTCTATGCAGGTTAAGGTACTATGCTCCGTACACAGTACACATACAATTCTGTAGCTGGGCAGACTGAATAGAAATGGCTACCACCTATGACTCCTTGCCCCACAGAGGCCCTAGGCTACGGAGCAAGTAATAGTCCAGATTGTACAGACTATGGGGCAATGCTGAAGGAGCGTCACAATCCCCTAGCTAAAATACACAGTATGCATATTATGGTACACCGGACTCGATGACATACTGTAGCACACTGGCAAAATGGCCGCCGCCCCTGAACCCTTGTGCAGGTTATGGGGCAATGCTGAAGGAGCGTCACAATCCCCTAGCCAAAATACACAGGGGAGGGATAAGCCACTGTAGGATTGCATACAGTATTACGGTACACCGGACTCAATCGCATAGCACACTGTCAAAACGACCACTACCCATGAACCCCCACCTCCTGAACCCCCACCTCGTGGCATGCAGCAGTTGGGTATGGAATGAGAAATGGCATAAGCTGTGCAGGCTACGGGGCGATGCTGAAGGAGCGTCACAATCCCCTAGCCAAAATACACAGAGATACTGTAAGCGAGGTCTATGCACATTACAGTACTGTACGTTACACCGGGCTCGGTCGCATAGCAAACTGACAAAACACAAGTTTTACAGTACATACAGTAAAGCAGGCCAAAGCTGCAGGAGAGTTTCTACTGTAAAGGTTCTATGCACCGTACGGTAATGTACACATACCTGTACAATTCTATAGCAGGGCAGACTCAATTGAAATGGCTACCGCCTGTGACTCCTACAGTAGCTCCTAGGAGGCACTCAGCTATGGAGCAAATAACAGCACAGATTTTGCAGGCTACGGGGCAATGCTGAAGGAGCGTCACAATCCCCTAGCTACAATACACAGGGGTGATAGAGATAATCGAGTGGCTGGAGGGGGGTCCCCTTGATTTAAGTGGCCCCCACTCCTCCAGGGTACTCCGGCCAGGTGTGACTAGTTGGGTATTTAATTCCATGGCCGCAGGGACCGGTATAAAAGTCTCCCCCGGCTGTGCATTATCTGTCCAGCTAGTGGAGCCCAGTGCTGATTCAAAAAATATGGGGAACCCCTACGCTTTTTTTGTCCCCCTTATTTTTTGCACCAGGACCAGGCGCAGAGCCCGGTGCTGGTTCTAAAAAGATGGGGGATCCCGTGTCCATTTTTTCCGTATTCCTTCCGGAATTCGACTGCAATTGCATATACAGTACTGTACCCCTTAATGTCACTGCTTACAGTATACAGTATTTAGACATGAGCTTGTGTACAGTATCTGTCATGAGGTGCTTTTTTCACTGACACTATAACTTTTTTCTATTGTGATATACTGTACAGAGGCGGCAAACTAGCCAAACGGGAATAATCAGCTTCTGCAGAATAAAATGAGATGCTACAGTACATGCCTATATTCTGTGAGTGACTGCGGCTCTATGAAATTAAATCAGAAAATTTAAATATGAAATGCATTACTAATGTGTGGCATTACTGTACTGTATGTGTATAAGGTGTACTACAATATTTTCTGGTGTAACATAAGGAAAGGGCACTACTGCATGGTCTAATGCAGTGGTTCTCAAACTTGGTCCTCAGGACCCCACACAGTGCATGTTTTGCAGGTAAACCAGCAAGTGCACAGATGTATTCATTACTAACTGACACATTTTAGAAGGTCCATACAGTAGGTGGAGCTAATTTTTTCACTTGTGATTCTGTGAGACCTGCAAAACCTGCACTGTGTGGGGTCCTGAGGACTGAGTTTGAGAACCTGTGGTCTAATGTAAATAAAGATGAATGTGGTGGGGTGTAATGTGAATAAGGGGCATTACTGTTAGGAGTAATGTGGTACTATGATATGATGTCATGAGAATAAGAGACACCACTGCATGATATAATGTGAATAAAGTTGCAGTACTGTGTTGTGTCATTTCATCTTCGGGTATTATTGTGTTACCATGCCCCTTCCCAGCAAGAACATACTGTACACTGTTTTGGGCTGGCACTAAATGTGCACATTGTTCTTATTTAGATTATAGGGGGTAGGAGCGCCAAAATGGGTGATGGTGCTGGGAAAGGGGTGCAGGGTTAGAGGCGGAACTACGTAGCATCTGTGCAAGAGGGCATCAGCCAAAATCTAGCCTAGGGCATCATGTTGGTCAGGTTTGGCTCTGATAATACTGTATACTGTACTCTTACTGTACTTTGCATTCAATACAGATACTGTTTGCACACAGGTTTTACATGAATCATTGGCAATGCTGCAGGAGTGTCTCATTAGGCAATCTAAAATATACCACGACTATGGGTGGGGATACAGTAGGGAAGTTCTGTCACCATAAGCTGTCTGCTGTGTATAGCATATTTCCATCTGAGATGCATTTGTGTGTTTGTAATAAGAAAAAAACATTTTACTGTACATTTAGTGGATACAGTATTTCTCCCCCATAATGACGTATCATACTGTACAGGTACCCTCATGTACTGTACCGTACCATACTGTAAAATTGAATATTTATTGGAAAAACATCAATATTAATGTAAAAATAAAGTATTACAACATCCGATTCCATGTACTGCACTGATCAAAATGTACAGTACTCTTATTCAGGACTTATAAAACTGAAAATAACTGTTCATACAGTACACATCAATAACATTACTACTGTATAATATTCTACATTAGTTTATGCAATAATCAGACAAAGGCAATTTTATCATTTTTTTTAATAATGCACCAATTTAAAATTTTAAACAGAAAATACAGAACTACATATTTGTGGCTTGACCATTTCTTTCAACTACAACAGGTAATACTTTATACAGGTGATTTATATAATTATTACAATGTTCAGGTGTGAGTACTTCTAGCCAAAATTTCTTTATCCCATCCACCAGTTGCTGTTTTGTTGTTGGCTTTGCAACACTCCTAACGTACCTCTTCAATTGAGCCCACACTAATTCGATTGGGTTCATGTCTGGTGATCTATATAAAAATAAAAAAAAAGCGTATAGAAAAAATTAATTACATTACAGTAAATAGAGAAAATTAAACATACAATATTGTACTGTTTATTAAACAAAAATTTTTTTTACAGTACTAGAGTGCTATCCAAAATTTTACTTGTACACTGTTGAAAGAATACTCACTCTGGTGGTGTGCGTTCCCAATTCATACCTTTCTCTTCCATAAATTTGGCTGAGGCGGAGTGTTTAGGATCATTGTCTTGGAATATCCTATGGTGAGTTGGGTAATATTTATTCACAAATGGCACCATACATTTCTCTACTATTGTTTCTTGGAAATATTTCTTATCCATGATTCCTACAGAAATCAAAAAATGTTGTTCATTAATAAGCAACTCCTTTTATTGTGCAGTTACACGTACTCTACAGTACAACATGTATTTTTACAGAACACAGGCACAGAATAAATAGAATAAAAAATAATAGGGGACCAGCTCCTAATCGTGATATGCCTCCCCATACATGGACTTTCAATGGATGCTTTGGGCGTGGTTTTAAAGAGATATGGTTACGTTTCCTGAATGACATTCTGGAGAACCGCTCAAGGGCAACAGACGATTCATCTGTGAAAATGACATCATCAAATGTTTCACCACTCTCAATCCATCGCCGTGCCTGTTCCACTCTCTTTTCTTTATTCACATCTCTTATCATTGGAGATATCCTGTGAAGAGCCAAAAATAATGAAATCAGATACAGTTATGAAATTACAGATTTACAGATTACTGTATATACAGTAGACTGTATGTGCAGTATACTGTATTATATACCTACTGTATACATTAAACTGTACATACAGTACATTAAGTTACATACAGAGTAATATATATATACATACTGTACATACACACAAACACACACACACAGTATACAGTATGTAATCATCACAATAAGCCGGCAATGCTTCATTGCTGTCTCTGAGTGCCTATACAGTAGGTATCTCTTTTGGGATAGAATATATACAGTATATACACACACACATACTGTATATAGTATAAAGTACACACTCTGTATAATGATTTATGGCATTATTATATCACGTATCAAGGGATTATTAACAGTGCATTTACTGTATGGTTTATACTGCTTTCAGTATTTTACCTTGTTGCGCCAAAGGTCCATCCCATTTTCCGTCGCATCCTTCTGATGCTGGTGGCCGATATGTCCAGGTCATACTTGGAATGGAGAATTCGTTTTATTTGCAGAGCAGTACGCTCATCATCCTCACGAGTTAGTTCCTCCACAATTTGTTGCACTCTCCTACAGTACAATACAGTATGAAAAATATGAATTCATGAACAGCACAATCACAGTTACAATTGATGAAGTTTTTATTTTATTTCAAAAAAATTGTTTATGGTATAAAGCAAGTCATTTAAACATTACAGTAGTGTACAGTACGTACCATGTGCATTTTGTAGGAAATACAAATCTGGGCGTTGTTCTCTCGAATGCATGATAGCGCACCGTTTCTAAAGTGACTATAATGCCACTTTCCTTGAGCCATGCATGGATCTCTTTGATGGTTTTATTTTCTTTTTTCATGTTGGCGATTATCTTGCTCATCGTTTTGTTGATAGTTACTGGCATGTTGTCCAACTATAATTCCTGTATGGAGAGAAAACATTTGTGAATACTGTAGTCTAAAATTTACACATCTGAAAATGCATAAGAGTTTTATGATAGAAGTTAATACTGTACATGTTTACTATCCAGTACCTGATGTTCAAATTTAAGTATTGTATACTGTACAGTACTGAAAATACAACTTCAGTGTTATGGACTGCAATTAGTTTCCTGTATGAAACAGATACAGTACAGTAAATAACCCTCCTTGGAAGTGCATGGGCCCTGTGAGACTTACAGTAGTGTACAGCATAAGGGTCGACTGACATGATGTACAAGCATTACATACAGTACATGTCAGTACTGTATGTAAATTCTTCAATTATTGCCTAACAACAATGCTGCTTACTGTATATTAAATACTGTAGGCCTAGAAATGTGCATCTCAATATAGTAGTTAAAAACACAGGGGCCTATGTGGATAAGCGAGTTCTATGCACACTAAAAATGGCCACCGACCGTGAACCCCCAGCACGTGGCAGCGCTCGTATATGTAGTGAGATACAGTATGGCATACATTTCACAGTTCAGGGGGCAATGCTGAAGGAGCGTCACAATCCCCTAGCTCAATTACATTGGGATAAGCGAGGTCTATGCACATTACGGTATACCGAGCTGGATCGCTTAGCAACCTGACAAAATGGCCGCCGACCGTGAACTCCCAGCACGTGGCAGCGCTCGGATATGTAGTGAGATACAATATGGCATACATTTCACAGTTCAGGGGGCAATGCTGAAGGAGCGTCACAATCCCCTAGCTCAATTACATTGGGATAAGCGAGGTCTATGCACATTACGGTATACCGAGCTGGATCGCTTAGCAACCTGACAACATGGCCGCCGACCGTGAACTCCCAGCACGTGGCAGCGCTCGGATATGTAGTGAGATACAATATGGCATACATTTCACAGTTCAGGGGGCAATGCTGAAGGAGCGTCACAATCCCCTAGCTCAATTACATTGGGATAAGCGAGGTCTATGCACATTACGGTATACCGAGCTGGATCGCTTAGCAACCTGACAACATGGCCACCGACCGTGAACTCCCAGCACGTGGCAGCGCTCGGATATGTAGTGAGATACAATATGGCATACTGTACATTTCACAGTTCAGGGGGCAATGCTGAAGGAGCGTCACAATCCCCTAGCTCAATTACATTGGGATAAGCGAGGTCTATGCACATTACGGTATACCGAGCTGGATCGCTTAGCAACCTGACAAAATGGCCGCCGACCGTGAACTCCCAGCACGTGGCAGCGCTCGGATATGGAGTGAGAGATGGTATACATTTTAAAATACACCGGGATAAGTTGTATAGGCCATGGAGCAATGCACAGGGACATTCATCATTTACGTACAGTATATAAATAATTGTAAACCGTAAATGAAAGAATTACCGGTCAAATACTGTATGACGAAACTGTGTCAATGAGCTGGAACAGTATGGCCTGTGAAGAAGTTTTCGAAGGCAGAAACGGAGAGCAAATTATCAGGAGATTTCTGAAAGGTCGGAGAAGATCCACACAGCAAGTCTGCTTACGAGGAAACAGCTTTGCAAAGTGGGTAGCGGGGCGGTGACTGAGACGCTCTTTTATTCACATTCACACAAAAGGAATTCTTACCGCTGTGATTGGTGCCAATATAGGCGCATTCATCCTTACACCAATCACAGAGCATACTGTACTTTTGAATGTGAATAAAAGAGCGTCTCAGTCACCGCCCGCTACCCACTTTGCAAATCTGTTTCCTCGTAGGCAGACTTGCTGTGTGGATCTTCTCCGACCTTTCAGAAATCTCCTGATAATTTGCTCTCCGTTTCTGCCTTCGAAAACTTCTTCACAGGCCATACTGTTCCAGCTCATTGACACAGTTTCGTCATACAGTATTTGACCGGTAATTCTTTCATTTACGGTTTACAATTATTTATATACTGTACGTAAATGATGAATGTCCCTGTGCATTGCTCCATGGCCTGTACAACTTATCCCGGTGTATTTTAAAATGTATACCATCTCTCACTCCATATCCGAGCGCTGCCACGTGCTGGGAGTTCACGGTCGGCGGCCATTTTGTCAGGTTGCTAAGCGATCCAGCTCGGTATACCGTAATGTGCATAGACCTCGCTTATCCCAATGTAATTGAGCTAGGGGATTGTGACGCTCCTTCAGCATTGCCCCCTGAACTGTGAAATGTATGCCATATTGTATCTCACTACATATCCGAGCGCTGCCACGTGCTGGGAGTTCACGGTCGGCGGCCATTTTGTCAGGTTGCTAAGCGATCCAACTCGGTATACCGTAATGTGCATAGACCTCGCTTATCCCAATGTAATTGAGCTAGGGGATTGTGACGCTCCTTCAGCATTGCCCCCTGAACTGTGAAATGTATGCCATATTGTATCTCACTACATATCCGAGCGCTGCCACGTGCTGGGAGTTCACGGTCGGCGGCCATGTTGTCAGGTTGCTAAGCGATCCAGCTCGGTATACCGTAATGTGCATAGACCTCGCTTATCCCAATGTAATTGAGCTAGGGGATTGTGACGCTCCTTCAGCATTGCCCCCTGAACTGTGAAATGTATGCCATATTGTATCTCACTACATATCCGAGCGCTGCCACGTGCTGGGAGTTCACGGTCGGCGGCCATTTTGTCAGGTTGCTAAGCGATCCAGCTCGGTATACCGTAATGTGCATAGACCTCGCTTATCCCAATGTAATTGAGCTAGGGGATTGTGACGCTCCTTCAGCATTGCCCCCTGAACTGTGAAATGTATGCCATATTGTATCTCACTACATATCCGAGCGCTGCCACGTGCTGGGAGTTCACGGTCGGCGGCCATGTTGTCAGGTTGCTAAGCGATCCAGCTCGGTATACCGTAATGTGCATAGACCTCGCTTATCCCAATGTAATTGAGCTAGGGGATTGTGACGCTCCTTCAGCATTGCCCCCTGAACTGTGAAATGTATGCCATACTGTATCTCACTACATATACGAGCGCTGCCACGTGCTGGGGGTTCACGGTCTGTGGCCATTTTTAGTGTGCATAGAACTCGCTTATCCACATAGGCCCCTGTGTTTTTAACTACTATATTGAGATGCACATTTCTAGGCCTACAGTATTTAATATACAGTAAGCAGCATTGTTGTTAGGCAATAATTGAAGAATTTACATACAGTACTGACATGTACTGTATGTAATGCTTGTACATCATGTCAGTCGACCCTTATGCTGTACACTACTGTAAGTCTCACAGGGCCCATGCACTTCCAAGGAGGGTTATTTACTGTACTGTATCTGTTTCATACAGGAAACTAATTGCAGTCCATAACACTAATATTAAGCCCACTCCATTATCCACTCCTCCCCTGTGTATTAAACACCCCCTACCACCCTGGAAGTCATGTACCAGGGCCCCTTCATTCAGCACAATGCCCCCTTCTACAGTTTAGTGTTCTCCTTCCTGCCCCATCTGTGCAGTAAAGGAATAATTAGCAGAAATTATTTCTCCAGGTCCTACTGTACATACTGAGCGAAAGATAGAACCCCCCCTATCCCCCGCGGAGCATCAAAGCTGCCGCTGATAGCTCCCCCCACCCCTTCCGCTGGTGAGTGGGTAGGGGCCCCAGTGCATTGCTGTGTCCAGGGGCCCACACTGCTGTTAAGATGGCTCTAGTAATTGAGCTAGGGGATTGTGACGCTCCTTCAGCATTGCCCCTGGACTGTACCATACTGTATCTCACTCCATATCCAAGCGCTGCCACGTGCTGGGAGTTCACGGTCGGTGGCCATTTTGTCAGGTTGCTAAGCGATCCAGCTCGGTATAACGTAATGTACATAGACCTTGCTTATCCCGGTGTACTACAGGTATGTGCAGTAGTACTGAATGATTGCTATCACTTGTGGTGAAACACCTATCTTATCAAATACAGTAACTACTGTACAGTATAGTTGTTCGCACAGGTGATGGTAATCATACTGTATATTTAAACTGAAGTCCGTAACAGAGCATTCTGTCCCTCCTGCAGAGGTTCTTGTTGGGAGGCACAGGGAAAAAAGGCAAATACTGTACAGTATTTGCACTTTACTGTTGTGCACTTTATTTGAAAATGTACAGTTGTTTGCTATTTTTAGCATGCTGTGCTTTACATGTTTTCTTATTGTGGTTTTTATATTTTTAGACAAAAGACAAAGAATGCAGACTACCAGATTTTACGGGAGTGCCAAAACCCACCCATCAGTGGCACAGAAACTTGCTGCATTAGTCCCACAAAAGAAGAAGAAAACTGCCAAGGCGGCTCAGAAAGAAAATGTGGTGAAACCACGAAAAAATGCCAAGGCAAAGAATAATACGTTGGAGATGATATGTGGTGTGGCAAATGATGTAATTGTTCCATCTCCTGCAGATCACAGTGTTCAGCCAATGAATCTGGAAATACCGGTGCTAGAGGACGTGACAAACACGCTGCATCAGGAAGCTTCTTTTTTGGACCATGTAGCCACCCCTGGACAAGAAGACATGACACATTCACCACGAAGAAGGTTGCATTTCACAGATGTGAACACCAAAGTGCAGGACTGCCAGTGTACCTGTCCTGTTTTACTAAAGGAGCTACTCAGTAAGGTGACCAATATGGAGTCAGAAGTTGGTGGACAGGTCAATCAGCTGCAGACCGATGTGGCTGGCCTTAAAGAAGGCATAAAGGAACAGATGGTAGAAGCCATGAAGAAAGTCATTGAACAAACGAGGGAAGAATGGCAAGTTGGAGTTTGCCGCACCATCATTGCAACACACCACCAAGCGGTTCAAGTCAGCGGCCTGGACGACCGAGGCCTGGAGGACCGCAGAGGAGGCCTGGAGGACCGCAGAGGAGGCCTGGAGGACCGCAGAGGAGGCCTGGAGGACCGCAGCGGACTGGACGAAGTCAGCGGCATGGACGACCACAGAGGAGGCCTGGAGGACCGCAGAGGAGGCCTGGACGACCGCAGAGGAGGCCTGGACGACCGCAGAGGAGGCCTGGACGACCGCAGAGGAGGCCTGGACGACCGCAGAGGAGGCCTGGACGACCGCAGAGGAGGCCTGGACGACCGTAGAGGAGGCCTGGGGGACCGCAGCAGCGGACTGGACGAAGTCAGCGACTTGGACGACCGCAGAGGAGGCCTGGAGGACCGCAGAAGAGACCTGGAGGACCGCAGAGGAGGCCTGGACGACCGCAGAGGAGGCCTGGACGACCGCAGAGGAGGCCTGGACGACCGCAGAGGAGGCCTGGGGGACCGCAGCAGCGGACTGGACGAAGTCAGCGACTTGGACGACCGCAGAGGAGGCCTGGAGGACCGCAGAAGAGACCTGGAGGACCGCAGAGGAGGCCTGGACGACCGCAGAGGAGGCCTGGACGACCGCAGAGGAGGCCTGGACGACCGCAGAGGAGGCCTGGACGACCGTAGAGGAGGCCTGGGGGACCGCAGCAGCGGACTGGACGAAGTCAGCGACTTGGACGACCGCAGAGGAGGCCTGGAGGACCGCAGAGGAGGCCTGGAGGACCGCAGAGGAGGCCTGGAGGACCGCAGAGGAGGCCTGGACGACCGCAGAGGAGGCCTGGACGACCGCAGAGGAGGCCTGGGGGACCGTAGAGGAGGCCTGGGGGACCGCAGCAGCGGACTGGACGAAGTCAGCGACTTGGACGACCGCAGAGGAGGCCTGGAGGACCGCAGAGGCCTGGACCACAGCAGCGGACTGGGCGAAGTCAGCGACTTGGGCGACCGCAGAGGAGGCCTGGACGACTGCAGAGGAGGCCTGGACGACCGCAGAGGAGGCCTGGACGACCGCAGAGGAGGCCTGGACGACCGTAGAGGAGGCCTGGGGGACCGCAGCAGCGGACTGGACGAAGTCAGCGACTTGGACGACCGCAGAGGAGGCCTGGAGGACCGCAGAAGAGACCTGGAGGACCGCAGAGGCCTGGACCACAGCAGCGGACTGGACGAAGTCAGCGACTTGGGCGACCGCAGAGGAGGCCTGGACGACCACAGAGGCCTGGAGGACCGCAGAGGAAACCTGGAGGACCGCAGAGGAGGCCTGGAGGACCGCAGAGGAGGCCTGGATGACCGCAGAAGAGACCTGGAGGACCGCAGAGGAGGCCTGGAGGACCGCAGAGGAGGCCTGGAGGACCGCAGAGGAGGCCTGGAGGACCGCAGAGGAGGCCTGGAGGACCGCAGAGGAGGCCTGGAGGACCGCAGAAGAGACCTGGAGGACCGCAGAGGAGGCCTGGAGGACCGCAGAGGAGGCCTGGAGGACCGCAGAGGAGGCCTGGAGGACCGCAGAGGAGGCCTGGAGGACCGCAGAGGCCTGGACCACAGCAGCGGACTGGACGAAGTCAGCGACTTGGACGACCGCAGAGGAGGCCTGGAGGACCGCAGAAGAGACCTGGAGGACCGCAGAAGAGACCTGGAGGACCGCAGAGGAGGCCTGGAGGACCGCAGAGGAGGCCTGGAGGACCGCAGAGGAGGCCTGGAGGACCGCAGAGGAGGCCTGGACGACCGCAGAGGGCTGGACGACCGCAGAGGCCTGGATTCAAGTGTGCTGTTGCCAGGAACACCAATGATGACCAGCACACCTGCTCACAGGCCACTTCGCAATACATTCGGAGGCTCTCTGAACAATATTGCCCTGGCTGTCATCTCAACTTCCCTGGACGACCATCTGTACAGAGCTTCAAATGGACATATTCAGAAATATGCATATTCTCTGTTCCAGCACCATGTACGGTACGACAAATACTTGACGTGGGCCAATCGTGTGAACTTTGATGGTTCCAAGGGCAAACTTCCGCTGCCCAAAAATCTGGTACATGACATCATGGCTAGGTGTGAACGCCGCGTGAGGATTGGTGATCCAGAAAAGAGGAAGATAAGGGATACCATAAACTCTGTGCTGAGAACGAAGAGGAAAATGACTTGGAAGCTCGACTATGATGAAACCAGATCATTACCTACCTCCTAGCTTCAGCACATCAGCTTCACACAGCTGAAGCTAAAAAATTGTGTCAATGTACCTGTATGACCTGTACATTTTCTGGGGCTGCATGCACTGTGCTGAATCCACTTGGAGCAGCTCGGTTACTCAAAGGGGAGTGCATGAACTTGGCTCACCACATTCCTGGTAATGTAAGGGCCTGTTACAAGTTGCCCCTTTTATTCCTGTTGATTTTTTGGGCGCTGCTGTATCTATCCAGTAGCAGCCGAGTCCATTGTGCTGTGTCCATCTGGGGCCTTGGGCTGCGTTTCCATCCAGGGGCTGCTGTTGTCAGTCCTCTATTCTGGTGTCCGTATGCGACAGTGTTAAAAAGCAAAAGACAAAAACGAAAAATAATTCAAAAAAGCAAAACCTAAAAATAAAGTACAAAAACCATTACCCCGCACCACCACCACAAAAAAATAAATTATAAAAATGTTAAAGTTGATATTGTTACTGTATTTGTGCTGTTACCTTTTGATTAAAGTACCGTACAGTATGTGTGATGTTGGCTTTATTACAATACAGTACAGTATGTGTGATGTTACATGTTCCAAATGATTTTGTCCGTAAATAAAGTGTTTCTTAAAATAAACATGACGTGGTTTCCAATGTTTGTATTCCCAATAGAGATGAGCGGGTTCGGTTTCTTTGAATCCGAACCCGCACGAACTTCACTTTTTTTTCCACGGGTCCGAGCGACTCGGATCTTCCCGCCTTGCTCGGTTAACCCGAGCGCGCCCGAACGTCATCATGACGCTGTCGGATTCTCGCGAGGCTCGGATTCTATCGCGAGACTCGGATTCTATATAAGGAGCCGCGCGTCGCCGCCATTTTCACTCGTGCATTGAGATTGATAGGGAGAGGACGTGTCTGGCGTCCTCTCCATTAGAATAGAGATAGATAGATTAGATAGAGAGAGATTGTGCAGAGTCGCAGACAGAGTTAGTTTACCACAGTCAGTGACCAGTGCAGTTGCTAGTTAACTTTTATTTAATATAATATATCCGTTCACTTCTCTCTGCTATATCCGTTCTCTGCCTGAAAAAAAAAACGATACACAGCACAGTCAGTCACACAGTGTGACTCAGTCTGTGTGCACTCAGCTCAGCCCAGTGTGCTGCACAGTCATCAATGTATAAATTAAAAGCTTATAATTAATTGTGGGGGAGACTGGGGAGCACTGCAGGTTGTTAGCAGGAGCCAGGAGTACAATTATATTAATTAACAGTGCACACTTTTGCTGCAGGAGTGGTGACCAGTGCCTGACCACCAGTATAGTATTGTTGTATACTACTAATATCTCTTTAAATATCAACCAGTCTATATTAGCAGCAGACACAGTACAGTGCGGTAGTTCACGGCTGTGGCTACCTCTGTGTCGGCACACGGCAGGCAGTCCGTCCGACCAGAATTGTATTATTTATTATTATATACCTACCACCTAACCGTGGTTTTTTTTTCATTCTTTATACCGTCATAGTGTCATCCTAATTGTTACGAGTATACTACTATCTCTTTATCAACCAGTGTACAGTGCGGTAGTTCACGGCTGTGGCTACCTCTGTGTCGGCACACGGCAGGCAGTCCGTCCGACCAGAATTGTATTATTTATTATTATATACCTACCACCTAACCGTGGTTTTTTTTTCATTCTTTATACCGTCATAGTGTCATCCTAATTGTTACGAGTATACTACTATCTCTTTATCAACCAGTGTACAGTGCGGTAGTTCACGGCTGTGGCTACCTCTGTGTCGGCACACGGCAGGCAGTCCGTCCGACCAGAATTGTATTATTTATTATTATATACCTACCACCTAACCGTGGTTTTTTTTTCATTCTTTATACCGTCATAGTGTCATCCTAATTGTTACGAGTATACTACTATCTCTTTATCAACCAGTGTACAGTGCGGTAGTTCACGGCTGTGGCTACCTCTGTGTCGGCACACGGCAGGCAGTCCGTCCGACCAGAATTGTATTATTTATTATTATATACCTACCACCTAACCGTGGTTTTTTTTTCATTCTTTATACCGTCATAGTGTCATCCTAATTGTTACGAGTATACTACTATCTCTTTATCAACCAGTGTACAGTGCGGTAGTTCACGGCTGTGGCTACCTCTGTGTCGGCACACGGCAGGCAGTCCGTCCGACCAGAATTGTATTATTTATTATTATATACCTACCACCTAACCGTGGTTTTTTTTTCATTCTTTATACCGTCATAGTGTCATCCTAATTGTTACGAGTATACTACTATCTCTTTATCAACCAGTGTACAGTGCGGTAGTTCACGGCTGTGGCTACCTCTGTGTCGGCACACGGCAGGCAGTCCGTCCGACCAGAATTGTATTATTTATTATTATATACCTACCACCTAACCGTGGTTTTTTTTTCATTCTTTATACCGTCATAGTGTCATCCTAATTGTTACGAGTATACTACTATCTCTTTATCAACCAGTGTACAGTGCGGTAGTTCACGGCTGTGGCTACCTCTGTGTCGGCACACGGCAGGCAGTCCGTCCGACCAGAATTGTATTATTTATTATTATATACCTACCACCTAACCGTGGTTTTTTTTTCATTCTTTATACCGTCATAGTGTCATCCTAATTGTTACGAGTATACTACTATCTCTTTATCAACCAGTGTACAGTGCGGTAGTTCACGGCTGTGGCTACCTCTGTGTCGGCACACGGCAGGCAGTCCGTCCGACCAGAATTGTATTATTTATTATTATATACCTACCACCTAACCGTGGTTTTTTTTTCATTCTTTATACCGTCATAGTGTCATCCTAATTGTTACGAGTATACTACTATCTCTTTATCAACCAGTGTACAGTGCGGTAGTTCACGGCTGTGGCTACCTCTGTGTCGGCAGTCGGCAGGCAGTCCGTCCATCCATAATTGTATTATTATTATAATATATACCACCTAACCGTGGTTTTTTTTTCATTCTTTATACCGTCATAGTGTCATACTAGTTGTTACGAGTATACTACTATCTCTTTATCAACCAGTGTACAGTGCGGTAGTTCACGGCTGTGGCTACCTCTGTGTCGGCAGTCGGCAGGCAGTCCGTCCATCCATAATTGTATTATTATTATAATATATACCACCTAACTGTGGTTTTTTTTTCATTCTTTATACCGTCGTCATAGTGTCATACTAGTTGTTACGAGTATACTACTATCTCTTTATCAACCAGTGTACAGTGCGGTAGTTCACGGCTGTGGCTACCTCTGTGTCGGCAGTCGGCAGGCAGTCCGTCCATCCATAATTGTATTATTATTATAATATATACCACCTAACCGTGGTTTTTTTTTCATTCTTTATACCGTCGTCATAGTGTCATACTAGTTGTTACGAGTATACTACTATCTCTTTATCAACCAGTGTACAGTGCGGTAGTTCACGGCTGTGGCTACCTCTGTGTCGGCAGTCGGCAGGCAGTCCGTCCATCCATAATTGTATTATTATTATAATATATACCACCTAACCGTGGTTTTTTTTTCATTCTTTATACCGTCGTCATAGTGTCATACTAGTTGTTACGAGTATACTACTATCTCTTTATCAACCAGTGTACAGTGCGGTAGTTCACGGCTGTGGCTACCTCTGTGTCGGCACTCGGCAGCCCGTCCATAATTGTATTTACCACCTAACCGTGGTTTTTTTTTCTTTCTTTATACATACATACTAGTTACGAGTATACTATCTCTTTATCAACCAGTCTATATATTAGCAGCAGACACAGTACAGTGCGGTAGTTCACGGCTGTGGCTACCTCTGTGTCGGCACTCGGCAGCCCGTCCATAATTGTATACTAGTATCCAATCCATCCATCTCCATTGTTTACCTGAGGTGCCTTTTAGTTGTGCCTATTAAAATATGGAGAACAAAAATGTTGAGGTTCCAAAATTAGGGAAAGATCAAGATCCACTTCCACCTCGTGCTGAAGCTGCTGCCACTAGTCATGGCCGAGACGATGAAATGCCAGCAACGTCGTCTGCCAAGGCCGATGCCCAATGTCATAGTACAGAGCGTGTCAAATCCAAAACACCAAATATCAGTAAAAAGCCTCTTTTTTTCTTTGCGTCATGTGCTGTTTGGGGAGGGTTTTTTGGAAGGGACATCCTGCGTGACACTGCAGTGCCACTCCTAGATGGGCCCGGTGTTTGTGTCGGCCACTAGGGTCGCTAATCTTACTCACACAGCTACCTCATTGCGCCTCTTTTTTTCTTTGCGTCATGTGCTGTTTGGGGAGGGTTTTTTGGAAGGGCCATCCTGCGTGACACTGCAGTGCCACTCCTAGATGGGCCCGGTGTTTGTGTCGGCCACTAGGGTCGCTAATCTTACTCACACAGCTACCTCATTGCGCCTCTTTTTTTCTTTGCGTCATGTGCTGTTTGGGGAGGGTTTTTTGGAAGGGACATCCTGCGTGACACTGCAGTGCCACTCCTAGATGGGCCCGGTGTTTGTGTCGGCCACTAGGGTCGCTAATCTTACTCACACAGCTACCTCATTGCGCCTCTTTTTTTCTTTGCGTCATGTGCTGTTTGGGGAGGGTTTTTTGGAAGGGCCATCCTGCGTGACACTGCAGTGCCACTCCTAGATGGGCCCGGTGTTTGTGTCGGCCACTAGGGTCGCTAATCTTACTCACACAGCTACCTCATTGCGCCTCTTTTTTTCTTTGCGTCATGTGCTGTTTGGGGAGGGTTTTTTGGAAGGGACATCCTGCGTGACACTGCAGTGCCACTCCTAGATGGGCCCGGTGTTTGTGTCGGCCACTAGGGTCGCTTATCTTACTCACACAGCGACCTCGGTGCAAATTTTAGGACTAAAAATAATATTGTGAGGTGTGAGGTATTCAGAATAGACTGAAAATGAGTGTAAATTATGGTTTTTGAGGTTAATAATACTTTGGGATCAAAATGACCCCCAAATTCTATGATTTAAGCTGTTTTTTAGTGTTTTTGGAAAAAAACACCCGAATCCAAAACACACCCGAATCCGACAAAAAAAATTCGGTGAGGTTTTGCCAAAACGCGTTCGAACCCAAAACACGGCCGCGGAACCGAACCCAAAACCAAAACACAAAACCCGAAAAATTTCAGGCGCTCATCTCTAATTCCCAACTTCCTGTACTGTATAAATTAGTACTACTGTATGATGGGAATTCAATTAATAGTGGTATACTGTATGTAAAACAACTTGGTTAGGCATCTTGCATTTCATATTTTAATAAAAACCACAGGAAACTTCTATTTTTAAAAGTTTATTGAAGAAAAAAAAGGTGTTTTTTTTTTAAATAAAGTTTGAAAGTTAATTAAAACAAAAAAGTAGTTTGTTCTTCGTTACATTCTTTTCTTGTGTATATAGATATCTGTGGGGAAAAAAAAAAAAAAGTATTAAAGTAAAGACACTCATGTTCATTTGTTTTCCAAGAAAATTTGTGGAACCACACAGCCCAGCAATAAGTCATGCTGGGCTGTGTGGTTCCACAAAAGGCATGCGGTACAAAGTGAAATAGTGGTGTCAGTGGTCAGCACTTTGACACGCTAACATTTGTGGAACCACACAGCAATGGCTGACACACACAAAATGCCTGACACACACAAAATGCCTGACACACACAAAATGCCTGACACACACAAAATGCCTGACACACACATGCTGGAGTGAAAACACATGTTTGCCAAACAGTCGACAGCACATGTCGGCCAGATGGCCGACCAAACTTGCTCCAAATCACCCCAAACTGGCCAGAAAGCACCCCAGCACACTCAGGAGGTACTGTACACCACAGCTAAATTAGGAGAGAATTTCATTACAAACAGCCAGATCTTGCAGATTATCTGCCAGATAATTGTATGGTGTACAGTATGCCTATCTTATACAGTAGAAAAAGATACTATACAATGGAGTACAAGAACAAAAATTTTTATTAAATAAAATTAAATTAATCTTAATAAAAAATTAAAAAAGTGGTCCACTAAGAGGTGGACCACCACCCGCAGGAGCTGGATGGCACGCTGCAACTGTTCTGTGGGAAAAAAAGGACAGTATTACAAAACAAATACTGAATACTTTACAGTGTAGTAATGGCAATACAGTACTTTACTCTATATTAGACAATATTGTTATTTACAATGTACAGTACTGTATTGTCAGTACAGTAAATCAAACACTACTGTATGCTGTCGAGGTAATTTAAACATTGCTTTAGTTTACCTCTTGTATAAGTGGGCTGCTGCCTGCCCGCTTCTGGGCCAGCCCACCTATCTTGCCCCTGTCTGGGGCCCCCATAAATAATTGGCACTATATTGGAGAAAAAAAAACATTTAGTCACATTCAAATAGTAAACAATTATTACTGTATACTGTAGGTACAGTATTATACTGTATTGCTGGTATTCAAAATATAAAGTACTGTACAAGAGTTTAGCTTCAATAGGTCATAAACAAATTGTCAAAGGAATAAAACACCACAGTACAAATACTGTAGACATTTACTGTATGTATTAGCAGTCATGACATTTCATGACCGCTTCAGAAAAAAGAGGGTTACAGTACTGTAGGTGGTGTTGTAGGGAGTACTATCCATAATAGTGGACTGTACTCAGAGCCAGCCATAAATAATATGATTCCCTAGTCAAGTTTTTGGATGCTGCCCCCTTGCACAGATGCTATTTCCGCCTCTGAGCCTGTACCCCTTTCCCAGCACCATCACCCCTCAACCATAGCAGTCCTCATTTTGGTGCTCCTCCAACTTACTGTACTGTATGTTTAAAATAGCAACAGTGTGCACATTCGGTGTGCATCCCAAAACGGTGCATGTTCTTGCTGGGAAGGGGCAAGGCCACACAGTAATTCCCCAATCTGAAATGACGCCACACAGTACTGCAACTTTATTCACAACATATCATGCAATAGTGTCTCTTTTTCTCGTTACATCATATGATAGTACCACATTACTCCTCAAAGTATTCCCACTTATTCACATTGCATCACATCATATTGCTCTTTGTTCACATTAGACCACACAGTAGTGCCCTTGCTACAGTATATGTTACACAACAAAGTACTGTATACACATAATGCTGCACATTAGTAATGCATTTTGTATGCACAGAATATACTGTAGGCATGCTGCATATCATATTAATCAGCAGAAGCTGCTTGTGCCCCTGGGCATTTGGCAAGTATGCCTATGCCTAGGGCAGGCTCAGACTGGAGATCAGTACGTAATCCCGCTGGACGGGATCCCGGCAGTCAAAATACAGACGCCGGAATCCCGACCACACAATCCCGACAGGGGCGGCGAGCGGAAAGCAGCCCCTTGCATGCTTGCTTCGCTCGCCACGCGGTGGGCACGGTGCCTCGCTACGCTCTACACACTATTATATCAGTAGTCAGGAAACGCAGCATGCATTTGTGGAGTGAAGAGGGTGAAAAAGGAGAGAAAGTACAGTTTGTACTGTAAGGTTATGTCAGAGGGTGTGAAGATGATCAGCTCAGTGTTATACATGTTACAGTAAGTTAGAATACAGTACAGTGCATTATGTATTTCTATTTTATTACCAGGTGTCTCCTCCACTGGTTGGCGACGGACTGTAAAAAGATAAAATACAGTACAGTTAGTCATATCAGTTTGACTTAAAATAATGTTGGAGAAAAAAAAATACTGTAATTACAGTACCAACTATTGCTACTGTACAGTATATTTATTTACCAAAAATGTATTCTGGCTCGTCGTCTGTGGGTAAAAGAGAAGAATATTATAAGATACAGTATACAGTAAAAAGTATAGTAATAGTACACTAGTGTCCAGGCCCAGTGTCAGGTGGGTAAAAAAAGGTATGCTTGTGACAGGCATGGTGATTCCAAGGGACCCCACCGAGACCATCAGAAAATTTGTGAGTGACCCGTATGCCGGTGATTATGACTAGAATAAGGTAGCAACTCTTTTTTCTTTTGAATTATGTATACTGTACAGTACTGTATGTGCATATTGTACAGTACACTTAAAATATTTAGCAGTTACTGTAGTGGTAATTTTTGGGATGACAGTATTAGCATACTGTAAGCATCCAACTGAGGCCCCCAAACAGATGCCGCCACTAGGTACAGTACGTGCCTCTCGTGCCTAATGGGAAATTCATCACTGACAGTATCTAGAGAGATGAATGGAGAGACAGTGACAAGGGGTGAGAGAGAGAGAGAGAGAGAAATTGAGTAAGATGGGTGTTTTTTTTAGAACAGGATGTTGTCCATACAGTAGCAACCAATCAAATATTACCTACTGTACTGTATTATCGTCTGTAAGTGTAACTAGATACTGTAAATGTTAATGTGGGATGTGATCGGTTGCTACTGTATGGGCAATATCACCAGTTCAAACAAAAACAATTTTCATCCGATTTCTACGCATTTGCCAGAAAAATCTGATGGCATCAGATCAATGTCAGTAATAATTCTTACCACTAAATGCAGCAGCATCATCATCATCCTCCTCCTCCTCCGTGGCCTGTTCCAGTGTAGGGCCTGTGAAAAAAAACATTAATGTGAAAAAAAAAAAGGTTCATTCCAGGAAATACACATACCCTCCAACATGACCCGCCCCACTAGGTACAAAATGCTCTGGTTCTGGACTTCCCTCTTAATTTATTATTGCCATCACCTGTGAAGAAACAGCTTTCTTATCATATAACTAGTTCAACACAGGTGATGGAAATCATAAATTAAGAGGGAAGTCTAGAAACAGAGCAGTGCGGCGGGTCATGTTGGAGGGTCTGCATACAGAAACATAGAATTTGATGACAAATACTGTAAGAACCACTTTGCCCATCTAATCTGCCTCTTTTTTTTAACCTTTTTTTTACATCAAACCTTATAACAATTTTCCCCAAACATCACATGATGCAAAGATAAATAAATAAAAAAAGAGGTGCAAGATGGAATTGTGATTGGGCCCTCCCAACCACCCTTATGTTATATAAACAGGGTCTGCCACACGACTGTGGCTGAAATGACTGGTTGGTTTGGGCCCCCACCAAAAAAAGAAGCAATCAATCTCTCCTTGCTCAAACTGGCTCTACAGAGGCACGATGTACCGGACTGGACTTACTTAATGGGTGCAGTGAGGTGATGGACATAGAGTCCTGGTCCTCCTCCTCCGCCACCGCCTGTGACAGTGTAGGGGCTGTGAAAGCAAAAAATCCATGAAATATACTTTTGTATTCTGTGTTGAATACAGTAAAGCAAAAATTCAGTCAGGAATTGGAGGAGGAGAGTAGATTTCGCACACAGAGACGAGAATGTCGAGGCCAGAATCAGGGGGTAGTGGAGGAGGGTTAGGATACCGTACCTCACCCTGTTGGGATTGCTGCAATCAGGATGCCACTGTCGGTCACCTGACCGCTAGAATCCTGACTGCTGGTCACGCAAACCCAACCCATTGGTTTAACACAATGTACAGTACAGTACAATACTGCAGTTTACTTACCAAGTTGGGGAGAGGGTTTTTCATCCTCATCCTCACTGTCAATAATTACTGAGTTGAAAATAAAAAAATATTATAAACAAAATACAGTAGAGTACAGTTACTACAAAATTGCACAGTAGTACAGTGCTACAGGAGGCAGAGATATATTCATAATACAGTAGGAGCAGAATGACTGTCCAGCGGTAGGGGACATACAGTACTGTATTTAAAAGACCTGCTGTCTGGATCCCGACATTCAGAATGCAGAGTGTGGATTCAGAGTATGATTGGAGGGTTAGGCTAGTGGAGGGTGGGTCGGATGCACAATTTTGGGCACCATAATACAAAATGGATATCGTGGAACTACAAAAGGTTTAGAGGCGGGCGACCAAAGTGATGAAGTGGATTGAGAAGATGGAATACAAGGAAAGGCAGGCTAGGCATGTTTACATTGGAAAAGAGGAGATTAAGAGGGGACATGATTAACCTTTACAAATATACTGTATACAGTAAGGGGACAATACACAGGAACGGTTTTTGATAAGATGGACACAGAGGACACGTGCACAGTAACTCTTGTTGAAGTAGAGGCGATTTCGCACAGAGGCGAAAAGGGGTCTTCACAGTGAGGGAAATACTGTACAGTACATGTTTGGAATTCCCTGCCTGAAAAGTAATAAAAGTGGACTTGGTCAATACTTTTAAGAATGGGCTTGAGAAAATCCTACTGTACTTACTATAATCTGGCTCCTCTTCCTCCCCCGAATCAATGTGAATGAGCTCCTCCTCTGTATCAATTACGAGGCGGTCTGTGTGTAAAAGATGACAAGTATTGTAAAATACAAAAATTACAGTAATACTGTAGGAAACTAGTGTGTCTGTAACAAAAAGTAATTATTACCACTTCCGGAGCTCTCGGATGGTGTCGGCGGTGGTGGTGGTGGTGTTGGTACTGTGGGAAAAAAAATAACAGTACTGTAAGTGAAGCTGTCAATTGGAAACATGTACTGTACAGTATCCAGGACACATGTACAGTAGTGTAACGATGACAGTCACACCAGAATTCTCGTTACACAATACCTGGCAGCGCAGCAGGTGGTGGTGGTGGTGTTGTTGGTACTGTGGGAAAAAAAATAACAGTACTGTAAGTGAAGCTGTCAATTTGAAACATGTACTGTACAGTATCCAGGACACATGTACAGTAGTGTAACAACGATGACAGTAGCACCAGAATTCTCGTTACACAATACCTGGCAGCGCAGCAGGTGGTGGTGGTGGTGGTGGTGTTGTTGGTACTGTGGGAAAAAAAATAACAGTACTGTAAGTGAAGCTGTCAATTTGAAACATGTACTGTACAGTATCCAGGACACATGTACAGTAGTGTAACAACGATGACAGTAGCACCAGAATTCTCGTTACACAATACCTGGCAGCGCAGCAGGTGGTGGTGGTGGTGGTGGTGTTGTTGGTACTGTGGGAAAAAAAATAACAGTACTGTAAGTGAAGCTGTCAATTTGAAACATGTACTGTACAGTATCCAGGACACATGTACAGTAGTGTAACAACGATGACAGTAGCACCAGAATTCTCGTTACACAATACCTGGCAGCGCAGCAGGTGGTGGTGGTGGTGGTGGTGGTGGTGGTACTGTGGGAAAAAAAATAACAGTACTGTAAGTGAAGCTGTCAATTTGAAACATGTACTGTACAGTATCCAGGACACATGTACAGTAGTGTAACAACGATGACAGTAGCACCAGAATTCTCGTTACACAATACCTGGCAGCGCAGCAGGTGGTGGTGGTGGTGGTGGTGGTGGTGGTGGTGTTGGTACTGTGGGAAAAAAAATAACAGTACTGTAAGTGAAGCTGTCAATTGGAAACATGTACTGTACAGTATCCAGGACACATGTACAGTAGTGTAACGATGACAGTCACACCAGAATTCTCGTTACACAATACCTGGCAGCGCAGCAGGTGGTGGTGGTGGTGGTGGTGTTGTTGGTACTGTGGGAAAAAAAATAACAGTACTGTAAGTGAAGCTGTCAATTTGAAACATGTACTGTACAGTATCCAGGACACATGTACAGTAGTGTAACAACGATGACAGTAGCACCAGAATTCTCGTTACACAATACCTGGCAGCGCAGCAGGTGGTGGTGGTGGTGGTGGTGTTGTTGGTACTGTGGGAAAAAAAATAACAGTACTGTAAGTGAAGCTGTCAATTTGAAACATGTACTGTACAGTATCCAGGACACATGTACAGTAGTGTAACAACGATGACAGTAGCACCAGAATTCTCGTTACACAATACCTGGCAGCGCAGCAGGTGGTGGTGGTGGTGGTACTGTGGGAAAAAAAATAACAGTACTGTAAGTGAAGCTGTCAATTTGAAACATGTACTGTACAGTATCCAGGACACATGTACAGTAGTGTAACAACGATGACAGTAGCACCAGAATTCTCGTTACACAATACCTGGCAGCGCAGCAGGTGGTGGTGGTGGTGGTGGTGGTACTGTGGGAAAAAAAATAACAGTACTGTAAGTGAAGCTGTCAATTTGAAACATGTACTGTACAGTATCCAGGACCAAAAAGGGGTCCGGCCAATAAACAATCTGCATCAGAGAAGCAAGATACAGTATGCTTAAAGTATACAGTACTATATACTAGATCGCCAACAAACGTAAATTAACAAACAACTATCACTGGAATTTACCATCCTCATCCCGTAGCGAAGCACGGGTATTCAGCTATCTACAATGTTATTTATACTTTGTGTTTAATATTTACATTTAGTTTTGTAAACAGACATTCTTAACATTAACGGATTGCAGCGAGTTATCTGTGATGGTCAGGACAGGGGGTTGGGACTATAGAAATCACTATGTACTGTACACTACTGTATTTGACAATACTTACCAGCTTGGCGGCGCCTGTCCCGCCTCCTGTGACGTCGTGCTACCAGCCCTGTAAAAATATATATACAGTATAATGGCAGCATACTGTACAGCCAATGAAATTCAACATTGACAGCATCTTTATGACATCACAATAAATGGAATTGTTCATTCTAGTACCCTGCACCTAATCACTCAGGAGGGCATAGTGTACTGTACTGTCTTCAAAACTTAAGGGGCACATTTCTAAATGTGACATACAGTACACTTACAGTATCGCTACAGTACAGTAGGTCCAGGGTATTAGACAGAACACTACCTTTATAGACATTGTAACACACATAAGCATTGCCCTTATAAACATTATGACACACATCAGCATGCAGCCCTCCCACCCTTAACCATCTCAGTACTGTTCATTACAGTATAAATTGATTCCATGACAGATGATGCAGACTCACCTGAATTCATCTTATTCACGTCATGTCACAGTAGTGCAGTTTATTCACGTCACAGTACTGTCCTTGATTCACGTTGTGTCACACAGTAGAGCACCGTATTCACGTCACAGTACTGTCCTTGATTCACGTTGTGTCACACAGTAGAGCACCGTATTCACGTCACAGTACTGTCCTTGATTCACGTTGTGTCACACAGTAGAGCACCGTATTCACGTCACAGTACTGTCCTTGATTCACGTTGTGTCACACAGTAGAGCACCTTATTCACGTTACTGTACTGTACGTCACAGTAGTGCAGTAGTATATCCACATTACGTCACAAAGTAGAGATCTGCCAGTCATGAACCTTATGCAAGAGTAATGCACGTCAGAACACATTAGGCCACTGTAACATCCCTTAGAATAATTTCTGCCAAAGTAACATCCCTTAGAACACTGTACTATCTGAAACACAAATTTCGGCACACTGCACGACACACTGCAATTAAACCACACAATGCACTGCACGACTGCATAGTGTATGCACTGCGTGATATGACAAACTGCACATTTCCCTGCAAAATATGATACAATGTACACTACACAAAAAACTGCAATTACCACATGTGTATACAGTACACTGCACGACAGTGCTGGCCCTAGCCAGGTACAGATACAGCCGCAGTCACGCAAAATATAGGCATGCCGCATATCATTTTAATCAGCAGAAGCTGCTGGTGCCCCTAAGCATAGCAAATGCCCTAGGCATTTGCCTACTGTAGTTTGCCTATGCCTAAGGCCGGCTCTGCTGCACGATGTGATTCACTATGTATTACACTCACTGCACAATACCATATACTGAATGTACACTGCATGACACGCTGCAATTACGCAGCACGATACACTGTGATACATTGCATATACTGTACACTGCATGATACTGTACACTGCACAATCGTAGACCACCTGGATTGTAAAGAACTACTGTATATACACAAGTTTAAAAAAATAACAATTGTTTTTGTAAAACGCATGTCGATCTTTTTCCATGTCAACTTAACGACCATGTCAACCTACAGTAACTGGTGTCAACCAATTTCAAAAGCCGCACCATCTAGGTCGACGCAAAAAAACAAATTGACCTTTTGACCCGGGTTAATGTTTGGTCCTTGTTTAACCATTTGTTTACCACAAATACTGTACAGTGCTGTATAGACCGGATACCTGCTGCTACAGCAGCCCCTGCTATAATGTACTGTACCTGTAACTACAGTAACTTAAAGTACAGTAATCTACAGTAATGTACTGTACTTACAATCCCTTATGGCCTGCAGGCGTCGTGGGGTCCTCCTCACGAGGTCGCTCCATCTCCTCTGGAGAGACCTCACCGTTCTCCTCCGGTTGTAGGTCTGGAGGATAGCCCTACTTGCCCTCCTATATGCTCTCACTTTCTCCTCGTTGCTGGCGAGAGTTCTGTCCCGCCAGCGAACGAGGAGACGCAGCTCACCCAGAGCATAGGGACGGTCACGTACAGCAGCCATGCTTATGCTCAATGAGCGATCCAGACGTCGTGCGTCTCAGACGTCGTGCGTCTCAGACGTCGTGCGTCTCAGACGTCGTGCGTTCCAGGCATTCAACGTACAGTACTGTAGTTACTGTACTTTGTGACAGTTTCCCTTAGTTTTAAATATGCCCTTTCTTTGACCACAGTATTTTCCACTGTCTTGCCCTACGCCCTTCCCTCCTGGGAGCCTTCACAGGTCTTATGCTATACACAAATACCGAAGATGCACAGTCCGTCAGAATACACTCATTTCATTCACGCTGTTTGGGTGCATTTAGCGTAAAGAATCGCTCCTGCAGATGTACTTTGATTTATGTGAAACCTGTGTGCATCCTTCCATTGACTGTCTTACAATGTAAATAAAATAATACAGTGCATTATTACAGAAAAAAAAAAAAAAAAAGAAAGAAAGCACATCATGTCTCGAACCCTGGACCCCCAGTGAGGGAGGTGGGAGCCTTCACCCCTAGCCCACGATGCCTCATGAGAGATTTCTAATTTCATGTGTGAAAGTACTGCAAACAGCGCCCGGCCCTCGCCCCATTGCTGTTGGTTTATGCCTTAGAGGACTCGGACGCTCGCATTTGTAAAGCACGGTGTTTTCCTCCGCCTCCTGCTAGCCTGTTGCCCTTCCCCCATGGGAGCCTGCACAGATCATGCAGTAGACAGGGAGGGAATGCAGGTCATGTGCAATACACAAACGCCCACTGTAGTACTATTTTGCTCACTTACAGTACCGTACTGTAGGTTGCATTTAGCGTAAAGAATCGCTCCTGCAGATGTACTTTGATTTATGTGAAACCTGTGTGCATCCTTCCATTGGATGTACTGTATTGGAGAGAAAAAAAAAAAATGTTAAAGTGAATGTCACGGGAACACATTAAAAATAAGGTTGGCACTTCCTTCCCATTGGTGTTGGTTTACAGTATGCCGTAGTGTACTCGGACGCTCATGTAATTGCATTTCAAAGGCACAGTATTTTCCATCGTCTCCCCCCTACCCCCATCGCCCTTCCCCCCTGGGGGCCTGCACAGGGAGGAAATTCAGGTCCTGTGCAATGCACAAACGCTGAAGATCTACAGTACTGTTTTGCTTAGTTGGTAGCGTCAGAATACACTCATTTCATTCACGCTGTTTGGGTGCATTTAGCGTAAAGAATCGCTCCTGCAGATGTACTTTGATTTATGTGAAACCTGTGTGCATCCTTCCATTGACTGTCTTACAATGTAAATAAAATAATACAGTGCATTATTACAGAAAAAAAAAAAAAAAAGAAAGAAAGCACATCATGTCTCGAACCCTGGACCCCCAGTGAGGGAGGTGGGAGCCTTCACCCCTAGCCCACGATGCCTCATGAGAGATTTCTAATTTCATGTGTGAAAGTACTGCAAACAGCGCCCGGCCCTCGCCCCATTGCTGTTGGTTTATGCCTTAGAGGACTCGGACGCTCGCATTTGTAAAGCACGGTGTTTTCCTCCGCCTCCTGCTAGCCTGTTGCCCTTCCCCCATGGGAGCCTGCACAGATCATGCAGTAGACAGGGAGGGAATGCAGGTCATGTGCAATACACAAACGCCCACTGTAGTACTATTTTGCTCACTTACAGTACCGTACTGTAGGTTGCATTTAGCGTAAAGAATCGCTCCTGCAGATGTACTTTGATTTATGTGAAACCTGTGTGCATCCTTCCATTGGATGTACTGTATTGGAGAGAAAAAAAAAAATGTTAAAGTGAATGTCACGGGAACACATTAAAAATAAGGTTGGCACTTCCTTCCCATTGGTGTTGGTTTACAGTATGCCGTAGTGTACTCGGACGCTCATGTAATTGCATTTCAAAGGCACAGTATTTTCCATCGTCTCCCCCCTACCCCCATCGCCCTTCCCCCCTGGGGGCCTGCACAGGGAGGAAATTCAGGTCCTGTGCAATGCACAAACGCTGAAGATCTACAGTACTGTTTTGCTTAGTTGGTAGCGTCAGAATACACTCATTTCATTCACGCTGTTTGGGTGCATTTAGCGTAAAGAATCGCTCCTGCAGATGTACTTTGATTTATGTGAAACCTGTGTGCATCCTTCCATTGACTGTCTTACAATGTAAATAAAATAATACAGTGCATTATTACAGAAAAAAAAAAAAAAAAGAAAGAAATCACATCATGTCTCGAACCCTGTACCCCCAGTGAGGGAGGTGGGAGCCTTCACCCCTAGCCCACGATGCCTCATGAGAGATTTCTAATTTCATGTGTGAAAGTACTGCAAACAGCGCCCGGCCCTCGCCCCATTGCTGTTGGTTTATGCCTTAGAGGACTCGGACGCTCGCATTTGTAAAGCACGGTGTTTTCCTCCGCCTCCTGCTAGCCTGTTGCCCTTCCCCCATGGGAGCCTGCACAGATCATGCAGTAGACAGGGAGGGAATGCAGGTCATGTGCAATACACAAACGCCCACTGTAGTACTATTTTGCTCACTTACAGTACCGTACTGTAGGTTGCATTTAGCGTAAAGAATCGCTCCTGCAGATGTACTTTGATTTATGTGAAACCTGTGTGCATCCTTCCATTGGATGTACTGTATTGGAGAGAAAAAAAAAATGTTAAAGTGAATGTCACGGGAACACATTAAAAATAAGGTTGGCACTTCCTTCCCATTGGTGTTGGTTTACAGTATGCCGTAGTGTACTCGGACGCTCATGTAATTGCATTTCAAAGGCACAGTATTTTCCATCGTCTCCCCCCTACCCCCATCGCCCTTCCCCCCTGGGGGCCTGCACAGGGAGGAAATTCAGGTCCTGTGCAATGCACAAACGCTGAAGATCTACAGTACTGTTTTGCTTAGTTGGTAGCGTCAGAATACACTCATTTCATTCACGCTGTTTGGGTGCATTTAGCGTAAAGAATCGCTCCTGCAGATGTACTTTGATTTATGTGAAACCTGTGTGCATCCTTCCATTGACTGTCTTACAATGTAAATAAAATAATACAGTGCATTATTACAGAAAAAAAAAAAAAAAAGAAAGAAAGCACATCATGTCTCGAACCCTGGACCCCCAGTGAGGGAGGTGGGAGCCTTCACCCCTAGCCCACGATGCCTCATGAGAGATTTCTAATTTCATGTGTGAAAGTACTGCAAACAGCGCCCGGCCCTCGCCCCATTGCTGTTGGTTTATGCCTTAGAGGACTCGGACGCTCGCATTTGTAAAGCACGGTGTTTTCCTCCGCCTCCTGCTAGCCTGTTGCCCTTCCCCCATGGGAGCCTGCACAGATCATGCAGTAGACAGGGAGGGAATGCAGGTCATGTGCAATACACAAACGCCCACTGTAGTACTATTTTGCTCACTTACAGTACCGTACTGTAGGTTGCATTTAGCGTAAAGAATCGCTCCTGCAGATGTACTTTGATTTATGTGAAACCTGTGTGCATCCTTCCATTGGATGTACTGTATTGGAGAGAAAAAAAAAATGTTAAAGTGAATGTCACGGGAACACATTAAAAATAAGGTTGGCACTTCCTTCCCATTGGTGTTGGTTTACAGTATGCCGTAGTGTACTCGGACGCTCATGTAATTGCATTTCAAAGGCACAGTATTTTCCATCGTCTCCCCCCTACCCCCATCGCCCTTCCCCCCTGGGGGCCTGCACAGGGAGGAAATTCAGGTCCTGTGCAATGCACAAACGCTGAAGATCTACAGTACTGTTTTGCTTAGTTGGTAGCGTCAGAATACACTCATTTCATTCACGCTGTTTGGGTGCATTTAGCGTAAAGAATCGCTCCTGCAGATGTACTTTGATTTATGTGAAACCTGTGTGCATCCTTCCATTGACTGTCTTACAATGTAAATAAAATAATACAGTGCATTATTACAGAAAAAAAAAAAAAAAAGAAAGAAAGCACATCATGTCTCGAACCCTGGACCCCCAGTGAGGGAGGTGGGAGCCTTCACCCCTAGCCCACGATGCCTCATGAGAGATTTCTAATTTCATGTGTGAAAGTACTGCAAACAGCGCCCGGCCCTCGCCCCATTGCTGTTGGTTTATGCCTTAGAGGACTCGGACGCTCGCATTTGTAAAGCACGGTGTTTTCCTCCGCCTCCTGCTAGCCTGTTGCCCTTCCCCCATGGGAGCCTGCACAGATCATGCAGTAGACAGGGAGGGAATGCAGGTCATGTGCAATACACAAACGCCCACTGTAGTACTATTTTGCTCACTTACAGTACCGTACTGTAGGTTGCATTTAGCGTAAAGAATCGCTCCTGCAGATGTACTTTGATTTATGTGAAACCTGTGTGCATCCTTCCATTGGATGTACTGTATTGGAGAGAAAAAAAAAAATGTTAAAGTGAATGTCACGGGAACACATTAAAAATAAGGTTGGCACTTCCTTCCCATTGGTGTTGGTTTACAGTATGCCGTAGTGTACTCGGACGCTCATGTAATTGCATTTCAAAGGCACAGTATTTTCCATCGTCTCCCCCCTACCCCCATCGCCCTTCCCCCCTGGGGGCCTGCACAGGGAGGAAATTCAGGTCCTGTGCAATGCACAAACGCTGAAGATCTACAGTACTGTTTTGCTTAGTTGGTAGCGTCAGAATACACTCATTTCATTCACGCTGTTTGGGTGCATTTAGCGTAAAGAATCGCTCCTGCAGATGTACTTTGATTTATGTGAAACCTGTGTGCATCCTTCCATTGACTGTCTTACAATGTAAATAAAATAATACAGTGCATTATTACAGAAAAAAAAAAAAAAAAGAAAGAAAGCACATCATGTCTCGAACCCTGGACCCCCAGTGAGGGAGGTGGGAGCCTTCACCCCTAGCCCACGATGCCTCATGAGAGATTTCTAATTTCATGTGTGAAAGTACTGCAAACAGCGCCCGGCCCTCGCCCCATTGCTGTTGGTTTATGCCTTAGAGGACTCGGACGCTCGCATTTGTAAAGCACGGTGTTTTCCTCCGCCTCCTGCTAGCCTGTTGCCCTTCCCCCATGGGAGCCTGCACAGATCATGCAGTAGACAGGGAGGGAATGCAGGTCATGTGCAATACACAAACGCCCACTGTAGTACTATTTTGCTCACTTACAGTACCGTACTGTAGGTTGCATTTAGCGTAAAGAATCGCTCCTGCAGATGTACTTTGATTTATGTGAAACCTGTGTGCATCCTTCCATTGGATGTACTGTATTGGAGAGAAAAAAAAAATGTTAAAGTGAATGTCACGGGAACACATTAAAAATAAGGTTGGCACTTCCTTCCCATTGGTGTTGGTTTACAGTATGCCGTAGTGTACTCGGACGCTCATGTAATTGCATTTCAAAGGCACAGTATTTTCCATCGTCTCCCCCCTACCCCCATCGCCCTTCCCCCCTGGGGGCCTGCACAGGGAGGAAATTCAGGTCCTGTGCAATGCACAAACGCTGAAGATCTACAGTACTGTTTTGCTTAGTTGGTAGCGTCAGAATACACTCATTTCATTCACGCTGTTTGGGTGCATTTAGCGTAAAGAATCGCTCCTGCAGATGTACTTTGATTTATGTGAAACCTGTGTGCATCCTTCCATTGACTGTCTTACAATGTAAATAAAATAATACAGTGCATTATTACAGAAAAAAAAAAAAGAAAGAAAGAAAGCACATCATGTCTCGAACCCTGGACCCCCAGTGAGGGAGGTGGGAGCCTTCACCCCTAGCCCACAATGCCTCATGAGAGATTTCTAATTTCATGTGTGAAAGTACTGCAAACAGCGCCCGGCCCTCGCCCCATTGCTGTTGGTTTATGCCTTAGAGGACTCGGACGCTCGCATTTGTAAAGCACGGTGTTTTCCTCCGCCTCCTGCTAGCCTGTTGCCCTTCCCCCATGGAAGCCTGCACAGATCATGCAGTAGACAGGGAGGGAATGCAGGTCATGTGCAATACACAAACGCCCACTGTAGTACTATTTTGCTCACTTACAGTACCGTACTGTAGGTTGCATTTAGCGTAAAGAATCGCTCCTGCAGATGTACTTTGATTTATGTGAAACCTGTGTGCATCCTTCCATTGGATGTACTGTATTGGAGAGAAAAAAAAAAAATGTTAAAGTGAATGTCACGGGAACACATTAAAAATAAGGTTGGCACTTCCTTCCCATTGGTGTTGGTTTACAGTATGCCGTAGTGTACTCGGACGCTCATGTAATTGCATTTCAAAGGCACAGTATTTTCCATCGTCTCCCCCCTACCCCCATCGCCCTTCCCCCCTGGGGGCCTGCACAGGGAGGAAATTCAGGTCCTGTGCAATGCACAAACGCTGAAGATCTACAGTACTGTTTTGCTTAGTTGGTAGCGTCAGAATACACTCATTTCATTCACGCTGTTTGGGTGCATTTAGCGTAAAGAATCGCTCCTGCAGATGTACTTTGATTTATGTGAAACCTGTGTGCATCCTTCCATTGACTGTCTTACAATGTAAATAAAATAATACAGTGCATTATTACAGAAAAAAAAAAAAAAAAGAAAGAAAGCACATCATGTCTCGAACCCTGGACCCCCAGTGAGGGAGGTGGGAGCCTTCACCCCTAGCCCACGATGCCTCATGAGAGATTTCTAATTTCATGTGTGAAAGTACTGCAAACAGCGCCCGGCCCTCGCCCCATTGCTGTTGGTTTATGCCTTAGAGGACTCGGACGCTCGCATTTGTAAAGCACGGTGTTTTCCTCCGCCTCCTGCTAGCCTGTTGCCCTTCCCCCATGGGAGCCTGCACAGATCATGCAGTAGACAGGGAGGGAATGCAGGTCATGTGCAATACACAAACGCCCACTGTAGTACTATTTTGCTCACTTACAGTACCGTACTGTAGGTTGCATTTAGCGTAAAGAATCGCTCCTGCAGATGTACTTTGATTTATGTGAAACCTGTGTGCATCCTTCCATTGGATGTACTGTATTGGAGAGAAAAAAAAAAAATGTTAAAGTGAATGTCACGGGAACACATTAAAAATAAGGTTGGCACTTCCTTCCCATTGGTGTTGGTTTACAGTATGCCGTAGTGTACTCGGACGCTCATGTAATTGCATTTCAAAGGCACAGTATTTTCCATCGTCTCCCCCCTACCCCCATCGCCCTTCCCCCCTGGGGGCCTGCACAGGGAGGAAATTCAGGTCCTGTGCAATGCACAAACGCTGAAGATCTACAGTACTGTTTTGCTTAGTTGGTAGCGTCAGAATACACTCATTTCATTCACGCTGTTTGGGTGCATTTAGCGTAAAGAATCGCTCCTGCAGATGTACTTTGATTTATGTGAAACCTGTGTGCATCCTTCCATTGACTGTCTTACAATGTAAATAAAATAATACAGTGCATTATTACAGAAAAAAAAAAAAAAAAGAAAGAAAGCACATCATGTCTCGAACCCTGGACCCCCAGTGAGGGAGGTGGGAGCCTTCACCCCTAGCCCACGATGCCTCATGAGAGATTTCTAATTTCATGTGTGAAAGTACTGCAAACAGCGCCCGGCCCTCGCCCCATTGCTGTTGGTTTATGCCTTAGAGGACTCGGACGCTCGCATTTGTAAAGCACGGTGTTTTCCTCCGCCTCCTGCTAGCCTGTTGCCCTTCCCCCATGGGAGCCTGCACAGATCATGCAGTAGACAGGGAGGGAATGCAGGTCATGTGCAATACACAAACGCCCACTGTAGTACTATTTTGCTCACTTACAGTACCGTACTGTAGGTTGCATTTAGCGTAAAGAATCGCTCCTGCAGATGTACTTTGATTTATGTGAAACCTGTGTGCATCCTTCCATTGGATGTACTGTATTGGAGAGAAAAAAAAAAATGTTAAAGTGAATGTCACGGGAACACATTAAAAATAAGGTTGGCACTTCCTTCCCATTGGTGTTGGTTTACAGTATGCCGTAGTGTACTCGGACGCTCATGTAATTGCATTTCAAAGGCACAGTATTTTCCATCGTCTCCCCCCTACCCCCATCGCCCTTCCCCCCTGGGGGCCTGCACAGGGAGGAAATTCAGGTCCTGTGCAATGCACAAACGCTGAAGATCTACAGTACTGTTTTGCTTAGTTGGTAGCGTCAGAATACACTCATTTCATTCACGCTGTTTGGGTGCATTTAGCGTAAAGAATCGCTCCTGCAGATGTACTTTGATTTATGTGAAACCTGTGTGCATCCTTCCATTGACTGTCTTACAATGTAAATAAAATAATACAGTGCATTATTACAGAAAAAAAAAAAAAAAAGAAAGAAAGCACATCATGTCTCGAACCCTGGACCCCCAGTGAGGGAGGTGGGAGCCTTCACCCCTAGCCCACGATGCCTCATGAGAGATTTCTAATTTCATGTGTGAAAGTACTGCAAACAGCGCCCGGCCCTCGCCCCATTGCTGTTGGTTTATGCCTTAGAGGACTCGGACGCTCGCATTTGTAAAGCACGGTGTTTTCCTCCGCCTCCTGCTAGCCTGTTGCCCTTCCCCCATGGGAGCCTGCACAGATCATGCAGTAGACAGGGAGGGAATGCAGGTCATGTGCAATACACAAACGCCCACTGTAGTACTATTTTGCTCACTTACAGTACCGTACTGTAGGTTGCATTTAGCGTAAAGAATCGCTCCTGCAGATGTACTTTGATTTATGTGAAACCTGTGTGCATCCTTCCATTGGATGTACTGTATTGGAGAGAAAAAAAAAATGTTAAAGTGAATGTCACGGGAACACATTAAAAATAAGGTTGGCACTTCCTTCCCATTGGTGTTGGTTTACAGTATGCCGTAGTGTACTCGGACGCTCATGTAATTGCATTTCAAAGGCACAGTATTTTCCATCGTCTCCCCCCTACCCCCATCGCCCTTCCCCCCTGGGGGCCTGCACAGGGAGGAAATTCAGGTCCTGTGCAATGCACAAACGCTGAAGATCTACAGTACTGTTTTGCTTAGTTGGTAGCGTCAGAATACACTCATTTCATTCACGCTGTTTGGGTGCATTTAGCGTAAAGAATCGCTCCTGCAGATGTACTTTGATTTATGTGAAACCTGTGTGCATCCTTCCATTGACTGTCTTACAATGTAAATAAAATAATACAGTGCATTATTACAGAAAAAAAAAAAAAAAAGAAAGAAAGCACATCATGTCTCGAACCCTGGACCCCCAGTGAGGGAGGTGGGAGCCTTCACCCCTAGCCCACGATGCCTCATGAGAGATTTCTAATTTCATGTGTGAAAGTACTGCAAACAGCGCCCGGCCCTCGCCCCATTGCTGTTGGTTTATGCCTTAGAGGACTCGGACGCTCGCATTTGTAAAGCACGGTGTTTTCCTCCGCCTTCTGCTAGTCCTCCATTCCCATTATGCATTAGCGAACTCAGACGCTCATATATTTTAAAAGCATGGTGTTTATACATTGTACTGTACATTCTTCCTTTTACACAATTACTGTAGTTGCGTCTCCATACACATACAGTACTGTACTCCATACTTTTTCCACCGCCTCCCGTTACGCCTACAGTATTGCCAGAGCTGTAGATCAATCCGCCGCTATACTGTACGATCGAAAGTACTGGATTAGTGGAGCATTAGCCACACAGTGGTGGAGATGTGTAATGCATGATGAGTATCTAGATCGTCTCAACGCGCCTGCCTGTGATTAAACTCAGCTATCGCCTTAGCGTGGCTAAACGCCCGTCTCGGCGGAGAAACAGTCAAGATAAAGGTGGCTACATCTGTATAAAACAGATGATGTGGTGGAGAGCCCTCCAGTATAAAGACAGGTACTGCCAACGGTAAAGAGAGGGTATAATCACGGCAAGTCCCGGTTACTTAGGTGTCCCCCAAATCATTTATCACAACATCTGGCTCCTGGGTCCTCACACAACACGATCCGTCCCCTGCTTGAGCACTTTTGGATTGCTGTCCTGTTTGTAATAGTCTAGATCCATCATGACTAAAGCGACCCCGTTATCGGTGGGGCGTATGATGATATCATCACATTTACTGAGATCCCGTAAGGCCTTGGATTCCTCCCTTGAGAGATTATAATGAATGGATTTCGTGTCCAGATTCTTGTCTTTGATACAGGTATCCATAAGCCTCGAGTAGCACTTGATGGACTCATTCTGTGAGGCTGGGTCAAAGAAGGAAACCGGCTGTACAGGGAGCTTATTTTCCAAAACTGCAGTTGGAGACTCATTGAAAAATTCTTTTACTCATAGTATGCGGTCAAATTTGTTGAGTTCCACTTTGCTTGAAAAGGCATCACGCCTATTGGTCAGTGTAATGGACAGTCCACGGTTAAGCACCTTTGTTTAAATTTCTGTCAAAGGCCTTGCTGACAGATTAAAGACTATTTTTTAATAGAGTTTATATATGCTCTCCTGGGGCAGATAAACTCCACCGGTCATTATGAAATTGTGTGCCTAGTTCATAGCACATTTGATGGTTATGTACATAGTGCTCTGCTGATTATATTATACAGGTATTGAAGACAATATGCTTTTGCTTAATCATTTGTTCACCTCTGACTTGCACTGTTCTCCATTTATTTCTGTGCATTTCCTGTTTACACAGTTTCCATGGTAAACTGGGGGAGGGGGGGTGTCGGCAATGTAGGATGGTGGGAACAGGATGATGACGTCATCACGCCCACCCACCTCCCGGGAAGGCATGCTGTGGGTGTCTCTCTGCACTGGTTTTGGGATCTATTTAGGTAAGTCTGTTTACACTTGTGTTTTGTACTCTGAAGAAGAAAGTTAATTTCCGAAACGTCAGTACTGTACTTGTGGTTGTGCAGTGTGTGTCTTTATGGGAAGTCCTCAGAGTGCTGCCTTTTGCAACAGCACATAGTTTATTCCTTTTGGATGGCACTGGGGCTGTGTATATGTAGAGTGGCGGTCTTGCATAACATATATATATGTATATATATATATAAAAATCCAGAAAAAACAAGATAAAAAGGGCGCCCTTAGCCTTCCACCCTATGGGAACTTCCTAATGCTGCACAATTTGGAAAAAAAGGATGAGGTTGCTTATAAGGGGTATACTTTTATTCCTCTCCTCTATTCCCCTCCTTTTCTCTGTCTGATTCTATTGCTTGTATTATATTACTATATTTCATATCTTTGAAGCAAATGTATAATTTTAACCTTTTAGTGATTTATAATAATTCATCACTAATTGTGTACCTTTTATTAACAAACCCGCAGAGGTTGCATCTAGACATATATATCTTTAAATCATTAGGAATATTCTGTTCATGGAATAATGCACGCCAGTCATATAGAATGTAAATCATAAGGATGTATTTCAACAAATTCACTTTTATCATTAAACAGTATTGGTCAAATACAATGCAAGTCACCATATAATAGTTTCACAGATTCAAACTATATAAGAAATAAATAGGATGAAAGAAGTGTGAGAGATGTATGTACTGTACTATATGTGTGTATTTATTACTGGGGAGATATTTACTCAAAGCACTCGGCTAAATCTTAGATTTATTGATATATACAGGACAGATATATATATCTTAGAGTAATACCTTAGGGGATTGGTTTTGGTTTATCTTGGGTTATCCCGGCAAGATAACCAGTACTGGTATCGGCGAGAGGCAGCATGAGACGGTTGTCTGATATCACTATCCCCAGTAAACAGCTTTTCACACCAGCGGCACGGGAGGATAAGTGCTGCTCAGCTGGACGGGACATTCTCTAATTACCCACGCTACCTGACTGGGACGGTATGTAAGCGGTTTAACTGCATGGTGACTCTCTCTTCAATACTTTAAGTTCCAGAATTGTGTCACAGACACTGTTACATACAAATCAACTGGCTCTGTGGATGAATTTTGGTGAGCTAATATGCATCTTATTTAAATACAGGCTGGCCAGCCAATGTGGATATTTCATAATTATTGAATCAGTGCACTGAATTGAGACTGCGATTTGGGAAATACATTCTGAATTGTTATATTAACATCAGTTCAGAATAGTTACATCTCTGAGAGACTGCGATATTCCTGTTGGTTTCATCTTATAAGATATAGATGGTCTTTTAAATTCAGTAGTAGCATTTGTTATATCATTGTAATTGTGTGGTCACTCCTAAAGATTATATTATATTTTATTTATCCAATATTGGATTATTAATAAAACAATGTATGTTTTAATTGTGATCCTATTTCGCACAGATTGGTTTTTTTCTATATATATACATATATAGACCAGATTCAGCCGGCACTCAAAGAGACTAACAGAGCAGACAGTAACGGGTCCCTCCGGTCCCTCTGACAGCAGCAGCGGAGGGAAGTTTCTCTTCCCTGCTGCTGTTAACACTCTCTATCTGACTGGTCGCATCCTGTGCGACCAGGTCAGATAGAGCACTTCTAAGCATGGTCGCATCTGATGCGACCATGCCAGGCAAGTGGTTAAACACCGTTGGTCACTTTTCTCCCTATACCGATATTCAATTTTATAGCATTTTACACGTGCTAAATATTTAGGGATTATCTGACGCCCTATATAGTTTAAGGGAGTGTTTTTTAGCAGTCAACACTGACAAAGGTTTTTAATAGAGATGAGCGGGTAAGTTTCTCAGAGAACCGAACCATACCGAACTTCACCATTCGAGTCCGGTTTCCGAGTCAAGCTCTGGTTTTCCCGCCTGACTTGGAAACCCGAAAGAGGCAAAACTTCATCATCCCGCTGTCGGATTCTTGCGGGATTTGGATTCCATATAAGTATCCGTGCGTTGTGGCCATTTTCACTCCGGTCTCGGAGAGTGTAGTGAGAGGACGTGTCTCTGTCCTCAGTGTCTGTGTGGTGGTGGGAAAGTGGGGTGGTGAGTCTTGTGCTGTGTTGTGCTGTCCAGTCCAGCCAGTGTCTTATGCTGCATCAGTCCAGCCAGTCACAGTGTTTGTGTCCTCTGCTGCCATATGTCCCCAGTGCTGCTGGCTAATGTATCAGCCCCTTGTATTTTTGCTGTGTTGTCTTGCATCAGACCAGGGGAAGTCTCTTGTGCAGCATCAGTCCAGTGACCAGTCACATTGGTGGTGTCCTCTGCTGCCATATATCCAGTGTTACTGCCGTATAATTCCCGTGACACTACCGCATAATTCTCGAAATACTGGCCTATAATTCTTATGATATTACTGTATTATTCCTGTGATATTGCCTTATAATTCTCAGAATACTAGCGTATAATTCCTGTGACATTGCCGTATACTATGGGGTGGAGGGGTATGTCTTTACGTAAAGCCACTTCTAAAACCTGTTATACGGGAAGATATTCAAGAAGGGACTGTATAATTACTTAGTTCAATTAATCGAGGAACCAGCTAGGTACAATGCAATCTTAGACCTGGTTTACTAACAATGGGGAATTGGTATCAAATATTGAAGTAGGAGAGTCCATAGGTAACAGCGACCACAATATGGTCACATTCAATATCAATTTTCATAAGCAGTCCTATATTGGCGCAACTAGGACTCTAAACTTTAGCAAAGCCAACTTTGACATGATGAAGGAAGCGTTAAGGGACATTGAATGGGAAATTCTGTTTCAAGGAAAAAATACTACAAAGAAATGGGATGTATTAAAATCACTGCTAATGAATAATACTCTTAAATTTATTCCCACCAGCAGCAAACAAAGGAATAAAAATCCCAAACCAATGGGGTTTAACAAAAATATAAAGGAATTAATGGACAAAAACAGACGAGCATTTAAAAAATACAAATCTGAGGGGGATGCGGAGTCATTTCAGCACTATAAGGACTGTAACAAAATATGCAAAAAAAGGAATAAGAGCGGCTAAAGTAGAAACTGAAAAACTGGTAGGAAATCAAAGTGAATCCCAATTTTTTTTTTAAGTACATCAACAGCAAGAGACTAAATAAAGAGAGTATAGGCTCTTTAAAGGACAAGAGGAGAGTCTTAATCAAAAATGATAATGACAGCAAACAAACTAAACAAGTTTTTTTCAACGGTATTAACCAGAGAGGACCAAATGCTGGGTCTAACACCAATTCTCAACAAGGATAATGTCCCACTGCTAAATGCTTATTTATGTGAGGAGGTAGTCTGTGACCAATTAAAAAAGTTAAAGATTAATATGTCACCTGGTCCCAATGGAATCCACCCATGGGTTTTTATGGAGCTGCACGCTGAACTAGCAAGACCTCTATTTTTGGTCTTCATGGATTCAGTTAAATCGGGTATGGTTCCCAAAGACTAGCGTATAGCGGAGGTAGTGCCGATATTCAAAAAGGGGAGCAAAGCTGAACCAGGTAATTATAGACCAGTTAGTCTTACATCTATAGTGGGGAAAGTATTGGAAGGTATTCTAAGGGACAGTATTCAAAAGTTCCTTGAAGCCAATAAGGTCATTAAAAGGAACCAACATGGATTTGTGAAGGACAGATCATGTCAAATCAACTTACTTGGTTTTTATGAACCAGTAAGTGCGAAACTTGCGTCTTATCTATAAGCTACAAGAAACAGGGATAGGGAGCACAATATGCACTTGGGTCAGTAATTGGTTAGATAATAGGGAGCAGCGTGTTGTGGTCAATGGATCATTTTCAAATTGGACTAAAGTACTAAGTGGTGTGCCACAAGGGTCTGTACTTGGACCACTTTTGTTCAACATTTTCATCAACTACCTAACAGTTGGTCTAGAGAGCATGATGTCAATTTGCGCAGACGATACCAAATTGTGTAACGTTATAAATACGGAGGGGAATGCTGAGTCTCTTCAGAATGACTTAACTAAACTGGAAGCATGGGTAGCAAAATGGAGAATGAGATTCAACACAGATAAGTGTAAGGTAAAACACTGTGGTGGCAATACCAAAAATAACACCTACATACTAAATGGGGTAATATTAGGGTATTCTGTACTGGAAAAAAAACTTAGGGGTTCACATAGATAACAAATTAACCCGCAGTACCCAAATTAGGAGTGCAGCAAAGAAGGCTAATAAGATATTAGCATGCATAAAACGGGGAATTGATGCAAGGGACAAGAGTATTATACTCCCATTATATAAATCACTAGTGAGGCCACATCTTGAATACTGTGTGTACAATTTTGGGCACCATATTACGAAAAAGATCCTAGAGCTAGAAAAGGTTCAGAGGTGGATGACCAAACTAATCAAGGGCATGGAGATGCTGGAATACGAGGAAAGGCTTGCAAGGCTTGACCTGTTTACATTGGAAAAGAGGAGACTAAGAGGGGACATGATCAACATCTACAAATATATAAGGGGTTAATACACAGAGCTTGGGAGTGACCTGTTTTCTATAAGATCAGCACAGAGGACACGTGGTCACTCGCTTAGGTTAGAGGAGTTTCCGCACATTGAGGCGAAAAGGTTTTTTACAGTATGGACAATACGTGTTTGGAATTCACTGCCTGAGAGAGTAGTAACAGTGGACTCAGTCAACACCTATAAGAATGGGTTAGATAAATTAATATTGGATAAAGATATTCAGGGTTATGGTGCGTAGGCACGCATTTTAGTTAATACAACTAGTCCTAACATAAAAACTTGTCTTATAATAAGACTGCATAGGAGACCACAAATAGGTTGAACTCGATGGACAATCGTATTTTTTCAACCTTAGTTACTATGTTACTATGTTACTATGTTACTTCTCGGAATACTGGCGTATAATTCCTGTGACATTGCCGTATAATTCTCTGAATACTGGCGTCTCATTCCTATGATAGTGCCATATAATTCCTGTGATATTGCCGTATAATTCTCAGAATACTGGAGTATAATTCCTGTGATGCTGCCATATAATTCCCGTGATACTGGCATATAATTCCTGTGATACTGCCATATAATTCCTGTGATACTGGCGTATAATTCCTATTAAATTGCCATATAATTTTCGGAATAATGGCGTATAATTCCTGTGATACTGCCATATAATTCCCGTGATACTGGCGTATAATTCCTGTGACATTGCCGTATAATTCCTGTAATACTGCCGTATAATTCCTGTAATATTGCCGTATAATTCTCGGACTACTGGTGTATAATTCCTTTGATGCTGCCATATAATTCCTGTGATACTAGCGTATAATTCCTGTGATATTGCCGTATAATTCTTGGAATACTGGAGTATAATTCCTGTGATACTGCCATATAATTCCTCTGTTATTGCCTTATAATTCTCGGAATACTGGTGTATAATTCCTGTGATACTGCCATATAATTCCCGTTATACTGTCATATAATTCCTGTGATAATGCTGCATAATTCTTGGTATACTGGCATATAATCCCGTGACACTGGCGTATAATTCCTGTGATATTGCCGTATAATTCCTGTGATATTGCCATATAATTCCCGTGATACTGGTGTATAATTCCTGTGACATTGTTGTATAATTCTTGGAATACGGTCGTATAATTCCTGTGACATTGCCGTAGAATTCTCGGAATACTGGCGTATAATTCCTATAATATTGCCGTATAATTCCTGTGATATTGCCGTATAATTCCCGTGATGCTGGCGTGTAATTCCTGTGATACTGACATATAATTCCTGTGATATTGCCATATAATTCTTGGAATACTGGCATATAATTCCTGTGATACTGGCGTATAATTCCTGTGATATTGCCATATAATTCTCGGAATACTGCCATATAGTTCCTGTGTTATTGCCTTATAATTCTCGGAATACTGGTGTATAATTCCTGTGATACTGCCATATAATTCCCATTATACTGTCATATAATTCCTGTGATATTGCCGTATAATTCATGTGATAATGCTGTATAATTCCTGTGATATTGCAGTATAATTCTTGTGATATTGCCGTATAATTTCTGTGATATTGCCGTATAATTCCCATGATACTGGTGTATAATTCCTGTGACATTGCTGTATAATTCTTGGAATATGGTTTTATAATTCCTGTGACATTGCCGTAGAATTCTCGGAATACTGGTGTATAATTCCTGTGACACTGGCGTATAATTCCTGTGATATTGCCGTATAATTCCTGTGATATTGCCGTATAATTCCCGTGACACTGGTGTATAATTCCTGTGACATTGCTGTATAATTCTTGGAATACGGTCTTATAATTCCTGTGACATTGCCGTAGAATTCTCGGAATACTGGCGTATAATTCCTATAATATTGCCGTATAATTCCTGTGATATTGCCATATAATTCCTGTGATACTGACATATAATTCCTGTGATATTGCCATATAATTCTTGGAATACTTGCGTATAATTCCTGTGATACTGGCGTATAATTCCTGTGATATTGCCATATAATTCTCGGAATACTGGCATATAATTCCTGTGATATTGCTGTATAATTCCTGTGACATTGCTGTATAATTTCTGTGATATTGCCATATAATCAGGGACGTGCAGTGAGCTAAATGTCTCAAGAGGCACTGGCTAGCACCAGAGGCATATTTACACACATTTTTTGAGAAAATGGCTATATCTGGGCATTATACACAGGTACAGCCATATAAACTCCTGAAAATTTGGTGAATTTTGATCAGAGATGTGCGGAAAAAATAAGCATTACCTCACCTGCCATAGACTTTTGACTTCAGAGTTGTCACTATAAAAATTATTAGAATAAAGCAAAGAAGATATTTCTAAAAAGTTTTTAATTTTCTATATACCTTATAAAGTCAAAACTCTGGCGCAAACGTTAGTATGACAGGAAAGGATCTGCCTCAACTGCCTCACCCCACCGCATGTCACTGCTTGTAGTTCTCGAAATACTGGCGTATAATTCCTGTGATACTGCCATATTAGTCCCGTGATACTGGCGTATAATTCTTGTGATACTGCCATATAATTCCTGTGACATTGCCATATAATTCCTATTAAATTGCCATATAATTCACGTGATACTGCCGTATAATTCCTGTGATATTGGCATATAATTCTCAGAATACTGGCGTATCATTCCTATGATATTGCCATATAATTCCTGTGATGTTGCCGTATAATTCCCAGAATACTGGCGTATAATTCCTGTGATACTGCCATATAATTCCCGTGATACTGGCATATAATTCCTGTGATACTGACATATAATTCCTGTGATACTGGTGTAAAATTCCTATTAAATTGCCATATAATTCTCGGAATAATGGTGTATAATTCCTGTGATACTGCCATATAATTCATTTGATACTGGCGAATAATTCCTGTGACATTGCCGTATAATTCCTGTAATATTGCCGTATAATTCTCGGACTACTGGTGTATAATTCCTTTGAAACTGCCATATAATTCCTGTGATACTGTCGTATAATTCCTGTGATATTGCCGTATAATTCCTTTGATAATGCTGTATAATTCTAGGAATACTGTCGTATAATTCACGTTATACTTGCGTATAATTCCTGTGATAATGCCGTATAATTCTCGGAATACTGGCGTATAATTCCCGTGACACTGGCGTATTATTCCTGTGACATTGCCGTATAATTCCTGTGATATTGGCGTATAATTCTCAGAATACTGGCGTATCATTCCTATGATATTGCCATATAATTCCTGTGATATTGCCGTATAATTCTCAGAATACTGGCGTATAATTCCTATGATACTGCCATATAATTCCCGTGATACTGCCATATAATTCCTGTGATACTGACATATAATTCCTGTGATACTAGTGTATAATTCCTATTAAATTGCCATATAATTCTCGGAATAATGGTGTATAATTCCTGTGATACTGCCATATAATTCCTGTGATACTGGCAAATAATTCCTGTGACATTGCCGTATAATTCCTGTAATATTGCTGTATAATTCTCGGACTACTGGTGTATAATTCCTTTGAAACTGCCATATAATTCCTGTGATACTGGCGTATAATTCCTGTGATATTGCCGTATAATTCCTTTGATAATGCTGTATAATTCTCGGAATACTGTCGTATAATTCCCGTTATACTTGCGTATAATTCCTGTGATAATGCTGTATAATTCTCTGAATACTGGCGTATAATTCCCGTGACACTGGCGTCTAATACCTGTGATATTGCCATATAATTCTCAGAATACTGGCATATAATTCCTGTGATATTGCCGTATAATTCCTGTAATATTGCCGTATAAATCTCGGACTACTAGTGTATAATTCCATTCATACTGCCATATAATTCCTGTGATATTGGCGTATAATTCCTGTGATATTGCCGTATGATTCTTGGAATACTGGAGTATAATTCCTGTGATACTGTCATATAATTCCTGTGTTATTGCTTTATAATTTTCGGAATACTGTTGTATAATTCCTGTGATACTGCCATATAATTCCCGTTATACTGCCGTATAATTCCTGTGATATTGCCGTATAATTCCTGTGATAATGCTGTAAAATTCTAGGAATACTGGCGTATAATTCCCGTGACACTGGCGTATAATACCTGTGATATTGCCGTATAATTCTCAGAATACTGGCGTATAATTCTGTGACACTGTCGTATAATACCTGTGATATTGCCGTATAATTCTCAGAATACTGGCATATAATTCCAGTGATACTGCCATACAGTTCCCATGAAACTGGCGTATAATTCCTGTGATATTGCCGTATAATTCCTGTGATATTGCCGTATAATTCCCGTGATACTGGTGTATAATTCCTGTGACATTGCTGCATAATTCTTGGAATACGGTTGTATAATTCCTGTTACATTGCCGTAGAATTCTCGGAATACTGCCATATAATTCCTATTATATTGCCGTATAATTCCTGTGATATTGCCGTATAATGCCCGTGATACAGGCGTATAATTCCTGTGATACTGACGTATAATTCCTGTGATATTGCCATATAATTCTTGGAATACTGGCGTATAATACCTGTGATACTGGCGTATAATTCCTGTGCTATTGCCATATAATTCTCAGAACACTGGCATATAATTCCTGTGATATTGCTGTATAATTCCTGTGAAATTGCTGTATAATTTCTGTGATATTGCCGTATAATCAGGGACGAGCAGTGAGCTAAATGGCTCAAGAGGCACTGGCTAACACCAGAGGCATATTTACACACATTTTGTGAGTCAATAGCTATATCTGGGCATTATACACAGGTACAGCCATATAAACTCCTGAAAATTTGGTGAATTTTAATCAGAGATGTGTGGAAAAAATAAGCATTGCCTCACCTGCCATAGACTTTTGACTTCAGAGTTTTCACTATAAAAATGATTAGAATAAAGCAAAGAAGATATTTCTAAAAAGTTTTTAATTTTTTATATACCTTATAAAGTCAAAACTCTGGCGCAAACGTTAGTATGACAGGAAAGGCTCTGCCTCAACTGCCTCACCCCACCGCATGTCCCTGCTTGTAGTTCTCGGAATACTGGCGTAAAATTCCTGTGATAATGCTATATAATTCCCGTGATACTGGCGTATAATTTCTGTGACTTGGCATATAATTCCTGTGATATTGCCATATAATTCTCGGAATACCGGCGTACAAATCCTGTGAAACTGACATAAAATTCTCGTGATATTGCCGTATTATTCCTGTGATATTGGCGTATAATTCTCAGAAAACTGAAATATCATTCCTATAATATTGCCATATAATTCCTGTGCTATTGCCGTATAATTCTCAGAATACTGCCGTATAATTCCTGTGATACTGCCATATTATTCCCGTGATACTGGCGTATAATTCCTGTGATACTGCCATATAATTCCTGTGACATTGCCATATAATTCCTATTAAATTGCCATATAATTCACGTGATACTGGCGTATTATTCCTGTGACATTGCCGTATAATTCCTGTGATATTGGCATATAATTCTCAGAATACTGGCGTATCATTCCTATGATATTGCCATATAATTCCTGTGATATTGCCGTATAATTCCCAGAATACTGGCGTATAATTCCTGTGATACTGCCATATAATTCCCGTGATACTGGCATATAATTCCTGTGATACTGACATATAATTCCTGTGATACTGGTGTATAATTCCTATTAAATTGCCATATAATTCTCGGAATAATGGTGTATAATTCCTGTGATACTGCCATATAATTCCTGTGATACTGGCGAATAATTCCTGTGACATTGCCGTATAATTCCTGTAATATTGCCGTATAATTCTCGGACTACTGGTGTATAATTCCTTTGAAACTGCCATTTAATTCCTGTGATACTGGCGTATAATTCCTGTGATATTGCCGTATAATTCCTTTGATAATGCTGTATAATTCTAGGAATACTGCCATATAATTCCTGTGATATTGGCGTATAATTCCTGTGATATTGCCGTATGATTCTTGGAATACTGGACTATAATTCCTGTGATACTGTCACATAATTCCTGTGTTATTGCTTTATAATTTTCGGAATACTGTTGTATAATTCCTGTGATACTGCCATATAATTCCCGTTATACTGCCGTATAATTCCTGTGATATTGCCGTATAATTCCTGTGATAATGCTGTAAAATTCTAGGAATACTGGCGTATAATTCCCGTGACACTGGCGTATAATACCTGTGATATTGCCGTATAATTCTCAGAATACTGGCGTATAATTCTGTGACACTGTCGTATAATACCTGTGATATTGCCGTATAATTCTCGGAATACTGGCATATAATTCCAGTGATACTGCCATACAGTTCCCATGAAACTGGCGTATAATTCCTGTGATATTGCCGTATAATTCTTGTGATATTGCCGTATAATTCCCGTGATACTGTTGTATAATTCCTGTGACATTGCTGCATAATTCTTGGAATACAGTTGTATAATTCCTGTTACATTTCCGTAGAATTCTCGGAATACTGGCGTATAATTCCTATAATATTGCCGTATAATTCCTGTGATATTGCCATATAATTCCCGTGATACTGGCGTATTAATTCCTGTGATACTGACATATAATTCCTGTGATATTGCCATATAATTTTTGGAATACTTGCGTATAATTCCTGTGATACTGGCGTATAATTCCTGTGATATTGCCATCTAATTCTCGGAATACTGGCATATAATTCCTGTGATATTGCTGTATAATTCCTGTGACATTGCTGTATAATTTCTGTGATATTGCCGTATAATCAGGGACGTGCAGTGAGCTAAATGTCTCAAGAGGCACTGGCTAGCACCAGAGGCATATTTACACACATTTTTTGAGAAAATGGCTATATCTGGGCATTATACACAGGTACAGCCATATAAACTCCTGAAAATTTGGTGAATTTTGATCAGAGATTTGCGGAAAAAATAAGCATTACCTCACCTGCCATAGACTTTTGACTTCAGAGTTGTCACTATAAAAATTATTAGAATAAAGCAAAGAAGATATTTCTAAAAAGTTTTTAATTTTCTATATACCTTATAAAGTCAAAACTCTGGCGCAAACGTTAGTATGACAGGAAAGGCTCTGCCTCAACTGCCTCACCCCACCGCATGTCACTGCTTGTAGTTCTCGGAATACTGGCGTATACTTCCTGTGATAATGCTATATAATTCCTGTGATACTGGCGTATAATTTCTGTGACTTGGCATATAATTCCTGTGATATTGCCATATAATTCTCGGAATACCGGCGTACAAATCCTGTGAAACTGACATAAAATTCCCGTGATATTGCCGTATTATTCCTGTGACATTGCCGTATATTTCCTGTGATATTGGCGTATAATTCTCAGAAAACTGAAATATCATTCCTATAATATTGCCATATAATTCCTGTGCTATTGCCGTATAATTCTCAGAATACTGGCGTATAATTCTGTGATACTGCCATATTATTCCCGTGATACTGGCGTATAATTCCTGTGATACTGCCATATAATTCCTGTGACATTGCCATATAATTCCTATTAAATTGCCATATAATTCACGTGATACTGGCGTATTATTCCTGTGACATTGCCGTATAATTCCTGTGATATCGGCATATAATTCTCAGAATACTGGCGTATCATTCCTATGATATTGCCATATAATTCCTGTGATATTGCCGTATAATTCCCAGAATACTGGCGTATAATTCCTGTGATACTGCCATATAATTCCCGTGATACTGGCATATAATTCCTGTGATACTGACATATAATTCCTGTGATACTGGTGTATAATTCCTATTAAATTGCCATATAATTCTCGGAATAATGGTGTATAATTCCTGTGATACTGCCATATAATTCCTGTGATACTGGCGAATAATTCCTGTGACATTGCCGTATAATTCCTGTAATATTGCCGTATAATTATCGGACTACTGGTGTATAATTCCTTTGAAACTGCCATATAATTCCTGTGATACTGGCGTATAATTCCTGTGATATTGCCGTATAATTCCTTTGATAATGCTGTATAATTCTAGGAATACTGTCGTATAATTCACGTTATGCTTGCGTATAATTCCTGTGATAATGCCGTATAATTCTCGGAATACTGGCGTATAATTCCTGTGACACTGGCGTATTATTCCTGTGACATTGCCGTATAATTCCTGTAATATTGCCTTTCAATTCTCGGACTACTGGTGTATAATTCCTTTGAAACTGCCATATAATTCCTGTGATACTGGCATATAATTCCTGTGATATTGCCGTATAATTCCTGTGATAATGCTGTATAATTCTCTGAATACTGGCGTATAATTCCCGTGACACTGGCGTCTAATACCTGTGATATTGCCATGTAATTCTCAGAATACTGGCATATAATTCCTGTGATATTGCCATATAATTCCTGTAATATTGCCGTATAAATCTCGGACTACTAGTGTATAATACCATTCATACTGCCATATAATTCCTGTGATATTGGCGTATAATTCCTGTGATATTGCCGTATGATTCTTGGAATAATGGAGTATAATTCCTGTGATACTGTCATATAATTCCTGTGTTATTGCTTCATAATTTTCGGAATACTGTTGTATAATTCCTGAGATACTGCCATATAATTCCCGTTATACTGCCGTATAATTCCTGTGATATTCCCGTATAATTCCTGTGATTATGCTGTAAAATTCTAGGAATACTGGCGTATAATTCCCGTGACACTGGCGTATAATACCTGTGATATTGCCGTATAATTCTCAGAATACTGGCGTATAATTCTGTGACACTGTCGTATAATACCTGTGATATTGCCGTATAATTCTCGGAATACTGGCATATAATTCCAGTGATACTGCCATACAGTTCCCATGAAACTGGCGTATAATTCCTGTGATATTGCCGTATAATTCCTGTGATATTGCCGTATAATTCCCGTGATACTGGTGTATAATTCCTGTGACATTGCTGCATAATTCTTGGAATACGGTTGTATAATTCCTGTTACATTGCCGTAGAATTCTCGGAATACTGCCATATAATTCCTATAATATTGCCGTATAATTCCTGTGATATTGCCGTATAATTCCCGTGATACAGGCGTATAATTCCTGTGATACTGACATATAATTCCTGTGATATTGCCATATAATTCTTGGAATACTGGCGTATAATTCCTGTGATACTGGCGTATAATTCCTGTGCTATTGACATATAATTCTCAGAACACAGGCATATAATTCCTGTGATATTGCTGTATAATTTCTGTGATATTGCCGTATAATCAGGGACGAGCAGTGAGCTAAATGTCTCAAGAGGCACTGGCTAGCACCAGAGTCATATTTACACACATTTTGTGAGACAATGGCTATATCTGGGCATTATACACAGGTACAGCCATATAAACTCCTGAAAATTTGGTGAATTTTGATCAGAGATGTGTGGAAAAAATAAGCATTGCCTCACCTGCCATAGACTTTTGACTTCAGAGTTTTCACTATAAAAATGATTAGAATAAAGCAAAGAAGATATTTCTAAAAATGTTTTGAATTTTTTATATACTTTATACAGTCAAAACTCTGGTGCAAACGTTAGTATGATAGGAAAGGCTCTGCCTCAACTGCCTCACCCCACCGCACGTCACTGCGTGTAATTCTCAGAATACTGGAGTATAATGCCTGTGATAATGCAATATAATTCCCGCGATACTGGCGTATAATTCCTGTGACATTGACATATAATTCCTGTGATATTGCCTTATAATTCTCGGAATACCGGCGTATAATTCCTGTGAAACTGACAAATAATTCACGTGATACTGGCGTATTATTCCTGTGACATTGCCGTATAATTCCTGTGATATTGGCATATAATTCTCAGAATACTGGCGTATCATTCCTATGATATTGCCATATAATTCCTGTGTTATTGCCGTATAATTCTCAGAATACTGGCGTATAATTCCTGTGATACTGCCATATAATTCCCGTTATACTGGCATATAATTCCTGTGATACTGACATATAATTCCTGTGATACTGGTGTATAATTCCTATTAAATTGCCGAATAATTCTCGGAATAATGGTGTATAATTCCTGTGATACTGCCATATAATTCCCGTGATACTGGCGAATAATTCCTGTGACATTGCCGTATAATTCCTGTAATATTGCCGTATAATTCTCGGACTACTGATGTATAATTCCTTTGAAACTGCCATATAATTCCTGTGATACTGGCGTATAATTCCTGTGATATTGCCATATAATTCCTTTGATAATGCTGTATAATTCTCGGAATACTGTCGTATAATTCCCGTTATACTTGCATATAATTCCTATGATAATGCCGTATAATTCTCGGAATACTGGCATATAATTCCCGTGACACTGGCGTATTATTCCTGTGACATTGCCGTATAATTCCTGTGATATTGGTGTATAATTCTCAGAATACTGGCGTATCATTCCTATGATATTGCCATATAATTCCTGTGATATTGCCGTATAATTCTCAGAATACTGGCGTATAATTCCTGTGATACTGCCATATAATTCCCGTGACACTGGCGTATTATTCCTGTGACATTGCCGTATAATTCCTGTGATATTGGCGTATAATTCTCAGAATACTGGCGTATCATTCCTATGATATTGCCATATAATTCCTGTGATATTGCCGTATAATTCTCAGAATACTGGCGTATAATTCTGTGACACTGTCGTATAATACCTGTGATATTGCCGTATAATTCTCAGAATACTGGCATATAATTCCAGTGATACTGCCATACAGTTCCCATGAAACTGGCGTATAATTCCTGTGATATTGCCGTATAATTCCCGTGATACTGGTGTATAATTCCTGTGACATTGCTGCATAATTCTTGGAATACGGTTGTATAATTCCTGTTACATTGCCGTAGAATTCTCGGAATACTGGCGTATAATTCCTATAATATTGCCGTATAATTCCTGTGATATTGCCGTAAAATTCCCGTGATACTGGCGTATAATTCCTGTGATACTGACATATAATTCCTGTGATATTGCCATATAATTCTTGAAATACTTGCGTTTAATTCCTGTGATACTGGCGTATAATTCCTGTGATATTGCCATATAATTCTCGGAATACTGGCATATAATTCCTGTGATATTGCTGTATAATTCCTGTGACATTGCTGTATAATTTCTGTGATATTGCCGTATAATCAGGGACGTGCAGTGAGCTAAATGTCTCAAGAGGCACTTGCTAGCACCAGAGGCATATTTACACACATTTTGTGAGAAAATGGCTATATCTGGGCATTATACACAGGTACAGCCATATAAACTCCTGAAAATTTGGTGAATTTTGATCAGAGATGTGCGGAAAAAATAAGCATTACCTCACCTGCTATAGACTTTTGACTTCAGAGTTGTCACTATAAAAATTATTAGAATAAAGCAAAGAAGATATTTCTAAAAAGTTTTTAATTTTTTATATACCATATAAAGTCAAAACTCTGGCGCAAACGTTAGTATGACAGGAAAGGCTCTGCCTCAACTGCCTCACCCCACCGCATGTCACTGCTTGTAGTTCTCGGAATACTGGCGTATAATTCCTGTGATAATGCTATATAATTTCCGTGATACTGGCATATAATTTCTGTGACTTGGCATATAATTCCTGTGATATTGCCATATAATTCTCGGAATACCGGCGTACAAATCCTGTGAAACTGACATAAAATTCCCGTGATTTTGCCGTATTATTCCTGTGACATTGCCGTATATTTCCTGTGATATTGGCGTATAATTCTCAGAAAACTGAAATATCATTCCTATAATATTGCCATATAATTCCTGTGCTATTGCCGTATAATTCTCAGAATACTGGCGTATAATTCCTGTGATACTGCCATATTATTCCCGTGATACTGGCGTATAATTCCTGTGATACTGTCAGGAATCTGCAGTCTCCATTTCATCACTGGCTTCAGTCCTCTGTCCTCAGAGTATCCCCTGTGAATTGGACCTGTGGAACTACAGGTCCCAGCAGTTCCAGTTCTGTTCCAGTCTTCAGTCTCCTGCAGCCCACAGCTCACCGTGCTCCACCTAACCAGTTCAGTTCTGTTCCAGTTCTAGTTTTCAGTCCTCTGCAGCCTGGAGTGCTTCAGCTAACTCACAGCTGATCTGGACACCTAATCCAGCTAGTATCTCTGCCTGCAGTTTGTGTGCAATCACTGCTGGGCAGGAGGTATAACTTCCAGTTTGTGGCTCTCTCCCATCGCCTTGGACAACACGTCACATCCCGTGAACAGGTGGCTCCTGTTTGCAATCCTCTGTCTACAGAGATATCCTTGTGTAGTGGACCTGTGGAACAACAGGTCCCAGCTGTTCCAGTTCCGTTCCAGTTTCCAGCTGTTCCTGTGATCCCGAGGAAGTACAAGTTCCAGCAACCCCTCCAGCTCTCCTGCGACATTCCGTGTGCAAGTTCCTGTTTTCCTGTGGAACTACAAGTTCCAGCAACCACTCCAGCTCTCCTGCTGCATTCAGTGTGTAAGTTCCTGTGTTCCAGTCTCCAGATCCCCGTGTTCCTGGTTACCTGCTTGTTACTCCGTGTTCCTGGTTATCCTACTACAGCTCCGTGGAACTACAAGCATCAGCAATTCCTGCATTCATTTACAGGCTTCACACCAATCTCCAACACAGTGTGCTTCAGCCTCCGCTGTAGAGACTCCATCTCCAGGTGCAGCTCATCACCTCACCTGTGAATCAGCTTGCAAGCTGCCGGTGCTTTCCCAATAGCACTGTGAACCCTGCATCAAGTCTTCTGCATCTGCTACCAGGTTTGCTACCATTATCATCACCTCTGCTGGCTCCACGTGTTTATCATCTCTGGTTCCCATACCAGCATATTGCCATAGACTCTCACTGTATTGCCATAGACTCTCACTGTTTTGCCATAGACTCTCACTGTTTTGCCATAGACTCTCAGCTTCCACGCTGCATCATACCCATTGCATTTATTATTGTTTATTTCTCCAAGTATTCCTGCTGCCATATTGTTTTATCTTTCTGCTTAATAAACAACATTGCGCACATGCGCAGGAATCCAATCCAGTATCCTCACTTCTTCCATCCTACCTCCACTGACCCACTAGCGCCCCCTCTAGGGACACAAACCAGACCGAACCTGACAGTTTGTCCAAGGCCCATGGACTCGGATGGTGGTCAGAATGTGGGGTCAGGGGCCTTACAAAATCTGGTCTCCCGTTTGGATGGTCAAGAGGCTGCGCAGCAGCAGATGTTCCAGTTTCAACAGGGAATGTCTATCCGTTTGGATACCTTGCAGCAATCCCTTCCAAGTTCTGTTGTTTCTCCAGTTCCTGTTCAAGTCACTCCTGCTCCAGTCATTTCAACTTTCCCTGCACAATCCGTTCCTGTGGATGGATCTTGCTCAAGTCAGTCCTATGGCAGTCCCTTCACAGCTAATTCTCCTGAGAGAGCGACTTCCTCCTTTGAAAGCTTCAAGACTCCTTTGTTGTCTGCTGTGAACTCTGAACCAATAAGCACTCTTTATCATCTATTGGAACAACTTCAAAGTCTCCTAACAAAAATCATTCCAATGATGCCAGAAATCCTGGGTGGTGCTTTAAACGCAGTGAAGAGTACTGCTCAAAGTATTGAGACTAGTGCGACCTCCATGTCAACTTTTCTTCAAGCTAAAGTCTCTTCTCCTATGCAGAGGGAGGGCAGATTCTAGAGCTACCCGCGCTCCAAACTCACGGAAGCTGAACGCCGGCATCGCAAGCAGCTTCACCTCTGCTTTTACTGTGGGAGTTCTAGTCATCTTATTAAGGACTGTTCCTTCCGTAACTCAAAAGTTGGTGACAGGTCCCAGCATCACAGTGTTTTCACCTGCAAACCTTCCAACGTATCCTCTACAGTTTCAAGTTCCTTTACCCCGGACAGGAGTGTCCAAAAAGTATACGATTGGGGTCCTGTGACAAATAGACCCAATCCCAAGTTCAGAAATCAACAGAGACTATCTATGTTACCCATAACTAAAGTAGTTTATGTGCCTACAGCCCGAGAAGGGGCATCTGTGCCTACAGCCCGAGAAGGGGCATCCGTGCCTACAGCCCGAGAAGGGGCATCCGTGCCTACAGCCCGAGAAGGGGCGTCTGTGTCTACAGCCCCAGGTGGGGCATCTGATGTTGTGACCCCAGAAGGGGTATCTGATGTTCAGGTTCCAGAAGTGGCATCCGGGCATGCAGCTCAAAGAAGTGTGTCTGATCTATTAACCCCAGGAGGGGTCTTTGGAGTTTCATCCTCAAGTGAGGAATCCAGGGCCAAGATCCCAGGAGGGATTCTTAAAGCCACGGATACAGACATGAACTTTTGTTTGCCAACTTCAGAGAGTGCTACCAGCTCAGTACCACTCCAAGAGGGATCATCAGAACATCCGGATTCTGTCTATACAGAGTCAAGTGTCAATGGACCTAGCCCGGTTCCAGCCGTCGGTCCAAAGTCTCCACTGGTTCCAGCCAGCCTGAGTGGCTCCAATGATGGGCTACCTCCTTTGGTTCCAGCCGATTCCAGAATCCTCGGAGCAAATCCGGTCCTATCCGTCAGTCCGAGGACTCCACCGGTTCCTACCGCTTCAAGCTCTTCCGGACCCAATCTGGTCCCATCCGTCTGTCCGGATCAGCCTCCTCTGGTTCCAGCCAGCCCGAGTAGCTATGGTTCCTATGCTGAGCTACCTCCTTCGGTTCCAGCCGATTCCAGCATCCTCGGATCAAATCCGGTCCTATCCGTCACTCCGAGGACTCCTTCGGTTCCAGCCGATTCCAGTCTCTTCATATCAAATCCGGTTCCAGCCGGTTCAAGCTTATCTGGACCCAATCCGGTCCCATCCGTCTGTCCAGATCAGCCTCCCCTGGTTCCAGCCAGCCTGAGTAGCTCTGTTTCCAATGCTGAGCTACCTTCTTCGGTTCCAGCCGATTCCAGCATCCTCGGATCAAATCCGGTCCTAGCCGTCTGTCCGAAGACTCCTCCGGTTCCAGCCGGTTCAAGCTTTTCTGGACCCAATCCGGTCCCATCCGTCTGTCCAGATCAGCCTCTTACAGTTCTAGTCAATTCAAGTAGTCCTGGACAAATCCCTGTTCCATCCGTTTGTCCAAAGTTGTCGTCGGTTCCTGCCGATTCCAGTTCCTCTGAACCCGGTGTGGTTCTCTCCGGTGTTTCGAGTAAACAACTCCTGTCGCTATGTCCAGAGTCTACAGTTCTTGCAGATGTTGCAGTTGCCTCAACCCAGATGGAGGCTCTAAGCATCTCACCCCAAGATGAAGCTTCTAGCGTTCTGTCAACCTCAGCAGAGAATTCCTGTCAGTCAATCCAGGAGATGACGTCCTCTCTCCACCCTCGAGCATTTCAAGTTGATTCTACTCCTGCTTCTGAATACTTATTCCAGTCCTCTACTCTCAAGTGTCCGACATGGTCTTCCGAGACTTCAACTGACATTCAGCCTTCCAAGTGTCCACCAGATACAAAAGCTCCAGTCTACTTTGATGGTGACTATGCTCAGTTTCGTGCAGTGGCGAGCCAATACCTCGCTTTTACTGAGTCGGAACCTTCAGTGACTATTTCTCCAGCCGATGCAATCAGATACTTCCTCCTGTTCTTCAAAGGTAGAGCACTGGACTGGGCAAATCCTCTCATTGAATCTAAAGATCTGCTACTGAGTGATCTTCCCGCTTTCTGCGAAGCCATAAAACAGGAGTTTGCTCCAAAGTTTATGCATTCAGAGTCATCTGGGCATTCTGGCCAATTTGTCAACAGTTTGTCTACTGCTAAATCCTCTCCAACATCTCTGTCTGTGCAAGATCAGGATACGTTAGACCAAGCTATTAAAGATTTCCAAGCTGTAAAGTCAAGACAAGGTTCTCAGACTTCAGATTTGAAAGTTGCATATACTCCCGTGTCTCCATCCTACAGCAACACTTCTGAAAGTGAGTTTGTTGATGACGACTCAAGTTACATTATGGGGGGTTCTATCCTTCCGAGTTATGCCTTCTTCCAGGAAGTAAAACCTGTCTCAAATGACCATGTATGGTCTACTTGTTCTGACGAGGAAAATCTGTCTTCTGAAGATGAAAGTTGGGAAGACTTTTGAGGACCTCTGCTTTTGTGTATTCCTAAGTTCTTTTTCAAGGATCCTCCAAGTTCCTACGTGGGTGTTCGGTGCCCACCCATAAAAGGGGGGGTACTGTCAGGAATCCGCAGTCTCCATTTCATCACTGGCTTCAGTCCTCTGTCCTCAGAGTATCCCCTGTGAATTGGACCTGTGGAACTACAGGTCCCAGCAGTTCCAGTTCTGTTCCAGTCTTCAGTCTCCTGCAGCCCACAGCTCACCGTGCTCCACCTAACCAGTTCAGTTCTGTTCCAGTTCTAGTTTTCAGTCCTCTGCAGCCTGGAATGCTTCAGCTAACTCACAGCTGATCTGGACACCTAATCCAGCTAGTATCTCTGCCTGCAGTTTGTGTCCAATCACTGCTGGGCAGGAGGTATAACTTCCAGTTTGTGGCTCTCTCACATCGCCTTGGACAACACGTCACATCCCGTGAACAGGTGGCTCCTGTTTGCAATCCTCTGTCTACAGAGATATCCTTGTGTAGTGGACCTGTGGAACAACAGGTCCCAGCTGTTCCAGTTCCGTTCCAGTTCCCAGCTGTTCCAGTTTCCAGCTGTTCCTGTGTTCCTGTGGAACTACAAGTTCCAGCAACCACTCCAGCTCTCCTGCTGCATTCAGTGTGTAAGTTCCTGTGTTCCAGTCTCCAGATCCCCGTGTTCCTGGTTACCTGCTTGTTACTCCGTGTTCCAGGTTATCCTACTACAGCTCCGTGGAACTACAAGCATCAGCAATTCCTGCATTCATTTACAGGCTTCACACCAATCTCCAACACAGTGTGCTTCAGCCTCAGCTGTAGAGACTCCATCTCCAGGTGCAGCTCATCACCTCACCTGTGAATCAGCTTGCAAGCTGCCGGTGCTTTCCCAATAGCACTGTGAACCCTGCATCAAGTCTTCTGCATCTGCTACCAGGTTTGCTACCATTATCATCACCTCTGCTGGCTCCACGTGTTTATCATCTCTGGTTCCCATACGAGCATATTGCCATAGACTCTCACTGTTTTGCCATAGACTCTCACTGTTTTGCCATAGACTCTCAGCTTCCACGCTGCATCATACCCATTGCATTTATTATTGTTTATTTCTCCAAGTATTCCTGCTGCCATATTGTTTTATCTTTCTGCTTAATAAACAACATTGCACACATGCGCAGGAATCCAATCCAGTATCCTCACTTCTTCCATCCTACCTCCACCTGACCCACTAGCGCCCCCTCTGGGGACACAAACCAGACCGAACCTGACAGATACTGACATATAATTCCTGTGACATTGCCATATAATTCCTATTAAATTGCCATATAATTCACGTGATACTGGCGTATTATTCCTGTGACATTGCCGTATAATTCCTGTGATATTGGCATATAATTCTCAGAATACTGGCGTATCATTCCTATGATATTGCCATATAATTCCTGTGATATTGCCGTATAATTCCCCGAATACTGGCGTATAATTCCCGTGATACTGCCATATAATTCCCGTGATACTGTCATATAATTCCTGTGATACTGACATATAATTCCTGTGATACTGCTGTTTAATTCCTATTAAATTGCCATATAATTCTCGGAATAATGGTGTATAATTCTTGTGATACTGCAATATAATTCCTGTGATACTGGCGAATAATTCCTGTGACATTGCCGTATAATTCCTGTAATATTGCCGTATAATTCTCGGACTACTGGTGTATAATTCCTTTGAAACTGCCATATAATTCCTGTGATACTGGCGTATAATTCTTGTGATATTGCCGTATAATTCCTTTGATAATGCTGTATAATTCTAGGAATACTGTTGTATAATTCACGTTATACTTGCGTATAATTCCTGTGATAATGCCGTATAATTCTCGGAATACTGGCGTATAATTCCCATGACACTGGCGTATTATTCCTGTGACATTGCCGTATAATTCCTGTGATATTGGCGTATAATTTTCAGAATACTGGCGTATCATTCGTATGATATTGCCATATAATTCCTGTGATATTGCAGTATAATTCTCAGAATACTGGCGTATAATTCCTGTGATACTGCCATATAATTCCCGTGATACTGGCATATAATTCCTGTGATACTGACATATAATTCCTGTGATACTGGTGTATAATTCCTATTAAATTGCCATATAATTCTCGGAATAATGGTGTATAATTCCTGTGATACTGCCATATAATTCCTTTAATACTGGCGAATAATTCCTGTGACATTGCCGTATAATTCCTGTAATATTGCCGTATAATTCTCGGACTACTGGTGTATAATTCCTTTGAAACTGCCATATAATTCCTGTGATACTGGCGTATAATTCCTGTGATATTGCCGTATAATTCCTTAGATAATGCTGTATAATTCTCGGAATACTGTCGTATAATTCCCGTTATACTTGCGTATAATTCCTGTGATAATGCTGTATAATTCTCTGAATACTGGCGTATAATTCCCGTGACACTGGCGTCTACTACCTGTGATATTGCCATATAATTCTCAGAATACTGGCATATAATTCCTGTGATATTGGCGTATAATTCCTGTGATATTGCCGTATGATTCTTGGAATACTGGAGTATAATTCCTGTGATACTGTCATATAATTCCTGTGTTATTGCTTTATAATTTTCGGAATACTGTTGTATAATTCCTGTGATACTGCCATATAATTCCCGTTATACTGCCGTATAATTCCTGTGATATTGCCGTATAATTCCTGTGATAATGCTGTAAAATTCTAGGAATACTGGCGTATAATTCCCGTGACACTGGCGTATAATACCTGTGATATTGCCGTATAATTCTCAGAATACTGGCGTATAATTCTGTGACACTGTCGTATAATACCTGTGATATTGCCGTATAATTCTCGGAATACTGGCATATAATTCCAGTGATACTGCCATACAGTTCCCATGAAACTGGCGTATAATTCCTGTGATATTGCCGTATAATTCCTGTGATATTGCCGTATAATTCCCGTGATACTGGTGTATAATTCCTGTGACATTGCTGCATAATTCTTGGAATACGGTTGTATAATTCCTGTTACATTGCCGTAGAATTCTCGGAATACTGCCATATAATTCCTATAATATTGCCGTATAATTCCTGTGATATTGCCGTATAAATTCCCGTGATACAGGCGTATAATTCCTGTGATACTGACATATAATTCCTGTGATATTGCCATATAATTCTTGGAATACTGGCGTATAATTCCTGTGATACTGGCGTATAATTCCTGTGCTATTGCCATATAATTCTCAGAACACTGGCATATAATTCCTGTGATATTGCTGTATAATACCTGTGAAATTGCTGTATAATTTCTGTGATATTGCCGTATAATCAGGGACGAGCAGTGAGCTAAATGGCTCAAGAGGCACTGGCTAACACCAGAGGCATATTTACACACATTTTGTGAGTCAATAGCTATATCTGGGCATTATACACAGGTACAGCCATATAAACTCCTGAAAATTTGGTGAATTTTGATCAGAGATGTGTGGAAAAAATAAGCATTGCCTCACCTGCCATAGACTTTTGACTTCAGAGTTTTCACTATAAAAATGATTAGAATAAAGCAAAGAAGATATTTCTAAAAATGTTTTGAATTTTTTATATACTTTATACAGTCAAAACTCTGGTGCAAACGTTAGTATGACAGGAAAGACTCTGCCTCAACTGCCTCACCCCACCGCACGTCACTGCGTGTAATTCTCAGAATACTGGAGTATAATGCCTGTGATAATGCAATATAATTCCCGTGATACTGGCGTATAATTCCTGTGACATTGACATATAATTCCTGTGATATTGCCTTATAATTCTCGGAATACCGGCGTATAATTCCTGTGAAACTGACAAATAATTCACGTGATACTGGCGTATTATTCCTGTGACATTGCCGTATAATTCCTGTGATATTGGCATATAATTCTCAGAATACTGGCGTATCATTCCTATGATATTGCCATATAATTCCTGTGTTATTGCCGTATAATTCTCAGAATACTGGCGTATAATTCCTGTGATACTGACATATAATTCCCGTTATACTGGCATCAGTGGCGGAACAAGCAAGCGGTGGGCCCAGGTGCGACAAAATGCTTTGGGCCCCCTCCCCCCATCCAAGTCCACCCCAGGGGCAGTGCGCGCCGTAGGCGCGCGTAAAAATACATAGTGGCGTGGCTTCGTGGGGAAGGGGTGTGGCCACAAAATAATACCAACACAGTAGTCTCCATTATTCAAATTACGCCGCACAGTAGCACCACTACACCAGGTAGAGACCCTTTTACACCTTACAGCAAACAGATTCCTCTTTTTACACATTACAGCAGACAGCGTGCCCTTTTTACACATAACGGCAGACAGCGTGCCCTTTTTACACATAACGGCAGACCGCGTGCCCTTTTTACACATTACGGTAGACAGCGTGCCCTTTTTACACATTACGGTAGACAGCGTGCCCTTTTTACACATTACGGCAGACAGCGTGCCCTTGTTACACATTACGGCAGACAGCGTCCCCATTTTTACACATTACGGCAGGCAGATTCCCCTTTTTACACATAGTGGCAGGCAGTCCCCCATTTTTACACATTGCGTCGGGCAGATTACCCCTTTTTACACATAGCGGCAGGCAGTCCCCCATTTTTACACATTGCGGCAGGCTGATTCCCCCTTTTTACACATAGTGGCAGGCAGTCCCCCCTTTTTACACATTGCGGCAGGCAGTCCCCCCTTTTTACACAGTGCGGCAGGCAGTCCCCCCTTTTTACACATTGCGGCAGGTAGTCCCCCCTTTTTACACATTGCGGCAGGCAGTCCCCCCTTTTTACACATTGCGGCAGGCAGTCCCCCCTTTTTACACATTGCGGCAGGTAGTCCCCCCTTTTTACACATTGTGGCAGGCAGTCCCCCCTTTTTACACATTGCGGCAGGTAGTCCCCCCTTTTTACACATTGCGGCAGGCAGGCACAAGAAAGAAAGAAAGAAAGAAAGAAAGAAAGAAAGAAAGAAAGAAAGAAAGAAGAATTATACTTACCCTCTCCGCCGGCTCAGGCTCCTCGGTGCAGCTGCGTCAGACGACGATTCCCGGGCAGTAGAGAATGAGGAGGAGGGAGCCGGAGGACGGAGCCGCAGCAGCGCTTTGTTACTGGTGGAGGCGCTGCTGCTGCTGCTCCTCTGCTTCCCTATAGGCTGTTCTCGGAAGACAGCCTATAGGGAAGCAGAGGAGCAGCAGCAGCAGCGCCTCCACCAGTAACAAAGCGCTGCTGCAGCTCCGTCCTCCGGCTCCCTCCTCCTTCCCCCGTCTGTACCGCTGCTCAGCTCCTATCTCCGGGTGGCTGTGCGCTGCGGGCAGCGGTTGCCTGCAGCGCACAGCGGCATGTAATGAGTCAGTTTGACTCATTACATGCTTGGGCCCCTGGACAGAGGCGGGCCCCAGTGCAGTGCACTGCCTGCACTGCCGTTAGTTCCGCCTCTGACTGGCATATAATTCCTGTGATACTGACATATAATTCCTGTGATACTGGTGTATAATTCCTATTAAATTTCCATATAATTCTCAGAATAATGGTGTATAATTCCTGTGATACTGCCATATAATTCCCGTGATACTGGCGAATAATTCCTGTGACATTGCCGTATAATTCCTGTAATATTGGCGTATAATTCTCGGACTACTGGTGTATCATTCCTTTGAAACTGCCATATAATTCCTGTGATACTGGCGTATAATTCCTGTGATATTGCCATATAATTCCTTTGATAATGCTGTATAATTCTCGGAATACTGTCGTATAATTCCCGTTATACTTGCATATAATTCCTATGATAATGCCGTATAATTCTCGGAATACTGGCGTATAATTCCCGTGACACTGGCGTATTATTCCTGTGACATTGCCGTATAATTCCTGTGATATTGGCGTATAATTCTCAGAATACTGGCGTATCATTCCTATGATATTGCCATATAATTCCTGTGATATTGCAGTATAATTCTCAGAATACTGGCGTATAATTCCTGTGATACTGCCATATAATTCCCGTGATACTGGCATATAATTCCTGTGATACTGACATATAATTCCTGTGATACTGGTGTATAATTCCTATTAAATTGCCATATAATTCTCGGAATAATGGTGTATAATACCTGTGATATTGCCATATTATTCTCAGAATACTGTCATATAATTCCTGTGATATTGCTGTATAATTCCTGTAATATTGTCGTATAAATCTCGGACTACTAGTGTATAATTTCATTCATACTGCCATATAATTCCTGTGATATTGGCGTATAATTCCTGTGATATTGCCGTATGATTCTTGGAATACTGGAGTATAATTCCTGTGATACTGTCATATAATTCCTGTGTTATTGCTTTATAATTTTCGGAATACTGTTGTATAATTCCTGTGATACTGCCATATAATTCCCGTTATACTGCCGTATAATTCCTGTGATATTGCCGTATAATTCCTGTGATAATGCTGTAAAATTCTAGGAATACTGGCGTATATTTCCCGTGACACTGGCGTATAATACCTGTGATATTGCCGTATAATTCTCAAAATACTGGCGTATAATTCTGTGACACTGTCGTATAATACCTGTGATATTGCCATATAATTCTCGGAATACTGGCATATAATTCCAGTGATACTGCCATACAGTTCCCATGAAACTGGCGTTTAATTCCTGTGATATTGCCGTATAATTCCTGTGATATTGCCGTATAATTCCCGTGATACTGGCGTATAATTCCTGTGACATTGACATATAATTCCTGTGATATTGCCTTATAATTCTCGGAATACCGGCGTATAATTCCTGTGAAACTGACAAATAATTCACGTGATACTGGCGTATTATTCCTGTGACATTGCCGTATAATTCCTGTGATATTGGCATATAATTCTCAGAATACTGGCGTATCATTCCTATGATATTGCCATATAATTCCTGTGTTATTGCCGTATAATTCTCAGAATACTGGCGTATAATTCCTGTGATACTGACATATAATTCCCGTTATACTGGCATCAGTGGCGGAACAAGCAAGCGGTGGGCCCAGGTGCGACAAAATGCTTTGGGCCCCCCCCATCCAAGTCCACCCCAGGGGCAGTGCGCGCCGTAGGCGCGCGCAAAAATACATAGTGGCGTGGCTTCGTGGGGAAGGGGTGTGGCCACAAAATAATACCAGCACAGTAGTCTCCATTATTCAAATTACGCCGCACAGTAGCACCACTACACCAGGTAGAGACCCTTTTACACCTTACAGCGAACAGATTCCTCTTTTTACACATTACAGCAGACAGCGTGCCCTTTTTACACATAACGGCAGACAGCGTGCCCTTTTTACACATAACGGCAGACCGCGTGCCCTTGTTACACATTACGGCAGACAGCGTGCCCTTTTTACACATTACGGTAGACAGCGTGCCCTTTTTACACATTACGGCAGACAGCGTGCCCTTGTTACACATTACGGCAGACAGCGTCCCCATTTTTACACATTACGGCAGGCAGATTCCCCTTTTTACACATAGTGGCAGGCAGTCCCCCATTTTTACACATTGCGTCGGGCAGATTACCCCTTTTTACACATAGCGGCAGGCAGTCCCCCATTTTTACACATTGCGGCAGGCTGATTCCCCCTTTTTACACATAGTGGCAGGCAGTCCCCCCTTTTTACACATTGCGGCAGGCAGTCCCCCCTTTTTACACAGTGCGGCAGGCAGTCCCCCCTTTTTACACATTGCGGCAGGTAGTCCCCCCTTTTTACACATTGCGGCAGGCAGTCCCCCCTTTTTACACATTGCGGCAGGCAGTCCCCCCTTTTTACACATTGCGGCAGGTAGTCCCCCCTTTTTACACATTGCGGCAGGCAGTCCCCCCTTTTTACACAGTGCGGCAGGCAGTCCCCCCTTTTTACACATTGCGGCAGGTAGTCCCCCCTTTTTACACATTGCGGCAGGCAGGCACAAGAAAGAAAGAAAGAAAGAAAGAAAGAAAGAAGAATTATACTTACCCTCTCCGCCGGCTCAGGCTCCTCGGTGCAGCTGCGTCAGACGACGATTCCCGGGCAGTAGAGAATGAGGAGGAGGGAGCCGGAGGACGGAGCCGCAGCAGCGCTTTGTTACTGGTGGAGGCGCTGCTGCTGCTGCTCCTCTGCTTCCCTATAGGCTGTTCTCGGAAGACAGCCTATAGGGAAGCAGAGGAGCAGCAGCAGCAGCGCCTCCACCAGTAACAAAGCGCTGCTGCGGCTCCGTCCTCCGGCTCCCTCCTCCTTCCCCCGTCTGTACCGCTGCTCAGCTCCTATCTCCAGGCGGCTGTGCGCTGCGGGCAGCGGTTGCCTGCAGCGCACAGCGGCATGTAATGAGTCAGTTTGACTCATTACATGCTTGGGCCCCTGGACAGAGGCGGGCCCCAGTGCAGTGCACTGCCTGCACTGCCGTTAGTTCCGCCTCTGACTGGCATATAATTCCTGTGATACTGACATATAATTCCTGTGATACTGGTGTATAATTCCTATTAAATTGCCATATAATTCTCAGAATAATGGTGTATAATTCCCGTGATACTGGCGAATAATTCCTGTGACATTGCCGTATAATTCCTGTAATATTGGCGTATAATTCTCGGACTACTGGTGTATCATTCCTTTGAAACTGCCATATAATTCCTGTGATACTGGCGTATAATTCCTGTGATATTGCCATATAATTCCTTTGATAATGCTGTATAATTCTCGGAATACTGTCGTATAATTCCCGTTATACTTGCATATAATTCCTATGATAATGCCGTATAATTCTCGGAATACTGGCGTATAATTCCCGTGACACTGGCGTATTATTCCTGTGACATTGCCGTATAATTCCTGTGATATTGGCGTATAATTCTCAGAATACTGGCGTATCATTCCTATGATATTGCCATATAATTCCTGTGATATTGCAGTATAATTCTCAGAATACTGGCGTATAATTCCTGTGATACTGCCATACAATTCCCGTGATACTGGCATATAATTCCTGTGATACTGACATATAATTCCTGTGATACTGGTGTATAATTCCTATTAAATTGCCATATAATTCTCGGAATAATGGTGTATAATACCTGTGATATTGCCATATTATTCTCAGAATACTGTCATATAATTCCTGTGATATTGCCGTATAATTCCTGTAATATTGCCGTATAAATCTCGGACTACTAGTGTATAATTTCATTCATACTGCCATATAATTCCTGTGATATTGGCGTATAATTCCTGTGATATTGCCGTATGATTCTTGGAATACTGGAGTATAATTCCTGTGATACTGTCATATAATTCCTGTGTTATTGCTTTATAATTTTCGGAATACTGTTGTATAATTCCTGTGATACTGCCATATAATTCCCGTTATACTGCCGTATAATTCCTGTGATATTGCCGTATAATTCCTGTGATAATGCTGTAAAATTCTAGGAATACTGGCGTATATTTCCCGTGACACTGGCGTATAATACCTGTGATATTGCCGTATAATTCTCAAAATACTGGCGTATAATTCTGTGACACTGTCGTATAATACCTGTGATATTGCCGTATAATTCTCGGAATACTGGCATATAATTCCAGTGATACTGCCATACAGTTCCCATGAAACTGGCGTTTAATTCCTGTGATATTGCCGTATAATTCCTGTGATATTGCCGTATAATTCCCGTGATACTGCCGTATAATTCCCGTGATACTGGTGTATAATTCCTGTGACATTGCTGCATAATTCTTGGAATACGGTTGTATAATTCCTGTTACATTGCCGTAGAATTCTCGGAATACTGCCATATAATTCCTATAATATTGCCGTATAATTCCTGTGATATTGCCGTATAATTCCTGTGATACAGGCGTATAATTCCTGTGATACTGACATATAATTCATGTGATATTGCCATATAATTCTTGGAATACTGGCGTATAATTCCTGTGATACTGGCGTATAATTCCTGTGCTATTGCCATATAATTCTCAGAACACAGGCATATAATTCCTGTGATATTGCTGTATAATTTCTGTGATATTGCCGTATAATCAGGGACGAGCAGTGAGCTAAATGGCTCAAGAGGCACTGGCTAACACCAGAGGCATATTTACACACATTTTGTGAGTCAATAGCTATATCTGGGCATTATACACAGGTACAGCCATATAAACTCCTGAAAATTTGGTGAATTTTGATCAGAGATGTGTGGAAAAAATAAGCATTGCCTCACCTGCCATAGACTTTTGACTTCAGAGTTTTCACTATAAAAATGATTAGAATAAAGCAAAGAAGATATTTCTAAAAATGTTTTGAATTTTTTATATACTTTATACAGTCAAAACTCTGGTGCAAACGTTAGTATGATAGGAAAGGCTCTGCCTCAACTGCCTCACCCCACCGCATGTCACTGCGTGTAATTCTCAGAATACTGGAGTATAATGCCTGTGATAATGCGATATAATTCCCGTGATACTGGCGTATAATTCCTGTGACATTGACATATAATTCCTGTGATATTGCCTTATAATTCTCGGAATACCGGCGTATAATTCCTGTGAAACTGACAAATAATTCACATGATACTGGCGTATTATTCCTGTGACATTGCCGTATAATTCCTGTGATATTGGCATATAATTCTCAGAATACTGGCGTATCATTCCTATGATATTGCCATATAATTCCTGTGTTATTGCCGTATAATTCTCAGAATACTGGCGTATAATTCCTGTGATACTGCCATATAATTCCCGTTATACTGGCATATAATTCCTGTGATACTGACATATAATTCCTGTGATATTGCCATATAATTCCTATGATAATGCCGTATAATTCTCGGAATACTGGCGTATAATTCCCGTGACACTGGCGTATTATTCCTGTGACATTGCCGTATAATTCCTGTGATATTGGCGTATAATTCTCAGAATACTGGCGCATCATTCCTATGATATTGCCATATAATTCCTGTGATATCGCAGTATAATTCTCAGAATACTGGCGTATAATTCCTGTGATACTGCCATATAATTCCTGTGATACTGGCGAATAATTCCTGTGACATTGCCGTATAATTCCTGTAATATTGCCGTATAATTCTCGGACTACTGGTGTATAATTCCTTTGAAACTGCCATATAATTCCTGTGATACTGGCGTATAATTCCTTTGATAATGCTGTATAATTCTCGGAATACTGTCATATAATTTCCGTTATACTTGCGTATAATTCCTGTGATAATGCCGTATAATTCTCGGAATACTGGCATATAATTCCAGTGATACTGCCATACAATTCCCATGATACTGGCGTATAATTCCTGTGATATTGCCGTATAATTCCCGTGATACTGGTGTATAATTCCTGTGACATTGCTGTATACTTCTTGGAATACGGTTGTATAATTCCTGTGATATTGCCGTATAATACTCGGAATACTGGCATATAATTCCTATAATATTGCCCTATAATTTCTGTGATATTGCCGTATAATTCCCGTGATACTGGCATTTAATTCCTGTGATACTGTCATACAATTCCTGTGATATTGCCATATAATTCTTGGAATAACTGGCATATAATTCCTGTGATACTGGCGTATAATTCCTGTGATATTGCCACATAATTCTCGGAATACTGGTATATAATTCCTGTGATATTGCTGTATAATTCCTGTGATATTGCCGTATAATTCACGGAATACTGGCGTATAATTCATATAATATTGCCGTATAATTCCTGTGATATTGCCGTATAATTCCCGTGATACTGGCGTATAATTCCTGTGATACTGACATATAACTCCTGTGATATTGCCATATAATTCTTGGAATACTGGCGTATAATTCCTGTGATACTGGCGTATAATTCCTGTGATATTGCCATATAATTTTTGGAATACTGTCATATAATTCCTGTGATATTGCTGTATAATTCCTATGACATTGCTGTATAATTTCTGTGATATTGCCGTATAATCAGGGACATGCAGTGAGCTAAATGGCTCAAGAGGCACTGGCTAGCACCAGAGTCATATTTACACACATTTTGTGAGACAATGGCTATATCTGGGCATTGTACACAGGTACAGCCATATAAGCTCCTGAAAATTTGGTGAATTTTGATCAGAGATGTGCGGAAAAAATAAGCATTGCCTCACCTGCCATAGACTTTTGACTTCAGAGTTTTCACTATAATAATGATTAGAATAAAGCAAAGTAGATATTTCTAAAAATGTTTTTAATTTTTATATACTTTATACAGTCAAAACTCTGGCGCAAACGTTAGTATGATAGGAAAGGCTCTGCCTCAACTGCCTCACCCCACCACACGTCACTTCGTGTAATTCTCGGAATACTGGCGCATAATTCCTGTGATAATGCAATATAATTCCCGTGATACTGGCGTATAATTCCTGTGACATTGGCATATAATTCCTGTGATATTGCCATATAATTCTCGGAATACCGGCGTATAATTCCCGTGATACTGACATATAATTCCCGTGATACTGGCATATTATTCCTGTGACATTGCCGTATAATTCCTGTGATATTGGCGTATAATTCTCAGAATACTGGCGTATCATTCCTATGATATTGCCATATAATTCCTATGATATTGCTGTATAATTCTCAGAATACTGGCGTATAATTCCTGTGATACTGCTATATAATTCCTGTGATACTGGCGTATAATTCCTATTAAATTGCCATATAATTTTCGGAATAACGGCGTATAATTCCTGTGATACTGCCATATAATTCCCGTGACACTGGCGAATAATTCCTGTGACATTGCCGTTTAATTCCTGTAATATTGCTTTATAATTCTCAGACTACAGGTGTATAATTCCTTTGATACTGCCATATAATTTCTGTGATACTGGCGTATAATTCCTGTGATATTGCCGTATAATTCCGGTGATAATGCTGTACAATTCTCGGAATACTGGCGTATAATTCCTGTGACACTGGCGTATAATACCTGTGATATTGCCGTATAATTCTCAGAATACTAGCGTATAATTCCCATGATACTGGCGTATAATTCCTGTGATATTGCCGTGTAATTCCTGTGATATTGCCGTATAATTCCCGTGATACTGGTGTATAATTCCTGTGACATTGCTGTATAATTCTTGGAATACGGTCGTATAATTCCTGTGACATTGCCGTATAATACTCGGAATACTGACGTATAATTCCTATAATATTGCCGTATAATTCCTGTGATACTGGCGTATAATTCCTGTGATGCTGTCATATAATTTCTGTGATATTGCCATATAATTCTTGGAATACTGTCGTATAATTCCTGTGATACTGGCATATAATTCCTGTGATATTGACATATAATTCTTGGAATACTGTCGTATAATTCCTGTGATACTGGCGTATAATTCCTGTGATGCTGGCATATAATTTCTGTGATATTGCCATATAATTCTTGGAATACTGGTGTATAATTTCTGTGATACTGGTGTATAATTCCTGTGATATTGCCATATAATTCTTGGAATACTGGCATATAATTCCTGTGACATTGCTTTATACTTTCTGTGATATTGCCGTATAATCAGGGACGTGCAGTGAGCTAAATGGCTCAGGCGGCACTGGCTAGCACCAGAGGCATATTTACGCACATTTTGTGAGCCAATGGCTATTAGTGATGAGCGGGTTCGGTTCCTCGGAATCCGAAACCGCCCGAACTTCACCTTTTTTTTCACGGGTCCGAGCAGGCTCGGATCCTCCCGCCTTGCTCGGTTAACCCGAGCGCGCCCGAACGTCATCATCCCGCTGTCGGATTCTCGCGAGACTCGGATTCTATATAAGGAGCCGCGCGTCGCCGCCATTTTCACACGTGCATTGAGATTGATAGGGAGAGGACGTGGCTGGCGTCCTCTCCGTTTATAGAGAAGAGACTAGAGTAGAGAGAGACACAGTATTTAGTAATTTTGGGGAGCATTAGGAGTACTACTACTTGCTGAAGTGATAGTGTGACTGTATATCTGACTTGGGGAGACTGGGGAGCAGTTAGAGTCTGAGAGCAGGAGTACATATTAAGTACAGTGCACACTTTTGCTTCCAGAGTGCCACACTGCCATTGTGACCACACTGACCACCAGTATATTGTGATTGTCTGCTTAGGAGTACTACTTGCAAGTTGCTGATAGTGTGACCAGTGACCTGACCACCAGTTTAATATATATATAATTGTATATATATATAATTGTATACCACCTACCCGTGGTTTTTTTTTCTTTCTTCTTGATACATACTATATAGTAGCTTACTGTAGCAGTCTGCGGTGCTGAGCTGACAGTGTCCAGCAGATCCGTCATTAGTGTCATTACATAATAAATATATATACCTGTCCGGCTGCAGTACTAGTGATATTATATAATATATATATATATTAATTTCATCTCATTATCATCCAGTCTATATTAGCAGCAGACACAGTACGGTAGTCCACGGCTGTAGCTACCTCTGTGTCGGCAGTCGCTCGTCCATCCATAATTGTATACCACCTACCCGTGGTTTTTTTTTTTTCTTTCTTCTTTATACATACTACTATAGTAGCTTACTGTAGCAGTGTGCGGTGCTGCTGAGCTGACAGTGTCCAGCAGGTCCGTTATCAGTCATTACATAATAAATATATATACCTGTCCGGCTGCAGTACTAGTGATATTATATTATATATATATATATATATATATTGATTTCATCTCATTATCATCCAGTCTATATTAGCAGCAGACACAGTACGGTAGTCCACGGCTGTAGCTACCTCTGTGTCGGCAGTCGCTCGTCCATCCATAATTGTATACCACCTACCCGTGTTTTTTTTTTTTCTTTCTTCTTTATACATACTACTATAGTAGCTTACTGTAGCAGTGTGCGGTGCTGCTGAGCTGACAGTGTCCAGCAGGTCCGTCATCAGTCATTACATAATAAATATATATATATCTGTCCGGCTGCAGTACTAGTGATATTATATTATACAGGTTTAGTATCCCTTATCCATATATTCCGAAATACGGAATATTCCGAAATACGGAATTTTTTGAGTGAGAGTGAGATAGTGAAACTTTGTTTTCTGATGGCTCAATGTACACAAACTTTGTTTAATACACAGAGTTATTAAAAATATTGTATTAAATGACCTCCAGGCTGTGTGTAAAAGGTGTATATGAAACATAAATTAATTGTGTGAATGTAGACACACTTTGTTTCATGCACAAATGATTAAAAATAATGGCTAAAATGACCTTCAGGCTGTGTGTATAAGGTGTATATGTAACATAAATGTATTGTGTGCTTAGATTTAGGTCCTATCGCCATGATATCTCATTGTGGTATGCAATTATTCCAAAATACGGAAAAATCCGATATCCAAAATACCTCTGGTCCCAAGCATTTTGGATAAGGGAGACTCAACCTGTATATATATATTGATTTCCTCTCATTATCATCCAGTCTATATTAGCAGCAGACACAGTACGGTAGTCCACGGCTGTAGCTACCTCTGTGTCGGCAGTCGCTCGTCCATCCATAATTGTATACCACCTACCCGTGGTTTTTTTTTTTCTTTCTTCTTGATACATACTATATACAGTAGCTTACTGTAGCAGTCTGCGGTGCTGAGCTGACAGTGTCCAGCAGGTCCGTCATTAGTCATTACATAATAAATATATATACCTGTCCGGCTGCAGTACTAGTGATATTATTATTATAATATATATATATATATATATTAATTTCATCTCATTATCATCCAGTCTATATTAGCAGCAGACACAGTACGGTAGTCCACTGCTGTAGCTACCTCTGTGTCGGCAGTCGCTCGTCCATCCATAAGTATACTAGTATCCATCCATCTCCATTGTTTACCTGAGGTGCCTTTTAGTTGTGCCTATTAAAATATGGAGAACAAAAATGTTGAGGTTCCAAAAATAGGGAAAGATCAAGATCCACTTCCACCTCGTGCTGAAGCTGCTGCCACTAGCCATGGCCGAGACGATGAAATGCCATCAACGTCGTCTGCCAAGGCCGATGTCCAATGTCTTAGTACAGAGCATGTAAAATCCAAAACACCAAATATCAGTAAAAAAAGGACTCCAAAATCTAAAATAAAATTGTCGGAGGAGAAGCGTAAACTTGCCAATATGCCATTTACGACACGGAGTGGCAAGGAACGGCTGAGGCCCTGGCCTATGTTCATGGCTAGTGGTTCAGCTTCACATGAGGATGGAAGCACTCATCCTCTCGCTAGAAAAAAGAAAAGACTTGCGGCAAAAGCACAGCAAAGAACTGTGCGTTCTTCGAAATCACAAATCCACAAGGAGAGTCCAATTGTGTCGGTTGCGATGCCTGACCTTCCCAACACTGGACGTGAAGAGCATGCGCCTTCCACCATTTGCACGCCCCCTGAAAGTGCTGGAAGGAGCACCCGCAGTCCAGTTCCTGATAGTCAGATTGAAGATGTCAGTGTTGAAGTACACCAGGATGAGGAGGATATGGGTGTTGCTGGCGCTGGGGAGGAAATTGACCAGGAGGATTCTGATAGTGAGGTGGTTTGTTTAAGTCAGGCACCCGGGGAGACACCTGTTGTCCGTGGGAGGAATATGGCCATTGACATGCCTGGTCAAAATACCAAAAAAATCAGCTCTTCGGTGATGAAGTATTTCAACAGAAATGCGGACAACAGGTGTCAAGCCGTGTGTTGCCTTTGTCAAGCTGTAATAAGTAGGGGTAAGGACGTTAACCACCTCGGAACATCATCCCTTATACATCACCTGCAGCGCATTCATCATAAGTCAGTGACAAGTTCAAAAACTTTGGGCGACAGCGGAAGCAGTCCACTGACCAGTAAATCCCTTCCTCTTGTAACCAAGCTCACGCAAACGACCCCACCAACTCCCTCAGTGTCAATTTCCTCCTTCCCCAGGAATGCCAATAGTCCTGTAGGCCATGTCACTGGCAATTCTGACGAGTCCTCTCCTGCCTGGGATTCCTCCGATGCATCCTTGCGTGTAACGCCTACTGCTGCTGGCGCTGCTGTTGTTGCTGCTGGGAGTCGATGGTCATCCCAGAGGGGAAGTCGTAAGACCACTTTTACTACTTCCACCAAGCAATTAACTGTCCAACAGTCCTTTGCGAGGAAGATGAAATATCACAGCAGTCATCCTGCTGCAAAGCGGATAACTGAGGCCGTGGCATCCTGGGTGGTGAGAAACGTGGTTCCGGTATCCATCATTACTGCAGAGCCAACTAGAGACTTGTTGGAGGTACTGTGTCCCCGGTACCAAATACCATCTAGGTTCCATTTCTCTAGGCAGGCGATACCGAAAATGTACACAGACCTCAGAAAAAGAGTCACCAGTGTCCTAAAAAATGCAGCTGTACCCAATGTCCACTTAACCATGGACATGTGGACAAGTGGAGCAGGGCAGGCTCAGGACTATATGACTGTGACAGCCCACTGGGTAGATGTATGGACTCCCGCCGCAAGAAGAGCATCGGCGGCACCAGTAGCAGCATCTCGCAAATGCCAACTCTTTCCTAGGCAGGCTATGCTTTGTATCACCGCTTTCCAGAATACGCACACAGCTGAAAACCTCTTACGTCAACTGAGGAAGATCATCGCGGAATGGCTTACCCCAATTGGACTCTCCTGTGGATTTGTGGCATCGGACAACGCCAGCAATATTGTGTGTGCATTAAATCTGGGCAAATTCCATCACATCCCATGTTTTGCACATACCTTGAATTTGGTGGTGCAGAATTATTTAAAAAACGACTGGGGCGTGCAAGAGATGCTGTCGGTGGCCAGAAGAATTGCGGGACACTTTCGGCGTACAGGCACCACGTACAGAACACTGGAGCACCACCAAAAACTCCTGAACCTGCCCTGCCATCATCTGAAGCAGGAGGTGGTAACGAGGTGGAATTCAACCCTCTATATGCTTCAGAGGTTGGAGGAGCAGCAAAAGGCCATTCAAGCCTATACAACTGAGCACGATATAGGAGGTGGAATGCACCTGTCTCAAGCGCAGTGGAGAATGATTTCAACGTTGTGCAAGGTTCTGCAACCTTTTGAACTTGCCACACGTGAAGTCAGTTCAGACACTGCCAGCCTGAGTCAGGTCATTCCCCTCATCAGGCTTTTGCAGAAGAAGCTGGAGACATTGAAGGAGGATCTAAGACAGAGCGATTCCGCTAGGCATGTGGGACTTGTGGATGGAGCCCTTAATTCGCTTAACAAGGATTCACGGGTGGTCAATCTGTTGAAATCAGAGCACTACATTTTGGCCACCGTGCTCGATCCTAGATTTAAAACCTACCTTGGATCTCTCTTTCCGGCACACACAAGTCTGCTGGGGTTCAAAGACCTGCAGGTGAGAAAATTGTCAAGTCAAGCGGAACACGACCTGTCAACATCTCCTCCTTCACATTCTCCCGCAACTGGGGGTGTGAGGAAAAGGCTCAGAATTCCGAGCCCACCCGCTGGCGGTGATGCAGGGCAGTCTGGAGCGACTGCTGATGCTGACATCTGGTCCGGACTGAAGGACCTGACAACGATCACGGACATGTCGTCTACTGTCACTGCATATGATTCTCTCCCCATTGAAAGAATGGTGGAGGATTATATGAGTGACCGCATCCAAGTAGGCACGTCAGACAGTCCGTACTTATACTGGCAGGAAAAAGAGGCAATTTGGAGGCCCTTGCACAAACTGGCTTTATTCTACCTAAGTTGCCCTCCCACAAGTGTGTACTCCGAAAGAGTGTTTAGTGCCGCCGCTCACCTTGTCAGCAATCGGCGTACAAGGTTACATCCAGAAAATGTGGAGAAGATGATGTTCATTAAAATGAATTATAATCAATTCCTCCGTGGAGACATTGACCAGCAGCAATTGCCTCCACAAAGTACACAGGGAGCTGAGATGGTGGATTCCAGTGGGTACGAATTGATAATCTGTGAGGAGGGGGATGTACACGGTGATATATCGGAGGATGATGATGAGGTGGACATCTTGCCTCTGTAGAGCCAGTTTGTGCAAGGAGAGATTAATTGCTTCTTTTTTGGTGGGGGTCCAAACCATCCCGTCATTTCAGTCACAGTCGTGTGGCAGACCCTGTCACTGAAATGATGGGTTGGTTAAAGTGTGCATGTCCTGTTTATACAACATAAGGGTGGGTGGGAGGGCCCAAGGACAATTCCATCTTGCACCTCTTTTTTCTTTAATTTTTCTTTGCGTCATGTGCTGTTTGGGGAGTGTTTTTTGAAGGGCCAGCCTGCGTGACACTGCAGTGCCACTCCTAGATGGGCCAGGTGTTTGTGTCGGCCACTAGGGTCGCTTAGCTTACTCACACAGCTACCTCATTGCGCCTCTTTTTTTCTTTGCGTCATGTGCTGTTTGGGGAGTGTTTTTTGAAGGGCCAGCCTGCGTGACACTGCAGTGCCACTCCTAGATGGGCCAGGTGTTTGTGTCGGCCACTAGGGTCGCTTAGCTTACTCACACAGCTACCTCATTGCGCCTCTTTTTTTCTTTGCGTCATGTGCTGTTTGGGGAGTGTTTTTTGAAGGGCCAGCCTGCGTGACACTGCAGTGCCACACCTAGATGGGCCAGGTGTTTGTGTCGGCCACTAGGGTCTCTTAGCTTACTCACACAGCTACCTCATTGCGCCTCTTTTTTTTCTTTGCGTCATGTGCTGTTTGGGGAGTGTTTTTTGAAGGGCCAGCCTGCGTGACACTGCAGTGCCACTCCTAGATGGACCAGGTGTTTGTGTCGGCCACTAGGGTCGCTGAGCTTAGTCATCCAGCGACCTCGGTGCAAATTTTAGGACTAAAAATAATATTGTGAGGTGTAAGGTGTTCAGAATAGACTGAAAATGAGCGTTAATTATGGTTATTGAGGTTATTAATACTATGGGATCAAAATGACCCCCAAATTCAATGTTTTAAGCAGTTTTTTTAGGGTTTTTTGAAAAAAACACCCGAATCCAAAACACACCCGAATCCGACAAAAAAAAATCGGTGAGGTTTTGCCAAAACGCGTTCGAACCCAAAACACGGCCGCGGAACCGAACCCAAAACCAAAACACAAAACCCGAAAAATTTCCGGCGCTCATCACTAATGGCTATATCTGGGCATTATACACAGGTACAGCCATATAAACTCCTGAAAATTTGGTGAATTTTTATTAGAGATGTGAGGAAAAAATAAGCATTGCCTCACCTGCCATAAACTTTTTACTTCAGAGTTTTCACTATAAAAAGGATTAGAATAAAGTAAAGAAGATATTTCTAAAAAAAATTTTTTATTTTTTATATACTTCATACAGTCAAAACTCTGGCACAAACGTTAGTATGACAGGAAAGACTCTGCCTCAACTGCCTCACCCCACCGCACGTCACTGCCTGTAATTTTCAGAATACTGGAGTATAATTCCTGTGATAATGCTATATAATTGCTGTGATACTGGCGTATTATTCCAGTGACATTGGCATATGATTCCTGTGATATTGCCATATAATTCTCGGAATACTAGCGTATAATTCCCGTGACACTGGCGTATAATACCTGTGATATTGTCGTATAATTCTCAGAATACTGGCGTATAATTCCTGTGACACTGCCGTATAATACCTGTGATATTGCCGTATAAGTCTCGGAATACTGGCATATAATTCCAGTGATACTGCCATACAATTCCCATGATACTGGCGTATAATTCATGTGATATTGCCGTATAATTCCTGTGATATTGCCGTATAATTCCCGTGATACTGGTGTATAATTCCTGTGACATTGCTGTATAATTCTTGGAATACGGTTGTATAATTCCTGTGACATTGCCGTATAATACTCGGAATACTGGCGTATAATTCCTATAATATTGCCGTATTATTTCTGTGATATTGCCGTATAATTCCTGTGATACTGGCATACAATTCCTGTGATATTGCCATATAATTCTTGGAATACTGGCATATAATTCCTGTGATATTGCCATATAATTCTCGGAATACTGCCATATAATTTCCTGTGATATTGCTGTATAATTTCTGTGATATTGCCGTATAATTCACGGAATACTGGCGTATAATTCCTATAAAATAGCAGTATAATATCTGTGATATTGCCGTATAATTCCCGTGATACTGGCGTATAATTCCTGTGATACTGACATATAATTCCTGTGATATTGCCATATAATTCTTGGAATACTTGCGTATAATTCCTGTGATACTGGCGTATTATTCCTGTGATATTGCCATATAATTCTTGGAATACTGGCGTATAATTCCTGTGATATTGCCATATAATTCTCGGAATACTGTCATATAATTCCTGTGATATTGCTGTTTAATTTCTTTGACAATGCTGTATAATTTCTGTGATATTGCCGTATAATCAGGGACGTGCAGTGAGCTAAATGGCTCAAGAGGCACTGGCTAGCACCAGAGGCATATTTACACACATTTTGTGAGTCAATGGCTATATCTGGGCATTATACACAGGTACAGCCATATAAACTCCTGAAAATTTGGTGAATTTTGATCAGAGATGTGCGGAAAAAATAAGCATTGCCTCACCTGCCATAGACTTTTGACTTCAGAGTTTTCACTATAAAAATTATTAGAATAAAACAAAGTAGATATTTCTAAAAAAAAATTTTATTTTTTATATACTTTATACAGTCAAAACTCTGGCACAAATGTTAGTATGACAGGAAAGACTCTGCCTCAACTGCCTCACCCCACCGCACGTCACTGCGTGTAATTCTCGGAATACTGGAGTATAATTCCTGTGATAATGCTATATAATTCCTGTGATACTGGCGTATAATTTTGGTGACATTGGCATATGATTCCTGTGATATTGCCATATAATTCTCGGAATACCGGCATATAATTCCTGTGATACTGACATATAATTCCCGTGATACTGGCGTATTATTCCTGTGACATTGCCGTATAATTCCTGTGATATTGGCGTATAATTCTCGGAATACCGGCGTATAATTCCTGTGATACTGACATATAATTCCCGTGATACTGGCATATTATTCCTGTGACATTGCTGTATAATTCCTGTGATATTGCGGTATAATTCCCATGATACTGGCGTATAATTCTAGTTATCCTGCAGTATAATTCCGTATAAATTCATATAATTCTGCATAAATCCAGTCCAGTGGTGCTGCCATATAACTTCATTGGTGCTGTACTGTGCTGTATATTATTTACTTCAAATAAAGGGGTTGTTATTATTATTTAATCCAAATATTTTTTACAGGAATTGCCCTGTGAGGTGTAGGGGTACGCTCTCTTGTGCCGCATATTGTGTTATTTAACTCCAGAAAAATAATGTTGAACAAACATTTGGAGGATTTAATAGGGAAAGATCAAGAACCACTTCCTCCTAGTGCTGAAGATGCTGCCACTAGCCATGACATAGACAATGAAATGTCATCAACGTTGTCTGCCAAGGCCGATGCCCAATGTGATAGTAGAGGGCATGTAAAATCCAAAAAGCCAAAGTTCAGTAAAAAGAACCAAAACAAGAAATTTAAATGGTCTGAGGAGAAACATAAATTTGCCAATATGCCATTTACGACACAAAGTGGCAAGGAACAGCTGAGGCCCTCTCCTATGTTCATGACTAGTGGTTCAGCTTCACTTGACGATGGAAGCACTTTTCCTCCCGCTAGAAAAATTAAAAGAGTTAAGCTGGAAAGAGCACAGAAAAGAACTGTGTGTTTTATGATGGTATCACAAATCCCCAAGGAGAGTCCAAGTGTATCGGCGGTTGCGATGCCTGACCATCCCAACACTGGACGGGAAGAGGTGGCTCCTTCCACCATTTGCACGCCCCCTGCAAGTGCTGGAAGGAGCACCCACAGTCCAGTTCATGATATTCAAATTGAAGATGTCACTGTAGAAGTACACCAGGATGAGTATATGGGTGTTGCTGGCGCTGAGGAGAAAGTTGACTATGAGGATTCTGATGGTGATGTGGTTTGTGTAAGTCAGGTACCCGGGGAGACACCTGCTGTCTGTGGGATGAAGAAGCCCATTGTGATGCCTGGGCAAACTTCCAAAAAGCCACCTCTTCGGTGTGGAATTATTTTTCCACAAATCCGGACAACAGGTGTCAAGCCAAGTAGGAGTAAGGATGTTAACCACCTAGGAACATTCTTCCTTATACATCACCTGCTGCGCATTTATTATAAGTCGGTGTCAAGTTGTGAAACTTTGGGTAAGAGCATAAGCAGTCCACTGACATCTAAATCCCTTCTTCCTCCTGTACCCAAGCTCCTGCAAACCACACCACCAACTCCCTCACCGTCAACTTCCTCCTCAGTCAGGAACGTCAGTAGTCCTGCAGGCCACGTAGGCTATCATGTTTGCGTTTGAGATAGTGTAAAAATCACCTCCACTAAATTATTCAGCAAACATGCATATAAAAACATCCCCTCCACTAGACAATGTGAAAAAGGTGTGGCAGAGGAGTGTCTGTGGGTGGTCTCCACATAGTTATAAATCTAGGCGTGTAATGGGAGTATGTACCTGGGTCCTGGGCGGTGCATACACATACCTGCAGATACACAAGCTTAAAGTACAGAAAAAGTCACTGCAGATTGTGGGCAGGTATGCAGCTACACACACTCTGCAAGTCACTATAATGGCAGCAGTAACATTGATGGTTGATGCACAATTAGCAAATATAGTAATGTAGTAAAATCACACACAGCTTGTGCGCTGCCTCACTATTATAGATGCAGTTTTTTTTTACCCTTATGCATTCTGGATTTCAGGTTTATTCCTGTGTTTAGCTTATATTGGTGAGTGTGATGTTAATGTATTATAATGCTTATATTTGTAGACACTCCCTTACTAATCTGTGTAAGCCTGAATCTTCAGTGATGGTCCCTGGGACCAGGGGGATGCTGCAAAGTTGTTGGTCCAGTGTGCAGTGTGCCTGGAGTTGATGATGGAATAAACAGCACAGCAGTGAACTCACATGTCTGTGTCCTGATGACTGGATTTACAAACATATGAACAAAATATGGGGTCAGAAGAAGTTTAAATTGGACTGCTAGTGCTCTCAGAGTGTGAAAGAATCTTGCAGAAGTCTGTAAGGCTGTGATAATCAGTGTCTGCAAAGCCTGCCGTGTGCTCCTATCTTCAAACAGTGAGTAAACATGGATAAACTAGCTCCTCCAACCGGCATACTGATGTCTGGTAACTTGTCTGAAAACTGGAAAAGATTTAAGCAAAGGTTTAATGTATATCTTGCTGCATGGGGAGCTGATTCAGAGGCTGACAAAATGAAGGCAACCATTTTCCTCCATGTGATAGGAGAGGATGTCCTGGATATTTATAATAGTTTTCAGTTTGCTGAGGGGCAGAATATGGTGCTATCTTCTATAATGCAAAAGTTTGAAGATTACTTTGTGCCAAGGAAAAATTTGACATATGAAAGATAACGTTTTTCACATGTGATCAGAAGTCTGTAGATGGATTTGATCAGTATGTTACAGAGATGCAATCACTCAGTAAAACCTGTGAGTTTGGTGATTTAAAGATTCACTGATTAGAGATCGTATTGTCTGTGGAATACCTGATAATGGACTCAGAGAGAGACTGCTGAAAGAGCAAGACCTAACACTAGAAAAGGTAGTGACTATGTGTAGATCTGCAGAAATAACTAGATTTCAAGCCAAAAAGTTACACAAGGAAGTTGATGCTGCTGTCCCATGTAGTGCAGAACACAGATCCAAGTAAACCTCCATTCCCAAGAATGAAGCAGTCTAAGCTACAGTCTAACAAAGAAATGTGTAGTAGATGTGGAAATGCTCACAATCCTAAAATATGCCCTTCTTATGGTAAAACCTGCATGAAATGTGGTAGACTTAATCACTTTGCTGTAAAATGAAAAGGGAAACAACCAATGTGCATGCTGTTAAACAAACAGAGGAATTCTTTGTGGATTGCATTGAATTTTGCAGTGCAGATAAGAAAGAATGGATTGTCCCTTTAACTGTGAAGGAGATTGTCATTCCCTTTAAGCTTGATACTGGTGCGCAGGTGAATTTAATATCATTTCAAGACTATAAGACTTTTAGAGTAAAACCTAAAATTCATCCAGCTAAAGTGAAAGTTACAGGGTACACTGGGGAGGAAATTCCTGTGAAAGGTACATGTTTAGTAACACTGAAAAATAAGGGACAACAGTTTAAAACATCTCTACTGATTGTGGATAAAAATGTGCAACCGAATCTAGGATTAAGCTCCTGTGAGAAACTAAGCTTGCTAAATAAAGTTTTTATGGTGACATGACAAGTAGAAGATGACTGCAAATCAATGTTTACAGAATACAGAGACTTGTTTGAAGGTCTAGGCTGTTTGCCTGGAGAGCATAAAATAAATATAGACACGAAAGTTTCTTCAGTGATACACCCCTGTAGAAAAGGGCCATTTGCGCTGAGAGAAAAACTGAAACAAGAGTTAAATCGCATGGAAGCCTTGGGTGTGATACAGAAAGTTGATGAGCCTACTGAATGGGTAAGCTCCTTAGTAGTTGTTGAAAAGAAAAATGGACAACTCAGAATATGTTGAGACCCCAGAGATTTAAACAAAGCTATTAAATGAGAACATTTCAAACTACCAACCAGAGATGAAATCATGTCACAATTTGCTGGAGCAAAATGTTTCAGTAAATTGGACGCATCTTCAGGATTCTGGCAAATGAAGCTAGATGAGACCAGCTCAAAGCGTTGTACATTTAATACAACAGAAGGTCGATACAGATTTCTTAGACTACCATATGGGATTTTGTCTGCTCCAGAAGTATATCACAAAAAGATACACATGATTTTTGAACATATTCCAGGTGTTGAAACAATGATGGATGACATTATTGTCTGGGGATCTACAAAGGAAGAACATGATTCTAGATTGAGACAAGTAATGGAACTTGTCAAGAAAGTGAATCTAAAGCTAAACAAGGACAAATGTGAATTTGGAGTGAATACACTTACCTTTATGGGTGACGTTGTCTCGGATCAAGGTGTAAAACCAGACCCAAGGAAAATATCAGCCATAGTGAACATGGAACGTTCTAACAACAAAGACGACGTCAGAAGATTCCTAGGAATGATTACTTACTTAGGAAAGTTTATTTCTCAACTCTCTGAACGAACAGCCTCTCTTAGATGGTGGTTGGACAAAGATAACGAGTGGATCTGGTAACATGAACAAGAAGAAAGTTGGCAAAACTTGAACAGATTATTACAGCGCAACCAGTGCTTAAATTCTTTGATCGTGCGAAAAGAATAAGAATTTCAGCAGATGCTTCACAATTTGGCCTAGGTTCAGATGTTAGTGTATTAGAATGCTTATATTTGTAGACACTCCCTTACTAATCTGTGTAAGCCTGAATCTTTAGTGATGGTCCCTGGGACCAGGGGGATGCTGGGAAGTGGGTGGTCCAGTGTGTGTGTGCCTGGAGTTGGTGATGGAATAAACAGCACAGCAGTGAACTCACATGTCTCTGTGTCCTGATGACTGGATTTACAAACATATGAACAAAACAGTGAGAGCATCATTCACACTGCTCATGCATTACAATTCAGGACATTAGTAACATAAGCATATTACTCTGTGTTTGTTGTTTAATTTGCTGGAAACTCTAAGACAGAAGTCACACTGGAGATTTTTTTTTTCATGTCACCCCAAAGCATAATCAATCTTAAATTAATAAATGATAATTTTATAAAAATGTGTTTATGTCATCTTGGTTACTAGGATGGTGGTGGAAATGTGTTCCGATGTTTTAGTGCAAATGAATGCTAATCTGCAAAGAGACTGCATATAATTGCTTCTCACGCTAGGTGACTCCTATTTTGTGTATTTGGATTTTTTTTTTTTTGCTAGTTTGCACCGTGGGTGTGTATTTGTTTGTGTGTGCAGATTTGTGTTAATTTTGTGATTAATTGCAACTTTGCTTTTGCTAATACATTTGTGATCATCCTTGAATTAGGCCGTGTGCAATAAAGTTAATACAAACGACATAAAAAAGGATACACATCACTTGCTGCTGTATAGATACCTTACTAAACCATCAAAAAATGCTGAAATATAAACATATTATGCATATTAAACAGCCAAAAGTGATATCATTACAAATGTAATTAAAACAGACATTATGTTAAAGTTATGGAGAAGCTGACTTGTGCCATCTTGTGGCAAATGGTCAATATGACAACCTGAAAATGGTATAAAGCACTCTATATGGAATACAATAACAAGAGAGATTACTGGCTAATAGAAGTGTAAATTACTATTTTAGCACAATGCCTGCAAGGATGCAATGAGAAATGTTAATAATGGAACTGAGAACAAGTGATAAAACCACTGTAGGCCCAAAGATTCATTAAGCCTTTTAGGGGCAAGAGAGTCAAGTCGAAAAATCACACAGGAGACAGAGGGACTGGGGGCATGGCAGCAGATCACAGAGCGCTGGCCACGCCTCCACTGTGATGCAAACCGGAGGCATGACAGTTGAGCTCCCCCCCTCTCATTTTCGGAGTCCCGCATCTGTAATTCTAATAGTTGGGAGGTGTGGTTTTGTGTTATCTCCAACCTGCACGTAACTGCAGGTCACACCGAGACATGCAGTCAGGGGAGGCAGAGCCTCACCTGTCAAACTGCAATGACAACAGCTGATTTTCCACTGATCTATGTTATAATACTGATCAGTGTAAACATCAGCTTTTTCCATTGCAGTATGAAGTTGCTGCACTCACTGCTTGTGCATAGGGACAGAGGAGAGGCAGCAATAGCTCTGCCTCCCTCTGGTAACCAGAAACTGCTTAGAGCTACGGGGCAGAGCTGGGGGCGAAGCCACACGCCAGGCTGAAACTCTGCATTGAAAAGAATGCCAGAAGAGGCAGCTCTGACATGCATTGTGTGAGAGGGGCTCAAGGCACGCCCCTTCCCACCATGATGCAGTGTAACAGCTTCCTCACCTGACTAGTGCTAGTCACAAGCACTCCTACAGGCTTGTGCTGGAGAGGAGTACAACTGTACTGCAGGAACGTGACCAGGGTAAGATATTCCTCTCCCTGCAGCCTGATCTCCACACTGATTCAGTGAACTGGGAAGGGGGGGGGGTTACTCAAAGCATCTCTCTCTCATCTCCCCCAGCAGCCGATGCTTCAGTGCCTGAGATCAAGTTGTTATCTCTGCTAACAGCACATGATCTCAGGATTTTTTTACATGTAAAAAAGGGGCCTCTGTTTGCCGTAATGTATAAAAATGGGACGCTGTCTGCTGTAATGTGTAAAAAGGGGACGCTGTCTGCCGTAATATGTAAAAAGGGGACGCTGTCTGCCGTAATGTGTAAAAAGGGGACGCTGTCTGCCACAATGTGTAAAAAGGGGGACGCTGTCTGCCGTAATGTGTAAAAAGGGGACGCTGTCTGCCGTAATGTGTAAAAAGGGGGACGCTGTCTGCCGTAATGTGTAAAAAGGGGACGCTGTCTGCCGTAATATGTAAAAAGGGGACGCTGTCTGCCGTAATGTGTAAAAAAGGGACTGTCTGCCACAATGTGTAAAAAGGGGACGCTGTCTGCCACAATGTGTAAAAAGGGGGACGCTGTCTGCCGTAATGTGTAAAAAGGGGAACGCTGTCTGCCGTAATGTGTAAAAAGGGGGACGCTGTCTGCTGTAATGTGTAAAAAGGGGACTGTCTGCCGTAATGTGTAAAAAGGGGACTGTCTGCCGTAATGTGTAAAAAGGTGGACTGTCTGCCGTAATGTGTAAAAAGGTGGACTGTCTGCCGTAATGTGTAAAAAGGGGACTGTCTGCCGTAATGTGTAAAAAGGTGGACTGTCTGCCGTAATGTGTAAAAAGGTGGACCATCTGCCGTAATGTGTAAAAAGGGGACTGTCTGCCGTAATGTGTAAAAAGGTGGACTGTCTGCCGTAATGTGTAAAAAGGGGGACGCTGTCTGCCGTAATGTGTAAAAGGAGGACTGTCTGCCGTAATGTGTAAAAAGGGAACTGTCTGCCGCAATGTGTAAAAAGGGCACTGTCTGCCGTAATGTGTAAAAAGGGGACTGTCTGCCATAATGTGTAAAAAGGGGACTGTCTACCGTAATGTGTAAAAAGGGGACTGTCTGCCGCAATGTGTAAAAAGGGGACTGTCTGCCGTAATGTGTAAAAAGGGGACTGTCTGCCGTAATGTGTAAAAAGGGGACTGTCTGCCGTAATGTGTAAAAACGGGACACTGTCTGCCGTAATGTGTAAAAAGAGGACTGTCTGCCGTAATGTGTAAAAAGGTGGACTGTCTGTCGTAATGTGTAAAAAAGGGGACTTTCTGCCGTAATGTGTAAAAAGGGGACTGTCTGCCGTAATGTGTAAAAAGGGGACTGTCTGCCGCAATGTGTAAAAATGGGACACTGTCTACCGTAATGTGTAAAAATGGGGATGCTGTCTGCCGTAATGTGTAATAAGGGGACTTTGTGTGCCGCAATGTGTAAAAAGGGGACACTGTCTGCTGTAATGTGTAAAAATGGGGACGCTCTCTGCCGTAATGTGTAATAAGGGGACTTTGTCTGCTGTAATGTGTAAAAAGGGGGCTTTGCCTGGTGTAGTGGCGCTACTTTGCGGCATAATTTGAATAATGGAGACTACTGTGCACCGTAATATGAATTGATTTTATTTTGTGGCCACACCCCTTCCCCATGAAGCCATGCCCCTATATTTTTGTCACGCGCCTACGACGCACACTGCCCCTATTTTACATGAGGGGGGTGGGGGCACCGCTGGCCTTGTTCTGCACAAAATTTGTTTGAAACCACTCGGCTGCACAGGCGTTCACACTCTTGCAAAGCGAAAATACATTTCCCCATGGGCGGCGACTATGTGTTTGCACGGCTGCTAAAAGTAGCTAGCGAGCGATCAACTCGAAATGACCCCCCTAGTGCAGCCCTCCCTGACATGCTCCTCTATCAGGTTCATATATGTATGTGTAAATCTGGCTCTGATACTGGCCAGTGCCTCCCCAGCCATTTACCTCACCGCACGTCACTGGGTCACACACACAGTACATTTGTAACAACCCACTTTGGTTTTCTGGTTTTGTCACCATCTACTATAACGTTTAAAGATTAAGATTGGATTGCTGGACTTTTTACCTCATTTAGCCTTTGTTTTAACCTTAATTTCATATTTGGACTTTTCATACATGAGGCATTGAGGTGGAATAGATAAGTAATATTATTATTAAGCTCTTATAACATTATTCTCTGCAATAGATTACTTAAATGATTATCTCTAGTGCTGGACTGCTCTGGATACACTGACAATTTATACAATACAGAATTTGATGGGAGCAAGTTCAGATCGATGCATCGGTTATCTACAGTCTTTGGAGTGCAGTATTTTCCCCATAAATATTCTATACTAGTGTTATTGTCACCTGATTACTTGGGCACAATTGAGGATGTCAGCTGCTTCTAACATAGAGGATGCCACCTCTAGAGTTACTCTGGTATCTTCAGTTATACAGATACAGAAGCGGAAGCTATCCTGTTTAAAGATAACCCTTCTTTGCGCAGAAATAAGTTGCAGATTCCAGCTCACAATTAAAACTAGAGATGAGCGGGTTCGGTTCTCAGAGAACCGAACCGTACTGATCTTCACCATTCGAGTCCGGTTCCGAGCCCGGCTCGGGTTTTCCCGCCTGACTCGGAAACCCGAACGAGGCAAAATGTCATCATCCCGCTGTCGGATTCTCGCGGGATTTGGATTCAATATAAGGAGTCGCGCGTCCCCGCCATTTTCACTCCAGTCTCGGAGAGTGTAGTGAGAGGACGTGTCTCCATCCTCAGTGTCTGTGTGGGGGCGGGAAAGTGGGATGGCGATTCTAGTGCTGTGTTGTGCTGCTCAGTCCAGTCCAGTGTAGTCACAGTGTATTGTGCTGCATCAGTCCAGCCAGTCACAGTGTTGGTGTCCTCTGCTGCTATAAGTCCCCAGTGCAGAAGGATAATGTATAAGTCCCTTGCATTTTTGCTCTGTTGTCTTGCATCAGACCAGGGGTAGTGTCTTGTGTAGCCTCAGTCCAGTGACCTTTCACAGTGGTGGTGTCCTCTGCTGCCATATATCCAGTGTTACCGGTGTATAATTCCCGTGAAACTGGCGTATAATTCCCATGATATTGCCGTATAATTCTCGGAATACAGGCATATAATTCCTGTGATACTGCAGTATAATTCCCGTGATACTGGCATATAATTCCTGTGATACTGCCATATAATTCCTGTGATACTCGCGTATAATTTCTGTGATACTGCCATATAATTCTCGGAATACTGGCGTATAATTCCCATGATTCTGGCATATAATCATGTGATACTGCCATATAATTCCCATGATACTGCCATATAGTTCCAGTTATCCTGCCGGATAATTCCATATAAATCCATATAATTCCATATAAATCCAGTCCAGTGGTGCTGCCATATAAATTCAGTGGTGCTGTCCTGTGCTGTATATTATTTACTCCAAATAAAGGAGTTATTAATATTTAATCCAAATAATTTTTAGTGTTTGCCCAGTGAGGTGTAGCGCTCTCTTGTGCCGCATATTGGGGGTAATTCCAAGTTGATCGCAGCAGGATTTTTGTTAACAATTGGGCAAAACCATGTGCACTTCCGGGGAGGCAGATATAACATGTGCAGAGAGAGTTAGATTTGGGTGGGGTGTGTTTAATCTGCAATCTAATTTGCAGTGTAAAAATAAAGCAACCAGTATTTACCCTGCACAGAAATAAAATAACCAACCCAAATCTAACTCTCTCTGCACATATTATATCTGCTTCCCCTGCAGTGCACATGGGTGGTCATTCCGAGTTGTTCGCTCGCTAGCCGCTTTTAGCAGATTTACTCACGCTAAGCCGCCGCCTACTGGGAGTGAATCTTAGCATCTTAAAATTGCGAAAGAAAGATTCGCAATATTGCGAAAAGACATCTCTGTGCAGTTTCTGAGTAGCTCGAGACTTACTCTGCCAGTGCGATCAGTTCAGTGCTTGTCGTTCCTGGTTTGACGTCACAAACACACCCAGCGTTCGCCCAGACACTCCTCCGTTTCTCCAGCCACTCCCGCGTTTTTCCCAGAAACGGTAGCGTTTTTTCGCACACGCCCAGAAAACGGCCTGTTTCCGCCCAGAAACACCCACTTCCTGTCAATCACATTACGATCACCAGAACGATGAAAAAGCCGTGAGTAAAATTCCTAACTGCATAGCAAATTTACTTGGCGCAGTCGCAGTGCGAACATTGCGCATGCGCATTAAGCGTAAAAACGCTGCGATGCGGAGAAAATTACAGAGCGAACAACTCGGAATGACCACCATGGTTTTTCCCAATTGCTATCAAAAATACTGCTGCGATCAACTTGGAATTACCCCCATTGTGTTATATAACTCCAAAAAATATAATGGAGAACAAAAATTTGGAGGATAAAATAGGGAAAGATCAAGAACCACTTCCTCCTAGTGCTGAAGCTGCTGCCACTAGCCATGACATAGACGATGAAATGCCATCAACGTCGTCTGCTAAGGCCGATGCCCATTGTGATAGTAGAGGGCATATAAAATCCAAAAAGCCACAGTTCAGTAAAAAGTCCCCAAAAAATAAATTTAAATGGTCTGAGGAGAAACGTAAACTTGCCAATATGCCAGTTACGACACGGAGTGGCAAGGAACGGTTGAGGCCCTGGCCTATGTTCATGACTAGTGGTTCAGCTTCACATGACGATGGAAGCCCTTATAACTGAGGCCTTGACACTTATGTTGATGTTAGACGTGCGTCTGGTATCCGCCATTAGTGCAGTTGGATTTAGACAATTGATGGAGGTATTGTGTCCCTGTACCAAATCCCATCTAGATTCCACTTCACTAGGCAGGCGATAGCGAGATTTTGCCATTTAATTCCAGTGATTTGGACGTACAATTACAGTGATTTTGCGAATTATTTCCAGTGATTTGGACGTATAATTACAGTGATTTTGCGAATTATTTCCAGTGATTTGGACGTATAATTATTAATTACAGTGATTTTGCTAATTAATTCCAGTGATTTGGACATATAATTATTAATTACAGTGATTTTGCCAATTAATTCCAGTGATTTGGATGCATAATTCCAGTTGGAATTGTTTGTGTCGCTTGGCTTAGTCATACAGCTACCTCATTGCACCTCTTCGATATTTTGCATGAGGTGTTGTTTGGGGCCTAGTTTTTGAAAAGTGCCATCCTTTCTGACACTGCCATATTAGTCCAGGGGTACTGCTGTATTATTCCTGGGGTACTGTCGTATAAGTCCACCAATTGCAGAATTTCTTAAAAATAACTGGAGCGTGCTGAAGATGCTGTCAGTGGACCAAACAATTGCGGCGCGCTCTCGACATTCAGCCACTGCGTGACACTACTAGATGGGCCATGTGGTTGTGTCACTTAGCTTAGTCATACAGCGACCTCAGTGCAACCTTTTGGACTAAAAACAATATTGTGAGGTATGAGGTGTTCAGAATAGACTGGAAATGAGTGGAAATTATTGTTATTGAGGTTACTAATACAGTAGGAGCAAAATTACCCCCAAATTCTATGATTTTAGCTGTTTTTATGTTTTTTTTCTAAAAACATACAGATCCGAAACCAAAACCAAAACACGAAAGGCTGGTTTTGGCAAAACCAAGCCAAAACCAAAACATGAAAGTGGAATTAGAACCAAAACACAAAACCCAAAAAGTGCCCGCCGCACATCTATAATTAAAACCAAACTTGGCTACTCTCCTGGAATGGTTGGGAAGGCTGCTGAAAATTGGGTGGCAGCCTCCTGGAATAGTGGGAATGTCTCCTGGCCAGACGACCCCACCCGCTGTCTCCAGCAGTCTCCGCAGTTGTCGCTGTCCGGCAAGAGGTCAGATGACGCAACTTGCTCTGAATCGCGTCATCATGGCCCCCTGACTCACAATACCGGTGATTTTGACATTGTGCAGCGGGGGTGGGGTCACAATGATGTATTTCTGATGCCACGCATGGCCCTGCCCACAATCCTCACCACGGTCCAATCCAAACCCCCCCCCCCAACTACGTACCCTCATGCAGCACCAAACCCCCCACTTTGCCGACCTGAATGTCGGCATGTACGGATAAAACATAATGTAAAACTACAGCCCTTGAGCATCTGCAGAACTGCAGTCAATTTTCTATACACACCAGGGAATATCCAGATAACTCTATTAAGGGCTGCACTAGGAGACTACAAGTCAGTTCCATTGAACGGAGAACAGATAAAGGGGAATCCTGCTGCTGGTCACATAAAGATGGATCCACATTTATCTTGACCTTTAATAGGATTAACCGAGACTGGCCAATCGGACTTAATCCCCTGATGTATTGTTCTCTGTATTGTATTGCAGCTGAGAACAATAGATGAATGGCTTATGCTAATAAACAATGGTGTGCCTAGGTGCAGAAAACTAGTCAAGATAACCGTGGACCCATCTATATAATAAACACGCAGAAGTCTCTCTCTCTCTCAATTTCCTGGTATCCCTGTGTTACTGTCACTGAGGAAGCCGTGCCCGCTGCTCCTCCCTGATCCCTTAGCCGCACGCAGGGTCAGGCACATCGCACATCCTGTCCCCTGCTGCAGTACACAGTCCAGGGGAAGGAAAACATTTCTGGTTGGGTTATAGCCTGTTACTCACCACAAAGCTGGTATATATTTTGCATAAGGCTCGGATCTTACAAAATTGTGGCAACTTTTTAAGGAGCCAAAGCGATAGAGACCTGAGTACTCCAATGGGAACTGTCTAGCTAACTCTAATGTTCCGGGGCCCAGAACTGAATTGTTTGTTGATAGTGTTATGTTATGTTTTCAAATTTAAACCATTTTAGAATAATAGGCGTTTGGTGTTTACCTTGTATTTATTTATGCTTAATAAATATTGTCCCGATTCACACCTGATCGCTGCTGTGCGTTTATGCAGCGGTCTGCAATCAGATAGCCGCCGCCTATAGAGTAAAAACCTGCCCCGTGCATGTGTGTGATTGCATGTGTACGGCGTGCAAAAATTCTGCCAGTCAGCGGACATCTGAAAATCCGTTCGTAACTTACCATGGAATGATTTTACCTGTGTGTGTAGTCTCTGCGCAGCCCAGGACTTACTCCTCCAGTGCAATGAGAACAGGCTGATCGGGGCCGGAGCTGACGTCAAACACCCGCCCTGAAAACGCTTGGGAATGCCTGAGTTTTCCTGACACTCCCAGAAAACGGCCAGTTACCACCCACAAACGTCCTCTACATGTAAATCACCTTGCGAACGCCCGTGCAATCTAAATTTTCGCAATATCCTGTCGCTGTTTGGGGATGCGGATGCACATTGCGGTGCATGTGCAGTAATTCGGTAAATCGGCCGCTGCGCAATCTCGCACAACAACGTTCAGGTCTGTATCAGGCCCTATGAACTATTTTGTCGCTTAGTGCCATTTGTATTTTATACATGTTTGCATTGTCTGGGACTTATTTTACTTATTTTAGCTAGACAGTCATTAATAATACTCATGCAGCAGAAAAAAATAAAATATGTTTTTAGTGGAGGGGGGTTGCTGGGTGCTCGGAACCCCCCCTGCGTGCGCCACTGGTATGTTATACCTATTTGCGTTGTCTGTGACTTATTTTAGCTGGAGCAGACCTTCAAGCCGAATTCCAGTTGACTAAATATTCTTTGGTTATTAGTGTAAAACTGTAATTTTCTGTATATGTATTTAGATTTGTGGTGTTTACTGGAAAGGTTGTTGCCACACTTGAAGGAGCATAGTTTGCCACTACCAGGGGCGGACTGGAAAATAAAAATGGCCCAGGAAAAATTTCTAGGCGTGGCCTCCTGTGGGCGGCTGCAAATCAACTGTAGGCGGAACCAATACCAAAGTAGGCGGGATTACTACTTCAAAATGTAATGTAGGTGGAGTTACACCAACAAAAGGCGGAGCATGTCATTTTAGCTGGACCTAATACATTAAAAAGTTTAAAAAATATTGTGTTGTAGTAGAAGTAGTTAAGAAATTAAAACTGGGGTGATATTTAATCCTCTGCACAGCCATTCACTAAATACATTTTAAATCAATTATAGCTAATTCATGCTATACTCTATTACAGTGGTTCTCAGTAGAGATGAGCGGGATCAGATTTAACGCCAGAATTAATGCTAGTTCTTTTTTAGCTGGATTTTTTCTATTGGCTATCCAAAACACGTGATATCTGTGAGCCAATAAGATGCTGTTTTGAGAACCGAGTAAATCCGAGTTAAACCAAGTAAAACCGAACCCGCTTATCTCTAGTTCTCAGGTTCGGTCCTCAGGACCCCAAACAGCTCACGTTATCCAGGTCACCCAACAGGTGCACAGGTGTATTCATTACTCACTAGCACGTTTCAAAAGATGCACAGGTGATGCTAATTATTTCACTGGTGATTCAGTGAGGAGACCTGGAAAACATGCACTGCTAAAGGTCCTGAGGATTAAGTTTGAGAACTTGTGCTCTAGGGCACTGTGATTCAAGAAAGTTTGGGAACCACTTTGGTAAGGCATGGTAAAGCCTGCCGTAGGCGTTCGGGGGCTGTCTGGTGAAAATAATAGAAAATAAAGGAAAAATCTTCTGGAGCTGTTTATGGAGTTTATTTGTAATAATTACACCAGTGTTATCCACAGTGTTTGTGTTGGCATTAATGCAAAAACAGCTAGTACAAGTTTAAAGGTCACATTATACTTTAATCCCTGCAAAAATTGGGAATTCAAATTATCTCTGTTGGTGGAAGCATACAGTAACTAATGAGTGTAATGAGAACAGCATTTGACCTTCATTGCCCCAAAATAAATAAAACTAGGGGGGTAATCAATTAGCCGCAATCATTTTTTCCCTTGAAAAATAACGGGCTGATATTATGATTTTTGACCCATGGTTATTATCGGGCTAATAATTTATAGTCCGCTTTTTTTTTTGGGGGGGGGGGGGACTCCTGTTTACATCAGCTGTGGTAACTTACCACTGCTAATAGGCTACCCCCCTGAGAATATATATATTTATGTGAGATTTGGTGATTAATGGATTCTCGTTTCCTTCATCTATCACCTTGTAGCACTATTGAACTTGTAGTAAATTTCACAAACCAGAATAATTAATTATTACATGCACAAAAGATCCCCCCTCAGATAGATCTTCTTCTCCACCTAGCATAGAATGTTCCACTCACCCTCAAACAGATCATCTCCCCCTTCCACAGAATAACCCCCCTAAATAGATCATCATCTCCATCTAGCATAGAATGCCCCCAATAAGTCATCTCCCTTTAGCACTAAATAACTCCCCTCCCCCTCAGAAAGTTTATCTCCCCCTAGCACAGATTCTTCCTCCACCTGGGACAAATCATCATCTCCCATTAGCATAGAATAACCCTCTCTCCTTAGATAGATCTTCTCTCCTAGTACAGAATTGCCCCTTTCCCACCCCAGGATTGACCATCTCCCATTGGCACTAAATAACCTTCATCCACCTACTACAGAATATCCCCTACCAAAGACATATCCCCTATCAGCCAGTGTAGCTTTGAAGGCAGCCTGTCTTTCTTTACCCACTCTGTCTCTACTCCGTGTGCCCTCCTCTCTGCACTAGCTGGCAGGCTGCAGCTGATAGTAGCCTGGGGAGTGCAGTGCAGGCTGCTCAACTCACCTCTCCTGCTGGACACGCACCCTCTCTTCATTTGAATTTTTGATGTCACTGGAACTTGTGATGCACATATCTCTTTTCAGCTGGGCAGGACCTCTTCTCGCAATAGTGGACACACTAGTACCTCTGACAGGCAGACAATGGGCTGATGGTCATGCACAAAAGCTGTGACCGTGTGATGCACTAAGATGGGCATGGCCACAAATGATAGGTGGTGACACACACCAATCAACCCACCTGCAATATCTCTCTGCCCACCCCCCTCCCCACCCCCCCTGGAAAGGTAATGGCCATTCTGGGCCTGACCACTATTAACAATACACTAAATTCCTATACTTACCTTAAAACCAGAGATCTACTGTAAACTCACATGGAAGCTGGTAAATTCTGCATAACTTACCTGTGTATTACACATGCACATTGGGCTGAGACTACCTTGTGCCAGGCAACAGATCTACCTGAACAGGCATCACGTGCACTCTACTAATGAGCAGGTGGTTTAGATGCACTCTACTAATGGGCAGGTGGTTTGTGATGCCTGAACAGGCATCATGTGCACTCTGCTAATGGGCAGGTGGTTTGTGATGCCTGAACAGGCATCATGTGCACTCTGCTATTGGGCAGGTGGTTTGTGATGCAGGTGGTTGTGATGTTGTGGGTCCCCCTGGTGCATGTCACAATTCCATCATCCTCAGCCAGTAAGGCCTCTATAAGGCAGTTGAGGCCAGACAAATGCCAGAGGGTTGGCTGCTGGGTTTGTTACAATATCAATGTTCCTTTAATACTAACATACAAACCACTATGGTACTAAATTACCAATATTCATATTCTATTATCTTTGTTTCAGGTGATGCAGGGTATGGCTGTTTCTCCTGGCTTCTGACTCCATTGTGGCTCCATAACTTCCTTGCTGAACAGAAATATAATCATGCACATAAGGTCAGTTGGTCTGTGAAAGAAATATGTTTTGGCATGCTGAAATCTCAGTTTTGCTGTCTGGATGTATCAGTTTGATTTTTGTTGTATATTCTTTAAAGGTGACTAAGATTGTGTTCAGCTGCTCTTTTCTACATAACATGTGATTTCAACATCATCTGCCACATGAATATGTAGAAGACAATCAGCAAGTAGTGGAGTTAGTTCCATCTGGCAATCACTTGAGCATAGAATCAGGGAGGCAGGTAAGGCAGCAGAACATCGGGGGATCACTTCACCAGTAAGTATATGGCTCTTTTTAATCCCTTAATAAACCATCTCAAAATCTATTGATATACTAATGAGTAAATGTATACTTGACGGCTTTATGGCCGCTCTCTGTAAGAGAGAGCAGCCAGGTTGGATCAGCAAGGGGGGCTGTTCAGGGGTGATGACATGTCACAGGAGGCGGGAGTGGAGATGAGAGGCAGTATATAATGTCGAGATTACCAGCAGTATACAGTGTGCATCTATGGCTACGATGATGCGATCCAGCAAGAATTGCGTCATCGACCACCCGGACCACCCACTTTACTCACAATTAATGTCAGGGGACTTGCATGTCCATCCAGGGATCCAGGAAGTCACCTCATTTTTGGGAGCCTTGCGGCAGATACGGCAGGGTAGGCAAGTGCATGTAAATGTTTAACACACCATACACATATCCACATTATCATGTACTTAAAAAATGTAATGAGGTGTAAATGATGGTATCTGCAGATCAAATAATAATGTCCTTTGTATCAGAGAGACACCCTAATGGTTTACTTGTTCACAAAGCTGGTCTTTTAGATCATTTTTGTGCCCTCTTATTTTTGTGGTGTGTATGCAAGGTCGAATTAACAATGGGGTGGGTGCAGCTGCAGTTCCAGGCCCCCCATGAAAATAGGCCCAGACGGTGCTGGCAGACATTGGTGACAAGAAAAAATATTTTTTTCTGTCACCACCATAAGTGGCCTTCCAAAGACCTGCCCACTCCCACATTCACCCCCTCCAACCCAACTAATGCTCACTGCCTAGATACACTTCAGTAGTGCTACTAGTGCAGCGCAGTTGAATGATCTCCCGGTGTGGATGTACTGCACTGCCAAGAGGCGGAAGCGATCCAGCCCCTTCAGTAATGTTTCCTCCCCCTCTTCCTCTCAGATGCTGTCGCTGCTCAATGCTGCCGAATCCGATTACAGGGACCCGCATCTGCTTGCTCCAATGATGGGGACCTGCTGCTGCCGGCTCCGATGATGTGGACCCGCTGCTGCTGGCGGGGACCCGCTGCTGCCGGATCTGATGACGGGGACCCACTGCTATTGAAGGTGCAAACTAACTGCGGCCTGTACGGGGAGAGGGGTGGTGGTTAGTGGATGATTGGTCACATATTAAAAAGTGCCAATTGCATGGGGGGTTAGGGGCTGGCTGTCCCAACCCTTTTTTTGTCCTTACCTTTCTTTTTCTCTCTCTCTCTCTCTCACTGTCACTCTGTGTCTCACCCCTTCTTTCTCTTTCTGTGTCTCCCCTCTTCTCTCCCTCTCTCTGGGCGAGATGTATTAACATATTTACATCTCCACCCCTCACAGCGATGTTGATTGCATATGTAATAACATATGCGATCAATATCGCATTGCAGTGATGGAGGCCCCCCGTTATACCTGTGAGTGGTGTGCAGGGGGGTCTCCGTCGCCTCCCTGGGCTATCCACACTCCCTGCACGCCGGGAAGCAGCAGCAGGCTGTCCCCGACAGTCCACGACGCCCCCTCCTCCACCCTGCAGCTGGAAGGACCTTTGGCTGCGTTTCTAGGGGGAGGAGGAATTTACCTTCCGGGTCCAGGCTTCCTGGAGGAAGGTATACCGGAGGATGGGGAGGGGGTCGGCGTCAGTGACGAGTTGCGGCGGCATTGTTATGAAACCCATAGGCTTCTATAGGGTATCGCCATATAAAGATGACGATACCCTCATGGGAGAAAATGGGGTGGCTGGGTGTTAGTAAATACAAAAATGCGATAAAACCCCCCAAAACCAGAGTTTTATCGCATTTTCCCTTAAGTACATCCTGCCCTCTGTGACCCTCTGTCTGTGTCCCTGTGTCCCTTCTCTGTGACTCCCTCCTCTCTCTCTCTATCCCCCTTCTCCCCATCTCTCTCTTTTTATCTGCTCTCTCTCTCTCTCTCTCTCTTTCTCTCTATATATATATATATATATATATATCCTCCTTTTTGCACTGTGTATCCCCCTTCTCTCTCTTCCCACTGTCTCCCCTCTCTCATCACCCCTCTCTCCCCCTTCTCTTTCAAACTTCTCCCCATCTCTTGATGTCCTCCTCTCTCTTGCTCTCTCACCTCTGTGGGTCTCCCCCTTCTCTCTCTCTCTCTCTCTCTGTGGGTCTCCCCATTCTCTCTCACTCTCTCTCTTTCTCTATCTCTGTGGGTCTCCCCCTCCCTCTCTGTGAGTCTCATCCCTTCTCTCTCTCTCTCTCTGGGTCTCCCCCTTCTCTCTCTATCTCTCTCTCTCTTTCTCTTTGGGTCTCCACCTTCTCTCTCTCTTTCTCTGGGTCTCCCCCTTCTCTCACTCTCTATCCTCTGTGGGTCTATCTATCTCTCTCTCCCTCTCTCTCTCTCTATCTCTGGGTGGGATGTACTTAAAAACTCCTCCTCCCCCTAGCAACACAGCCGGAGGTCCTTACGGCTGCAGGAAAGAGGAGGAGGTGCTAAGGACAGCCTGCTGCCTGCTTCCCCACAGGTGAGCAGGCTGAGATCCCCCTCAAATCACTCACAGGTATCGCGGGGGGCCTCCGTCACCGCATTGCGATGTTAATCGCATGTTAGTACATATGCAATCAACATTGCTGCGAGGGGCAAGGTTAGTGTTAATCTGCGGGAGGGGAAGCTTAGAATTAGGTGGTGGAAGGGGGAGGTTAGGGTTAGACTGCATGAGGAGAGGGTTAGGGAAGAGGATTAGGAATAGGGTTAGTTTACTTACCAAGAAGTTCAGTATTCTGACCGCCAGCATCCTCAATGTTGGGATCCCATACCTAACCCATATAGGGTCACATATAGACATAGGCACATACAGACATAGCAGAGCACATATACTTCAGGCACAAATGGACATACAGGAGCACATACAGACATAGAGGAACACATACAAACATAGGCACATAAAGATACATACGGACACCCCTGGATGATGCCCCACAGCACAGTTCACACCCCCACATCACTGGTCACGCTACCACATCACTAGTCATGCTACCACAGCACTGGTCACACCCCTGTGGTGGCACACCGTAGGCCCTTCACCAATTTCAGCTCCAGGACCATGTGAACCTTAATCTGGCACTGTATGTACAGTATGTCTTCTACAAATGTGATGTTTCCAATTATCAATGTGCTGCATATTGTTTATAGTGTGCATTGTAATTTGTTAAGGTGTTGGCCATAGCAACCAATATATTGATTTTTTTATTGATAAGTATACATAAAAGTTTTGTTGAATCTGCTTGTCGAAATCTGTTTTAACAACTTCTCTACTTTTCTAAGCCCATCATTTTTTAAGTGTAGGCAATGTGTGTGTATTTGTGGACAGAATTGCATCTTACAAAAAATGTACCTTTACTCCATTTTAGCATAAAAACACTAATTCATTTTAGTATAGTTTACTCAATGTAAGTGGCAAACCATACATTGTTTTCTAATTGTATCAATGGTGATTCACCAAAAAACATGAGAAATATACCAACTTAATGTATTGCAGAAACATGGGTACAGTTACCTTAACAAGAGACAGCAGAAACATAAAGTAAGCTTTAATGATATTTTCTCTTTATTTCTCCACTTACAGATGACCCCTAGGTGCGGTGATTCTGTGGTGTGGGCCATGCCCATCATGTCAGGACATCGCACACATTTACAAACTCCCCAGAGGAGTAGATGGTTTGGATTTACACTCTGAGATGCATGAATTTGGGTCAGGAAAAATTATAAACAGTTGTGTTTTTAACTGGTCAATGGGCAAATTTAAGTTTTGTCAGAAAAGTATTTCTAATTATACGGACCCAATGCCAGCTTATGTTTATGGTACACTATTGTCTACCCTGCCAACCAATGGAGGTGGACCACCCTCTGGTTTGTGAAATAGTTGTTTCACATGTGCACAATGAACCCATTTCTGGGGTTGCCATAGGTGTTTTGTAGGGAGGAACTGCCTAAAGTGCTCGGGTGTTGACTCTTGTAGGTGACCCACCAGTTGTGTGCCTTAATTACAAATGGAACTATTTAAGTCCCTTGTAGGAATATTCTGTGATTCCATTAACCGTATCACAGTCTGTTGGTATGAGAGGTTGGATTCCAGCAGGTGTAAGTAAGTTTGGTGGAACTTTTGGTTGTCCTCCATGCGTCGGAGAAAGGAATCATGGAATTGGATATTGTCACTCTTCATTTGTTACAGGTTATGAGCGACTCTTGTGATCTCTGTGGTTAAATATGTGACATTTCTGTTTAGCCATTGGGTGTTTTTAGCCTGGGTTGCTATTTGCTGCACTTCTGTTTTTAGACAGTCCAGGTGGTGGTTTTGTTGGGTTGCCCAGGTAGACCAAAACATTGATCTGGATTGGGTGGCGGTGGTGATGTTGGGCTCATCTGTGCACCTGGTGAAGCCAACATCGGTGGTCATGGTGGTGGTGGTGGTGATGTAGGAGGGATATCTGTCTAACTCAATGTGTCTTTTTGCTCCATTTCAGGTGCACCCTCCTGTTGGGTATCCACCTATGAAACTTAAAAAGAGACGTGTGTAAGTATATTTTTAAATAAGCATTTTTTAAAGTTACCACATTTTATTCTGCTTTCTTTTCAAACACTGCAGTTGTACTATGTGGAAGGGTGTGTGATGTAGTGGTTTGGTGTAGAAATCAGACTCACCAAGAAGCTGGGAAGAATGTGGAGTCATGTGTTGAGAAGACTGCAAGATGATATTTGGTCTAGATGACACCACTGCCAGACAGGGTTGTGCTTGTGTTGTATCTGATGAAAGGCCTAAAAGGAAGATTTGTACACTTTGTTAGATGTATTTTTTTGTTGGTAAAACAAACAGACATTGGGCCTAATTCAGACCTGATCGTAGCAGCAAATTTGCTAGCAGTTGGGCAAAATCATGGGGGTCATTCCGACCCATTTGCACGCTGCTGTTTGTCGCAGTGGTGCAAACGGGTCGGTCCTGCGCATGCACGGCAGCAATGCAGCTAATGATAAAAGCGGTCACAGCGGCGACTGCAAGAAGACTGACAGGAAGAAGGCTTTCCAGGGAGTCAACTTACCGTTTTCCGGGAGTGGTTCGGCGAACGCGGGTGTGTCCAGGCGTTTGGAGGGCGGATGTCTGACGTCAATTACGGGACCTGCATTGCTGGATCGAACGCACAGGGTAAGTAACTCTTACTCTGGTCTTATTTTACAGGAAACTTTTTTTGCATAGCAGGGCTGCACAAGCAATTGCAGCCCTGCTATGCAGAAATACACTCCACATAGGTGGCGTCATCTGACGAAGCCGCTGAACCCGGAGGGAGGTAGGGAAATGCGTTAAAGACTCACCATACCGTTACCCATACCACTGCTACCAGAGATTCGAACCGCCAGCTGCAGCTCCAGCCACAGCACATATTTTGCACGGATACGATCCTCAGGAGATGACTGCCTACAAAGGTTAAAGCACCAGCAGCCGGGAGGACCTCTCTGCAATTAAGGGCTAAAAGGAGCGGTGAGATTGAACTCTGTGCACAATACACTTTTCAGTTTAATGGATTCAAACTTGTGAATGAACTTTCTGTTACTCTGTGCCTGCATAAATATCGAATATAGATGGAAGTGACTTTCATTAATTGCACAAAGCAGTTTTTAGTGTGCTATTTTGTTTCATTTAACAAGCAGTGCTCACAGTGATACAAGTGAGTACAGAGATTTGCCTCTACAGGACTGGTTGCTGCTTTTTAGAAATTAGGCTGTATCTTAAAGTTTCTTAAATGTTGTTAACATTGTGTGTTTAGATAACCGGCTGGTGGGTATGGATTGTTAATGTATTTATTTTAATAAATGAATTTTTGAAGTCCAATCTATATGCGCTGTAATACTTCCTTTTGCATTCTGAGGAAATGGCCCGTAAAACCTATGATTTCTCTCTTTGTACATCTTAATGAAGGTCACTGATCACTTTAAGAGCATTAGAATTGAGTTAATTAGGTGCTAATGACGATTTTCTAACAGCTGCCTGTCAGGAGCACTGCGCCTCGCCCCGGGAGTGTCAGAGGTTCATCTGTCAGCGGGTTAAACAGTTAATAATGGGAATGAGTTCTAGCAGAATGAAGATGTTGCTGTGTTAGCCATAATCTAATGTTGTTTCAGGGTTCGTATGTGTGGGTGTTTATGTAGTAATCCAGGGTTCTAGATGTGGAGTAATGTGTGTGGGTTTTATTGGTTCAGAATGATTGGCTGGTGAGTTTTGCGACCTGAGGGATGTGTCTGGAATGCTAACATGTCTAAGTTTGTAGCATGCCTAAGAATCAGGGGTGTATTACTATTTTCATATAAATCCATCTTATACACATTGCACCAGGTGGAGCCTCTAATATACATTGCACCAGGTAGCTCTCAATACACATTGCACCAGGTGGAGCCTCTAATACACATTGCACCAGGTAGCTCTCAATATACATTGCACCAGGTGGAGCCTCTAATACACATTGCACCAGCTAGTGCCTCTTATACACATTACATGAGGTAGCCCCTTATACCCACTGCACCAGGTAGAACACCTCTACAGAGAGTGAGTGTGTTTGTGTGCCGCTATCTCTGTCCCCCTCCCTCACCATCTGGCCATAGCAGTACTAGCAGTAGTTACCCACAGCTCCCGGCTCTCCTACCTCACTTCCTCCTCCTAGCTTCACGTGAGTAGCGGGGGGGGGGGGCAGCTGGTGGCGGATGGGGGGGGGTGCAGCAAGAGGTGGCCAGCATGGTGCGGGTAGCAGACGGGTGCACACACCGGTAAGGTAACTGCGGTCACACCCTCAGGCTGCAGTGTCCCGGCGACCACTCTGCTAGCCCGCACTTAAAACCTCCACTGTGTGGTGCACAGAGGGGTCTACACCGCACATGCTGCACCCATTTTTTTAAAATAATTTCCCATCCGGAGTCCCGCCCCTTCCGCAGAAGCGCTGCAGAAATCACCGGGAAAATTGCTGCTGCACCCTTTTCCCAGATCTGCTCATATGTATTGGGATCAGAGCACTCTAATGCTCAGACTCTCTACAACTGCCTGGCAAGAGAAGAGGGGGCTCGGATGGAGGAGGCTGCACATAGGCCTCCTCTCTTAAAATTCCCAGTGCCCCCCACCCCCTTGTATTTTTCAGCCTCATCATCTTCTGTTTGTTCAGTACATCCTCTTGTGTTTCCCAGGCCCATGTCTCATACCCACCCCTCCATGCTACTTCATCTGACTCATGTCTCCTCAGCCCACAATTGCCTCATACTGCATGCTGAGGCTGCTTCACCATCTTTGCTGGTGGCTCAGCTCCTGCTGTCCAGCGGTGCGATGTCATGACAAACTGTTTGTGCCACCCTCTGTATATATATATGAGCGAAAGAGAGAGCGGGCGAGAAAAACCCCTTCCCTACAAATCATGCATTTGCCCCTGCACGGGGAACAGAGAATACTGACCCTGTTTGGTGTGACAGAAGTATACGCCCACTGACAGGACAGCAATGAAGAACGCTCCTGTGATGCAGAGACGGATAGTCCAGGACACGCTGTAATCGTAATGTGGAGCCTGTACAGCTGGAAAAGAAAATAAAGATGTTTTACAGGTTCTATTCTCAGACATTACATACCAGTAAAATAAACTGACATTAAAAACACAGGTCCGTCTCTAATGCTGCAGCTGAAGGAGCCGGCTGTGCTTTCTACAGGGGTTGCAGTTAAAATGGACATTACTGTGTGAAAACACGATCGACTAATTTCGGTAATGTGTGCACGCACAGTGTTCGCAGTGCGCATGCACGGGCATGCACACTGCGATTGCAACCCGGAAAGATGTGATTGTCATTTTATATACAAGTGGTGGGCATTCGGCGATGCTGTGTTGAGGGGGAAGGGGGCGTCAGGAAATGCAGGCATGTCATGGCAGTTTTCTGGGTGCCCCGAAGATGTCACCTGTATTTCCTGCGATCACCTGTATATGCAGCCTGGCTTTGTATGCAAGGAGTCATCCTCTATTTTCATTCCTGCTATCCAGTCACAATTGAATTGCGATCACATGGCAGGGCGGGGCCATACGTACTGGGCGCCGCCATACATTCTGGGCGTCCTTTCTCTGTGCTGGTCACCCCCGGTATGTGATTTGATCCTTAGAAGTTTTTGCTAATTTATCTGAAGAACCCCCTATATATCCTTTGTGCTCTGATACAAAACCATAGCACTCATGTATTTATAAGAGGTGCTATAGACAGATCCATTGATAACGGTGCAGTGTGTATTGGAGAATTAGGAGGAGGGAAACAATTAGAATACTTTGGGGGTCATTCAGACTTGATTGCACGCTAGCTTTTTTTTGCAGCGGTGCGATCGGGTCTGAACCGCACAAGCACATGATCCGCAATGCGTTTACCAAAGTTTCACAACTGCGCCTGTGTAAGGATGTTTATAGATGTTGTGTAAAAAGACCAGAAGTGAAAAACAACCAATCTAAATAATAATGTTTATTAACTCTCATAAATGTTGTAAGTTCATAGTTTGCAACAATACAAACCCTCGTGAAAAAAAGAGTTTGGTATTACGTAGGAAAAAATTAAAAAATAAAAATAAAATATAAAAATAAAAATAAAAAATGAAAAAAGAAAAAGAAAAATGCCTGGAAAGTCTGTACTGTTTGAGATTAGGAATAAAGAAATTGTTACCAGTCCAAAAGAGAAATTAATTATGTGGTGGAAATAGAGTGTGGCGTCCCACCTCTTTCCCACCTCAGGTGTAGTCCTGTACTCACTTGAGTACACAGTGTAAATGGAATTTCAGAACTTGTACTGAAATTTGCTGAGTGAAGAGTCTGTTGCAGATGTTATGAATCAAACTTCTTCCCAGAGGGTAATATTGATCTTAAGTGCGGTCACTTTACTAAGGGGTACCCCAATTGGATAGCGGAGGGACAAGGTAATAGGGGACAGGGTGACTGGAAACTCCGGACTCCCCGCTTGTCACCTCTGTCACGACCGGCGAGAGGCGCCCGTATCCACGGGCGTCCACTGCCCGCCGAGACCGGGGGATGCGGTCACGTCTCTGGGGGGAAGGTGTCACAGGCTTCGGGACCCACAAGGGGACTGTCCGCCGTGAATCCTCCCTCCTACGGAGTGTGTTACCTCGTATCCTATGCTTGATCCCGTCGACTGCTTCCACGGCTCTGCTCGGTCTTCTCTGCGCCTGGTGATCGGTGCTCTGCTTCTCTGGTCTTTTCCCCTCTCGGCCGCACGGTTAAAACTTCCTCCGCAATATTTCTTGTGTCCTACGTATGTTCAGTGTAGATTTGTTTTTGGAAAGTTCCTGTAGTCTGTGTGAATATCAGGAAAAGTTTGGAAGTGTAGTAATGTCTCTCCTCTCTCCTCTCCAACGCGTATCGACCCGTCTGGGTCTTCCTCAGGGAGTCCTTAATCTCCATCTTTGTTGAGGGCTTTTTATGCCCATGATAATTGTGTCATACAAATGGGTGTGTACAATTAGTTCTGCAAATTAGCTATGCAGACAGCTGCATTGTATAATTGAAACTAGATGATACAAAGTGTTATAGTTGCATTGCATAGTAAACACTGAGCATTATGTATATAAAAAAGTGATGAACAAAATAAATCAAATAAATAAAATAAATAAAATTATGTTTGAACGGTAAAGTGACTTCCTGTATTGTTAATATATTACAATCAATACAATTGCCTGACAATTAATTGCTGATCAAGTGGAATAAATTCCCCTTGTGGGTCCCGAAGCCTGTGACACCTTCCCCCCAGAGACGTGACCGCATCCCCCGGTCTCGGCGGGCGGTGGACGCCCGTGGATACGGGCGCCTCTCGCCGGTCGTGACAGAGGTGACAAGCGGGGAGTCCGGAGTTTCCAGTCACCCTGTCCCCTATTACCTTGTCCCTCCGCTATCCAATTGGGGTACCCCTTAGTAAAGTGACCGCACTTAAGATCAATATTACCCTCTGGGGAGAAGTTTGATTCATAACATCTGCAACAGACTCTTCACTCAGCAAATTTCAGTACAAGTTCTGAAATTCCATTTACACTGTGTACTCAAGTGAGTACAGGACTACACCTGAGGTGGGAAAGAGGTGGGACGCCACACTCTATTTCCACCACATAATTAATTTCTCTTTTGGACTGGTAACAATTTCTTTATTCCTAATCTCAAACAGTACAGACTTTCCAGGCATTTTTCTTTTTCTTTTTTCATTTTTTATTTTTATATTTTATTTTTATTTTTTCATTTTTTCCTACGTAATACCAAACTCTTTTTTTCACGAGGGTTTGTATTGTTGCAAACTATGAACTTACAACATTTATGAGCGTTAATAAACATTATTATTTAGATTGGTTGTTTTTCACTTCTGGTCTTTTTACACAACATCTATAAACATCCTTACACAGGCGCAGTTGTGAAACTTTGGTAAACGCTATTTAAATTCTGGAGGCTTTGGGTTTTGCCCCAATCACGTATTGCTGCCACCCTTATAATATCCATATAGATAGAGCGCTGGTTACATTTACATTTATCATGATCCGCAATGCGCAGGCGTGACGGCCGCCGGCTACAGCGCTCGCCGGATAGCCACGGAATTAACAAAGAAAGCGATCGCAAGAAGACTGACAGGAAGAGGCCGTTTGTGGGAGTCACCTGACCGTTTCTAGGGAATGTCCGGAAACACGCAGGCGTACCCGGCCGTTTGGAGGGAGGATTCCTGACGTCAGCTTCTGGCCAGATCATCGCAGCGGCTGAGTAAGTCCTGAGCTGCGCAGCTCTCTGCACAAGCGTTCGCACCCCTGCACATCAACTAACCCCTCCCCCTGTAGGCGGCAACTACCTGATCGCAGCACTGCAAAATTCCGCCTGCATGCGATCAGGTCTGAATCACCCGCTTTGTCTCTTAAGATAATATTAATCTTTACTCAGCGGATGGAAACATTATTCTCTGTATATAACCCTTTAATGAGGATACAGTTACAGTACAATGCCGGCAGCCGGAATCCCGACTCACATGGGCTATTCCCAGTCGTGGGTGTTTACCTGTGGCGAGCACGCAAGGGGAGTTTCTGTGCTCGCCCCGCTGCCGGCATTTTGGCACGCAGGATGGCGCTGTCTGTATTCTGACCTTTGGCATCCCAACCATCGGAAATTCATAGTGATCCCCATTAATGTAAAGAGACCAGATAACATCTACTAGGTAATAGCTGCCAGTAGCTCTGGATCAGCTCTTTCCTGTGAGTTACTGTAGTGAGGTTCTCTCATCCCAGGTGTCAGGATGTATATAAGATAAACCCCCGGTCACACTCACCTCCTGTCACACTGAGGAAAGTCCCAGCACCGTGTCCGGATATTTCTCCTCCGTGCTGGAAAGTGACCTCACAGTAATACTTCCCGGTGTCTGATACATCAGCTCTGTGCAGGGTGATACTGGCTGATCTGCTACTAATAAATTCATAACCGTCCAGTCTGGAGATTCTGCCAGTGAAATACTTATTACTATCAGAGACCTCAGGTCCTGTCCTCACCATGTGTCTGTACCACTTGTACCAGCCGGCTGTTGCTTTGTCCGCACCGCTGATGGTGTAGTTACAGGGTAAGGTGACAGAGCTGCCCTCTGGGGTGACTATTGCAGGGATCTGGGACACGTGGATTGTCTGAGTGTGTAATCCTGGTAAATAGAGAGAGAAATAAGCGTCAGTCAATATAGTAATATCATTACACACACAGGTCACACTCTGCAGGAGTTACAGTAAGGTGCAGCCTGTATCCCCCATATCACTATAGGGTCACACACACTTGGGTATTATATGATGCATTGTATGGAGACTCTGTACTCACCTTGCAGGGCCCCCAGTATCAGCAGAGATAGCACAGCGTCCATCCTGTCACTATGACACTATCAATGTGCACTGACAGCACCAGGGTGTGCTCTCCTCAGGAAGTGATGCTGCAGCTGCAGGAGACGGTCACTGTGCACTGACAGCACCAGGGTGCACTCTCCTCAGGAAGTGATGCTGCAGCTGCAGGAGACGGTTACTGTGCACTGACGGCACCAGGGTGCACTCTCCTCAGGAAGTGATGCTGCAGCTGCAGGAGACGGTCACTGTGCACTGACAGCACCAGGGTGCACTCTCCTCAGGAAGTGATGCTGCAGCTGCAGAAGACGGTCACTGTGTACTGACAGCACCAGGGTGCACTCTCCTCAGGAAGTGATGCTGCAGCTGCAGGAGACAGTCACTGTACACTGACAGCACCAGGGTGCACTCTCCTCAGGAAGTGATGCTGCAGCTGCAGGAGACAGTCAATGTACACTGACAGCACCAGGGTGCACTCTCCTTAGGAAGTGATGCTGCAGCTGCAGGAGACGGTCACTGTGCACTGACAGCACCAGGGTGCACTCTCCTCAGGAAGTGATGCTGCAGCTGCAGGAGACGGTCACTGTGCACTGACAGCACCAGGGTGCACTCTCCTCCGGAAGTGATGCTGCAGCTGCAGGAGACAGTCACTGTACACTGACAGCACCAGGGTGCACTCTCCTCCGGAAGTGATGCTGCAGCTGCAGGAGACGGTCACTGTGCACTGACAGCACCAGGGTGCACTCTCCTCAGGAAGTGATGCTGCAGCTGCAGGAGACGGTCACTGTGCACTGACAGCACCAGGGTGCACTCTCCTCCGTAAGTGATGCTGCAGCTGCAGGAGACGGTCACTGTGCACTGACAGCACCAGGGTGCACTCTCTTCAGGAAGTGATGCTGCAGCTGCAGGAGACGGTCACTGTGCACTGACAGCACCAGGGTGCACTCTCCTCAGGAAGTGATGCTGCAGCTGCAGGAGACGGTCACTGTGCACTGACGGCATCAGGGTGCACTCTCCTCAGGAAGTGATGCTGCAGCTGCAGGAGACGGTCACTGTGCACTGACAGCACCAGGGTGCACTCTCCTCAGGAAGTGATGCTGCAGCTGCAGAAGACGGTCACTGTACACTGACAGCACCAGGGTGCACTCTCCTCAGGAAGTGATGCTGCAGCTGCAGGAGACGGTCACTGTGCACTGATAGCACCAGGGTGCACTCTCCTCAGGAAGTAATGCTGCAGCTGCAGGAGACGGTCACTGTGCACTGACAGCACCAGGGTGCACTCTCCTCAGGAAGTGATGCTGCAGCTGCAGGAGACGGTCACTGTGCACTGACGGCACCAGGGTGCACTCTCCTCAGGAAGTGATGCTGCAGCTGCAGGAGACGGTCACTGTGCACTGACAGCACCAGGGTGCACTCTCCTCAGGAAGTGATGCTGCAGCTGCAGAAAACGGTCACTGTACACTGACAGCACCAGGGTGCACTCTCCTCAGGAAGTGATGCTGCAGCTGCAGGAGACGGTCACTGTGCACTGATAGCACCAGGGTGCACTCTCCTCAGGAAGTGATGCTGCAGCTGCAGGAGACGGTCACTGTGCACTGATAGCACCAGGGTGCACTCTCCTCAGGGAGTGATGTTGCAGCTGCAGGAGACGGTCACTGTACACTGACAGCACCAGGGTGCACTCTCCTCAGGAAGTGATGCTGCAGCTGCAGGAGACGGTCACTGTGCACTGACAGCACCAGGGTGCACTCTCCTCAGGAAGTGATGCTGCAGGAGACAGTCACTGTACACTGACAGCACCAGGGTGCACTCTCCTCAGGGAGTGATGCTGCAGCTGCAGGAGACAGTCACTGTACACTGACAGCACCAGGGTGCACTCTCCTCAGGAAGTGATGCTGCAGGAGACAGTCACTGTACACTGACAGCACCAGGGTGCACTCTCCTCAGGGAGTGATGCTGCAGCTGCAGGAGACAGTCACTGTACACTGACAGCACCAGGGTGCACTCTCCTCAGGGAGTGATGCTGCAGCTGCAGGAGACAGTCACTGTACACTGACAGCACCAGGGTGCACCCACCTCAGGGAGTGATGTTGCAGCTGCAGGAGACGGTCACTGTGCACTGACAGCACCAGGGTGCACTCTCCTCAGGGAGTGATGCTGCAGCTGCAGGAGACGGTCACTGTGCACTGACAGCACCAGGGTGCACTCTCCTCAGGGAGTGATGCTGCAGCTGCAGGAGACGGTCACTGTGCACTGACAGCACCAGGGTGCACTCTCCTCAGGGAGTGATGCTGCAGCTGCAGGAGACGGTCACTGTGCACTGACAGCACCAGGGTGCACTCTCCTCAGGAAGTGATGCTGCAGCTGCAGGAGACGGTCACTGTGCACTGACAGCACCAGTGTGCACTCTCCTCAGAAAGTGATGCTACCTCCCAGTCATCAGTGTATATGTATCCCTGCCCCTCCCAGTCATCAGAGTATATGTCTCCCTGCCCCTCCCAGTCATCAGAGTATATGTCTCCCTGCACCTCTCCAATTCCTCAATGTATATGTCTCCCTGCCCCTCCCCCCAGTCATCAGAGTATATGTCTCCCTGCCCCTCCCCCAGTCATCAGTGCATATGTCTACCTGCCCCTCTCCAATTTCTCAGTGTATATGTCTCCCTGTCCCTCCCAGTCATCCCTGCACCTCTCCAATTCCTCAATGTATATGTCTCCCTGCCCCTCCCCCCAGTCATCAGAGTATATGTCTCCCTGCCCCTCCCCCCAGTCATCAGAGTATATGTCTCCCTGCCCCTCCCCCAGTCATCAGTGCATATGTCTACCTGCCCCTCTCCAATTTCTCAGTGTATATGTTTCCCTGTCCCTCCCAGTCATTAGTGTATATGTCTCCCTGCCCCTCCCAGTCATCATTTTATATGTCTCCATGACCCTCCCCCATGTATCAGTGCATATGTCTACCTGCCCCTCTCCAATTTCTCAGTGTATATGTCTCCCTGTCCCTCCCAGTCATTAGTGTATATGTCTCCCTGCCCCTCCCAGTCATCATTTTATATGTCTCCATGACCCTCCCCCATGTATCAGTGAATATGTCTACCTGCCCCTCCCCCAGTGCTCAGTGAATATGTCTCCCTGCCCCTCCCAGTCATTAGAATATATGTCTCCCTGCCCCTCCCAGTCATTACTGTATATGTCTCCATGCCCCTCCCCATGTATCAGTGCATATGTCTACCTGCCCCTCCCCCAGTACTCAGTGTATATGTCTCCCTGCCTCTCCCCCAGACATCAGTGTATACGTCAACCTGACCCTCCCCACAGAAGCAGGGAGACATATACACTGATGACTGGGAGGGGCAGGGAGACATATACACTGATGACTGGGAGGGCCAGAGAGACATATACTCTGATGACTGGGAGGGGCAGGGAGACATATACAATGATGATTGGTGGGAGGGGCAGGGAGACATATACATTGATGACTGGGGGTAGGGGCAGGTAGACATTTACACTGATAACTGGGGAGGCAGAGAGACATTTACACTGATGACTGGGGGGGGGGCAGGGAGACATATACACTGAAGACTGGTGGGAGGGGCAGGTAGATATACACACTGATGACTGGTGGGAGGGGCAGGTAGACATATACACTGATGTCTGGGGGAGAGGCAGGGAGGCATTTACAGTGATGATTGGGAGGGGCAGGGAGACATATATACTGGTGACTGAGTGATGGGTTAGGGAGACATATACACTGATGACTGGGGCATGGGACAGGGAAACATATACTCTGATAACTGGCAGGAGGGTCAGGGAGACAAATAAACTGGTGACTGGACGGTAAGGGCAGGGAGATATATACACTGAGGATTGGGGGAGGAGCAGGTAGACATATGCACTGATTACTGGGGTAGGGGCAGGGAGACATAAACTCTGATGACTGGCATGGGTGAGGGAGACATATACACTGAGGACTGGAAGTAGTGGCATGTAGACATATACACTGAGGAATCAGGGAGGGGCAGGTAGACATATACTATGATGACTGGGAGGGGCAGGGAGATATATATACTGAGGACTGGGGAAGGGGATGCTAGAAATATGCACTGATGACTGGGGGATTGGTCAGGGAGACATTTACACTGAGGACTGGGGGGAAGGCAGGTAGACACATGCACTGATGAGTGGGGGATGGGTCAGGAGACATACACACTGAGGAATGGGGCGGTGGGGCAGACAGACATATACACTCATGACTGGGGATAGGGGCAGGGAGACATACACTGATGACTGGGAGGGGCAGGGAGACATACACTGAGGACTGGGGGGAGGGTCAGGAAAACATATTCAATGATGACTGGGGGATGGACAGGGGACATATACTGTAATGACTGGGAGAGGCAGGGAGACATATACACTGATGACTGGGGGGAGTGGTTGATAAACATATACACAGATGACTGGTAGGGGTAGGGAGACATATGCACTGATGACTGGGAGGGGCAGGGAGATATATGCACTGATGACTGGGAGGGGCAGGGATACATATACACTGATGACTGGGAGGAGCAGGGAGACATATGCACTGGTGACTGGGAGGAGCAGGGAGACATATGCTCTGATTACTGGGAGGAGCAGGGATATATATACACAGATGACTGGGAGGGGCAGGGAGACATATACACTGATGACTGGGAGGAGCAGGGAGACATATGCACTGATTACTGGGAGGAGCAGGGAGACATATACACAGATGACTGGGAGGGGCAGGGAGACATATACACAGATGACTGGCAGGGGTAGGGAGACATATACACTGATGACTGGGAGGGATAGGGAGACATATGCACTGATGACTGGGTGGAGCAGGGAGACATATGCACTGATTACTGGGAGGAGCAGGGAGACATAAACACAGATGACTGGGAGGGGCAGGGAGACATATACACAGATGACTGGCAGGGGTAGGGAGACATATACACTGATGACTGGGAGGAGCAGGGATACATATACACAGATGACTGGGAGAGGCAGGGAGACATATACACAGATGACTGGCAGGGGTCAGGGAGATAGATACACTGAGGACTATGGGGAAGGGCAAGGAGGCATATACACTGATGACTGGGAGGAGCAGGGAGACATTTACTGTGATGACTGGCAGTGTCACGGAGACATACACTGAGGACTGGGGGAGGGGCAGGTGGACATACACTGATGACTGTGGAAGGGGCAGGGACATATATACACTGATGACTGGAAGGGGCAGGGAGACATATTCACTGAGGACTGGGAGAGGGGCAATTAGACATATGGACTGATGAATAGGGTATGGGTCAGGGAGACATATACACTGATGACTTGAGGGGATGGGCAGGGAGACATATACACTAATGACTGGGGGGTAGGGTCAGGGAGACATATACACTGAGGATTGGGGGGAGGGGCAGGTAGACATATACACTGATGACTAGGAGGAGGAGGGAAACATATACACTGATGACTTGAGGGGAGGGGCAGGGAGACATATACAATGATGACTGCAGGAGGGGCAGGGACACATATACACTGAGGACTGGGGTGGGTGGGGCAGGTAGACATTGTTAAGTTTGTTTAACTTACAGGGAAAACGCAGTACCTTATAATACTATGATGTGGGCCGCTGTGGCCGCTGAATGCAGACAATACCCCTACGATGTGAATGCACGTAGCGTATGCATGCTGACACGCTATGTGCACTATACAGCGACACGTGTGGCTGATTACACTTCTATACCCAAACAAGAATGGAATGCGACACCAGTTGTATATGTTATGTTGTGGTCCAACGCGGCAACAAATATTTACTTAAAGGGATATACACAGAAATACAACAATACCACAAGAGAAGAGGTACAGCCAATAGTACATACGTTTGTTCGCCTGTGCCTCCCGGATCTGGTCTTAGCAAGATGACCTTCAGAGAATAGCCTGAGTCCAAAACACAATACAAAGGAAACTGTAAGCTCTTCTTCCATTTGTCAAGGGGCAGGTCATTTACAGTACTTGAGGGTTCATAGGTTGGTTTGAATAGGTGGGCGATGCTTGGTCCAGGTGTACTTGCAGAGGTCCTCCACTGGGTTCCCACCGAATATCACGAGTACTGTAATTACAGTAAGTTATGAATATTGTATTCCTGCGCATATCTATGCGCAGGAGCATGCTATAATCTGCAAACTGTGATCGGAATGTAGCCCTTAAAATACTGTACATCTGGATACCAAACACCATGTCCTAACCTAGTTCTGTCCCCTCACAACCTGTAAAGCTGGATATTTCTGTTGTTCTATTTCCTAAGTAAATGTAACTTGCTGGTGTGGTGTGTGTAGACTATGTGTAAATTATGCACTATGTGGATAAAATATTGGATATGTCTTTGTGGCTTTTCTATGCGAATGTATATGCTACTGTATTTACTCATACCACATGCTAATACGTAGGGCTTTGTGAGCCAATGTACACAGCATACGGGTATGCACACACATGGTAGAACACATGCACGCACAGAGGCCACTCTGTGTGGTGTTTGCATGTGCTGACTGTAGGTGTAATATTTTTGACTTCGGCGGTCCACCCTTTGGCAGTAAACACTAATTGCCATAAACTGTTAACAAACAGAAAATATTTCATATACAATATGTACAACATTCGAGTAGGTACCTTTGAACAGGAGGAAGAGTTGTAGGTGGGAAATATATGGCCTAGTGGGATAGGAAAATGTGTATATGAGTAAATGTTTGAGGGGGATATATCATCGTACTGTGTAAGTTCTAAGAAAGCTTCAAAGTTCTGCGAAGTATACATTTAATCCTTCTCATCCCATATTAAGGGTCTGTACATGGTCAAACAAATATTACCGAGCTCTTTCTAGGCAAGGGCTATTTGCACTCACCTTTTTCGGCTTCTTATAATAATAAATGGGGAGCACATTTTTCATATGATACATGCGAGGAGATGTATGTGTATGTCATTATGTGTGGATAACGTTTATCGGCTATGTGTGATATTAACTGAAGATTGCAGAGATGAGGGTAGGACATATAAAGGTACATTCACATAAATTAGGGTACACTGATGTAATTTCCGGTTGTCCAGTAGATCTCTGGGTAGAGGGGAAAACAAAGAGATGGTGAAAGAAACAGGCCATGAAATTCATTTACATTCCTTATCACAACGCTGTTCCTATGGTTGGGTCGTATATCAAATCTGCCGCATTTACAGCGCACCCTCTCCTTAGACTCATCAAATTTGTGTTATGTCTTTTTCGCTGCATCAAACTCCGAACACATCTAAATATCAGACCGATAATTATGACGACACCCAGGATACAGAGGAGGAACTTTCCTACACTTGCAATCACACTTTGTACCCACTCCCCTAACCCATAGAACCATTTGAGTGGGTTCAACCATGAGGCCCATCCGGTCAGTTCATTACCCACAGCCGCTAAAGTGAGATTGTGTTTCCTTCTGAACTCCCACTTCAACTGCTAGATCTCGTCCATCTTTTGATCGATGATCTCCGTAGGGTCCTCGGTATTGTTCGTAATATACGTGCACCACTTCACACCATATTTAGTCGCCAAAGTAACACAATACTCACCCGTCACGGCTGTGACATAATTTAAGACCATCCTGGGCAGGACCAGTTTCTTCTTGTAGGCCTGTAGTTCCCTAACCGTATACCTGAACGTGTCATCATACATCTCAGTGATATTAGCTATCAAGTTCACTAGCGCATGGATATACCTATAACTTATAATTCCTCTGGCAGTATGGATGATGTCTAATGCAAAAAGAATCTGAATCCAAGTAGATTCATGGATCAAATTAGAGGCTGCAAGCTCTTCCCTTTCTATGAGGTGTCTCTTGAAAATGTGTTCGTAGTGGGTGTGAGTATAAGGAGGCAGAGTGCTGCGTGAATATCTTTCATTTTGTCATGTGTGAAGGTCATGACCTCTGATAGTACTCCGAGCTCGGAGTAACCCACTTAAACGCCTTCCTTCCACATAACCCTAACCCCAGATTTTCCATCTGTTTGATACAAGTACCTGGCTGGATGATGTGTGCACAATATTCCTGTGACACCTTTCCATCCCACATGGTTTTGATCCCACGTGTATATCTGTATCGGAAGTACCTTCCACTTGTGGCTATCCCACGTACAAGCTCAGAGTTGATGGGTTCTTTATCAACTCTGTGTGAAAAGGTCATTGTCTGATTGTTCCATGTCACTTCCCAATTTCCAGGTTTACGGTAATTAGATACGTTAAAACAAAGTAGTGACCCATCTACGTGGTACTGGTGGAGCTTCAAGCTAGGGGGCCTAGATATATTGTCTTTTCTGTCCACCGGTCTCCCCCATGTATTTTGAGTACCTCATTTACTGTTAAGAGGTATGGCACTAATCCCGACTTACTCTGTCCTTGAGGTACTTGTGAGCAAACCCAGCATTCCGTTTGGTTTAAGACTGTACCCACTGAGTGGTAATCACTCAAAGGATGTCCGTCAATATTGATATTATTGTTTGACTGACATCTCTGGATGCACCCATCTTCGACTATGTTATCGCAGTACTTACATATGCAGTATTCATCAAACAATAACCCTTCACAATGCCTTTGAGCTCTGTGACTACCAGATCTCTTACTGATACCAGCTTTGACCAAAAGGATGGACTGATCCTGGGGTCCAACGAATTGATCCTCTCCATCAGAACCCATTCCAGATCCTTGCTCAACTTCTCAGGGGCCCTCACAAAAACAAATTGTCCTGATCAAAAATAGAATCACAAGAAAAAGCCAGAACACGGTCTCTTGATGTGGAGCCATTTCGATAAGAAAAAAAAAAAGAAATAAATGAAGAGGGGGGGGGGGGTGTATGGAGAAGAAAAAAAATACGACAACCGTCCTTGATTTTGCTGTTCACCATGCTCAGGTGCCGTTCAACAGTCCTGCCTCTTAGCTTTCCTGAAACAGATTCTCTAGTGTTATGAGGTAGTCTTAGCCTTTCTGTTTCTCACGAACTTTCTCCGAGTCAGCGACCTTCTTGCTGTGGGACGAGTGGACCCAAGTCTCTCTCTCGTCAACCTTCAGTGCTGTCGTGCTGGTCAACAAAACTTGATACGGTCCTTCCCACCTGTCAATTAGCAAACCTGAGCGTAGAAGATTTTGAATCATCACATAGTCCCCAGGTTCAATGTCATGACAATTACTGTTTGGTAGGTCAGGAATCGCCAGTTTCAGATTCCTTTGCTGGTTTCTCAGTTGCTGGCTCATCCTAACCAAATATTGCAGTTATTTCATTATGGGGGTCTAACATTTCATGGGGCTGTCGTCCAAAAAGAATTTCAAAGGGTGATAGGTTAAGCTGTGATGTGGGAGTGGTTCTGATGCTGTACAAAACTAGTGGCAGTGCTTCTGGCCACAACAGTCCAGTTTCAGCCATCACTTTGCTCAGCTTGTTCTTAATAGTGCTATTCATTTTCTCCACCTTTGCACTGGCCTGTAGCCGGTAGAGAGTATGTAGCTTACTATTAATACCCATAAGCTTGCACATGACCTGAAAGACTTCATCTGTAAAATGAGTACCCCTATCAATTTCAATCATTTAAGGGATATCATATCTACACACAAATTCTTGTACAATTTTCTTAACAGTGAATACGGCAGTATTTGTTGCGGCGGGGAATGCCTCTACCCAGTTCGAAAAGACATCAGTACATACCAAAACATACTTTTAATTCCTACAGGGTGGTAGCTGTATGAAGTCAAGTTGTATTACCTGGAAAGGTCCGTCTGTAGGAGGGATATGGGATGGCTCTGTCGATATTGTCTTACCAATATTCTTCCTCAAGCAAGTAAGACATGTCATTGCTTTCTTGCTCGCTTGAGAAGAGAACCCTGGTGCACTCCAGTAGGCTCTTACCAATTTGCACATACCCTCCTTGCCCAGATGAGTCAGACCATGTGCCGCTTCAGCTAGGCTTGGGAGATATGCCCTGGGGGCCACTGGCTTACCTTGTCCATCTCTCCAGATTCCTGAGGACTCCTGACCATATCCCTTCGCCCTACAGACTGCCTTCTCCTGTAGGGAACACAAATCTTGCATTTCGATTAATTGTTGCATGTTTACCGTGTTGAATGTCATCAGTTTTGTGGTGTTAATTTGTGTGGTAGTGCTTGCTGCTGATTTTGCAGCTTCGTCCGCTCGGCTGTTACCAAGTGAGATTGGACCTTGGTTGTAAGTGTGTGCTTTACACTTGATAACAGCCACTCTGTCAGGTTCTTGTATGGCTGTCAGAAGCCTTTTGATGTGTGACGCATGCGCCACAGGTGTGCCAGCTGCCTTCATGAAATTTCTGAGGCACCACAGGGCCCCGAAATCATGCACCACTCCAAAGGCGTATATAGAGTCCGTGTATATATTAGCTGACTTACCCTTCGCCCACTCACATGCTCTGGTCAGTGCTACCAGTTCAGTGACTTGTGCTGAGTGAGGTGTTCCAAGATGTTCGGCTTCTATGATACCTACATCATCTACAACTACATATCCGGTGCATAGGTCTCCTGAGTCCGTCTGTCTGTGGCAACTACTGTCAGTGTAGAAGGTAAAGTCTACGTCTTCCAGTGGGTTGTCACTGATGTCAGGTCACGCAGTGAAAGTCTGATTCAAGTATTCCATACAATCATGCGTATCAGTGTCTGCACTAAATCCTCTTTCACTATCGTTCTCATCCTCCACCCTTTGTGCATGACACCCTTGGCAATTAAGTTGCAGGATTTAGTGTACTGCACCTTTTTATGGTGATGTTTACAGGGGCCATCAGTGATAGTTCCCACTTTGTAAACCGAGCGGATGAGACGTGTCTGGTTGTGGCCATAATTTAGCAAGGCTGATACTGTATGGGGTGTATGGATTGTCAGGTCGTGTCCTAACACTACGTCTTTGCTTTTACTTACCAACAAAGCTATGGCTGCAAAACTTCATAGGCAAGTGGGGAGAGACCATGCTACAGTGTCCAATTGTGCACTGTAGTAGGCTACCGGTCTGCTGGCATCACCATGTTTCTGGGTTAGGAGTCCTGCCGCTCATCCAGCAGTCTCGGTACCATACAACTCAAAAGGTTTCTCGTAATTTGGCATCCCCAATGTTGGTGCTTGTGACACACACTCTTTTAGTCTCTTGAACGCCAGTTCGGACTCCTCTGTATGAGAGACCCATTCTGGTTTGTTTGAAGAGACCATTTCTTGCAGTGGTAAAGCCAAAATAGAGAACCGCCAAAAATTACACACAAAAGAAAGTAAATGGCTTTTCCCTGTTTTCCTTCGGTTCGCACCAGCACCTCTAAGACTATACAGAACTGACATGGTCTAACAACATTAGATAGTTTTAAACACAATACAAACATACAAAATTACTTAAGATGCATCTCCACCCTTTGTTGGTAGACCAAAGTCTGTTAGGCCCTGTAAGTCATGAGTAAAAGGTAAACCGGAAGAGCTACCAACTGTTAAGTTCATTTAACTTACAGGGATAATGCAGTACCTTATGATGCGGGCTGCTGCGCCCACTGAATGCAGACAATACCCCAACGACGTGAATGCACCTAGCGTACGCATGCCGACACGCTATGTGCACTATACAGCGACACGTGTGGCTGATTACACTTCTATACCCAAACAAGAAAGGAATGCGACACCAGTTGTATATGTTATGTTGTGGTCCAACGCAGCAACAAGTATTTACTAAAAGGGGATATACACAGAAATACAACAATATCACAAGAGAAGAGCTACTACCAATAGTACATACGTTTGTTCGCCTGCGCCTCCCGGATCCGGTCCTCAGTCAGTCTTAGCAAGATGACCTTCAGAGAATAGCCTAAGACCGGCCAGGAGGCTAGGCTTTTATACAATGGTCCAAAACACAATACAAAGGAAACTGTAAGCTATTCTTCCATAGGTTAAGGGGCAGGTCATTTACAGAACATGAGGGGTCATAGGTTGGTGTGAATAGGTGGGTGATGCTTGGTCCAGGTGTACTTGCAGAGGTCCTCCACTGGGTTCCTGCCAAATATCACGAGTACAGTAATTACAGTAAGTTATGAATATTGTATTCCTGCGCATATCTATGCGCAGGAGCATGCTATAATCTGCAAACTGTGATCGGAATGTAGCCCTTGAAATACTGTACATCTGGATACCAAACACCATGTCCTAACCTAGTTCTGTCCCTTCACAACCTGTAAAGCTGGATATTTCTGTTGTTCTATTTCCTAAGTAAATGTAACTTGCTGGTGTGGTGTGTGTAGACTATGTGTAAATTATGCACTATGTGGACAAAATATTGTATATGTCTTTGTGGCTTTTCTATGTGAATGTGTATGCTACAGTATATACTCAAACCACGTGCCAATACGCAAGGCTTTGTGAGCCAATGTACACAGTGTACACGCACAGAGGCCAATCTGTGTGGTGTTTGCACGTGCTGAGTGTAGGTGTAATATTTTCAACTTCGACAACATATACACTGATGACTGAGAGGAGCAGGGAGACATATACTGTGATGACTGGCAGTGGTCAGGGAGACATATACACTGAGGACTGGGGGGCAGGGAGACATATACACTGAGGACTGGCAGAGGGGCAATTAGACATATACACTGAGGACTTGAGGGGATGGGCAGGGAGACATATACTCTGATGACTTGAGGGGACGGGCAGGTAGACATATACACTGATGACTTGGAAGGGCAGGGAGACATATACTCTGATGACTAGGGGATGGGTCAAGGAGACATATACACTGAGGACTGGGGGTAGGTGCAAGGAGACATATACACTGAGGACTGGGGGTAGGTGCAGGTAGACATATACACTTATGACTGGGGGGAGAGGCGAGAAGACATATACACTGATGACTGGGCATGCCTCTGTGCTCCCCGCTAGCAGTTAGTACACACCTGCTACCGGACAACCTCCGCTGCTTCATGAGCGCTGGCCAGGACAGTCAGGGGAACACCCAAAAAAGAAGACTGAGCTACAGACAGGGTGTGATCCTCTCTCACCACCATGCTTGCCCGACTGGCTGGCACTCTGCCGATGGACTCTCCACCGGTGGCCCTGCTGACAGGAGGTTCCGGAACGCCGTTCCTCATAACGTCATTTTTCAAAAGACCTTCAGGAATGTTGTTTCATTCTATTCTGGCTGACAAATAGCCCTGTATGTTACCCCACAGCAGCCTCTATCCCTCCACCATACAGTACACTGCCCACTACCAGTACTATTGTAGTAGATGTGTTCTATACTGTTATATCATTCTGGTGATTAAAGGGTATATTTACTAAGCCTTGGATTGAGATAAAGTGCATGGTGGTAAAGGGGGTAATTCAGACCTGATCATAGATGTACTAAATTTAGCACCTCTACGATCAGCTTCCCTGACATGTGGGGGGAATCACAGCACAGGGCTAGTCCACCCCGCATGTCAGGCCCGACGGCCCCGCGATGCTTTTGTACTGGAAGAGTATCTCCCAGCCAGTGCAGCTCCTGAGCGCTGGCAGGGAGCTACCCGTCGCAGCCCGGTTCACAGCGGCTGCGTGTGACGTCACGCATCCACCACGGCCTGGCCCCCCAATGGTCCGGGCACGCCTGCGTTTCCCGGACTGCGCCCTCTAAATGGCAGCTAAATGCAACCGGCCCTCCCACCCAGCGACCGCCTCTGCCTGTCAAACAGGCAGAGGTGATCGCAGGGCTAAGACAGCCGTCAGCTGTCTGCCATGTGCCGGCGCGCTGCGGCACCACCGCATACGCAGTTCAGGTCTGATCGCTGCTGTGCGAACACGCACAGCACTGATCAGGTCTGAATTAGTCCCAAAGTACCAGCCAATCAGCTCCTAACTGCCATGTCACTGGCTGGGTTTGCAAAATGACAGTTAGGAGCTGATTGGCTGGTACTTTACCTACATCCACTTTATCTCCACCCAAGGCTTTAGTAAATAGACCCCTAACTGTGCTCTCACCTTTATGGGTCTTACAATGTGATATCAGCTTTCTGCTCCCTTCTCAGTGCTAGAGAAACATCTACTCTCTGGCCAAGGTGATGGTCAGTGGCCACCACTCAGACATCTGTGACGTGGTTTATTCTCATTATGGAAGATGAACTCGTGGCTTGTGGCCGTGATCTCACTCTCAGATGTCTCATGGGATGTGAAGGATATGAGTCCTCTGAGAACATTTTCTCAAGACCTAATGTTTCCGGGAGACTCACTTTTAGCCATGTGAATTGTTACCTTCTGTCCACACACACACACACACACACACACACACACACACACACCACACGCACACACACACACACACACACACACCACACGCACACACACACACACGCGCGCACGCACACACACGCACGTGTCCTTCTTGGGCTGAGAGTGGTCTTCCCATAACTGTTACTACACAACACAGGACTGACTGTGCGGTGTGCTGCGCCGTGTTATAGAAGGGTTACAGCTACCAAGAAGGTACACATATGCTGTCTGCACATACAGTATATAGCATCGGGCGCAGAATTCATTACCCGCACCTACAGTATCAGCGGAGCGTATCTTGTTGGCATTTGTATACATAATTTATATTTTCCTGTCAATCTTCCTGTGTGCTGCTACATGCATATTTTTGCTACAAAACAAGTGTGCACGGCGCTGTCCTGCCGGCTGCTCTCTCACCACTCCCTCTTCAGAATGACGCGGCTGCCTGTCCCTGCTGGCGTACATGGATCATTGCCCATCTACTCTCTCAGTAGCTGTGGAGATCGGTGTCACACATAGTGCCGATAATGTGCGCTGTGTTCTTGTCACATGTCTGCGGAGCACCAATGGAGTAAAGCTGCATCAGCTGGGAGCAGCCATGACAATACAGATCAGCTGACAGGATAGGATCCAATCGGGAGTCAGTGAGCGGTCAGATGACCTCTCTGACTTATCATCAGAGACCCAGGGGTATAAAGATCCTGTAAAGGCACTTCCTGGTTGTCAGTGCTTTGTTTTCTAGAGTCCTGCTGAGACCTCTGCTCTGTACCTCTTTGTCTAGCAGCTTACTCATTTACTTCTGTTCAGTTTAAACCTTAACACCCACTGATTAAACCCAGCAATCCTGAATAGCTGGCACTGCTAAGCATCCCAGCATCTGAGCCTAAGTAGCTGGTTATAACTAGAGATGAGCGGGTTCGGTTCGTTGGGATCCGAACCCCCCGAACTTCACCTATTTTACATGGTTCCGAGGCAGCCTCGGATCTTCCCGCCTTGCTCGGTTAACCCGAACGTCATCATTCTGCTGTCAGAATCTAGCGAGATTTGTATTCTATATAAAGAGCCGCTGGTCGCCGCAATTTTCACTCGTGCATTGGAGATTGATCAGAGAGGATGTGGCTGCGTTCTCTCCCTGAAAAGCTCTGTAATCTGTGCTCAGTGTGCTGCAAATATCTGTGCTCAGTGTGCTGCAAATATCTGTGCTCAGTGTGCTTTATTGTGGGGACTGGGGACCACCAGTATAATAGTAGTACAGTACAGTAGGCCATTGCTGTATCTTGCAGCTCTGTGTCACTGCAAGTATCCATTCCATATCTGTGCTGCATTTTTGTGAGCAGTATATATAGTATTACAGTGCAGCATTTTGGTGACCAACAGTATATAGTTGTACAGTAGGCCATTGCTGTATCTTGTATCTCTGTGTCACTGCAAGTATCCATTCCATATCTGTGCTGCATTATTGTGAGCAGTATATAGTAGGACAGTGCAGCATTTTGGTGACCAGCAGTATACATTTATAGTACAGTACAGTAGGCCATTGCTGTATCTTGCAGCTCTGTGTCACTTCTAGTATCTTGATCAGTGCTCAGTATCTGCTGCATTGTTGTGACCAGTATGTATACTGTACTGTGCGACGTGTGTTATACACCTGGTGATTACTGATTATACATCCTGCAATCTGACTGAGCGATGTGTGAGATACACCTGGTGATTATACACCCTATATTATTATTATCCTTTATTTATATGGCGCCACAAGGGTTCCGCAGAGCCCAATTACAGAGTACATAAATAATAAAACAGGAAAACAACAACTTACAGTTGATGACAGTATAGGACAAGTACAGGGTAAATACACATAGTTACATCAGCAGATGACACTGGAATAAGTATGAGGTGGCAGAAGACTGCTGGATGTGGTGCAGTTGAAGATTATTAAAGTAAGACAAAGGATAAGCACATGAGGGAGGGAAGAGGACCCTGCTCGTGAGAGCTTACAATCTAAAGGGGAGGGGTAGACAGACATGGGTGACACAGATGGGGTACATAGAGAACGTGGAACAGAGGGTTAGGATGAGATTTGGCTGGGTTTGGTGAAGAAGTGGACCCCCAGAAGGCACAAGTCAATACTTATCATTGCAACATTTTACTGGGCTATACAGGAGAAAATTAAAAATAGGGGAAAATAAAAATAAAAAAAAGAATTGATAACTTCTACCGCTTTCAAAAAGGTCAATGGAAGCTGAAATAATGGACAACTACCTCATGGAAGCCAGATACAGTATACCAAACAGTACTTAGCAGAGTTAGGAATGAGTACTTATGAAATACAGTAACATTTTGTCATAATATTTCAGAAACTACATGGCTGGTCTCTTGCACTCTTTTGCTCTAATGCACCACCTGCTTTAGGATTTATATTCAAAAACATTATGTCTCCATAATCCCAAAAACATCAGTCTTCTTGGAAAGTGGTTTGTTCCTTTGTAAGGGAAAGAGAACAAACGTTCTCAAACAACGGTTTCTCAATTTCTTTTTCCTCTGGGAAGGGATTGTGGATTCGCAGGAATATCTGAGCATTTCTGTAATCAGAAAGCAGCGACTTTCTACAAATGTTTATGAATAATTCCAGTGATTTTGTCATTTTCTTCCAGTGATTTGGACCAATAATACCATTGATTAGAACAAATAATTCCAGTGATTTTGTCATTTTCTTCCAGTGATTTGGACCAATATTACCATTGATTAGAACGAATAATTCCAGTGATTTTGTCATTTTCTTCCAGTGATTTGGACCAATAATATCATTGATTAGGACGAATAATTCCAGTGATTTTGTCATTTTCTTCCAGTGATTTGGACCAATAATACCATTGATTAGAACTAATAATTCCAGTGATTTTGTAATTTTCTTCAAGTGATTTGGACCAATAATACCATTGATTAGAACTAATAATTCCTGTGATATTGAGGTGTTTGTGTCGCTTAGATTAGCCGTCCAGCAACCACAGTGCACTTTTTTTCTCTTTTCTTTGTATCATGTGCTGTTTGGGGCCAATTTTTTTAAGTGCCATCCTGTCTGACACTGCAGTGCCACTCCTAGATGGGCCAGGTGTTTGTGCCGCCCTCTTGGGTCACTTTGCTTAGTCATCCAGTGACCTCGGTGCAAATTTTAGGACTAAAAATAGTATTGTGAGGTTTGAGGTGTTCAGAATAGCCCGAAAATGAGTGGAAATTGTGCTTATTGAGGTTAATAATACTATAGGATCAAAATTACCCCCAAATTCTATGATATAAGCTGTTTTTGAGGATTTTTAGCAAAAAAAAAAACACCCGAATCCAAAACACACCCGAATCTGACAAAAAAAATTTCAGGGACGTTTTGCCAAAACGCGTCCGAATCCAAAACACGGCCGCGGAACCGAATCCAAAACCAAAACACAAAACCCAAAAATTTTATTGGTGCACATCTCTACTTTCAGTGTACAAGTTCTCCTGGTTACTGTGTTCCTGTTTCTAGTGGTTTCTTTGTTGCCATTCTGTCATTTCATCTTCAGTCTTCAGTCTTCAGTTTGCTACGAACTCCAGCCACAGTCTGCCACAACAACTTGCAGTAAGAGACTTTCTCCAGGTGTTCTTTCATTACTCAGCCTGTGCACCTAATTACCAGCATCTAGCATAGGTGGTCATTCCGAGTTGATCGCTAGCTGCTTTCGTTCTCAGCGCAGCGATCAGGCAAAAAAATTGCACTTTTGCTCATGCGTATGGGGTGCAATGCGCTCGCGCGATGTACTTTCACAATAGCCGATGCAGTTTCACACAAGGTCTAGCAACGCTTTTCATTCGCACTGCTGGCCGCAGAGTGATTGACAGGAAGTGGGTGCTTCTGGCAGGTAACTGACCATTTTCAGGGAGTGTGTGTAAAAACGCAGGCGTGTCAGATGTAAACGCAGGCATGCCGGGGGTAATGCAGGCGTGGCTGGCCGAACACAGGCCGTGTTCGTGACGTCAAAACAGGAACTAAATAGTCTGTAGTGATTGCAAGCTAGGAGTATGTCTGGAGCTACTCTGAAGCTGCACAAAATTATTTTGTAGCCGCTCTGCGATCCTTTCATTTGCACTTCTGCTAAGCTAAAATACATTCCCAGACGGCGGCGGCTTAGCGTTTGCACGCCTGCTAAAAGCAACTCGGACTGAGGGCCATTGTGCATTGCATTCAGCACTTAACAGAGGGGGATTGGGCAGGAGAGGTGGAGGGGGAGCCAGAAGGGGATGGTAGTTGTTGTTGAGCCTGTTGTGGCCTCCCTGCAGCAGCAGCAGCACCTTGCCATTGTGCTCGCCCTAGAATGACATATGTAATTTTTAGTTTATAACATATACATTTAGAACATCAGCATATTCATATTACTCTGTTCTGTCCCATGTTAAAGAGACAGGGGTAACATTACTAAGTTAGTAAAATGTTTTTACTGGTGATGTTGTCCTTAGCAACCAAACATAACATAATGTAACTTTCTTAAGCACCTTCTATCCGATAATATATAGAATCAGAATGTTTGTTATAGGCAACATCACCAGTTCTCAAAACCACCAACATTTTTAATAATAAACCACTGAGCAGGTTATTGTGTTCAGTTGTGAGCCTGTGTAGTAATTATGCACAACAACATACAGTCAGTACCATACCTCCCAACATGAGCCTCTCCAGGAGGGACAGAATGTTGTGCTCCGTCACTTCCCTCTTAATGTATGTTTCCCATCACCTGTGCTGAAACACCTTTTTACAAAAAATAAAGTGACAAGTCCAGAAGCAGAGTATTCTGTCCCTCCTGGAGAGGGTCATGTTGGGAGGTATGCAGTACTGCTTGCCCTACCCACACACACTCATGCTTATTGGAAGTGTGCTAATTTTCACACTATCACTTATTGAAAGTATGCAAAGGTTATGCGTAAAATCCGTCATGTACCAAAATGTAACTTACTGCGGCCACGTAGGGTCCGGATCTGTTGGCGTAGCTCCACCAACAAGTCGGGCGTGCGCCTTCGCAAATCGCTCCAGCGCCTTTCTAGCTGGATTATGGTCCTCCGGCTACGGATGCGGCTCCTTAGCAGGCGGCGGACCTCCGCGTAGGCCTCGCGCTTTACCCTATTTGGGACAAAGTGCCCTACATGGCCCACGCGGCGGTCCATCACCGCCACCAGCATGCGGAGCTCACGCCGGGTGAAGGGTGCAGCACGCATCATGGCAATGGCGTTTTCCATATTTGGGCATATATTTATAGTGTATGTGTTGGCATGTGATTGGTCTAAAATCTATGCTGTCATCTAAATAAACTTTATTGATGTGTGCATTGAAGAAACTTTATTGCTGGCTGCAGTGCTGTGAAGAGCAGAGGGGTGTTCGCTATTGCGGTAATACGCAGTCGCGGAAGAGTATGATAATAAACGAACCTATTCGCACAATTCACACACACACACACACACACACACACACACACACACACACACACACACACACACACACTTTTATTAAAAATTAAACAAAAATCTGTGTACTCACCACATTTTGTATGAACAATCAGCTGCACAGTCACAAAGTGTACAACATTTAGTATCATATGTTGTTTTGTAATTTAAAGAAAACAGGATTAGAAAACAAAAATTAAAAAAATTAACAATTTAGCAACTTAACAATATTTAACAAAGAATACAAACATTGTAAGGTTAACATGTTTGAATATTTACATAAACAACTAATAATATATTCACACACACCAAAACAATTACACAATGACCTTTCAATAGCTACCTTAATGACATCAGAGCAAAATTAACATAAACAGATAGTGATTTTTAAAAATTAATAAAAATTGGTTAAAAATATACTATACCTGAAATATTCTTGCACAATGCGTGCCCTTACTTTGCTTCCCCTCCGGGAAACACTCCCCCCCACCGAATCTCCGCCCAACCCCTGGCTCCTCATCAGGCAATTCCTCTGTTTGAGGAAGCTCCACGCGACTCCTTACAGCGATGTTATGTAGGATAGCGCACAGGACCACTATTATACTTATCATCTCTGGCGAATACATGATGTCGCCACCAGTGCGGTGTAGCACACAAAAGCGTCCTTTAAGGACACCAATTGTGCGCTCCACCAGCTGTCTAGTGGCAGTAAGCGCAGAGTTAAATGCCGTCTGTGGTCCTGGCCTGGGCTTACGGTAAGGAGTCATGAGCCAGGGGGTGCAAGGATATCCACGGTCTCCTGTTTGATGATAAGAAAATTTAAAAATGATAATCTTCTACTTTATAAATATTATTGTAAGAAAAAGGCAATGACATAGGCATCATGGGAGTTCCCCGGGAACTTCGCATTCAGGGACAGGATCTGGAGGGATGGCCCACAAACAACCATTACATTCATAGAATGAAACAGTTTCCTGTTTCTATAAATTTCTTCATTATGTCTTGGTGGTACAATAGCTACATGTGTGCCATCCACAACCCCAATAACATGTGGAAAGCGACTACCACCTTCCTCAAATTGGCGCTTCACCACATCTAGGGCACCAACATCCAAAGGCATAGCAATAAATTGCTTCACACACTTGATGAAAGCCTGGCTGACACGCTGCAGGACCTTACTGAACTGGCCCTGCGACATGCCAACCAGATCGCCCACAACATGCTGGTATGAACCAGTGGCAACAAAATGTAACACAGCAAGGAATTGTGTCAATGCTGGGATTGCTGTAGGATACCTAATGGAATGTTCTAGATCACTCTCTATTATGGAGAGATTGTCTAGGATTAGATGAGGTGGCAGCCTGTATCTGCGCAAAACCACATCATCAGGCATCCCAAAAAGGAGGACTCGGGTATGGAAAATTGGTGGCCTAGCACGCCTCCATTGCCTTGGTTGATGAGGAGCCGGTTGCGGTTAGAGGGCTTGCAGCGTTTGGGGTGGGAGTGGTTCCGTGTGTTGGGGTGGGAGGGCTTCAGCAGCCACATAAATGGACATCACCAACTTAAAATGATGGTAAGAATATTGATTTAAATAATTAAATTATAAACACACATTGTCAGCCATAATCAAAGTCAAAGTGTATGGGTGTTAACTTACTGCAGGAGCATACGACATTTCTTCACGAATAAAATACGGGTTAAAAATACAAAAATGGAAAAAAATAACCCTTTAGCTAATTATTTCAAACATAGGTTAACATCACAAATCAAAATTAATTTGCGATTTCAAACATACCCATATAATAACTGACACAAAATATATTCAAACAACTAAGTATGAATAATGTAAAATCCTTTTCCAATTATAAAAAATAAAATTTCAAAAAGGGATTCCTTTCGTAGCTAATACAGCAAATAACAGCACTACTTTGATTTAAATAAATGCTTAGTAAACCCCCCAAAAAAACCTACTACATAGATTAATGGCACAAAAAAAGTTAAATAAAAAAATTGCTACAAACACACTCCAGTACACACAGGTATAGGCTACTTACCTGCTCAATAAATGTGGGGGAAATTGGCCTTGTAAAAATAACTCAAAATAAGCCGACTTGGCAGAAAACAAAATGTGGCTTGGAGAGCCAAAAATTAGAAACCTACAAGAGACACATAAGGAGTCTAAGAGATCATATAGATAAATACAAAAAACAGCAGAACACACAGGTATAGGCTACTTACCTGCTCAATAAATGTGGGGGAAAGTGGCCTTGTAAAAATAACTCAAAATAAGCCGACTTAGCAGAAAACAAAATGTAGCTTGGAGAGCCAAAAATAAGACATCCAAAAGAGACACAGAAGGAGTCTAAGAGATCATATAGACAAATACAAAAAACAGCAGGACACACAGGTATAGGCTACTTACCTGCTCAATAAATGTGGGGGAAATTGGCCTTGTAAAAATAACTCAAAATAAGCCGACTTGGCAGAAAACAAAATGTAGCTTGGAGAGCCAAAAATAAGACATCTACAAGAGACACAGAAGGAGTCTAAGAGATCATATAGACAAATACAAAAAACAGCAGGACACACAGGTATAGGCTACTTACCTGCTCAATAAATGTGGGGGAAATTGGCCTTGTAAAAATAACTCAAAATAAGCCGACTTGGCAGAAAACAAAATGTGGCTTGGAGAGCCAAAAATTAGAAACCTACAAGAGACACATAAGGAGTCTAAGAGATCATATAGATAAATACAAAAAACAGCAGAACACACAGGTATAGGCTACTTACCTGCTCAATAAATGTGGGGGAAAGTGGCCTTGTAAAAATAACTCAAAATAAGCCGACTTAGCAGAAAACAAAATGTAGCTTGGAGAGCCAAAAATAAGACATCTACAAGAGACACCGAAGGAGTCTAAGAGATCATATAGACAAATACAAAAAACAGCAGGACACACAGGTATAGGCTACTTACCTGCTCAATAAATGTGGGGGAAATTGGCCTTGTAAAAATAACTCAAAATAAGCCGACTTAGCAGAAAACAAAATGTAGCTTGGAGAGCCAAAAATAAGACATCTACAAGAGACACAGAAGGAGTCTAAGAGATCATATAGACAAATACAAAAAACAGCAGGACACACAGGTATAGGCTACTTACCTGCTCAATAAATGTGGGGGAAATTGGCCTTGTAAAAATAACTCAAAATAAGCCGACTTGGCAGAAAACAAAATGTGGCTTGGAGAGCCAAAAATTAGAAACCTACAAGAGACACATAAGGAGTCTAAGAGATCATATAGATAAATACAAAAAACAGCAGAACACACAGGTATAGGCTACTTACCTGCTCAATAAATGTGGGGGAAAGTGGCCTTGTAAAAATAACTCAAAATAAGCCGACTTAGCAGAAAACAAAATGTAGCTTGGAGAGCCAAAAATAAGACATCTACAAGAGACACAGAAGGAGTCTAAGAGATCATATAGACAAATACAAAAAACAGCAGGACACACAGGTATAGGCTACTTACCTGCTCAATAAATGTGGGGGAAATTGGCCTTGTAAAAATAACTCAAAATAAGCCGACTTGGCAGAAAAGAAAATGTGGCTTGGAGAGCCAAAAATGAGACACCTACAAGAGAAAACCAAAAAACTGTGTGAACAATATAACATACACACTGTAAAGTACAGCTAAAAAAAATAATATTAAAAAACACTAAACAAGTTAAATATCAAACAGATATCCTCAAAAATACATAAAGCCAGTTCCATTGCACTACCATACATACTTGGCTTGATAATTGACTAATGTAGAAATACTCACAAAATACACTTAGTCAAAAAAACGCACTATGCTATCCAAAATGTTCAAAGCGAATAAACGGACATCTGCCTGCAAGACAATGCTAAAATTACACACTCTGCAAAGCACCAAAGACGACCACCTTCGATGAGAACGCAGCAGTTTTTAACATCGTACACCCACTCACAGGCTGCAAACAAGGCTCTTAAATAAGCAGTACAATCAGTTACACAATTAGCATAATTTACACCTGTGTGACTTTTCGCTGCGCACGTAGCTATAAATAGCTACACACCTGGGCGTACAGACATGTCATTAGCAACATGGCTACTCGTGAGGATTTGTCGGCAGAGATGGAGTGCGTGCGGCAGCAGCAGGTCGCATTGGCACAAAAACAAATCGCATTGCGTCGCCAAATGATGGAATCCACCTCTGCCGATTCTGAAAAAGCAGGACCCAGTACTAGAGACATTCCAGCTTCTGAAAACCAGCAGAAAGGAGGGGTTACCCTGCCAGACAGACAGACTGGGGAAACTGAGGAAGATTCAGCATTAGCCGCACAACCACAACATACACAAGCAGCTTGTGATGAGGAAGATGGTGATGAGGAACGTGATCAAAGCTCACAGGCTACTTCAAGGCGCAAAAAAAGGCAGCCCGCTGTCAAAGTCAAAAATATTACATAGAGAGAACATACAAACTGCACACATTTAAGTCGCTATACTTGCAAATATGCGCAGCGAGCACAGCAATATATGGTAACACACGCATTTACTCGGACATGGCACAGAGATGGATTTGACACTTATTTCATACAGTACATAATTATAATAATATCAAGCACCAGACATCATGGAGATTTAAAATTAGCTAATGAATTAATGTCATGAATGTGTATTATTTGAACCGAACCAGATAAACCCGTCATGTTTAATATTGAAACAAGCAGATTGATGTTTAGATTAATTTGATACTTGTTGTGAAGTTGTGGGACATTGCAGCGGATAGATATGATTATATGTATAAAAGCTAAGATCACTTTGTTAGAACAATGAATGATCAAGCCAACCCTTTTGCCAGATTTCAGGGCTGAACCTGATCAGCATATACATAAGAGAATTGTGTAGTAGAGACCCCTCCCCCAGGAACTAGGAAAAACAGGAAAGTTGTTGCTGGCTAGGGAGAGAGGAGGGCAGTTGCAGGTGGACTCAGAGGAAGATGGAGGTCTTGCATGATTTTAAAGAGGAAAGAGAGAAAGACAGAGTCATATGGAGAGATAAACTAATAATGAGAAGGATCTGGTAAATGTATCGCAGGCATTTAACTATAACTATATGTAACTGTGTTTTAACTATGTTCTAACTGTTTTCTGTGTGTGTGTGTGTGTGTGTGTGTGTGTGTGTGTGTGTGTGTAACCATGTAATTATAGATATACTGTACTTTGTAATATATATTGTATCCATATCCTTTTAACAAGAAATATATAATTCACTGAGCTTTGGAACTCAGATAATGTGTGGGTGTATCGTTTTCTCTTATGGGATGCTGTGGTATGCTTATGAGGTGTTGTGCAATGCAAGTGCACATTTATGGGATTTTGGTAATAAGATGTGCAGGAATTTACAATATATATATATTAGAGCGGGCATCTTAAATATTTGTGAGAAATCTAAAAATGGCATTCATAGATGGGGGCTCTGGTCCGCGATATCACGTTCTTAATGATGCACTGTACATTACAAACGCGGCTGTAGTTGACCGGCTAATGATGGACATCTCGCAAAATGCTGAAAAAAAAAAAAACATCCACGTTAATGTATTGTGGTATCAGTAAGACGCTGATAGGAAATTTTAAGGGACAAGGCGTTTCTCATAATATTTAAGATGCTAAAATGTATTTTTATTGTCGCAAAACAAGGTTCAAATGGATCATATCGTGTTTGATTAAGATTAGATTGTTTATCTGTTTAAGTAGGTTTAAAAGTACATTTAAAAGTTGCTGCATAGCCTTGATATAGTGTTTTGTTTTTAACTCAGGCCTAAGTTACTTTGGGAGCTTGCATGGGATTTTCTTTATGGCAGTAGAGGCCGCATGGTCTGTCCACCATTTTGTGTGACCCTCATGGAGGTGGAAGGGGGAGGAGCAGCGGCCATTTTGGGAAGGTCAAATTCAGCCATCCATTGTCAAAAAGAAATCATCATTTAATGAGTTTTTTTTTTAATGCATTTATTTAATCTATATCATGGTCAATCATGAGTGGTTCAGATAGAGGTTGATTTAAGTTAATAGTGGAATGAGTATTTGATTTAAGAACGATACACAGATAAAACAAAGTTGTTTTTTTTCTTTTGGTTTCCTTACCACCCTACTATGCTTGGTGCAGGATGGCCATTGAAATGCAAATGAACCTGTGTGACTGGTTTTGTTCCCTAGCAGTGTTGAAATAAATCACCTTTACAGAGTTACTGTAGTTAAAAAGCAATTCATATGCAAATTAGAAGCACTGAATAAGGTCTAAATATCTATATGCATGTGCTTACATCAATGTATGTTATTAGATTAAATTTAGAATTGCATTTTCACTCGTATATTTTCACATCTCATTCTCCTGATTGCCACATACCATTGATAACGCGCTGAGACATTTGTTGTTATTAATAGTTAAAAGATAAAAAGTAATACTTAAGGGAGTAATTGTAAAAAAAAAAAAAAAAAAACAAGCACACAGCATAGAAGATACTGTGTGGTGTTTGGTAAGCGTTTATATAGTGAAATATCGCTTACATTTATAGTAAGGCGATACAGAAGCCAAAAGACAATAGCACACATTTGTTCAGTTTCCAAAATTTAGTTTAAATACCTTACTTTACTGTAATGCCTCTGGGAAGAGCTATCAGATTACGGGAAATGATTTTTCTGATCAGAAAACTACAGAATGATAGTGGGTTGAAAACGGTATGAGTGTATTGAACTCCTCTTGGTGAAGTCTTGGTGAAGTAAATCTTGGTGAATCACGGTCTAGGTGAATACGTGATGAGCACGGTCTAGGTGAAAACGTGCGTGCACGGTCTTGGTGAAAACGTGCGACGGAGTGTGATAAAGTTTTCGTGGTATTACGCTCCGGCTGTTTTGGAGCACAGTAGGGAGACTCCAATGATCCTACCATTTATAGGCAACAAGTGTCTATAAGTGGTATGATTGGACCGCACGGTTGTATGTGTGACCAATAACGCAACGTGATATGAGGTCGTATATTAAATTGCCCTCATGCGTGTTGTAGGGAGCACATGCAAGCGTGATTTGTGTAAAAATATAAAGGTAAGGCGCTGGTAGGGCCTGCAACGATTACGTGGGTCTGCTAAAAAGGGGCGGATTCGTTGTACTCGGAGCAGAAGAAGCTGGTGGAAGAGCTTGGGTAACTTCCACCGTAGACTTCAGTGTTTGGTGCATTTTAGGAAGTTTTTCTGTGTTAAAAAGGTCCACAATGGAAGCCAAGTGCACAACACAGGGACGTTTCGCAGTCAGAGTTCAGGCTGCAGAGATTTTCAAGCCCCGGGGGTCTGCTCGGTTAGTAATGTGGGGGAAGTATGGTCCCCACACTGAGACCTTTTGTGATGAATGGACACGAATGACTGTGGGGGATAAAGCACCATTTCCTGGGATAGGTAGTTTTGACTCAGAGGTATTGCATAATTTAAGGCGAAGGATCTGTCTCATAAAATCCGGGAAGCAACGGATCAGACATTATGATTGTTTACAGTTATGGCAACAGGAAGGTGAGATACAAAGGGAATTAGCTTACCAAGCTGGCTCTCACCTTGGTAGGGAAAACATGGCAACTAGAGAACAAATGGCTGCAGAGAATGATATACTGGGACATGATAATAATTGTGCACTTAGTAACTGTATTATTAATGTTAAGAGTAATTGTAATAAATGTAATAATGATAGGAGGAAAACTGATAAATGTACAAATTCTAACCCGTGCCAGTTGCACTCCATGTTAAACTCCCCTCAGGATTACCAGCAAGAAAGTGAGCCCAGCACGATATCGGCACCTCTTCCAGCAGCCAGCCTACAAGACATCCAGGTGGACGCGACCAAATTGGTAAAGACAGTAATCAAACCCCCTAACGGAGGGTCAGGTGAGGTCGTGTCCACAGGTACGTACGGTGTTATATATATCACGCACAAACAAATGTACCCCATATTGTAAGACCAACACAAGGTGATGTAATTGAATTTAGTCCTGTCAGGGTGATCACAGTCCCCAATGGGAAGACTGACGATCAGGGAATCATTCCCGTCAAGGACAGTGCAATGCGCCGTCCCTGGTCCCGGACAGAATGGAGATCAATCATGTCTGAATTCCCTGATCCCAGGGAAGATCTAGTTTCATGTCAGAGATTTATTAAAGAACTAGGAAACTCCACAGAACCCACCAACAAAGATTGGCGGACAGTGCTGAGGGCATGTTTGCCCTCCAGTGTTGACCCTGCAAAATTTATTGCTGATTGTAAATTAAACACAGAGGTACCACGTACGGAGGAAAACAATCAGGAATGTATTAAGCAGATCAACCGACAGTTAGGAGTATATTTCCCAGCCATTGTCGAATGGAACAAAATTTTCTCCGTAAGACAAAATGAAGGGGAAAGTATTTCTGATTATTTCCATCGGGCATTGCAGGACATGACTAGGTATACAGGTATAGAAAACATTGAAACAAGTGCACCGCACAGAGAAGTAGCGGTTAAGGTATTAATGAATGGTTTAAAGGAGGTGTTGAGAACAAGGATACAGACCACCAACCCAAACTGGAGAAATATCTCTGTGGCTGCATTAAGAGAGGCCGCTATTGATCATGATCTGAACATTAGCAAACACCTGAAGTCACAAGGCAGTAAGCAAATGACAACCAGTGGAAAAGCCCTGACAACAAAGCCACACCAGCTTAAGCCCCAAACCCCTGCGAGAAATTCAAATGTGGTAGTTTGTTACAGTTGTCATAAAGAGGGACATTTTGCACGAGACTGTAGATTGAACAAAGCACAGGCAGATAAGAAGCCTCAGGTCCCAGTGGGTAAGTCTAAGTCAAAGGTGATAAAGTGTTACAATTGCCAGAAGGAAGGTCATTTTGCACGTAAGTGTATGATCAAAGATTCACAGAAGGTATATCAACTCCCTAGACAACGACATAATCATGGTATCCAAGGAATCAGGGAGGTACAGGGAAGGCGGTTGATGGTGATGAGCATCCAAGCGTTTGAGGAGGCATCAAATCAACCAAGACCCCATTTCACTGACACTTGGAGGAAGCCCAGGGTTTGTGATCTTTGTAAAAGAGAAGGGCATTATGCCAGCAACTGTAACAGCCCACATAAAGTCAGACCCCCTAGACAAGAACATGAGCAGAGTTATGATACACAAAATCGTAATGGTACCACATATGTAAAATTTTGAGCTACACCCATAATATGTAGTCGGGAAAGGTGATCATTAGGACTGATAAAAAAAAAAAATCTGAGGTTAAAGTAAATAAATTGGGAGGTCATTTCTTAAAGACACAGGAATGACCGGGTGAAACGTTGTAAGTGTATCTGTAAAAATGTTTTTTTTTTCTCTCTCCCCATCTCTGACGGTTATCAGTAGGACTCAAACATTACATAGCTACTTGGTCTTTGCAGAAGTCTACCAAACCCCAGCATGACCTACCCGCATCAATGTATCCTGGCCAGATCCAAAGGGTGGAGTTTGGAAATGCTGGTGGAAGGGACTGCGCAAAGATACCATTGGATGTGTAGATGTGACAACCTGATGGTGAACGGAAGAACTAACAAGTTTTTTTTCTCTCCTGAAAAATGTTTGAAAAATGTTTTTTTTTCCTGTAGTTGTTTATTGTTGATTTATGTGACGTATATATATATATATATATGAACGGTTCTCTCTCTCTCGTTGTTTTTTTTTTTTTTCTCTCTCTCTTCTCACTCATGTTTTCATGTTTTAAAGATAGTATGTCACACAACAGTTAGACAAATGGTAATGCAAGATTTTTGCTCCTTACAGAAAGATCGCTGGTTGGGAAGGAATATTGCATCACCAGAATGTTCGTTTGGAAGACTGAGAGACAGCACCTTTGAGATGACAGCAGAACAAGAAGAACAACAAGACTAGAGAACTAATTATCGTAACAAGTTTCTCTCCCCCTCAAACTGTTTTCCTGTACCCCCATTACAAATTTCTTCTTTTCTCCTCCTGTAAGATGGACTTGCCTCAAGAGACTGTGATATGGATTTTCCTGTTAACCATGATGTTGACCAGAGCAGTCTGTTTCGGTGAGAGTACCATGGAGGTCGAGAAAGGATCCAGAAAGGTTCCAATGACTGAGACGGAGGTGTAAATTTCCAATAGCAACACAACCACCAAGCAAAGGCGAGTACCGGAAACGATCTAGCAGCCATGTTATTTGTAAACATTGTGAAGGATTGTTAGCTGAAAAGAGAACTGTATCTGTAGACTCTGTGACAATGTAGTTGAGGATGGGTGCATCAATAAATGTCAGTCCAGTTTTAACATTAACATGAACCGGCATCCATTGAGTGACTATCACTCCTTAGTGGGTAATGTGTTAAATCAGACAGATTGTTGGGTATGCTCTCAAGTACCTCAAGGCCATAGCAAATCAGGATTAGTACCATTTCCTTTAACGATAGGGGAGGTACTTGAGTTAAGTGGTGGGAGACCGGTGGACAAGAGGTTTAATATCTCTAGTCCTCCTAGTTTGAAGCTCCACCAATACCATGTGGATAGGTCCTTAGTGTGTTTTAACATTTCCAATCCCCGAAAGCCGGGAAATTGGGAAGTGTCATGGAGTAACCAAACCATGACCTTTTCATATAGAGCAGATAGAATGCCCACAGATACAGAGCTTATACGCCACATAGCCAGTAGAGAAAAATCTTTCCGATACAGGTATACCCTAGGAAATAGGATCATGAGAGTTGGAGAGGTATCACCAGGATACTGTGCACATATCATACAAACAGATACGTGTACTAGACAGATGGGAGAATTAGGGTTAGTAGATTTCACATGGAAGATGTGTAAAATGGTTATGTCCTACTCCGTCCCATATGTTCTCCCTGATGATGCATATTTCATATGCGGGAGGAAGGCGTATAAGTGGCTTGCCCCAAACTCTGAAGGATTGTGTTATATTGGAAAAGTACTGCCTGAGGTAATGACTGTATCACATGCCAAAATGAAAGATATACACCGTGGTGCCCAAGCTCCTTATACTCACACCCATTACGAGCACGTAGTTAAAAGGCAACTGACAGAAAGGACAGAGCATCCGGCCTCTGATCTGATCCATGAATCCACCGGGATTCAGGTTCTACTTGCGCTAGATTTCTCTCGCACCGCTAGAGGAGTGCTGAACTATAGGTATATATCTGCGCTTGCAAATTTATTAGACAATATCACAGAAATGTATGATGACACTTTTAGGTATACTGGAAGAGAACTTCAAGCTTATAAAACAGAACTGGTTCAGCATAGAATGGTTCTTAATTATCTCACAGCAGTGACAGGTGGATATTGTGTCACACTGGCAACACAGTACGGCGTGAAATGCTGCACATATATCACAAATAGTACCGAGGATCCGGTCAAGGTCATAGACCAAAAGATGGACGATATTCTCCAATTAAAGTGGGAATTTCGCAGGAGACACAATCTCACCCTTGCTGCTATGGGTAATGAGTGACTGGTTGGGTGTCATGGTTGAACCCGCGAAATTGGTTCTCTGGTTTAGGAGAATGGGCTCAAGGAGTCATAATGGATGTAGGGAAGTTTCTTCTATGTATCTTAGGTGTTGTCATATCGATTGGCTTGATATTTAGATGCGGTCAGGCTTTAATGAAGTGCAAACGTAGTACCAGGGTAATGAGTCTAAGGAGTGAGGAAATTGTAATTCCAATGGATTTGATTTATGACCCGACGGTAGAGACAATGATGTGATGAAAATGCGATTATACGGTCCGTTTCTTTCACCTGTTTTTCCGTTTTCTCCAAGGTAAAAAGACCCACTTGGACGAGGAATTTGGCGATCCTGTATACAGACAACAGATGGATTAAAGAAGAAGTTTTGACAACCTTATACACAGATAATTGATGAACTATGCCATAGACCCCCAGTTTCCCTAGAAATTTTAAATTTACGCTAGCCCAACACTTTTGTAAGTCTATGGACATTGACAAAGCTTTTGCTCACACTTTTTGGCAAAAGCCCAAAGAAGACTGCATTCAACAGACACCGAACAAGACTTCAACCGACAAATGTTCATTAACCTGACATAGAATACCACTGCATTTACCATAATTGTTCTTATCTTCATCTCTACAACCTCCAGGTAATGACACACATAGTCGATAGGGAATACAGGCACAAATATCAGCAATCACATACCCCCCCATTCATGTATCATCAACTAAAATGTGCTTCCCCATTTTGTTGCAACCAAAAGCCGAAAAGAGCTCGGAAAAGTTTGACAGCCCATCCACAGACCCTTAATACGGGATAAGAAGGAATTCAAATGTATACTTCGCAATACCTCGAAGCTTGATTTAAAACACGTACGGCACGATGATACATGACCCCCTAAACATGGATTCATACATACATACTTTTACAATTTCACTAGGTCATACCTTTTTCCTACCTTCTTCTCTCCTCCCTTACCCAATCATAGAAATGTACTTACATGATGACATATATTTTTCTGCTTAAATTGTTTAGATAGTGGCAGTTATTGGTGACTGCCAAAGGGTGGACTGTCAAAGTCAAAAATATTACATAGAGAGAACATACAAACTGCACACATTTAAGTCGCTATACTTGCAAATATGCGCAGCGAGCACAGCAATATATGGTAGCACACACATTTACTCGGACATGGCACAGAGATGGATTCGACACTTATTTCATACAGTACATAATTATAATAATATCAAGCACCAGACATCATGGAGATTTAAAATTAGCTAATGAATTAATGTCATGAATGTGTATTATTTGAACCGAACCAGATAAACCCGTCATGTTTAATATTGAAACAAGCAGATTGATGTGTAGATTAATTTGATACTTGTTGTGAAGTTGTGGGACATTGCAGCGGATAGATATGATTATATGTATAAAAGCTAAGATCACTTTGTTAGAACAATGAATGATCAAGCCAACCCTTTTGCCAGATTTCAGGGCTGAACCTGATCAGCATATACATAAGAGAATTGTGTAGTAGAGACCCCTCCCCCAGGAACTAGGAAAAACAGGAAAGTTGTTGCTGGCTAGGGAGAGAGGAGGGCAGTTGCAGGTGGACTCAGAGGAAGATGGAGGTCTTGCATGATTTTAAAGAGGAAAGAGAGAAAGACAGAGTCATATGGAGAGATAAACTAATAATGAGAAGGATCTGGTAAATGTATCGCAGGCATTTAACTATAACTATATGTAACTGTGTTTTAACTATGTTCTAACTGTTTTCTGTGTGTGTGTGTGTGTGTGTGTGTGTGTGTGTGTGTGTGTGTGTGTGTGTGTAACCATGTAATTATAGATATACTGTACTTTGTAATATATATTGTATCCATATCCTTTTAACAAGAAATATATACTTCACTGAGCTTTGGAACTCAGATAATGTGTGGGTGTATCGTTTTCTCTTATGGGATGCTGTGGTATGCTTATGAGGTGTTGTGCGATGCAAGTGCACATTTATTGGATTTTGGTAATAAGATGTGCAGGAATTTACAATATATATATATTAGAGCGGGCATCTTAAATATTTGTGAGAAATCTAAAAATGGCATTCATACCGCATTCACTAAGAGGGAGTTGCGTGTTTTGGTCACACAGACCATGTCAAAAATTACATAGAGGACCCAAAAACATGGGTACTGCTACGAAAGATCGAATCTGGAGGGACATCACTCATTCTGTGAATTAAGTCGGCTCTATAGTCCGAACATCCCAGGAAGTTAGACGACGGTAAGTGTATATTGGCAGTCCATTATCTGTGCAAAGTATTGTTAAAAACTAGTTACATGTGATGTTGTCTATAGCAACCAAATGCAGAACATGTGTCCTATATATTAAAGCAAGATTTATTTCTAAAAATATACCTTGCCCCTATTTACCCTAACATATGTAGTTGGGCCGACTTCAAATCCCGCCTGAAGGGCAAAAGGTCTGCGGAGTGGAATGCCTCAAGGGCTACAGGGGGAGGACCATCTGTCGCTGTGGAGTATACCGAGTTGGAGGAGATGGCGATGGACTGTGTCAGTTATGAGGAGGGGACAGGGGTGTCTCATATGGACACGGACATGCCTGAAATACTGACGGGACATGACTTGCCAGGTAAGTTTACACACATATTTGTATTGTTTATTTTTTTTTGTTACAAAAGTCTCATATTGTTTTTTTCTTCACATTTTCCACACATTCTTCTATTTGCTTTGCACATAACACAGCACAGGGGGGTGAGCAGGTAGAGTCACAGGAGGGTTATGTGGCTTTGGCTGAGGTGGAGGGACCTAGTGGGTCTGCCAGTGTGGGACCCCAAATCCCACCTATCCAGGTTCCAACTGCCCCCCCCACCCAACCCTCTGCTATCCCGGAGATCCTGCTTGAAATAGCTAGGTATGGTGAGAGCCTAAATGCTTTTCAGGACGGGGTCATCCGGGAGGTAAGCCAGATAGCAGTCCGGCTCACTGAGCACCGAACCAGTGTTGAGCAAGGTGTTGCTCAACTCTGCCAAGGTCTGGCAGAGATCAGGCAGGGACAAGATCAACTTGCCTCCTCATTCCAAATTCTTGCAAATAACATCTTGCAAGGGCTCCAGGCCATCGCTGTCTCCCTTGCCCACAGTGGCAGAGAGCCAGCCACATTGGCTCCCTCCCCTGCCCCTGCCCAGGCAGAAACATCCCACTGGGCAGGGCCCACGAAGGTCGCTCCGCAGACCAAGCCAAGAAGAACAGCATCAGGTGGGGAAAAAAAAGAAGAAAGTGATGTCTCTCCAGATGGGCAGCACCCATGTTTTTTATGTTGTCTCTATGTATTTTTTGTGTAGGCTTGTGTGGCCAGAATGGCTAACTCCCTCTTAGTGAAATGTATTATTTCTGTTTTGAGATATTTGTAGCCTGTGAGCTTTTTTTCCCAGTACACCAGAGCCATTTTCTTCTTCCTAGTGTGCTGTGTATTGTTGTGTTTGTGTGGTGGCTCATGAATCTTTCTCAGTTCCCCAAATATATTTGTCTGGCAGGGTGTTTACACCATATTATTTTTTTTGTTTTAAATTATTATTTTGTCAGAAGCTGGAGTTTCCCTAGTACTGAGTTCTGCTATGTAATTTGTGTCAATGGCATCTGCTTGCTGCTTGGTCCATCTTTGCCTGTGATACTCACCTGTAGCCATGTTGTTTTGATCACGAAATATATTACAGTAGTAATAAATCAAAAATAATTCAAAAAGTTCGTGTCCTTTATTTAAGTTAATGCATTATGTTAATCTTAGTCCTGGAAATTTTAGCAAAGCATATAGACACTTGGGGAACAAGGGAAAAAAAAACAAAAAAGCATACAAGCATGGCATCTTTAAAAATGCAACAGTGGTGTTTTTTTTTTCTTTCTTCATACTAGTTTAGCAGTCTGCTGACACTGTCCACCAGGTCCGTTATACAGTATATTATATATATAAGCACTAAGCAGCAGCACGGTAGGCCACGGCTGTACCTACCTCTGTGTCGTCAGTGCACTCGTCGTCCATAAGTATAGGTAATACTATACTATCCATCCATCTACATTGTATACCTGTGGTGTTTTTTTTTCTTTCTTCATACTAGTTTGTTTAGCAGTCTGCTGACAGTGTCCACCAGGTCCGTTATACAGTATATCATATATATAAGCACTAAGCAACAGTACGGTAGGCCACGGCTGTACCTACCTCTGTGTCGTCAGTCGTCGTCCATAAGTATAAGTGATACTATACTATCCATCCATCTACATTGTATACCTGTGGTGGCTTTTAGTTGTGCGCAAAATATGAAGAACAAAAATTTGGAGGTTAAAAAAATAGGGAAAGATCAAGATCCACTTCCACCTCGTGCTGAAGCTGCTGCCACTTGTCATGGCCGAGACGATGAAATGCCATCAACGTCGTCTGCCAAGGCCTATGCCCAATGTCATAGTACAGAGCATGTAAAATCCAAAACACAAAAGATCAGTAAAAAAATGACCCAAAAATCAAAATTAAAAGCGTCTGAGGAGAAGCGTAAACTTGTCAATATGCCATTTGCGACATGGAGTGTCAAGGAACGGCTGAGGCCCTGGCCTATGTTCATGGCTAGTGGTTCAGCTTCACATGAGGATGGAAGCACTCATCCTCTCGCTAGAAAAAAGAAAAGATTTGCGGCAAAAGCACAGCAAAGAACTGTGCGTTCTTTGAAATCCCAAATCCCAAAGGAGAGTCCAATTGTGTCGGTTGCGATGCCTGACCTTCCCAACACTGGACGGGAAGAGCTTGCGCCTTCCACCATTTGCACGCCCCCTGCAAGTGTTGAAAGGAGCACCCGCAGTCCAGTTCCTGAATTGAAGATGTCAGTGTTGAAGTACACCAGGATGAGGATATGGGTGTTGCTTCGGCTGGGGAGGAAATTGACAAGGAGGATTCTGATGGTGAGGTGGTTTGTTTAAGTCAGGCACCCGGGGAGACACCTGTTGTCCGTGGGAGGAATATGGCCATTGACATGCCTGGTGAAAGTACCCAAAAAATCAGCTCTTCAGTGTGGAACTATTTCAACAGAAATGCGGACAACAGGTGTCAAGCCGTGTGTTGCCTTTGTCAAGCTGTAATAAGTAGGGGTAAGGACGTTAACCACCTCGGAACATCCTCCCTTATACGTCACCTGCAGCGCATTCATAATAAGTCAGTGACAAGTTCAAAAACTTCGGATGACAGCGGAAGCAGTCCACTGACCAGTAAATCCCTTCCTCTTGTAACCAAGCTCGCGCAAACCACACCACCAACTCCCTCAGTGTCAATTTCCTCCTTACCCAGGAAAGCCAATAGTCCTGCAGGCCATGTCACTGGCAAGTCTGACGAGTCCTCTCCTGCCTGGGATTCCTCCGATGCATCCTTGAGTGTAATGCCTACTGCTGCTGGCGCTGCTGTTGTTGCTGCTGGGAGTCGATCCTCATCCCAGAGGGGAAGTCGGAAGACCACTTGTACTACTTCCAGTAAGCAATTGACTGTCCAACAGTCCTTTGCGAGGAAGATGAAATATCACAGCAGTCATCCTGCTGCAAAGCGGATAACTGAGGCCTTGACAACTATGTTGGTGTTAGACGTGCGTCCGGTATCCGCCGTTAGTTCACAGGGAACTAGACAATTTATTGAGGCAGTGTGCCCCCGTTACCAAATATCATCTAGGTTCCACTTCTCTAGGCAGGCGATACCAAGAATGTACACGGAAGTCAGAAAAAGACTCACCAGTGTCCTAAAAAATGCAGTTGTACCCAATGTCCACTTAACCACGGACATGTGGACAAGTGGAGCAGGGCAGACTCAGGACTACATGACTGTGACAGCCCACTGGGTAGATGTATTGCCTCCCGCTGCAAGTACTGCAGCGGCGGCACCAGTAGCAGGATCTCGCAAACGCCAACTCGTTCCTAGGCAGGCTACGCTTTGTATCACTGCTTTCCAGAATACGCACACAGCTGAAAACCTCTTACGGCAACTGAGGAAGATCATCGCAGAATGGCTTACCCCAATTGGACTCTCCTGGGGATTTGTGACATCGGACAACGCCAGCAATATTGTGCGCGCATTACATCTGGGCAAATTGCAGCACGTCCCATGTTTTGCACATACCTTGAATTTGGTGGTGCAGAATTATTTAAAAAACGACAGGGGCGTGCAAGAGATGCTGTCGGTGGCCAGAAGAATTGCGGGCCACTTTCGGCGTGCAGGCACCGCGTACAGAAGACTGGAGCACCACCAAAAAAACCTGAACCTGCCCTGCCATCATCTGAAGCAAGAGGTGGTAACGAGGTGGAATTCAACCCTCTATATGCTTCAGAGGATGGAGGAGCAGCAAAAGGCCATTCAAGCCTATACATCTGCCCACGATATAGGCAAAGGAGGTGGAATGCACCTGTCTCAAGCGCAGTGGAGAATGATTTCAATGTTGTGCAAGGTTCTGCTGCCCTTTGAACTTGCCACACGTGAAGTCAGTTCAGACACTGCCAGCCTGAGTCAGGTCATTCCACTCATCAGGCTTTTGCAGAAGAAGCTGGAGGCATTGAAGGAGGAGCTAAAACAGAGTGATTCCGCTAGGCATGTGGGACTTGTGGATGGAGCCCTTCATTCGCTTAACCAGGATTCACGTGTGGTCAATCTGTTGAAATCAGAGCACTACATTTTGGCCACCGTGCTCGATCCTAGATTTAAAACCTATGTTGGATCTCTCTTTCCGGCAGACAGAAGTCTGCAGGGGTTCAAAGAACTGCTGGTGAGAAAATTGTCAAGTCAAGCGGAACGCGACCTGTCAACATCTCCTCCTTCACATTCTCCCGCAACTGGGGGTGCAAGGAAAAGGCTACGAATTCCGAGCCCACCCGCTGGTGGTGATGCAGGTGTTGTGCACACCAGTGCCTGCAGGAATGTACTGGTGTATGAACTGTTATGCACACCAGTGCCTGCAGGAATGTACTGGTGTCTGAACGGATAGGGATGCAAAACAAATTAACTCACAGACAGACTGGGGAATATGACATTACGTACACAGAAGGTGATAGGGTAACAAAATAAACACAAAGTTAACAGAGAAGCCCAGAGGCTAAGAAACTGGGTGTCTCCCTAGTATTAGTAATGCTCAGACGGAAAAAGCAAGATGTTGTGTTTTAATACATAGAGAACCCGAAATGCTGTTGCTAAGGGCAACAGCAAAACCCTAAAGTGTTACCAACGGGTGTGGCAGTAAACTCCTTGGTCAGAGATGGAATGATAGACACAAGGAGAGTCTCCACAATCCTAATCCTCACTTGCAGTGCACAGGTTCAGCTTACTGCCACTAAACTGACACCTGAACACCTTGCACAGTGAGACAGGAATTAGGCAGGCAATTCTGAGAATACAGCCGCAAACTTGCTAAGTTCACAGAGTAGCAAAAGAACCCCAGCAAGTTAAACGACTGACTCCAGTTTTACTGCTAGGTCTGGATTGGCAGAGTGTATTACCAAATCCCCAGGCCTATTTGCAGTAAGCAACAACAAATACAAAGCTACACAGTACTGGCTAACTTTCAGGAACTGACTAACCAACAAAGATTCAGCAGCATCTGCTTAATCTGAGAAGAGGCCTTATATAGCAGGTGCTGTCCACGCCCCACTCAGACCTCACAGACTGTGAGCACAAAAACCAGCACTGCATCCCCTGCCGTGCACAGAGCCTGTAACCACTGCACAGCAAAAGACCCGAACCGGAGTATCAGCTGCGCTCAGGTTACTCCGCTAGGACTTGTCTCCCGGTTGCCATGACGACGCGGTAGCACAGGGCAGGAGACCCTAACAGTACCCCCCCTCTGACGAGGGGTCAAAGAACTCCTACCACCGGGTTTATCGGGGAACTGTGAGAAGAAAGAGCGTATCAGTCTGGGGGCATGAAGATCACAACTGCGCACCCACGACCGCTCCATCCGGGTCATACCCCTTCCAGTGCACCAAAAATGACAGCAGACCCCGAACCATCTTGGAGTCAAGAATCCTTTCAACAACAAACTCCCTCTGGCCACGTATCAGAAGAGGGGAAGGTCTTCCACTGGAAGAAGGATTACCAATCGCCCGTTTTAAAAGGGAACAATGAAATGTTTTATTGATACCCAAAGAACGGGGAAGATCTAACTGAAATGCCACCGGATTGATAACCCTGGTGATCTTATAAGGGCCGATGAACCGGGGGCCTAACTTATGAGATGGCTGTTTCAACTTCAAATTCTTGGTAGACAACCAGACGAAGTCTCCTAATTTGAAGCTGCAGGGTCTTTTCCGCTTATCAAAAACCCTTTTGGTCACTAATGACACAGACACAAGGGCTTTCTTCACTTTCCTCCAAATACCTCTAAGGACTGAAACCACAGAGGAACCACCAGGCGTGGAGTCCAAGGGGTCAAAAGAATTGCCCTTAGGATGATGCCCATACACACAAAGGAAGGGAGAGATCCCTGTAGCAGAGTGAGCCGCGTTGTTATAGGCAAACTCCGCCATGGACAGATGAGCAACCCAGTCAGTCTGACACTTGGAGACATAACACCTGAGGAACTGCTCCAAGGACTGGTTCACCCTTTCAGTCTGCCCATTAGACTGCGGATGGTAGCCTGACGACAAGCTCACAGAAATCTGGAGATCGGAACAAAATGCCCTCCAGAATTTGGCCACAAACTGGGATCCGTGGTCAGAAACTACATCAAGTGGCAACCCGTGGAGACGCACAACATGCAGCATAAATAATTCAGACAGGCGTCTGGCCGATGGCAGCCCAACCAGTGGAACGAAGTGCGCCATCTTCCAAAACCTGTCAACGACAACCCAGATGGCTGTCATCCCCAAGGATTTAGGCAAGTCCACCACAAAATCCATTGAAATGTGGGTCCATGGCTTAGATGGGATAGAGAGTGGATGTAATGGGTAAACAGGAACCCCTCTAGGAGTCTTATTTCGGGCACAGATGTCACATGCCCGAACCCACTGATCCACATCCTTAGTCACCGAGGGCCACCACACCGCCCTAGATAGCAAATCCCGAGTTCTGGCAATACCCGGGTGACCTGCCGACTTCTTGGCATGGAATTCCAGGAACACTCGCTGTCTTAACCTAGGAGGCACAAACAAAAGACCTACCGGAAGGTCTGGAGGAGCCTGCTCCTGTGCTCTAAGGACTAATGATAAGAGGTCCTGGGTAATGCCCACTTTAATACATGATGAGGACACAATGGGCAACGGCTCCTCGGTGGTCTCCTGTATTGGAGCAAAACTCCGCGAGAGCGCATCAGCTTTGATGTTTTTTGACCCAGGGCGATATGTTATCAAAAAATAAAAGCGAGCAAAAAACAAAGCCCATCATGCCTGCCTGGCATTGAGACGCTTCGCTGACTCTAAATATGCCAGATTCTTATGGTCGGTGAGAATTGAGACCACAAACTTAGCCCCCTCAAGCCAGTGCCTCCACTCCTCGAGTGCATCCTTAATAGCCAACAATTCCCGGTTACCCACGTCATAATTCATCTCGGCAGGCAAAAATTTACTGGAAAAGTAAGCACAGGGATGAAGGCGATTATCAGACACTCCCATCTGAGAGAGCACTGCCCCAATACCCATCTCAGAGGCATCCACCTCCACCACAAAAGGACGCTCTGGATCTGGGTGTCGCAGCACCTTGGCCGATACAAATGCCCTTTTGAGACGGGCAAAAGCCGCTTTAGCCTCACAAGACCAGTGAGCAACATCCGCTTCTTTCTTAGTGAGTGCCACCAAGGGCGCCACTATAGACGAAAATCCAGCGATAATCGTCTATAAAAATTTGCAAAGCCCAGGAAACGCTGAAGCGCCTTCAAACTAGTGGGCTGCACCCAATCCAGGTCTGCCTGTACCTTGGAACCCTCCATTTGGAAACCTTCTGGGGAGATAATATATCCTAGAAATGCGATTTGCTGAACTTCAAATTCGCACTTCTCCAGCTTCGCCCCAAGCCGGTGGTCTCTGAGTTTCTGGAGGACTAAGCGTACATGCTTCCGATGTTCCTCCAGGGAATGGGAGAAGATTAGGATGTCATCTAAGTATACAACTAAGAATCTATCCAAATATTCCCTGAGTACATCATTCATGAAATCCTGGAAGACTGCCGGGGCATTACAGAGCCCAAAAGGCATCACCAAATATTCATAATGCCCTGAGTGGGTATTAAAGGCAGTCTTCCATTCATCCCCCTCTCTTATTCGGATTAGATTGTACGCACCGCGTAGGTCAGTCTTAGAAAAAATGGTGGCAGTACGAAGCTGGTCAAACAAGACCGAAATGAGAGGCAGTGGCTTTGAGTTTTTAATCGTGATACGGTTCAATTCCCTGAAGTCGATGCAGGGTCGCAACAAACCGTACTTTTTACCCACGAAGAAGAACCCCGACCCAACTGGAGACTGTGAAGGTCTGATAAATCCCTTAGCCAAGTTCTCCTGAATGTACTCTGCCATAGCCTGAGTCTCAGGACGTGACAGGGAGTACAACCTGCTCTTGGGAAGCTTAGCATTTGGCAACAAATCAATGGCACAGTCATAGGGGCGATGGGGAGGTAGTACCTCTGCAACTTTTTTGGAGAACACATCCGCAAAAACTGCATAACACCCTGGCAATCCTGGCAAACTTAGCTGCGAGAGCCTGACTAGAAGGCTCAAGCAACTCCTGAAACAATCAGTACCCCAACTAAGAATCTCCCCAGAGACCCAGTCAAATTGAGGATTGTGGGCCCTTAACAAGGGTAACCCCAACACCAATGGGGCAAAAGTACAGACAGTCACATAAAAGGACAATTTTTCAGAGTGTGTGGCTCCAATAAACAAAGAAATCTGGCTAGTGCAAGAGGTAATTTTCCCTTGGGATAATGGTTCCCCGTTTAACCCACAAATCTTAATTTCCGATGCCAAGGGTACTAAGGGAACAGAGTGTTTCTGGGCGAATTGGCGGTCCATAAAAACCCCGTCGGCCCCACTGTCCACAAAGGCCTCCGTCTTGACAGTTTGACCGAGGATCTTCAAGGTCACCGGAATTATAAAAGTCTTCTTGGGAAATTCTGACTTCAGGCCTGACAGGATATTTCCCATCACCCTCAGGCCCTGAAGTTTTCCGGCTTTTCTGGGCATGATACTACCACATGACCTTTATTCCCACAGTACAAACACAACCCCTGCTGTCTCCTCCGCGTCTTCTCACGCGAGGAGAGGCTGGTAGCCCCAATCTGCATAGGCTCCTCGGAAAATTCCTCAGAGTCTGAGGTTCCCTTGGGAAAGTAGGAAACCTTGGTCTCCCTTTCAAGCCTATGCTCTCTCAGCCGTCTATCCACCCGGATGGATAACTGCATGAGCTGTTCCAAGCTATCAGGCAAGGGATATTGTACCAGTTGGTCTTTTATCTGGTTAGAAAGACCTCTTCGGTACTGGTGTCTCAGGGCTGGGTCATTCCACTGGGTATCATGGGCCAACCTCCGAAACTCCGTACAGTAAACCTCAACTGGCCTTCGCCCTTGCTTAAGGATCGAAATCTGAGCCTCGGCTGAGGCCGTCTTGTCAGGGTCATCATACAACATGCCCAGTGCCGTAAAAAAACATCAACACTTTTAAGCGACGGACAGTCAGGCTGCAACCCATATGCCCAGACCTGTGGGTCTCCTTGTAGCAAGGAAATCACTATGCCCACCCGCTGAATCTCTGACCCAGAAGACTGAGGCCTAAGCCGGAAGTATAGCTTGCAGCTCTCCTTGAAACAAAAGAACTGCGAGCGATCTCCAGAAAAACGATCCGGGAGATTTACTTTCGGCTCCTTAACCCCTAAAGGTGCTGCTGCTGCGGGAGCTCCGCCAGCGGCCTGGGAGGTGTGCATTTTAATGGACAAATCATTAAATTGTCGAGTCAGGACCTGCACCTGATCGACCACCTGTTGCAACGTATTTTGAGGGGTATGCTCCATATTCCCACAAAATTTCAACAGGAGTATTAGGCTGCTGAATATGTTATGCACACCAGTGCCTGCAGGAATGTACTGGTGTCTAAACTGTTATGCACACCAGTGCCTGCAGGAATGTACTGGTGTCTGAACGGATAGGGATGCAAAACAAATGAACTCACAGACAGACTGGGGAATATGACATTACGTACACAGAAGGTGATAGGGTAACAAAATAAACACAAAGTGAACAGAGAAGCCTAGAGGCTAAGAAACTGGGTGTCTCCCTAGTATTAGTAATGCTCAGATGGAAAAAGCAAGATGTTGTGTTTTAATACGTAGAGAACCCGAAATGCTGTTGCTAAGGGCAACAGCAAAACCCTAAAGTGTTACCAACGGGTGGGGTGTGGCAATAAACTCCTTGGTCAGAGATGGAATGATAGACACAAGGAGAGTCTCCACAATCCTAATCCTCACTTGCAATGCACAGGTTCAGCTTACTGCCACTAAACTGACACCTGAACACCTTGCACAGTGAGACAGGATTTAGGCAGGCAATTCTGAGAATACAGCCGCAAACTTGCTAAGTTCACAGAGTAGCAAAAGAACCCCAGCAAGTTAAATGACTGACTCCAGTCTTACTGCTAGGTCTGGATTGGCAGAGTGTATTACCAAATCCTCAGGCCTATTTGCAGTAAGCAACAACAAATACAAAGCTACACAGTACTGGCTAACTTTCAGGAACTGACTAACCAACAAAGATTCAGCAGCATCTGCTTAACCTGAGAAGAGGCCTTATATAGCAGGTGCTGTCCACGCCCCACTCAGACCTCACAGACTGTGAGCACAAAAACCAGCACCGGATCCCCTGCCGTGCACAGAGCCTGTAACCACTGCACAGCAAAAGACCCGAACCGGAGTATCAGCTGCGCTCAGGTTACTCCGCTAGCACTTGTCTCCCGGTTGCCATGATGACGTGGCAGCACAGGGCAGGAGACCCTAACAGCAGGGCAGTCTGGAGCGACTGCTGATGCTGACATCTGGTCCGGACTGAAGGACCTGCCAACGATTACTGACATGTCATCTACTGCCACTGCATATGATTCTCTCACCATTGAAAGAATGGTGGAGGATTATATGAGTGACCGCATCCAAATAGGCACGTCAGACAGTCCGTACGTATACTGGCAGGAAAAAGAGGCAATTTGGAGGCCCTTGCACAAACTGGCTTTATTCTACCTAAGTTGCCCTCCCTCCAGTGTATACTCCGAAAGAGTGTTTAGTGCCGCCGCTCACCTTGTCAGCAATCGGCATACGAGGCTACTTCCAGAAAATGTGGAGAAGATGATGTTCATTAAAATGAATTATAATCAATTACTCCATGGAGACATTCACCAGCAGCAATTGCCTCCAGAAAGTACACGGGGATCTGAGATGGTGGATTCCAGTGGGGACGAATTAATAATCTGTGAGGAGGGGGATGTACACAGTGAAAGGGGTGATGAATTGGACGATGATGATGAGGTGGACATCTTGCCTTTGTAGAGCCAGTTTGTGCAAGGAGAGATTGATTGCTTCTTTTTTGGTGGAGGCCCAAACCAACCAGTCATTTCAGTCACAGTCGTGTGGCAGACCCTGTCGCTGAAATGATGGGTTGGTTAAAGTGTGCATGTCCTGTTTATACAACATAAGGGTGGGTGGGAGGGCCCAAGGACAATTCCATCTTGCACCTCTTTTTTCTTTCATTTTTTTTTGCGTCATGTGCTGTTTGGGGAGTATTTTTTGGAAGGGCCATCCTGCCTGACACTGCAGTGCCACTCCTAGATGGGCCAGGTGTTTGTGTCGGCCACTAGGGTCGCTTAGCTTACTCACACATCTACCTCATTGCATCTCTTTTTTTCTTTGCGTCATGTGCTGTTTGGGGAGTATTTTTTGGAAGGGCCATCCTGCGTGACACTGCAGTGCCACTCCTAGATGGGCCAGGTGTTTGTGTCGGCCACTAGGGTCGCTTAGCTTACTCACACAGCTACCTCATTGCGCCTCTTTTTTTCTTTGTGCCATGTGCTGTTTGGGGAGTATTTTTTGGAAGGGCCATCCTGCCTGACACTGCAGTGCCACTCCTAGATGTGCCAGGTGTTTGTGTCGGCCACTTGTGTCGCTTAGCTTAGCCATCTAGCGACCTCGGTGCAAATTTTAGGACTAAAAATAATATTGTGAGGTGTGAGGTGTTCAGAATAGACTGAAAATTAGTGTAAATTATGGATATTGAGGTTAATAATACTATGGGATCAAAATGACCCCCAAATTCAATGATTTAAGCTGTTTTTTAGGGTTTTTTGAAAAAAACACCCGAATCCAAAACACACCCGAATCCGACAAAAAAAATTCGGTGAGGTTTTGCCAAAACGCGTTCGAACCCAAAACACGGCCACGGAACCGAACCCAAAACCAAAACACAAAACCCAAAAATTTCAGGTGCACATCCCTAGACTCAAGGCACTTAACAGATACGTAGCATAGTATAGTACAGAAAATAATGAAGTACAGAATAGATTTTCATAAAATACAGAAGCATGGAGATACTAAAGGGACAATTACGGGAATGCTTGAGTAAAAAGGAAAGTCTTGAGTCTACTTTTGAAGGATTCTATAGTTGGGGCCTCTCACACTGTGCGGGGAAGTGAGTTCCATAGAGTCAGAGCTGCATGACTAAAAGCTTGACCCCCAGATGAATTACGGGAGATTCTAGGTACTGTTAAAAGTCCTTCATCTACAGATCGCAGTAATCGAGTGGGGCAGTATGGGGTCAGTAGCTGCTTCAGGTACCTTGGGCCCTGGTAATGTAGTGCTTTGAAACTCAGTAAGCCAATCTTGAAGATGATTCGCCATCTTACAGGCAGCCAGTGAAGGGAGTAGAGCATGGGTGTTATGTGGCTAGAACGGGGCTGGTTGGTTAACAGTCTGGCAGCTGTATTTTGCACCAGCTGTAAGCGGTGCAATTCCTTTGCTTGGAGACCAAGGTAGAGGGCATTACAGTAGTCTAATCGAGATGATACAAATGCGTGGATGACTTTTAGCAGATCATCTGAGGGAATTAAGTGATTGATTCTGGCTATGTTCCTCAGGTGAAAGAATGAGGATTTGATTGTTGCTTATATCTGATGTTTAAGTGTCAAGCCACCATCCAGGACAACGCCAAGATTCCGCACACGATCAGTGGTTTGTAATTTCGAATCCCAGAGTGTAAGTCCAGTTGGTTGGCTATGCTGCAGTCTTCTCCTTTGATGTTGCAGTCCTATCATAAGGACCTCTGTTTTATCCGGGTTCAGTCGCAGCCAACTAGCACTCATCCACTACTGGAGTTCAGCTAGACAGCCATTTAGGGTTGCTATTGGGTTATAAGTGCCCGGAGCAAAGGACAAGTACAGTTGTGTATCATCTGCATAGCAGTGGTAGACTAGCCCATGGCGCCTGATTATTTCACCCAGCGGGAGCATGTATACTGCAAAAAGCATGGGGGATTGTATAGAACCTTGTGGGACACCACATGGCAATGGCACTGGTGGTGATGAGTATAATCCAGACGATACTCTCTCTGACCTGCCTGTGAGAAATGATTTGAACTAATTTAGGACTGTGCCATCCAGTCCACAAAAATGTATGAGACGCTCAATCAGAAGCCCATGGTCCACGGTATCAAATGCTGCAGAGAGATCCAGAAGGATTAATACTGAATAGTCGCCTCTGTCTCTTACCATCAGAAGATCATTTAACACACACACCAGGGCTGTTTCAGTGCTATGTCTTCTCCTGAATCCTGATTGGAATGGATCATAGATATCATGGGTTGTCAGGCGGGTTTCCAGTTGATTTGCAACCACTATCTCAATAACTTTCCCTAGAAAAGGAAGGTTTGATACTGGTCTATAGTTGGTCACGCAGTCGGGATCTAAATTAGATTTTTTAAGAAGAGGTCTAACAATTGCTTCCTTTAGGGGTCCAGGAAATATGCCTGTCTGCAAAAAGCATTGAACAATTTTTGCAAAGACAGGACCAACTATATCCATACAACCTATTAGAAGCTTGGTTGAGGCAGGGTCCAGATTACAGGTGGTGGGATGCATAATCCGAGCAATTTCAGCAATGTCCTTTACATCCACTGGGTGAAAGCTGGTCCATGAAGGCAGGTGGCTTATATTGGCAGGTTTTGTAGTTTGACACTCCTTTGATGGCACTGTGGAGATTCCAACCTGAATGGTGGATATTTTATCTGCAAAGAAGTTTGAAACTCGTTGCATCTTGCCTGGGAGAGGGTTTCATCAGTCTGCAGGCATGCTGTCTTGCAAAGCATCTCAACTGTGCGGAAAAGTTGAGCTAGCCTATTGTTTGCTGTCGTGATCTCATTTGACAGAAACTGTGATTTCTTACGGGTGATTGTCGATTGATCTGACTTCATTATTGCCTTTACCGTTTATATCAATCTTCAAGTTCATCTACATTGCTCATTTGTTACTAGTGACTTTTGAAATACTAATTTCATCGGATTAAGTTATCATTCATTATTCCTGTCATCAGTTATACCAGTTACTCTTCATACATGATTTCTGATGTATGTCAATCATCAATAGTTTTCACTCATCTGTTTATCAGTTGGTTCAGTTGCTGTGTGACCCCTGTGTGAAAATAAATATCAAGCGCACATTCCCAGGACTTTTCTTCATCTATCACACCTACACTGACCCACTAGTGCCCCCTCCGGGGACAGACAAAACTACAGACCTGAAAGTTTGTCCGAGGCCCATGGACCCAGACGGTGGTCAGAGTGGGGGGTCAGAGGCACTCCAAAGTTTGGTGTCACGACTGGATGGTCAAGAGGCTGCACAACAGCAGATTATACAATTTCTACAAGGGATGTCTTCCCTACTGGATACTCTACAACAGTCTTTTGCAAATCCTGTCCCTCCGGTTCCATCTTCAGTTTCCATTCCAGTTTCCAGTTCCACAGCTTCCAGTTCTCCAGTTGCTCCTGTTTCAGTATCTCGTATTCATCTCCCTACACCAAGCAAATTTGATGATAACCCTAAAATGTGTCATGGGTTTCTGAACCAATGTGAAGTCCACTTTGAGTTGCTGCCACAAAATTTTCCAACTCCCAGGGCAAAAGTCGCATACATTGTGTCCCTTCTGTCTGGCTCCACCTTGAACTAGGTCTCCCCACTATGGGAACGAGCGGACGCTCTTCTGAATAACTACACAGAGTTCGTTGCTGCATTCAGATGCATTTTTGATGAGACTGATCGTACCACCTCTGCTTCCACAGACCTCCTTCAGATTTGCCAGGGAACACATACTGTGGGACAATATGTTATCCAGTTCCAGACATTGGCATCAAAAGTGAAGTGGAATAACCATGCGTTGGTTGCCGCCTTCCGGCATGGTCTATCCGACCATATAAAGGATGAGTTAGTTACACGAGATCTCCCAGAGCAACTGGTAGATCTAGTTTCTTTATGTGATAAATTGGATTTACATTTATGTGAACGACACATATAGAAGGAAAGGAAAGACAAAAGAAATCCTTTTTGGGAGCACTCATTTGATATTTTTTGCAATATTAAATCATATTATACAATGAGATGATGTGAAAATGAGTAATCTAAAACTTAACATTTATTCTGTTCCTTAAAAAAATGACCTATGCGGTCTTCTGTTCCTAGCAATATCGACCAGTTATGGTTTACAATATTTAATATCTCTATCTGAGTTTCTTAAATAAGAAGATAGAAGGGTGAAAATATAGGTTAAAACAGTGAGAGTGAGCAGCATAGAGTTGCTCCACCAGTGTTGTTCAGTTGAAAATATAAGTGATCATCTTGGTGATATCCACAGTGCCCGGTATTCCTGAGTGGTCCCCCTTCACAGTACTAGCCAGGTCTATCCTATCAGCTTCCGCGGTTGAAGATCGGGCTACTTTCAGGATAGTACGACCTTGAAGTGTTTTTTTCTTTCTTCTTTTTTCTATCTCCCATTCAAAGGGGAAGAAAAATTCTATAGTACATCTGCTATCATTCAAAGACAGCCTTTGGTTCTCCCTTCCAACACTCTCTCATCTGGAAAAGCCTGGGGCCAATTTCTCCAGTGACATATAACAGGCAGAGTACAGACAGCAGAAGTGGGTTCTTTCTTCCTTCCTATACCATCTTTACTATTCAAGGTCGTACTATCCTGAAAGTAGCCCGATCTTCAATCTGCCGCCAGGCCCCCGCCATGTGTGAGCTGGAACTAGCAGACGCCATTGGTGAGTAGCTGCCAGGCACCGGGAATGGGGAGCATGACACAGAGAGAGACGCCGGGAGGGAGGCACCTAATGCCACAGAGGTCCCGACCTCCGAGGCCAAGAGACGTATCCGAGGACCTCCGGCTGCATTGCTATGGGGAGGAAACATTTACCTTCAGGGTCCAGGATTGTGGGTTAGTACATATGAAAATGCGATAAACCCCCCGAAAATGGGAGTTTTATTGCGCTTTCTCTTTAGTACATCCCGCCCTCTGTGACCCTCCGTCTGTGTCCCTCTGTGTCCCTTCTCTATGTCTCCCTCCTTCTCTCTCTCTCTCTTTATCCCCTTCTCACTCTTTCTATCTCCCCCTTCTGTCTCTCTCTCGTTCTCTCTCTCTCTCTCTCTCTATATATATATATATATATATATCCTCCTTTTTGCTCTGTGTGTATCCCCACTTCTCTCTCTTCCCACTGTCTCCCCTCTCCCATCACACCTCTCTCTCCCTTCTCTTTCAAACTTCTCCCTCTCTCTTGCTGTCTTACCCTCTCTTGCTCTTTCACCTCCGTGGGTCTCCCCCTTCTCTCTCTCTCTCTCTCTCTCTCTCTGTGGGTCTTCCCCTTCTCTCTCTCTCTCTCTCTCTCTCTCTCTCTGTGGGTCTCCCTCTTCCCTATCTCTCTCTCTTTCTCTCTCTCTCACCTCTGTGGGTCTACCCCTTCTCTCTCTCTCTCTCTCTCTCTCTCTTTCTGTGGGTCTTCCCCTTCTTTCTCTCTCTGTGTTGGTCTCCTCCGTCTCTCTCTCTCTCACTCTGTGGGTCTCCCTCTTCCCTATCTCTCTCTCTCTCTCTTTCTCACTCTCTCTCACCTCTGTGGGTCTATACCTCTCTTTCTCTCTCTCTCTCTCTCTCTCTCTCTCTCTCTCTCTCTCTCTCTTTCTGTGGGTCTCCCTCTTCTCTCTCTCTGTCTCTCTCCCTCTCTATTTCTCTCTCTATCTGTGGTTCTCCCTCCTCCCTCTCTGTGGGTCTCGCCTTTCTCTCTCTCTCTCTCTCTCTCTGGGTCTCCCCCTTCTCTCTCTCTCTCTCTATATATATATATATATATCCTCCTTTTTGCTCTGTGTGTATCCCCACTTCTCTCTCATCCCACTGTCTCCCCTCTCCCATCACACCTCTCTCTCCCTTCTCTTTCAAACTTCTCCCTCTCTCTTGCTGTCTTACCCTCTCTTGCTCTTTCACCTCCGTGGGTCTCCCAATTCGCTCTCTCTCTCTCTCTCTCTCTCTGTGGGTCTTCCCCTTCTCTCTCTCTCTATGTGGGTCTCCCTCTTCCCTATCTCTCTCTCTTTCTCTCTCTCTCTCACCTCTGTGGGTCTACCCCTTCTCTCTCTCTCTCTCTTTCTGTGGGTCTCCCCCTTCTCTCTCTCTCTGTGTTGGTCTCCTCCGTGTCTCTCTCTCTCTCTCTCTCTCTGTGGGTCTCCCTCTTTCCTATCTCTCTCTCTCTTTCTCACTCTCTCTCACCTTTGTGGGTCTATCCACCTCTCTCTCTCTCTCTCTCTCTCTCTCTCTTTCTGTGGGTCTCCCTCTTCTCTCTCTCTCTCTTTCTCTCTCTATCTGTGGCTCTCCCTCCTCCCTCTCTGTGGGTCTCGCCTTTCTCTCTCTCTCTCTCTCTCTCTCTCTCTTGGTCTCACCCCCTCTCTCTCTCTGGGTCTCCCCCTTCTCTCTCTCTCTCTCTCTCTCTCTCTGGGAGGGATGCACTAAAGTGAAAATGTGATAAAACCCCCTCCTCCCCTTAACAACACAGCTGGATGTCCTTACGGCTGCAGGGAGGAGGAGGAGGCGCTGGGGACAGCCTGCTCTCTTCTTCCCCACAGGTGAGCAGGCAGAGACCCCCAACAAACCACTCACAGGTATCGTGGGGGTCTCTGTCACCACAGTGCAATGTTAATTGCATATGTTAGTACATATGCGATCAACATCGCTGCGAGGGGCAAGGTTAGTGTTAGGCTGCGGGAGGGGAAGCTTAGAATTAGGCGGTGGAAGGTGAAGATTAGGGTTAGGGTGTGTACACACGGTAAGATCCTTGCTATGGCTGATTTTCACTTGCGATTTCCCCTGAACTCCCCGGAGCCCAGATAGCACAGATTTTGAGATATGTACTATGTGTGCTTACCATTTTGGCTTACGTGAGATTTTGTCTTATGTGAGATGTCATTGACATGTGAGATGAACTAGATAGCACACTGATGTAGCAAGGATTGACTTGCCTGCACAGTCTATCTTTTCTTGCGATGCCGATCTGGCGGGACTACGCATCGGGATCGAATCGGGATCACAAGGTGACTTTCACCTTGCGATCTGCACTAACTACAGATGGGTCCACATTTATCTTGCCCTTTAATAGGATTAACTGAGACTGGCCAGTCGGACTTAATCCCCTGCTGTATTGTTCTCTGTATTGTTTTGCAGTTGAGAACAATAGATGAAGGGTTTATGCTAATAAGTCATGTTGTGCCTAGGCGCAGAAAACTAGTCAAGATAACCGTGGACCCATCTGTATAGTCAACACACCCTTAGACTGCATGAGGAGAGGGTTACGGAAGGGGTAAGGGGTAGGGTTAGTTTACTTACCTAGAAGTGTCAGTATTCTGACCTCTGGCATCCTCAATGTCGGGATCCAATACCATAGAGGGGCACATATAGACATAGGCACATACAGACATAGGTACATATGGACATACAGGAGCATATTCAGATGTAGAGGAACACATACGTACAAAGAGGAGCACATACACACATAGGCACATAAATACACATACAGACACCCCTGGATGCTGCCCCACAGCACTGGTCACACCCCCACATCACTAGTCACGCTCTCACATCTCTAGTCACACCCCCACAGCACTGGTCACACCCCTGTGGGTGCACACAATAGGCCCTTCAGCACTTTCAGCTCCAGGCCCATGTGGACCTTAATCTGGCACTGTATGTATGTCGTCTACAAATCTGATGTTCCCAATTATCAGTGTGATGCATATTGTTTATACCAGGGACATGCAGTCTGGGGAGGCAGGGGAGGTAGGAGGCAGGGCCTCCCCTGTCATAATGGTTAAAATAATAAAAATAAGATATTTATAACAGAGTCTGTGATAAATATCTTCTTTTATTATTTATTCCCCCGCCTCCTAGAAAATCCCTTCATCGTAGGGTGTGAGGTAGCAGGAGAGGTGCCTCCCGCTGCTAACATTAATGTCCGGGCAGGGGGCAGGGCGAAGCAATGGGCTGTGAAAGCCCATTGAAAATGCATGGTGAAGTGGCACCTATACTGGTACCTCAATGACAGGAGCGTGCATTCAGCCCACATGAATGCACACACCGTCAGTCCCCCAGATGTGAATGGGCCTGCAGATCCACTGGATCCGCTGGCCAGTGGGCACATGCAGCAGCGCGACACGGTGGGAATCGTGGCGGTAGGACCCGTTGGGGAAAGGGTGGCTGGCGGCAGACCTGGAGGATCCAGCTCCTGCCAGCTATTCTGCAGAGTTCGGCAGTGGAGAGCGGCTTCCAATTTAAAAAATGGCGCCTCAGGGCCATTTTTTTAAATTCAAGATGGCCACCACGAGCCAATCATGGCTCGCTGCATCATCGCTCCGCCCCATCTGGCTGACTTATAAGTCAGCGCGAGGGAGTGGCTGTCAGTCCGATGGCAGAGAAAAAGCAGAGAAGAGCTCTGGAAACAAGAAGATGCCGTGGAAGTCCTAGATGGGCGGCGACCATGCAAAAGAGCTTAACGACCGCTGCCCACCAGGGGAAGCCAGAAGATGCCGTGGAAGCCCTGGGGAGGTGGTGATAATGCAAAAGAGCTGCCCAAAGGCTGCATTTTAAATGTGTTGTGTGTTTATTTTAATATTTTCTTTACAGGAGGACTACAGGTGCCAGCAGGCACTTTATGTCTGGGCTGCTAGCACTTGTGGTTCTCCAGGTACTGGCATGCTGGGGCAGGCTTGCTGGGACCTGTAGGCCCCCTGTAAAGAGCAATATTAGCATGGCATGAACCCTTCACCCACCGCCACCAGGGGTGCAGGGCATAGCACTGGCCTTTCAGCCCAGTGCTGGTTGTTGCTCGGGAGGGGGGACCCCATTCAATTTTTCCACAACTGGAACCTTAACTGGCTGAACCCATTTGAATTGCCTCAGATCGCTGGGACTTTTTCATGCATCTCCGGATAAGACTCGTATCAAGGGTTTGGAGCACCAGAGCCGGGAGTCAATAAGCGCTGCTTGTAACCCAGAGGGAGGACATGGTAACTACTATATTCTGACATTTAAATAGCATGGCCATGTCTAATAGCAATTGCTTTATTTAACCTCACAAAGAACTGTCTCAAATTCTGCATGCTTACTAATTGCTTTGCTTGGCAATTCAAAAATTAAATTGATGGTGACGTTTTAACATCTTCTGGATACAGACTTCCAAGTCATCCTAAATATACTGGATACAAGAAACTATATTGCAACAGCTTATTAACTTACTAACATCTGCATCTTTGTTGCAAGCTGGTATAGCTTTCTTTTTTACTGTTTTGGTACAGATACAAAGTGCATTGAGACAGAAAATAGCTAGAAACCACAATTTGTCTTTTATATATATTTTATTAAAGCCAGTAAATATGGTTCATAATCAGATGTTTTATGTTTAAATGTATAAATACAAATAAAACATACTTTTTTAAAATATAGTTTGTCAGCGCTTTCTAGATCCGTTTTTTGTTAATGAAAGAGACAACATTATGCTAAAGCAGTTATCAGCCATTTTGTATAATGGCAGCCATTCTACATGTATTTCAAGCTATTTTTTATAGGTTTATAAGTTATGCTGACATTTATACAATATATGCATGAGACCCTTAGCCCTAGCAACCTGTATAAGAAATATGCACTTCAACATATTGATAATGGTCAAGGATCAGCTCAGATGCATATATGGGTTATTAATCCTACCTACCCCTTTAAGAGTTTTAAGTGAATGTTTGTACTACATAAAAGCGAAACTTATTGATAAATAATAGCTTGTTAAAAATAATGACCTGATAGGGAAGAGACTCCCTATTAGCTTGTCAGGTTAAGGAATTTACACCTGCAGATACATAATTGCTAGATAGGAGTTTTTTGGCAAGTTTCCCAGATATTGGCAAGATGCCCACAAAAATGACCTTAAGAGTTTCTTAAGGAATTAAAAGGTTTAAATATAAAATCATCTTTATAACTGTTTGTAAGTTTTGTATTTAATAACTAGAAGCATATATAATGTTATATAATAAGTTTCAGCCCAATAAGCAGTTATGTGAGTCTATGTTTCATAATTTGGTATTGATTAGAATGTTCATTGCAATAATCAATGAACATAGCCAACTAGTACATGTAGTTTCCTTAAATGAATTACATAGATGTTTCTGTGAGAAACTATTTTGTTGAAAGCAATATAAATTCTCCAGCTCCAGTCACAAGGACATCTAGTTAACTCCCAGGTTGAAATGAAACTTTAATTGCATATGAGAACATTAAAGGAGTATGTTTTGGAATGTCCAGATGACAATAGAATGAAGGCTTTCAAGATTAATGTCCAGATGGCGATAAGGAACAGGCTTTCTCATTAAATTAATGAGCAGATACTGATAAGAATATACATATAGGAATGTTCATAATTGATTCATTAACCATTGTTTATCTTTGCACACGGTGTACTTTGATTGGCTAACACACTGCCATAGCTTTGAACATGGTGTGGTTTGATTGGCTAACACACTGTCATACCTTTATTCCTTTGTTCATTAGTGTATAAATAAAGGCTCCTAAAATAATGCGTCAGATCAGAAATGACTTGCTGAGCTTCTACATATCTCCTGTGTGTTGTCTCATTATTTCTGGTCTCCAGCCGGCTGCTAAGTACAGAACCATTGACTGATGTTCAAGGGTATTAAACAGATGACAGAAGGGCGTTGATATATGGAGTCTATCTCCAACATTAGTGTTTGTATTTTGAGTAGCAGAGTAGTCCCTTTGGTAAAAGAGAGCTGCAGGCAAACTTCTATTAATTACTGAGCACTTTAACTGGCGCCAGGTGGTACTTTGTACGCTTCTGTTGCTTCTGTGTTTTTTATTTACTCAAACCAGGCAGCCAATTAAAAATAATGACACCACTTAAATGTTTAACAGACAGAATGGAAAGGAGACACATTTACCTTAAAGGGACAGGTCAAAGGATGAATGATAATATTAAGGATAACGAAGTGGGAGATATGCACAGGCTGTTTAAAAAATTGGAAAACCTATGCACGTCTGAGACCAGGCACTGGTGGGACCAAATGACCCTACAAAAATACTTGGATGGAGATATAATACCCAGAGGCCTGAGAATTCTTAAGAGCTCAACATTTGGGGAGGTAGCGAATTTCACCAGTAACTGGAATCAAATTTTGGACACATGTTCCAAGAATCTTATGAAACTAATGATCAAGTATAGAGAGGAAAAGGTCCAAGCTCTACAGGAGGAGACAGAACAAACACAATTTTTTTTAAAAATACATGAATTACATCCAGAATTTAGTATTAGGGATATAAAAGTAAATAAAAACATTGAGGAATTTGAGAAAACTCTTATCCTTAAAAAAGGGGGAAGTACATAAATACAATAGAAAACATAGAAATACATTCAACACGCCCCAAAGGAAGTTTGCTAGATTCCAGGGACAACGAAATACACCATACAAGAAAAGGAATTTTAGAGATAAACCACAGATACAAAAACAAAGAAATTGGGGCAAAGGAACGAGTTATGAAAGCAGAAACAGGTATGAACCCCTGTTTCAAGATTCTGATCAAGCTACTCCCAGTTGGAGAGATAGAACTGGAAGTAGACGATCGGAAACAGATGATGGTATTGAATCTCCACACAGTAAGATATTTTTTTAGAGACGTGCAGACACAACATGTAGGAAAACACAATGGGACCAACCAAAAGAGTAAGAAACAGAGATATAGGGGATCAAGAGGAGGTAGAAGAAAACACCACAAAAAAACCCTGTGCAAGATAGGAATAGACCATGAAAGAAGAAAGGGGGTATTCAATCTGTCCTCAAGACAATTAAATGAGGAAAAATTGAGATTACTCGAGAAAGGTATGAACTTTGCCCCGGCAACTAAACCAAATCTGTTCACCCTCTTTGTAGACCTGAACAAATACTGTATTAAAGTCAATGACAAAATCAAAGATATCCGGTATTCCAATAATTTTGGATAATGATGATCAAGATGCACTTGAGATCTTAAAGAACCTCCAGGATAATACTGATGAACAAATACTCTTGGAGGAAAAAATCTGGGATGCAGGGAAGGTGAACAAATTTAAGGCAAAATCGGAATTTTATCCCCTTCAATATAAGGGTCCATATATCGAAAGTTTTTATAACAGCACATTGGGACAATTTAGAAAATTATGTGAGAAAGCAGATAAGGGAGGTTTTAGGGACAATTTAAAACAAGGAGAAAGAAAAGCCCTGAAAACCCTTTACTCGGACAGGGATATAATAATCAAACCAGCAGATAAGGGCAGTGGGATTGTTATACTTAATGTGAAAGATTATTTGAAAGAGGCTCATAGACAACTAAATGACAATCAATTCTATGAGGAATTGAGTAACAATCCCACCACCCAATTTCAAAAGGAATTTAGAGATATGCTTGATAATGCTCTCTGTAGTGATGCAATTTCCAAAGAAACGTTAACATTTCTGTTGAATACACATCCCATCACACCCACATTTTATTATTTACCCAAAATCCACAAGTCACCTCACCCCCGGGTCATCCAATAATTTCTGGTGTTGGGTCACTCACTAATAATTATCTTTTTTTGTTGATTATTATTTGCAGAGTCACGTGGGGAAACTTAAGTCTCACATTAAAGATATAAAACATTTTCTGAATTTAATAAAATCAATAAAATGGAAAGAAAGCTATTTTTTACTTACATGTGATATAGAAACACTTTATTCGAACATCCCACATGGATTAGTAATGAATGCAGTTAAACAATATCTGGATGAAGATTCAGACATGTCAGAGTCCCGATGTGGCTTTGTATTAGAGTCAATTGAATTTATTTTGAAGCACAATTATTTTTTGTTTGACACTAAGGTGTATTTACAAACATGGGGGACTGCAATGGGGACTAGATTCACTCGAGCTTTGTCAACCTATACATGGGGTGTTTTGAGGAGAAGTTTGTTTGGGATGGTGATGCACTTTCTATAGATTTATTTATTCAAAAAATCTATGAAAACCAATATGGCTTGAAATTTACACTGAACTAATATAATATAAGTTTCTTGGATGTTGCACTACATATAGGTGGAGATGAAAGTGTAACAGAAACATCCATAAAACCGTTTGATCAGAGCAAATATTTGAATTTTAAGAGTTCCCATGGAAAAATATGGAAAGAAAATATTCCTAAGGGACAGTTCATCAGGTTAAAATGTAACTGTTCAACAAAAGGACTATTTGACAGACAGGCAGGATCCATGTTCAATTCATTTCTGGAACAAGGTTACCCAAGAGAAATCTTACAGAAAGCCCTGAAAGTAGTTGACAGGATAGAAAGAAGTGATCTATTAGAAATAAGGTAAGAGATGAGGGAAAGGATAGATCATCATTATTCATTTCTAAATTTAATAACTATGCATACAACATCAAGACAATCATTAAAAATAATTCAGAATTATTAAAATTGGACACAATATTAAAAGATATAGTGGACTTTGATGGAAAGGTAATTTTTCAAAAATCAGAAAATTTAAGACAAAAGTTAACTAGTAGTCATTACAGGCGAAGAATTGAACCATCACAAGCAAGCAACAACTGGATACCCATTAGACTGCTAGGATTCCACAGGTGTGGTAATCCTACATGTAATACATGCATTCATACCAAAAATTAAAAAAACTGAATTCACTTCTCAACACAGCAGAAAAAAATGTATAATAAAAAGTTTCATAATTTGTAGATCTTCTATTGTGGTATACACTGTGCAGTGTTTTTTGTGGCAGACAATACGTGGGACGTACCACGCGTATGCTACACACCAGGATTATGGAACATCTGAGAAATATATCCAAGGGTGTGAAATCTCATCCTTTGTCCAACCACATTTCACAGTGTAGAAATTATACAATAAGGGATATAAAAGTAATAGAACAAATTAAAACAACTATACGAGGCGGAGATAGATTTAACACTCTTTGCCGTAGAGAGGCCTTTTGGATAAATCAATTAAATACATTATATCCAAATGGCCTGAACAATATGGTGGAACTTAACTATATCAAATAGAATTTAGCGTGAAGTCTTTGGAACTGTCTGTCGATCCCCGCAGTAGCATTGGAGCTCAATATACACTGTGCTAGTGATAGAAGTAGAGTAAGGGCTCTCTATATATGGATCTGATGTGGGAGACACCAGGTGTCTGTCTGGGTCACACGCATGGGATCACTAATCAAATATATCTTATTGAACTGTCAGTCCTAAATACCTGGATTGATATGGTAATTTACTATACACTGCAGTGAGATGGGAATAAGGAGAGAATGTTCTCTATGGCCCTCATTCCGAGTTGATCGCTCGCAAGCCGATTTTAGCAGAGTTGCACACGCTAAGCCGCCGCCTACTGGGAGTGTATCTTAGCTTCTTAAAATTGCGAACGATGTATTCGCAATATTGCGATTACAAACTACTTAGCAGTTTCTGAGTAGCTCCACACTTACTCGGCATCTGCGATCAGTTCAGTGCTTGTCGTTCCTGGTTTGACGTCACAAACACACCCAGCGTTCGCCCAGACACTCCCCCGTTTCTCCGGCCACTCCTGCGTTTTTTCCGGAAACGGTAGCGTATTCATCCACACGCCCATAAAACGCTGTGTTTCCGCCCAGTAACACCCATTTCCTGTCAATCACACTACGATCGCCGGAGCGAAGAAAAAGCCGTGAGTAAATATCCTATCTTCATAGCAAAATTACTTGGCGCAGTCGCATTGCGAACATTGCGCATGCGTACTAAGCAGAAAAACGCTGCGATGCGAAGAAATTTACCGAGCGAACAACTCGGAATGAGGGCCTATATGTGAAAGGGAATTGAGAAAATTTAGTGAGCAATCGGTACTATTAATAAAAAGTTGACTCACGCATAATCTATGAAGCTATATGTTTGTTAAATCGGGAAATTGTCACAATAGGTTCAATAAATATGTGGGATAAGGAATATAGAAAAAATAAATGTAGAATTATATTTTGGGTGAGAAAAGTGTTTTTGCACAAATAGAGATTAGAATAATTCAGGAAACATGGAAAAGTTGACTAATTAATAAGATAATGTATGCTAACTGTAAAGCTGGACCTTTGAATCTTTGACGTAAATTAAAATATACTTGACTAAATTTAAAAGATATGTATATCAAGGAGAAGTCTGGACCATTCTTAAGAAATATATATAGCTATATAACCCATGATAATATTATAGGGTAATAAAGATAGATAGATTGATATATATATATATATCTCCTATATAATAGCCCTATTCTGTGACTTTGTGATTCATTTGCTAACGCTGGGCGGAGTCACAACACTGGGCGGAGTTAGTCAGATGAGTCACAGATCTGGCCAAATCTACAGGAGACTAGGAGCAGAAGCAGATAGTATGGGCATAGCACAGGCAGGGGTGCATACCTCCCAGCTTTCTTCAGGAGTTTTCTTCAGGCAGAAGGAGGGACACACACTCTGCGAAAAGGGGGCGTGGATTCACGGGAGGGCCCCCGTTTTGGTCAGTGAGGGGGCATGCCCAGCGCTCTGTGAGCTGCTGGCATGCCTCCAGGGGCGGATTATGAGTCCGGGGGGGCCAGGGCACTTGAGACAGGGGAGCCCTATCTCATTGCTGTGCCTGCTGTGGGTTGGGGGCGTGGCCTAATCGCGGACCGTGCGGCCACGCCCCTTATGCAAATTCCGATTTTTATTTTTATTTTTTAAATGGGATTTTGGCCCCTCAGCTAGGGCTAAATCCAGAGGGGGTGGTCGCTCCCCCCTACACACCCGCACAGGCAGAAGAAAGCAGGGAGACTGCTGCCTCCCTGCAACACCACAGACCTGCCAATATGCAGCAGCGTGTGCTGACTGTAGCACAATGCTGCCGCTGTTGCTGGCAGGACGGGGGAGCTTCTGAGCTGGGACAGAGCTACTCGAGCCGGGGGGCCCCCTAAAACTGTGGGGCCCATGGTACGTACCCCCTGCCCCCCCCCCCTTAATCCGGCTCTGCTGCTGGAACCCCCCCATTAATCCGTACCCCCTGATGCCCCCTCTCCCTCTGTCTCCACTATTCACCGCTGCTCTGCTAAGCAGAACAGCGAGTACAGGACTTTCCAACTGCCCCCCCCCCCCCCCCCCGCCGGACACTGCGACCCGCGGGTGGGACAGCGGGACAGACCCCAAAAAATGGGACTGTCCCGCGAAAATCTGGACATTTGGGAGGTATGGGGGTGTGTGAGGGGGTATGTCATACAGATACATCAGCATACTCAGCAGGGTCTCACTGGTGCGAAGGAGCGTCACTTTCTGGCAAACTCCACGCTTCTTAGCTGCAGTTTTGTGGGGCACCTGCCGCTGTGCAGGTTCCATACTGCCTCTGTTATCTCCAGCCCCGGCAACCCCACCGCTAGCTGCAGCGCTGCCACCCGCAGTGGAGTGCGCCCAGCTTATTCACACACTTTAGCTGGCGGGTAGCGCTGCAGAAATCCGAGCTGCTTGCAGGCTCCGACCCACTCCTCCCTCCAGCCGCAGCGTCTCCTGGGAGCTAACCAGTCACTCCCAGTCTCCCATTACCACAGTGCCCGGCAGCCGTGAGGTCCGCGCCACGTGCATGCTATGACCCCCTCCTCCCTCCAGCCGCAGCATCTCCTGGGGGCTAACCAGTCACTTCCAGTCTCCTCTTACCACAGTGCCCGGCAGTCGCGAGGTCCGCGCCACGTGCATGCTATGACCCCCTCCTCCCTCCAGCCGCAGCGTCTCCTGGGAGCTAACCAGTCACTCCCAGTCTCCCCTTACCACAGTGCCCGGCAGCCGTGAGGTCCACGCCACGTGCATGCTATGACCCCCTCCTCCCTCCAGCCGCAGCATCTCCTGGGGGCTAACCAGTCATTTCCAGTCTCACCTTACCACAGTGCCCGGCAGCTGCGCGAGGTCTGCGGTGTGTGACTGAGGAGGGGGGGAGGGATGCGGACGGGCAGAGGAAGCAGGAATACAGCCTAAGAGAGTCAGCCATGCCAAGTCTCCAGCAGCAGCAGAACCCAACAGGTTGGAGAGGAACAGCAGCAGCCAGCAGCAGTGACTCCGGTAAGACACATCTGTCTGTCACCACTGTTCTGTCCCTAATACCAATCTCTCCCGTGCCCTGTGTTCTGTCATGTCCCTGTCACCCCTGGCCTTGCCCTGCCACCCTTATCCTGGCCCTTTCACCCTTATCCTGGCCCTGTCACCCTTATGCTGGCCCTGTTACCCCTATCCTGGCCCTGTCACCCCTGTGCTTGCCCTGTCAACCCTATACTGGCCCCGTCACCCCTGTCCTGGTCCTGCCACCCCTACCCTGGCCCTGTCACCCCTATCCTGTCCCTATCATTTCTGTCCTGGCCCTGTCACTCCTGTCCTGGCCCCGTCACCCCTGTCCTGGCCCCGTCACCCCTGTCCTGGCACCATCACCCCTGTCCTGGCCCCGTCACCCCTGTTCTGACCCTGTCACCCATGTCCTGGCCCCGTCAACCCTGTTCTGACCCTGTCACCCCTGTCCTGGCCCTGTTACTGCATACCCTCCAACTACCTTTTATGGCATGTACAGTACCCGCAGCGCCTCCAGACCTCTCCCCAATGCACCACACCTCCGCACCTTCCCCTCCACCACATGCGGCACTCCACCCCTCCCCCACATGCTGTGCCTCCAGACCCCCTACACCACCCGTGGCTCCCACTCCTCCACCCCTTCACCACCCACAGCACCTCCAGGCCCCTTCCACCATTCACCCCCCTTATATGTCTCCCCCCACACCTGCCCCCCTCCACCCGCAGCATCTGCAGACACCCTCCTCCATCAGCGGTCCCCCCCTCACCCACCCCTCCCCCACCAATGGCACCGCTGCACCTGCCCCTCCACCACCTGCAGCACCTCCGGACCTCCTTTCCCATCCGCTGCAACACCCGTACCTGCCCCTACCCTACCCATGGTGCCTGCAGTCCCCTACCCCACCCCTGGCACTCCCGTCCCTTCCCATCCCACAGCACCTCCGGAACCCTTCACTCATCCACAACATCCCCACACCTGCCCCTCTCCCACCCGTGACACCCCTACCCCACCTGCAGTGCCTCCGGTCCCCTCCCCCATCTGCATCCCCCACTTCTCTGCTCCTCCCCCACGCGCAGCACCTCCCGAACCCTCCCCATCCGGGCCCCACCCCCACTTCTGCCCCCCCTCCACCCGCAGCATCTACAGACACCATCCGCAGTCCCCCCCGCACCCGCTACATTCTGTACATCGTGCTCTGCAGGTGCTGTTCACGCCGTCGCAAGGGGCTGCGCCTCCTTCACCATTCCACGCCCTTTCATTGTGCAATATTTAACCACTAACAAAGGAATGCAGGTAATACTCCATATAATACAAATATTAAACCCCAGAAAGGCATGCAAGGGTTAAGGGGGCGTAGCCCCTTACGACGGTGTGAAGAGCGCCCGTAGGGCGCGATGAAGCACCTAGTATATATATATATATATATATGTCATTAGGATGATAGCAATTAGCTGAATATTGGTTTAAAAAAATATATATTTCTTTCCCATTAGTAAAGTATATATATTTTAACTTAAAACTTAATATGCTCAGTTTTTATACTAATATTATAGATGTGTTTATTGTTATATGTTTTGTTTTAAATTGGATGTTAAAACCCTCGGCTTGCTTGGTAAATGGATATGCGTAGAATAGGCTAATTAAATAAATATAAAGTGGTGTTTTCTATGGATAAAGCTATGAGTAAAACACAGTATATGAACTAAGTAACAAAGAGAATGTTGCCGCTAAATGGAAACACTGTAGCCATATATAATGGAACGCATAAGGGACAGGGAAATATAAGGATGGTGACCACGCAGTCATACACAGTGGGATGAAAGAGAGGCATGGACCGCAGTTGATGTGCACATGTGTGCATGATGATTGATTCATGATAAAAACAGCCAAGCCAGGACACACAGACTACACTGACTGAGGAAGCCGCCGAGTTGCTTTAAGGCGGGGAAATGCGTCTCTGTTTGAATTATCTGTGGTACCTTAACTGGCTGAACCCATTTGAATTGCCTCTGATCACTGGGACTTTTTCATGCATCTCTGGATAAGGCTCGTATCAAGGGTTTGGAGCACCATAGCCGGGAGTCAATAAGCGCTGCTTGTAACCTAGAGGGAGGACGTGGTAACTATTATATTCTGACATCTAAATAGCATGGCCATGTCTAATAGCTATTGCTTTATTTAACCTCGCAGAGAACTGTCTCAAATTCTGCATGCTTACTATTTGCTTTGCTTGCCAATTCAAAAAATCAGATTGATGGTGATGTTTTAACATCTTTTGTATACAGATTTCCAAGGCATCCTAAATATACTGGATACAAAAAACTATATTGCAACAGCTTATTAACTTACTAACATCTGCATCTTTGTTGCAAGCTGGTATAGAAATTCTTTTTTACTGTTTTGGTATAGATACAAAGTACATTGAGACAGAAAATAGCTAGAAACCACAAATTGTCTTTTATATATATTTTATTAAAGCCAGTAAATATGGTTCATAATCAGATGTTTTATGTTTAAATGTATAAATAAAAATAAAACATACTTTTTTAAATATACTGTGTCAGCGCTTTCTAGATCCGTTTTTTGTTAGTACCCTAACAAGACACAGCAGAAACATAAAGTAAGCTTTAATTATATTTTCTTTTTATTTCTCCACTTACAGATGACCCCTAGGTGTGGTGATTCTGTGATGTGGGCCACGCCCATCATGTCAGCACAGCGCACACATTTACGAACTCACCACAGGGGTAGATGGTTTGGATTTACACTGAGATGCATGAATTTGGGTCAGGTAAAATTATAAACAGTTGTGTGTGTAACTGGTCAATGGGCAAATTTAAGTTCTGTCAGAAATGGATTTCTAATTATATGGACCCAATGCCAGCTTATGTTTATGGTACACTATTGTCTACCCTGCCAACCCCTGGAGGTGGACCACCCTCTGGTTTGTGAAGCAGTTGTTTCACATATGCACAATGAACCCATTTATGGGGTTGCCATAGGTGTGTTTTGTAGGGTGGAACCACCTAAAGTGCTCGGGCCTGACTCTTGGAGGTGTCCCACCAGTTGTGTACCTTAATTACTAATGGAACTATTTAAGTCCCTTGTAGGAATAGTCTGTGATTCCATTAACCGTATCACAGTCTGTTGGTATGAGAGGTTGGATTCCAGCAGGTGTAAGTAAGTTTGGTGGCATTTTTTGTTGTCCTCCATGTGTCGGAGAAAGGAATCGTGGAAGCGGTTATTGTCACTCCTCATTTGTTCCAGGGTATTAGCGACTCTGGTGATCTCTGTGGTTAAATGAGTGACATTTGTGTTTAGCCATTTGGTGTTTTTAGCCTGGGTTGCTATTTGCTGCACTTGTGTTTTTAGGCAGTCCAAGTGGTGGTTTTGTTGGGTTGCCCAGGTAGACCAAAAACACTGCACTGGATTGGGTGGTGGTGATGATGTTAGGCTCATCTGTGCAGCTGGTGAAGTCAGCATCCGTGATGACGGGGGTGATGTAGGAGGGATATCTGTCAAACTCAATGTGTCTGTTTGCTCCGTTTCAGGTGCACCCTCCTGTTGGGTGTGCTCCTCTGAAAGTAAAGAAGAGATGTGTGTAAGTATATTTTTAAATAATACTGTAAGTGTTTTTATTTAAAGTTACAACACTTTATTCTGCTTGTTTTTCAAACACTACAGTTGTACTATGTGGAAGGGTGTGTGATGTTGTGGTTTGGTGTAGAAATCAGACTCACCAAGAAGCTGAGAAGAATGTGGAGTCATGTGTTGAGGGAGCAGCAAGATGGTGCTTGGTGGCCTAGATGACACCAGTGACTGACAGGGTTGTGCTTGAGATGAATCTGATGAAAGACCTAAAAGGAAGATTTGTACAATTTGTTAGCTGTATTTTTTTGTTGGTAAACAACCAGACATTGTCATGTAAATTACCAGCTAATTCTTCATCCTCAACATGGCGCTGTGTGGACGCAGACCACTGGGCAGACTTCTGTACTGCAATTGTAATAAATTCTCATGTCATTTAAAAGTGTATATTCTCATGTTTTTTTTTAAACTTCACAGTTTCTGTTGCTATACTTTTGTTAACACTTGTAATTAGGCCAAAAACATACATCGTGGATGAGGCTTTCTTAAGAATGCAAATGAACCACAAATTTTTATTAAAAATATTTACGGCCAACAAATTTTGCCTATACATCAAGTCACGCTATTGGACCACAAAATCATGAATGCTGTTGTATTGAATGTTTATTTCCACATTACAACAAAAGTAAATTTGTAATGTTTGATTTTAATTAATTACTGTACAAAATACAATGTTTCAGATATTTATATTATTGTAATAAAAAACTTTTGATAGCAATTATATAGCTGAGATTTGAATGCAATGCATGATTGTAATAAGTATGCCAGGCCTACACATCCTCTGGTTTTGCAGATGATGTGAAACTACTGTTAGGGAACTCCGACACTATGGGGGTCATTCCGAGTTGTTTGCTCGTTGCCGCTTTTCACAACGGAGCGATTAAGGCAAAAATGCACATGCGTATGGCTTGCAGTACGCATGCAGTTAGTATTTTAACACAAAACTTAGTAGATGTACTCACGCCCGAACAAAGATTTTTCATCGTTGAAGTGATCGTAGTGTTATTGACAGTAAGTGGGTGTTTCTGGGCGGAAACTGGCCGTTTTCTGGGAGTGTGCGGAAAAACACAGGCATGCCAGGGCAAAAAACGCGGGAGTGTCTGGAGAAACGGGGGAGTGGTTGGCCGAACGCTGGGCATGTGTGTGACGTCAAACCTGGAACGAAACTGACTGAACTGATCGCTATTTGTGAGTACGTCTCGAGTTACTCAGAAACTGCTAAGAAAATTCTATTCGCAATTCTGTTAATCTTTTGTTCGCAATTCTGCTATGCTAAGATACACTCCCAGAGGGCGGCGGCTTAGCGTGTGCAATGCTGCTAAAAGCAGCTAGCGAGCGAACAACTCGGAATCACCTCCTATGTGTGTGAGACCCCTAGAGCTGGTGGAAGGGTCTTCTGCCAATAACAGCAGCTCCTGTTCCCATAGAGCTGTATGCGCTCGCTGGCACTTGAGATGCCGTCTGGTTTTAAACCTCTAGCAGTAGGTGTTGTAGCAGCTGGCAAGGCAAGAGTTACTTGCAGGCAGACGGGATACTGGAATGGTAACTGCTGACAGGTGTGACAAGATATGGTGACTGAAGACTGCAGGACTGAATATGCACTGGTAACTGAACAATGGTAACTGAAGTAACAAAGTGTTTGTTGCAGGTGAACAAAGCCAGCCGATGGTTAACTGCTGGAAAGCAAACAGGTGCTGGGTGTGTACTGTGATTGAAAGCAGAGTGCTGTCAGCACGAACCTAGTTGCAGGGAGACTTGCTGGATGAATAGTGACTAGGCCTGTAATAACTATAGATGAACTTTGCGATCCGAGTAGGCATCCGAGCCCGGCTCAGGTTTTCCTGCCCGCCTCGATTATGCATCATCGACATTTTCACTCCGGTGTTGGAGAGTGTACTGGACGGAGGCTGCCGTCTCAGTACTGGGTGGTGTGGTGTGCGGCAGGTGGGGTGCCCTGTGTGCTGTATCTGAAAAAGGGGTGCTCTCTGTCTGCTGTATCTGAAAGGGGTGCTCTCTCTGTCAGCTATATCTGAAAGGGGTGCTCTCTATATCTGCTGTATATGAAAGGGAACTCTCTCTGTTGCTGTATCGGAAAAGGGTGCTCTCTTTCTGTCAGCTGTATCTGAAAAAAGGGTGCTCTGTCTGTCTGCTGTATCTGAAAGGGGTGATCTGTCTACCCATTCAGGGGCTGTGCCCTAGTGTAAAATTCAAATAATAAAAGCTAAAAACAAAAAGCTTACAATTATAAATATATATATGTTTTTTGTTTGTGCTGTACCCCAGTGTACTATACAATTTTTATTTTATTTTCACAAGTACTGTGATACTGCCTGTCAGACCAAAGTATATTATTTCCTACTCATACACGTATTGTGTGATGCTGTCGGGGAAGTCAACCGCAGTGTGTAATTATTTATTATATACATTTCTTACTAATTTTTACAGTACGTCGCTGTCAGTCAAGTCAACCACAGTGTGTAATTACTTATTATATACATTTATGACTCATTTGTGCGACGCTGTCGGAAAAGTCAACTGCAGTGTGTAATTATTATATACATTTCTGACTCAATTGTGCGACGCTCTCGGGGAAGTCAACCGCAGTGTGTCATTATTTATTATATACATTTCTGACTCATTTGTACGACACTGTCAGTGAAGTCAACCACAGTGTGTAATTATTATATACATTTCTGACTCGTTTGTGCGACGCTGTCGGTGAAGGTCAACCACACTTTGTGTTGAAAGAAATGGAGGCTACTACTAGTGCTGAAGCTGCTGCCACTAGTCATGACATTGGTAATGCAAGAGTGTCAACGTCATCTGCTAAGGCAGATGCCCAGAGGCATAGAGGGCTTAAGTTAGGTTATGTAAAATCATTTAATTTTAGAGTGGTAAAGAAAAAAAAATCTAAAGGAAAGTTAGCTGCAGAGGCAGTAAGACAAACTGTGCATTCAGAATCAGAACCATCAGAGATTCTTGAGGAACGTTTAGGGGTGTCCACGTCAGATGACATTTCTCACACTGTCCTCATAGAGAAGCATCTTTCACCTAGTTCCATTTCTGAAACATCTGAACATGTGGGGAGCAGTACAAGTAAAGATGGTGATGAATGTGATGAGGAGGGTGATGAATGTGATGAGGAGGACATAATACAAATTGAGGATTAATGTGTGGAAGTGGGACAGGATGAGGGCGATATGTGTGTACTATCTGACACTGAGGATGTTGTTTGTGCAAGTTAGCCACTGGTGTCTGCAGTTGTTGACCGTGATAATAAAAAGTAATTGCGATGCCTGGGCATAAGACCAAAAAGCCACCTCTTGCGTATGGGATTATTTTTACCCCAATCCTGACAATGTTTATGAAAGCATCTGCTCCATTTGTGAGGCCAAATTTAGTAGAGGAAGGAACGTTAGTCATCTAGGCACCTTCTCCATGTTACGCCACATGAAATTTATTGTATAAGATTATAATGTAAATAACACCTCATCATCAACAACCTCAGAGTAATTACTTAATGGACGAAGTTCTTCTAAAAAATTTTGTGGGGGCCCAAACAAACCAATCATTTCAGCCACAAGTGACTATCCCTGTCACTGAAATTATTGGTTTGTTAAACTGTGAATGTCCTGTTAATATATACAACATAAGGGTGGATGGAAGGGCCCCAGGACAATTCCATATTGCAACTTATTTTAATGCGTTATGTACTCTTTGGAGCAAGTTTTTGGCATAGTTTCTAAAACTGCCATCCTGTCTGCCACTGCAGTGCCACTCCTAGACGTGGCAGGTGTTTTTTGCTGCCCACTTTTGTCACTTAGCTTAGTCATCCAGCTATCTTTTGGCCCAAACTGGATAAAAACAATATTATGATCTGTGAGGTGTTCAAAATAGACTGGAAATGAGGGGAAATGAAGGTTATTGAGGTTAATAATACTGTAGGAACAAAAACACTATAAAATTATGTGACTATAGCTGTTTTTATTATTTAAAAAAATATAAAACCAAAACACACAAGGATGGTTTTGGCAAAACAAAAACAAAACACGAAGAAGAAAAAAATCAAAACCAAAACCCCAAAAATGGCCAGGCGTACGTCTCTAGTAATAACACATAGAGGCTAAGCTGTGACTTTGGTACAGGTTCAGGTGTAGTGAAAATTCTGCAGACTTGCAACTACTTGCAAGACTGGAGTGAATGGACTTTGCTGCAATGGGTAACCACGGACACACAGGCTGGATGTACAAAGAACCAGAGCTTGAAGGATATATTCAAAGAGACTTGATACAAGCCTGGACATGGATCAGGACCAGACACGAGAGTAACTTGAGGGTCATGGCTAGACAAGGACACAGAGCAGGAATGGACCCTGGATAGCAGGTACAGGGCAGAAACCAACAGGGCATAGGTGTAAGACTGTCAGGGACAGCACACTGAGGACTGGGGCAGGATACATGGATGCAGGAACTCAATGGCAGGGTACCAGGGTGGAGGAACAGACAAGCAATCTGGGAACTGTAAAGGGTACAGTGACAATGTGATAAGCCCGCTAGGTGAAGGAACTAGGGAATATCACTGGCAAGAGGAACTGGCCAGAATCCCCACTGAAAGGGAAAGAGCCCAATCACAGGAGTCATCAGGCTGGAGTCAAGTAGCAAGGCATTCCAAACAGGTGTTCTGCTGCATGTTGTAGCCAGCATCCTATTTACTAGGAGACATTCAGAATATATATATAGGAATGAGCCGCAGTAGTGACTCATAACAACTACAAGTACCAGCATTGCCACCAACAATATTTAGGGCCATAACTAGGGTAGGGCAGATGGTGCCTTGCACAATCTTCAGTACTTGTATGGGAGCGCCATCTATACCTACCCCAATTGACCAGCCAAGTGTGCATTGCCAGTGATAGTTACAGCACTGCCTGCTGTGTATATTACAGCAGGCAGTTCTGTGCAGATCATATGTCATCCACGTGTGGTCCTAAGTAAAAGAAGTTGAAGTGTCGGTTCACGGACATGCAGTGTGGGGTTGAGTGGTTAGTCCTGGAGCTACAGTGCAAGGTTGAGTGGTGGGTCCTGGAGCAGGTAATCTTGCATTGAAGCACTGCTGTCTACAAAGCTCTAAATGTGACACACACACCCTTTGCGTATAAGGGGCTCTACCTGGCATAATGTGTATAAGGGTTCTCTACCTGGCATAATGTGTATAAGGGGCTCTACTTGGCATAATGTGTATAAGGGTTCTCTACCTGGCATAATGTGTATAAGGCGCTCTACTTGGCATAATGTGTATAAGGAACTCTACCTGACATAATGTGTATAAGGGGCTCTACTCTGATACAATGTGTATAAGGGGCTCTACTATGGCATAATGCATACAATGGGCTCTACCTGGCATTATGTGTATAAAGGGCTCTGCTATGTGGTTTAATGTGAATAATGGACACTACTGTGCAGTGTAATGTGAATTGGTACTATACTGTGGTCACACCCCTTCCCCATAAAGCTACGCCCCTATATTTTTGGCACGTGCCTTAGGAGCGCACTGTTTCTGGCACAGGTCACCAAATGTCTAGTTATGGCTCTGGCTGGAAAATGACGTTTCACAACGGCTAAAAGATCACAGGTGGACCAGGCCTGTACTCAGGGGCTGGCCATCAACTTTTAGCCTGGGTGGCAAGTCCAGAGCACTGGCCCATAAGTAATGGCCCATTATTAAAGTGCATGACGACTTACCGGCTTGGCCGCCGCTGCACAGTACACATACTGGCAGGTAAGCTTGCTGATATGTGAAAATGATAAGCCACAGAAATATGCTTATTGATTTTTAGTAACATCTGCATGATTTCCATCACCATGCAATAGTTTGGTGATGGCAAAATCGTTAGATGGTAGCAGATACTATGAATAAAAAGGATTTTCTCTATGTTATCTGCTTTCATACAGTACATACCATTGGACCTAATTCAGATCTGATTGCTAAGGTGCGTTTTTTGCATCCTTGCGATCAGGTAGTCGCCGGATACAGGGGGAGGGGGTAGTCGCTGTGCAGAGGTGCAATCTCATGTGCAGAGAGCTGCACAAACAAAGGTTTGCGCAGTCTTAGCACAGCTCAGGACTTACTCTTCCAGTGCGATCCTCTGGCCCGGAGCTGACGTCAGGAACCCTCCCATCCAACAACTGGACACGCCTTCATGTTTCAGGACACTCCCTGGAAACGGTCAGGTGACACCCACAGACGGCATAGTCCTGTCAAACTTCTTACTATCGCCGGTGCGATCGCTTTCTTCTTCCATCCCGTTGCAGTCCGATGCTCCCCGTTGCTGGCGGGGCCTCACGCCTGTGCATTGCTGTGCCGGCACATGTGCAGTTCAGACCCGATTGCTGCTATGCGAAAATGAATGACCTCCATTGTTCAATGGCGTTGTTATAGCCCATTTGACACTTATAACCTTCGACATCCCCCCCCCACAGGCCAGTTTGTGCGTGTATATGAAGAGGGTCTGATTCAGAGATTAATGTAATGCAGGAGCCGCACTGCGCACGTGCAGATCTGTTTCTGCGACATTGGTTGCAGTACTCCAAAATTCACAGTATGATTGACATGGTGCTGGAGTTTAAGGGTGTCGATGGGAGAATTTAAAAAAAATGGGGCCGTGTTAACCCTGTTTTCTGGGCATTCGTGTTTAATCTCCCTACAAATCCCGACAATTATGAATCTTAATAAATACACCCCTCTGTGTGCTATAATGTGAATTGTGGTTCAGTCTGTGTGCTATAATGTGAATTTCAGCTCATTATGAGTGCTATAATTGCACCCTTCACTTTTCCATACCCCCACTTCAAAAATTCCACTTCAACCACTGCAACTACATCTATACGTACACACCCAGAAATCTTTATATAGAGTGACACCTATTTGTGCAGGAAATGATGATGGTAAGGTGCATGTGTAATTGAAAAGAATGTCCTAGTATGACATGGAATAGCTGGCATGTAATGTTGGCACATCCGATTTTCATTGTCCACCCCCCCCCCCCCCCCCTTCTGATGTGTGGCCATGGCCATTTTTTTCAGTGCGCACCGGTGGCGTGTACACATACTTTCCTTTGTAGGTTTTTTTTTAGGGTGGGGGGGGGGGGCACCATTATTATTCTTGCCCTGGGCTCCAAAAACCCTAGAGGGTGAGGGTCATGTTGGGAGGTATGACATAGGTATGAGCACTGTGTCAGTATTGGGGTACAGCACAGGTGATGGTAATCATACAGTAAGAGGGAAGTGCAGGAGCAGAGCATTGTGTCCTCCTGGAGAGGTCATGTTGGGAGGTATGACATAGGTATGAGCACTGGGTCAGTATTAGGGTACAGCACAGGTGATGGTAATCATACAGTAAGAGGGAAGAGCAGGAGCAGAGCATTGTGTCCCTCCTGGAGAGGTCATGTTGGGAGGTATGACATAGGTATGAGCACTGGGTCAGTATTAGGGTACAGCACAGGTGATGGTAATCATACAGTAAGAGGGAAGAGCAGGAGCAGAGCATTGTGTCCTCCTGGAGATGTCATGTTGGGAGGTATGACATAGGTATGAGCACTGGGAAAGTATTAGGGTACAGCACAGGTGATGGTAATCATACAGTAAGAGGGAAGAGCAGGAGCAGAGCATTGTGTTCCTCCTGCAGAGGGTCATGTTGGGAGGTATGACATAGGTATGAGCACTGGGTCAGTATTGGGGTACAGCACAGGTGATGGTAATCATACAGTAAGAGGGAAGAGCTGGAGCAGAGCATTGTGTCCTCCTGGAGAGGGTCATGTTGGGAGATATGACATAGGTATGAGCACTGGGTCAGTGTTAGGGTACAGCACAGGTGATGGTAATCATACAGTAAGAGAGAAGAGCAGGAGCAGAACATTGTGTCCTCCTGGAGAGGTAATGTTGGTAGGTATGACATAGGCATGAGCACTGGGTCAGTATTAGGGTACATCACAGGTGATGGTAATCATACAGTAAGAGGGAAGAGCAGGAGCAGAGCATTGTGTCCTCCTGGAGAGGGTCATGTTGGGAGATATGACATAGGTATGAGCACTGGGTCAGTATTAGGGTACAGCACAGGTGATGGTAATCATACAGTAAGAGGGAAGAGCAGGAGCAGAGCATTGTGTCCTCCTGGAGAGGGTCATGTTGGGAGATATGACATAGGTATGAGCACTGAGTCAGTATTAGAGTACAGCACAGGTGATGATAATCATACAGTAAGAGGTAAGTGCTGGTGCAGAGCATTGTGTCCTCATGGAGAGGGTCATGTTGGGAGGTATGACATAGGTATGAGCACTGGGTCAGTATTAGAGTACAGCACAGGTGATGATAATCATACAGTAAGAGGGAAGTGCTGGTGCAGAGTATTGTGTCCTCCTGGAGAGGTCATGTTGGGAGGTATGACATAGGTATGAGCACTGGGTCAGTATTAGGGTACAGCACAGGTGATGATAATCATACAGTAAGAGGGAAGTGCTGGTGCAGAGTATTGTGTCCTCCTGGAGAGGTCATGTTGGGAGGTATGACATAGGTATGAGCACTGGGTCAGTATTAGGGTACAGCACAGGTGATGGTAATCATACAGTAAGAGGGAAGTGCAGGAGCATAGCATTGTGTCCTCCTGTAGAGGGTCATGTTGGGAGGTATGACATAGGTATGAGCACTGGGTCAGTATTAGGGTACAGCACAGGTGATGGTAATCATACATTCAGAGGGAAGAGCAGGAGCAGAGCATCGTGTCCTCCTGGAGAGGGTCATGTTGGGAGGTATGACATAGGTATAAGCACTGGGTCAGTATTAGGGTACAGCACAGGTGATGGTAATCATACAGTAAGAGGGAAGAACAGGAGCAGAGCATTGTGTCCCTCCTGGAGAGGATCTTGTTTGCAGGTATGCTGGTGTTAGTCATCTTCTGTGGATTAATAATGGTTTTGAGGGTGGGTGGTATGGGTTCCGTGTGGGAGGGCTGGTATCCCGTACCCTCCACTCTCCACAGAACTTACCCTTTCAATGTACAGCATGTGCATTTCCTGGATATTAATGGTGTTAGCCGTGATTAGTTATCCTCCGTCCAAAAGCATCCGGGCTTCACTAGTGAGCATCTCTTCTCACATGGCTGGTTGCCTGGGGCACTACAGGTCTCAGCACTGACTACCGGAAACTCACACTATTGTGAGATCACGCTACTTCTGCCGTCAGTTACTGAGTTACCGTCTGCTGGACTCACCTGCTGACTCACCTTCTTGTACTTCAAAACAGTACAAAAACCTGTCGGAAACACCCACAAATTCAACAAAAAACGTGCATCTGTGGCTAATCCACCCATCCATGTGTTTTCTGACAAGTCAGAATTTCCAACTAGTTGGAAAACCGTCACTGGAGTTGAATAGGTCAAAAACCAGATTTGACCTAAAAAAGTTGGAAAGTGCCATTTTTCCGACTTGTCGGGAATTCCGACAATAATTGAATAGACCCCATAGCATGCCTTCCTCAAGGAGTAGTTTGTGCTTGCGTTCTGGGATAACGGGGGTTAAGAGGCCATTATGGTCCCAGTGCTTGTTCTTGGTTGGTCAGGACTGTAGGTTTCCCATTGGTCAGTTACAGATGTGTCCACATACACCTTTTCTTTTTTGCCTTATTGGCACACCATGCATAGCACGGCTAAGTAGCGAGTGAATTTTTTTTTGTCATAATAGAATATGTATAAAGTAGCATATTAAAGAAGCAAATTAAGGAAAATCACAAAGCATGGCTAAATCTCATAGTCTATAGCATTCCAAGCCGTGCCATACACGGCAGGAAAAAGGAAAGTTGTATGTGGACAGGTTATCAATCTTTTGCTGTTTCCATGTGTAGGTTTCCCATTGGTCAGTTAGGTTGTCAATCTTTGCTAGGTTGCTGTTGCCATGTTTAGGTTTCCCATTGGTCAGTTAGGTTGTCAATCTTTTCTGGGTTTAGGGATGGTCATCAGTAGGTTATCCAGCGATGATCACAATCAATGGTACCATTGATGGATAACCTCAATGGTGTAAAACCATCTGTAAAGGAAACATTAATGGTTTTACCCATCGATAGTCACCCTTGCAATACTGTTAACTGTATTGCGGACCAATCAGAGCCTGGGGGCGTTGCTTTGTGGGTGTCAGGAGGTGGGTCTTTGCTTCATGCCTTGACATTATGAGGGAAAAAAATAAAAAAATTGGTAGCACTAAACCAAAGATGGTGGGAAACCACCTGGTTCTCCCCCATCGATGGTAAAACTATTCAACATAAGTCATAGACCATTGATGATTTTGAATCATCAATGGTCGATGGCAATCCCTAGCTGGGTTGCTTTTGCCATGTGTAGGTTTCCCATTGGTTAGTTAGGTTGTCAATCTTTGCTGGGTTGCTGTTGCCATATGTAGGTTTCCCATTGGTCATTGCTGGGTTGTTGTTGCCATGGTTACAGTTCCTGTTTAAGTTGCTGTTAATTTGAAAAGAGTATAGCTGCATGTTCTTTGCTTTGTGTTTTCTACTTTAAACTTTGCACGTCTGTACTGTTTGACATCAGGAATTAAGCAATTCATTTTGTGCACAGAATTTTTTTCCTATCAACCCTTGAGTGCTACGTGAGGTTAAACAGTTAATAATGCAAATTAATTCTAGCAGAATTAAGATGTTGCTGTGTTAGCCATAATCTAATGTTGTTTCAGGGTTCTTATGTGTGGGTGTTTATGTAGTAATCCAGGGCTCTAGACGTGGAGTAATGTATATGGGTTTTATTGGTTCAGAATGATTGGCTGGTAAGTTTTGTGACCGGAGGGTTGTGTCTGGAATGCTAACATGTCTAAGATTTGTAGCATGCCTAAGAATCAGGGGTGTATACTATTTGCATATAAATCGATCTTATACACATTGCACCAGGTAGCCCCCAATACACATTGCACCAGCTAGCGCCTCTTATATACATTACATGAGGTAGCCGCTTATACACACTGCACCAGGCAGCCCCTTATACCTATTGCACCAGGTAATACCCCTCTATAGATAGAGAGAGTGTGTTTGTGTGCTGCTATCTCTGTCCCCCTCACTCACTATCTGGCACTGGCAGTACTAGAAGCTCCCGGCTCTCCTACCTCATTTCCTCCACCCAGCTCCACGTGAGTAGCACGATGGGCGTGGCCAGCTGGAGGCGCGGTGGGGGGAGGCAGCAAGAGGTATCCAGCCTGGTGTGGGCAGCAGACAGGTGCACACAATACTTTATGCTGGTGGGGTGACTGCGGCCACGCCCTCAGGCCACAGTGTCCCGGTGACCACCCTGCTAGCCTGCACTCAAAACCTCCACTGTGAGGTGTCTACACTGCACATGCTGCACCCATTTTTTAAATAATTACCCATCCGGAATCCCACCCCGATGGCAGAAGCGCTGCAGAAATCACTTGGAAAATCGTTGCGGCACCCTTTTTCCAGATCTGCTGATGCGTATTGGGGTCAGAGCACTCTAATGCTCAGACTCTCTACAACTGTCTAACAGAGAAGAGGGGGCTCGGATGGAGGAGGCTGCACATAGGCCTCCTCTCTTAAAATTCCCAGTGCCCCCCCCCCCCTCCCCTGTATTTTTCAGCCTCATCATCTTCTGTTTGCTCAGCACATCCTCTTGTGTTTCCCGGCCCCATGTCTTATATCCACCCCTCCATGCTACTTCATCTGACTCATGTCTCCAAAGCCCACAATTACCTCGTACTGCATGCTGAGGCTGCTTCACCATCTTTGCTGGTTGCTCAGATCCTCCTGTCCAGCGGTTCAATGTCATAATAAACTTTTTGTGCCACCTGCTATATATATATATATATATATATATATATAGAGAGAGAGAGAGAGAGAGAGAAATCCCTCCCATACAAATCATGCATTTGCCCCAGCACGGTGTACAGAAAATACTGACCCTGTTTGGTGTGACAGAAGCATACGCCCACTGACAGAACAGCAATGATGAACACTCCAGCCATACAGAGACGTAAGAACCAGGAGACACTGTAACCATAATGTGAAGTCATTACAGCTAAAAAAACAGAAAAAAAAGATGTTTTACAGGTTTAGTTCTCAGATAATACAAACCAGCAAAATAAACTGACAAACTGGTAGCCACTCATGACCTTTTAATTTCAAACTCCCTGCACCTACTAGCCATTACTGAAACCTGTATTACTCCCTCTGACACTACTTCTTCTGCTGCTCTCTCTGTTGGGGGCCTCACATTCACACACACTACCATGGGGGTGGTATTGGGTTACTTTTACCTTGTAGTTACTCCTACCAACTCATACCCTGAGAACCGTCCCTTACATTCTCTACATTTGATGTCCATGCTATAAGCCTCTTCCAACCAGTCCATCTTAGAGTAGCTGTCATTTACCATCCCCCTGGCATTGCTCCAAATACCTTGACAACATTGCTTCCTGGCTTCCTCACTTCCTCTCTTTTGACATTCCCACCATTATCCTAGGCGATTTCAACATCTTTATCGATATCCCCACAAAATCCCATGCCTCTAAACTTCTTAACTTCACTTCTTTACTTGGTCTCTCTCAGTGGACCTGCTCATCCTTTCATGTGAAAGGGAGCTCACTGGATCTGGTCTTCACTCACCGTTGTGATATTTCTGATTTCTCAAACTCCCCATGTCCCCTCTCTGTCCACCACCTGCTCTCATTTAACCTAATTCTCTCTGCTTCCCCATCTCTACCTCCTAAGGCTACCATCACTAAGCGAAACATTGAGGCTATTGACATCACATTCCTATCCTCCCTGTTTGACTCAATTCTCTCTCCTATTCTCTCTCTCTCATGCCCTGAACAAGCCACTTCCCTATACAATGCATACCTTACTTCTACCCTTGACTCTGTCGCTCCACCAACCACTATTAACCCTTGCAAATTAACACCTCAACCCTGGCACACCAAATGCATCAGATATCTGCAAAAATGCTCACATAGTGCTGAGTGACACTGGAGGAAATCACACTCTAAAGCAGACTTCCTCCATTTCACACTTTTTTTCTCATCCTTCAGTGCTGCCCTTTCCCTTGCTAGACAATCATACTTTAAGAATCTCATCTCCTCCCAGTCTTCCAACCCCTGGCACCTCTTTGCCACTCTTAACCCACTCCTCTGCCCACTTCCACTATGTCTCCCCTCCTTGCTCTCTGCTCTTGACTTTGCCACTTACTTTACATCCAGAATTGACTCCATATGTCAGGACATCACATCACATCAGACCATCAGCAACCAGCCGCTTACCTTCCCTTTCCACCCCTCCCCATCCCTCTCACCAACTCTGACATCTTTCTCCTATATATCTGGAGTGGAAATCATGGCCCTCATCCATTTCTTCCCCATTACCACCTCCCCACTTTACCCTATCCCCTCCCACATCCTCCACTAGCTCTATACTTCTGCCTGTTCTCATATTTCCCACCTTCTCAATCTCTCCCTCTCATCAGGCACTGTCCCCTATGCCTTCAAGCATGCACTCGTCTCTCCTATTCCTAAAAAACCTACCCTTGATCCAAACACTCTCTCCAACTACTGACCTATCTGTCTCCTCCCTTTTGCCTCCAAACTCCTTGAGCATATTGTATACAACCGCCTTACTTCCTTTCTTTCCTCACACTCAATGCTTGACCCATTCCAGTCTGGCTTCCGCCCTCTTCACTACACTGAAACTGCCTTCATAAAAGTCTGCTATGACCTCCATGCTGCTAAATCTAAGGGTCACAACTCTATACTTAATCTTCTTGGCCTCTCTGCTGCTTTTGACACTGTGGACCACCCTTTCCTTCTGCAAATCCTTCACTCCATTGGTCTTCATAATACCACCCTTTCCTGGATGTCTTCCTACCTCTCTGACCATTCATTCTCTGTCTCCTCTCATGACTCCACCTCCACCTTGTCCCCCAAGGTTCTGTCCTTGGTCCTCTCCTTTTCTCTTTGTGTACGTCCTCATTAGGTGAGCTCATTAGTTCTTTTGACTTCCACAATCATCTCAGTAAAGTCATTTTTTCTCAATTTTCCCCTAAACCTCCCTCCCTCCAGTTTCATTGCATGTCCTCAGGTTCTAATACATCCCTTCATTTGAAGAATGTTTCCCTCCTGGACCTTGTTAAAATCCTTGATATATTTAAAAGTTTCTATCATGTCCCCGTACTCCCTTCTCTGCTCCAAACTATACAAATTGAGATTTTTAAGTCTTTATAGGTGATCTTGTCACACATCCCCAATGTTTTAATCTAGGGAGTGGAACACTTGTAGCCCCTAAAAAAAGTTGTAAGACAATGCATCCACATTGGCTAGTAGTGCCCTGGGTTGATGTTCCACTGTAAACATAAAGTCTTACAAGCATTCTGCCCTTTACTTACAAACATCCATTTTAATAGAGCATGATCAGTCACTAGTTTAAACCGTCTACCCAAGAAGTAATACCTCAAGTTGTCAAATTCCCACTTAATGGCCAAAGCCTCTTTTTCTACAATAGCATACCACTTCTCATGTTCATTAAGTTTTCTACTCAAATAAATAATGGGCTATTCCTCCCGATCTTGGTTTTGGGACAACACGGCACCTACCCTTACATCTGAAGCATCAATCTGAACCACAACATTTTTAGAAAAGTTGGGTGTTATCACCTGATTGTATACATAGAGACACTTTTAATGCCCTTTTAATTCCATTTCACCATATTTGATTGTTTACCTTTGGTATGGTCTGATAAAGGAACTGCAAGAAATTTAGGAATAAACCATCGCTAATACCAGGTGATACCAAAAAGACTCACCTGTTTTTTTAATTACTGGATGAGGCCAGTTTTGGAAAGCCTCAATTTTGTTTAGTTGGGGCTTATTCAGACCTCTACCTATGGTAAACCCCAAGTATTTAGCCTCTTTCATTGCTAAGCAGCATTTCTTTGGGTTGGCTGTTAGTGAGCATGCTGCTTGTATGCTCACTAAGTGAGTCTCCCAGTCTGGAATGTGGATAACCACATTATTCAGATAGGCAGTTGCATAAAACCTGTTAGTCTTTAAAATTCTATCCATTGCCTGTTGGAAGGTTGCTGAGATCCATGCAACCCAAAAGGCAACATCCTATACTTAAACAGCCCTTCTAGAACAGAGAAAGCTGTTTTCTCTTTCACCCTGTTGGTGGTTATAATGGGATTTGCCAGTATCCTTTTATCAGGTCCAGTGTGGTGAGATATCTGGCTGTTCCTAACCTTTCTGTCAACTCATCCACATTGAACATTGGGGACGAATCAAACTTGGACACTGTGTTTAACTTATGAATATCATTGCAGAAGTGTAGGCTGCCATCTGGTATAGAATTAGAACTTTGGGGCTGGTCCATTCACTGGTAGACTCCTCAATGATACCAAGCTCTAGAATATTCTTAATCTCTTTAGACACGGCCTTTTGCTGTGCTTCAGAAATTTTATATGGCTTTATGTTGACCTTGACCCCTGGAATTGTGACTGTCATGCTTTATTATGGTCGTTTCGCTGGGTAGCGCTGAGAGCACATACCTGTTCCTAATGAGGAATCCCTAATGGCCCCTATACACAGGTCTGACTTGTCCAAATGACAAGTTGACCCAATTTCCTTTGAAGCTCCCCGGCAGCTCCCCGAGAGGGCTTCATTTGATTTGGCACTTGATGTGCCATTTTTTACATGCAATAAATCGCATGCAATTTATCGCATGCAAATGACTCCCAGGGAGCTACCAGCGGGGAACAGGCTCCTGTTTCGGCAGGAGGTAGATTTCAAAACTCCTAGTCCAATTAATGCTCAGCCGTTGTTTGGCTGAGAGAGCTCTCTCAGCCAATCAGTGGCTGCCCATTCATTGGAACAGGAGTTTTGAAATTTCCTCCCTCTCGCCACTACCACAGCCTCTCTTTCCGGCAGGGAGAGGATTGGTGGGGTCACGGAGGTGAAGAACAGGGAGAGTGCCTCTCCTGGCCAGTGCTTTCCCGGTCTGAAGACTTTAGTTGTGTGCCTGCAGCCTGCTGGAACACGCCTACGGTCCTGATCAGATGCGATACATCACAAGTGCTAAAAAGCACCTGCGATGTGTCACTGATGCATTCGATTCCGATAGATCATATGTGCTGCAGGCTCTGATCCGATGCGCACAAGAACACGAATCCAATCAGATGTCAAGCACATCCAATTTGGCCTGTTTTCATCCGTCTTATCGGACCGATCCGTTTGACTCTGATGAAAACAGGTAAAATCGGACCTGTGTATGGGGGCCTTAAGCCTCATGTTTTTGAGTAGCTGACAGTGTTTATGACACCTTTGCTTCAGGAACAGTGGGATTGAAGTTACTGGTGGGCAAGGTTCAGCTGACAGGGATAATGTATCCTTCCAGGGTTTAATTAGGTTAACATGGTAAATTAGTTCAGCCTTCATTTTGTCTGGTTGGTACTGTATACTTTAAAATTAACCTCATTCACTTTCTCCCTGATCTCAAATGGACTTTGCCATTTAGCCAAAAACTTGCTTTCTACTGTTGGTATCAAACCAAGAACTTTATCCCCAGGGTCAAATGTACATCTATGGGGATTCCGATTATATACCCTCTGTTGAGTTTGATGGGCCTGCTCCATATATGTTCCCTGACAATGGGCACCATGACTGCAATTCTGTCCTACATCTGGGATACATGTTCATTCACACTTTTGTAGGTTGTGGGCTGCCCTTCCCATGTCTCTTTAGCAACATCTTGCAACCTCATGGGATGTCTCCCACACACCAGATCAAAAGGAGAGAATCCTGTAAATACTTCTCTAACAGCCAACATCAAATATGCAATAAGTAATCCCAGTTTGTTCCATCCTTATCAACAACCTTTTCAGCAAACTTTTTAATTAAGGTTTTGTTGAACCTCTCTACCAACCCATCAGTTTGGGGATGATAAATTGAGGTTCTAAGGTTAGTAACTTTAAACAATTTGCATAATTCCTTTTTAATTCTAGACATACAGGGGTCTGTCAAAATATCTTTTGGTATTTCCACCTTACTAAAAACATGCAACAGCTCTCTAGCTATTGTCTTGGTTGACATATTACACAATGGGATTACCTCATGATATCGATTAGCATAATCCACTGTTATGAGAATATACTGATGACCCTGAGCAGACTGTAACAAGGGTCCAACCAGATCCATGGCTATCCTGTCAAATGTGAACTCTATAACAGGCATGAGCACAAAGGCATATTTTGAAATGGGGTCTGGGTGCATAATGCTGGCATTTTGGGCAGGAAGAACAATATTCAGACACATCTATATATACCCAGGGCCAAAAGTACTGCTGCCCCTAAGTGTCCTGCTGTGATGTGACCATAAGATAGGTTCATTATGGTACTCCTATACAGCTGGGGAACCACAAGCCATACAACCACATACTCTCCCATTTTTGTCACTTGGTACATTGTAGAGGTCCATGTGTGGGTACATAAGCCTATTATCAGGATCTACTGGTTCCTCATTGATAACTTTGACATTTTCTCTGGCTCTTATCAAGGTGTGGGCCCTTAACTGTTCTGATGCAGACAGATCCATTCTCACTTCAAGATGAGGTATACTTTCAGACCATCTATAGTTTCTCCATCCCCTGAAGGAGGTACCTTATTATCTACTACTTCCCCAGCCATACTATTAAAGTGACATGGGTGTGTGGGTTTCGAGATCACACCTATGGCCAGAATATCACCAGGACAATTTACTGGTTTTATACCATTCACACCTGTGACCATACAGGATTCCCATAATTTCCAAAAGTGAAGAAAGTCTCTCCATATTATAGCATCATGCACTAAGGAAGGGACCACTCCCACAGTAACAATAGCTGAACCACAAGGGGTCTCAATATTTACTTCAGCAGTATTATAATGTGAGTTATCACCATGTATGCCAGTTACAACAACAGTTGTTCACTGGAACTTTAAAGCATTTACTAACCCATCTTTCACAAGGGTGATTAAGCTTCCCATGTCTAACAATGCCACATGGTTACTATGCATAAAAAAAATCACATATTTGTTTTTTTGGGCTCAGATATTCAACAACATTTAAAAACAGCATCACATTGCATGGGTTCTTAAACACCTGGGCAGTTAGTAACAACATGACCTGGCATACCACACTTAAAACATTTAATCATATGACTGTCAAGTCTTTAAAGTGGTTGAGACCTTCCTAGCCCCACTGGCCCATCTTTGGACTGATCACTCAAAGTCTCTTCATTTTTTTAGTACTCTTAACCACTCAGGTCCCTTTTCCCATGGAACAGTCTTACCGGGTTTTACAGGAGTGCACTGGATCTAGGAGCCTCTGCAGTAAAGACAGTAGTTCCTTTCCTACCAAATACCTTTCCACCATCTCCACAAGCTGCTTAGCTGTCTTAGAATCCCCATGGCTCAACCACTTTCACAAAGCCAATGGCAGGGTCCTCAACTGCTGGTCCATGACAACTCTTTCCACCATCTGCGGTCCAGGTAATGTATCTGGATGTAACCATTTTTTTGGTCAAGTGTATGAGGTTGTACATTAGTGATCTGGAAGGTTTGTCCATGTAGTAAACCAATGATGCACATGTTGCACTCAGACCAACAGGGTAACTCCCAGGTGAGTCAGAATGTCTGTTTTTAGTTTTTCATATTTCAAAGCATCTGCAATGCTTAAATCAAAATAAGCTTTTTTTTAGGCTTGCCTGATAAAAAGGGTGCCAGGAGGCTAGCACACTGTCCTTTAGTCCAACTCTCCCACTCAGCTGTCCTCTCAAATGTGGTCAGATATGCCTCCACATAATCAATCTCTGTAATTTTTTGAAGGGAATGACTAGCCTGTATAGAGTTGTAACTGGTTAGGATATATGGGGAAGCATTTACAGGCCGTGCTGTATGATGCTCTTTAAGTATCTCATGGTCCTGGTGCTGTTGCCTCCGTATCTCCTCAACCTACAATTGATGTTGCTTGGTGGCTATTTGCTGGACCCTGCTGACTTCCTGCTGTGTTGCTGTCACTTGTGGCAAAGTCTTAATTTCATGCACCCATGTTGTCTGTTTTTTCCAGCAATTTTGTAGCCACTTTTACCCAGGACATGTACCAGTACTGGTTTCCAAAAAGGGTGGGTCTAGCCCTTTAACCGTACAGGTTTCCACAATCATGTAGACAAAGCACCACTTGGACTTGCTTCTCTGTGTGAGCCACCATAGCTCCCACCATGTCACACTGTGAAAAATACTCTGCTTCAGTCTAGGCAGACACAGACATTGCTGTCTGCAAAGCTCTCAAAGCTACTCCTCCCTTCATTTATGTGCAGATCATGCTTGCATCCTCCACCATGTTCTAACATGGTCGGGGGAACAGGTACCATCTCCTGGGGTAGATGGCAGGATGCAGGAGCTGAGAGATCAAACAAGTCCATTGGTTTGATGCAACTGGCCTCAACCAGTTTTATTTTTGCAGATATACAGGATAGTCCTAACTCACATAAAAAACAATACAAGAAGATTTTTCCAGGCACAGATCACTGGATTTCTAAAGAAGGTTTCTATCACAGAGACTCCATAGTCTCTCCTTTTCCCCAAGCAGTATGAGAGAGTAATGATCAGGCTGACACACCCATACAACTGAAAGCCCTAATTAGCCTTCTGTAATGCTGACAGCCCACAGACCCAAACAGAACCTGAGTGGTTGTAGAACCCACCCTCTCTTCTCACATCCAACCCCAGGACCCTAATGCGGTTCTTTCCAAAAGCCAAAAGATCTTAGTTGGCATTGGCCGTTTTCATGGCTAATTTTTTTGATTCACATTCAGGAATTTACTAAGTTCCCGTGTTTCTGAAATATGTGTTTTCTGATGTCATAAGAATTCGCAATCCAGAGCCGTGTTTTATGGGAGCATTTGTTAAACTCTATTCATATTTTGCAAGTATGGACGCACTCAGAGAAATATGGCAGTTCACAGAAGTAAATTTAGACTATGGGGTATATTTACTAAGGTCCCGATTTTGACAGAGATGCCGTTTTTTCTTCAAAGTGTCATCTCGGTCATTTACTAAACTCAAATCACGGCAGTGATGAGGGCATACGTATTTTTTTGGAAGTCAAAGTAAAAAAATACGAATGAATACACCATCGGTCAAAATGCGGCTGTTTAAGTATGAATCTCGGTCATTTACTAAGAAGTGCAAAGCAAAAAAAAAAAAAACACTGGCGTGAAAAATTACAACTCGTAAAAAAGGGCTAAAAAAAACCAGACCTGCTTTATTGATCCGTGATTGGATATCAGTGGGAAGGGGTGGGAAAGTGTTAATTTTCCCCAAAAAAAAATGCGTGGGGTCCCCCCTCCTAAGCATAACCAGCCTCGGGCTCTTTGAGCCGATCCTGGTTGCAGAAATATGGGGAAAAAAGTGACAGGGGTTCCCCCATATTTAAGCAACCAGCATCGGGCTCTGCGCCTGGTCCTGGTTCCAAAAATACGGGGGACAAAAAGCGTAGGGGTCCCCCGTATTTTTAAAACCAGCACCGGGCTCCACTAGCTGGACAGATAATGCCACAGCCGGGGGTCACTTTTATACAGTGCCCTGCGGCCGTGGCATCAAATATCCAACTAGTCACCCCAACGTGGCGCTCCCTGATTGGCTGAAGAAACCTACTTAGACATAAGTCAGAGGGGGTTTCTGGCAGTCGGGGAAAGGGGACCCATGTGAAAACATGGGTCCCCTTTCAGTGCGAGGATCGGGTGTCCGTTTTTTTATTTTTATCAAGTACGTGGATTACAACTGGATTATCCGAGGACCGATCTACACTGGATTTGGTGAGTATAATTTATTCAACAGGTACACCATGGATTCTACTGGACAAGAGGACCGACCTGCGTGGGGACATAGGTAAGTATGTATGTATGTTGGTGTGGATGGATGCATTAAAGTTTTACTATCAAGGTGTGTGTGTAATGTCTTTTTTTGGGTATTTTTTTAGTAGTAGTACTACAGGTACCAGTGGGCCCGTTTTTCCGCCGCATGCTGGTACTTGTGGTTCACCAAGTACCAGCATGCGGGGGAGGCTTGCTGGGCCTTGTAGTACTGCTACTAAAAACAATATCTTACACTTTTCAAAAAAGGCTATCCTCACAGTTCGACCACCTCACAGTTCGCAATATTGTTTTCATCCATTTTAGGCCAAAGGTTGCAGCGTGCTGGCTGGCCACTAACTGACACAGCAGAGGCACAAACATGCAGCAGCTTACAGCACATCCGTGAAACATAATAATAATAATAATAATAACAATAATCATCATCATTTTATTTATATAGTGCTCTTTCTCCGGCAGGACTCAAGGTGCTTTACAGACTTCAAAAACAATGCACATTGGCCCTCATTCCGAGTTGTTCGCTCGCAAGCTGCTTTTAGCAGATTTACTCATGCTAAGTCGCCGCCTACTGGGAGTGAATCTTAGCTTCTTAAAATTGCGACCGACGTATTCGCAGTATTGCGATTAGACCTCTCTTAGCAGTTTCTGAGTAGCTTCAGACTTACTCGGCATCTGCGATCAGTTCAGTGCTTGTCGTTCCTGGTTTGACGTCACAAACACACCCAGTGTTCGCCCAGACACTCCTCCGTTTCTCCAGCCACTCCCGCGTTTTTCCCAGAAACGGTAGCGTTTTTCCGCACACACCCATAAAACGGGCAGTTTCCTCCCAGTAACACCCACTTCCTGTCAATCACATTACGATCACCAGAACGATGAAAAAGCCGTGAGTAAAATACCTAACTGCATAGAAAATTTACTTGGCGCAGTCGCAGTGCGGACATTGCGCATGCGCAATAAGCGGAAAATCGCTGCGATGCGAAGAAAAATACAGAGCGAACAACTCGGAATGACCACCATAATACAGAAGAATTATGTGATACAGCAATAAACAAGACACAGACAGACTGCGTAGGTCACGAATGTGCCCGAGACAGCATAAACTCACCGGCAAGGCATGAGGCACGTCTCTTAATGCATCACTCTGGCACGGAAGGGGTTACAGTTTTTGTGGGAGGAATGTAAGGGAAACTGCCTGGAGTGTGATTGGCTGGATTTTGTATAGGGGCTGGTCTGACATACATATAGTCTTCAGACTTAGGACAGCCTACCTCTTTCCTGGGTTTTTCCATAACAGACTGCAAGTACTTGGTTTATATTACCTATTTATTTTCCTTACTTCATCTCATTTTCTACCTCTCTTTCCCCCTTGTGCTTTTCCTATTCTTCCTTCTAATCCCCTGTTGTCCCCTCTTTCTGCATCTTTCTCTGCCTTCCTTTAATTACACATGCGGGGCCAGAGCAGTCATCTATTCCCCAGTGCACATATCGGCATGGCAGTTTTCTCTGCCAACTGTATTGTGCTGGCTGCCGGACCCGGGTGCAGCGCGCCCCCCCCCCCCCCCCGCCCAGCTCAGGGACTCTGCTGAGGTCCTGCCGGCCCGGGGTGGGTCTGCTGCTGCTGCAATGCGGGAGACCCAGGGCGTGCGCGGCCGGGCTCGGCCGCCCGCCCGTGCTCTCTTCCGTCCGCGCTCTATGCCTCCGTCCCCGCTGCTGGCTGCGGCTGGGGATGGAGCGCCGGGGGTCCGGGGGCGGCTACTGCGGCCAGCCGGAAACACACTGATTTGCGCGTCCCGGCACCCCGTGGCGGATGGCGGCCGCGCGAGTCACGTGGGGCCGGGACAGCGATCCCGCCCTGCCGCTCGCCGGCTCTCTGCCGCCGGGGGGGCAGCCCCCATATTTCCTCTGTCAGGGTGGCTATAATGCCAAGCTCCAGCGGGCGGGGCGCGCGGCTGCCGGACGTTTTGGGTCCGTGCGGCGCGCGCGTGCTGCAGATCCTTAGGTCACCTGGGGAGCCCATATGAGACCTGCCCCCGCTCGTGCACATTATAACATACGGGCGCCGGTACGGGCGGCGCTCTCCCGCGACAGGGCGGTGCGACGCTCCCACTCTTCCGCCGGGGTCGCGTCTCGTCCGCCCACGGTGGGACGGGCCTCCTGGCCTCGGCGGTGCGACACGCCCGCTCTTCAGTTGTGTATGGCCTGTTGCCTCCGACGGACCTTGCAGGGCTCCGGTACAGGCGGCGCTCTCCCGCGACAGGGCAGTGCAACGCGCCCGCTCTTCAGCTGTGTATAGCCTGTTGCCTCCGATGGACCATTCAGAGGCCATCGGCCGGGGTCACATCTCGTCCGCCTGCAGTGGGACGGGCCTCCTGGCCTCTCCTGCCGTGGCTGGACCCGTGGTGCCAGACTCTCCCGGACTTGCTCGCGCTGCGCTTAGTACTGCCGCCAAACCTGGCCGTGTGGCCCCTGCCGGTCACGGGCCGGGGCCCAGGATGCTGGTCTCTCACCCCATACGGGGTCGGCATGTGCAGGCGGGTGGCACAAGGTCTGTCCCCGCATCCAGCCTGCTTCTTCTATGCTGCTGCGGACACCCCTCCGTCACATGTGGCGCTGCCCCCCCCCTTCTGGCGGTGACGCCGATCCGGGATCTCATCCTGAGGCCAAAGCTCGGGATAGGAGGGGGTCGCTGCACAGGCGGTTAAGGCAGGATTTATTGCAGCAGGATGGCTATGCATGATATCCGACAGTGAGGGATCTTCCGGGTCCTTGCTTCCCACGGGGGGTTTGCGAACCTCCCCTGGGGCACGCGTCTCACGTGTCGGGTCTGATGTTAGAGCGCCGGCAACAGCGGCTGCCCCCTTGGTAGACGCCACCGTCTTGTCTGCCATTCTGCCACTGTCGTGGCGGCGGTGGCTCCCTGGTTATCCTCCGCACCCGGGGGGTCAGGGGCAGGCCACTGCTTCTTCGGCGGATAGCACTGCACGATTTCTTATGTCGCTCCCAGTGGTACCGCCAGCCCTACATGCGGCGGCTCCAGGGCCGGTGGGGTGGGGGGGGGGCAATGCCTCTTTTGTCTCCCCAGCCGTGGACGTCGGGACAAAAATGGAGTTAGTCGGTGTCTCAACAAGTCGTCCGGCGGGTGCTGGTATGGACAGGTTCCCTCTCGTGTGGGTGAGTCTTCATCGGACCCTGACTGGTCCAAGGGGAGCGCGCTTCACCCCGTAGCGGTTTTGGGGATCAAGTACTCAGTTCCCCTCCTCTTGCGGGGGCAGCAGTATGCGCAGGGTTTCCAGCGAGCACAGGTAGGCGCTGGTGTCGGGTCACGGACTCTTCCCTCGCCTCCATGTCCTCGGAGGGTGTGTCCTCCTCCGATAGCGGTTTGTACAGGGTCAAGCGTTGTCAACGGCATGAGCGCCGGTATTCATCCTCTTCCGCCTCGCAAGTGTCAGTGGAGTCGTACACCATTCACTGCGCCAACACGGCAGTGCAACGTGGGGTCCGGGACCGGATCCGTAAGGGCCTATACGTCAATATTTTTGCTCTTACTAGCGATAATCGTACGGCCTTGCTTTCAGCGAAGACATAGGTACAGGGTAGCAAGGGCGCTTTGCGCTCCTGCCCGAATTGGGTTATAGGCATGTTGATCTTCGCGGCGTGTTACTTACAGACACGCCCAGACGAACACATGCACATTGTACGCTTTCAGTTCCTTATACACGTCTGTACCATAAGTACAAAGGGTCGGCTTGGCGACGTCACGATGTGGGCTTCCGGCGCAAACCGCACGGGCGACGGATCCATACCTTCGGTCAATTGTATGTGGAATTGTGATCGGAGCATACGCAGGGTTCAGCCGACACTGAGTCGGCCGGTACAGTGTGACGATGGGCACAACGACCTTCCTCTCGTTCTGCCGGCTTTAAATGGGGTTAATAGAGCGCGGGGCATGGTATATGCTTCACTTTCTATAATGCCCAATGTGCCTAGGGTGGGCGATGTCGTTTGCGCCACTCCTGCATCAGATGTGGCGGAGGCTATGGGATCACGGCCTGCCCCAGACCTGGGGACCAGGGGGGAATTCCGTCCCGCAGACCCGTTAGAGCCGCGCTCCCGCGGCCCCAGGTGCTGGACACAGCCCGCACCCCACTTAGAATTCGGGCGCTTATACCCCGGCTGCGACGGTACCCACGGTCGGTGGTCGCCCAATTCTTACACTCGGGATTCGCTTCTGGCTTCACCTTGCCGATACATGGACTGTTGGGTCCCAGGGCTGGTTCGATCCTGCGTTTGGCCCGGGAGTTTCCGGAAGTGCTCCGGCAGGAGGTTGAGACTGTAGTGTCGTTGGGAAGGACGATAGGCCCTTTCCGGAAAACGTGGGCAGGAGGATAGGCCCCCCTTTTTGGAACCCCCCTTACCGGATTTGGTCTTGTGGAGATAGTGCCCAGGACGACCGCGGGTGAATTTAGGCTCCTCCGTAAATATGCTATCCCCGATTATCAGCGTAGAGTCATTTACCTGTCATTTGTTTCGGCCATAGCCACCATGAGGTCCTTTAGAACGGGGGCCGTGATGTATAACTTGGACATTCAGTCAGCATTTCGTCTTCTCCCTCTGCACCCTCTGGCCTTTCGGGTTATGGGTTTTTTATATTGGGCGATGGCTATTACATAGATCGGTTCCTCCCCATGGGTTTTTCTCTCTTTTGCGTATACTCCGAGGAATTCAGTTCTTTTCTCCATTGGTGCCTGGAGCAGGCGACTGCCGATCAGCGAATTTCACACGGCTTGAATGTTCCCCCTTTATCAGGCCACACGACTCAGATCGCTGCGCAAGCTTGTTGCGGAGGGCACTCGCCCTCTTCGCACACTTCGAGGTTCCGGCAGCGCCGGAGCGGCTTTTAGCGGCCCTCTGCATCTGTAGTTTATCTCGGTCACATTATTCGGTCGCCGGCCTCTGTAGGCTCCCAGTGGATAAGGTGTTCCGTCTTCACGTTGCCAGCCTTTATGCGCTTGCTGCGGGCATGCTTGCCTTCATACAGGCTCAACCCCCCTTTGGGCCTGTTTTAATTTTGCTTGCATGAAGGGAGCGGGCGACGGTGGGACTTCGACGCCCGCATCATTTTCTCAGATTGTCCCTCGAAATTCTGCGTATTTATGTACAAGGGATGAATTTCGTCTCTCGGCGTCTGTGTTGGGAGGGAGGCGGTCATGTCTGGCACCTCCCTGGAGCTTTTCACGGATGCCTCTGGCGCTGGCGATTGGCGAGCGCTGCACGACACACTTGCCGTTGCTGACATTTTTCCCATACTGGGCGCATTGTAGCTCTGGCGCTACGCCCTGGTAACGAGCAGGTGGTCTTCTGGTGCGACAATTTAGACGTGGTTTTTGCCATCATTAGGCAGAGGTCGTCATCCTTGCCGCTACTGCCGGTCTTCGCGCAGATGCTGGGTGTCCCGGCCGCACGCAACGAACTTCCTGATACCCTTTCTCGCGGCGACTGTCAGTGGTTTAGGCAGGTGGATCCTGCTGTTCTACTCCTAAGGGACTTCTGTCCTGCTTCTGTGTGCGGATTGGAGGATTTAGCCCACAGGTCTTTGGCTCCTAAAACTTTTGCGGCTTGTCTGGCCGCTTGGAAGCGGTGGAGTCGTTACCTTCTGGAGAGGGGCCATAGTGTTCTGACCCCTCTCAAGGCAGATGGCCCATAGTGGCACTGGATTCGGAATGTCGGGGATGGTGGCAGAAGGCCGATCCCTGATCATCTGGGCAGCCGGCCCTCAGGGATGGTGGCAGAAGGCCGGTCCCTGAACATCTGGGCAGCCGGCCGTCAGGGATGGTAGCAGAAGGCCAATCCCGGAACATCGGGACGACAGGCCCTCCAACATTTAGGATATTATTTCCATTATCGTTTTGAGATATTTCATTTTCAGGTGCTGTCTGTTGTCTACTAAGTGTGATAAATATTTCAACCGTCCCTTAGTTTGAGCTGGAGTTTGTTCATCCACATTTAGATTTAATGGGCCTTCCTTTCAGTCAATAAAAGCCGTTGACGTACGCCCCGACGGTTTGCAGTGTAGGATTCAGCACTCACGATACGAGGATACGGGGATACGAGGTTCGCCTCTTCATGGCGGCCCTTACCACGGTGCATTCAGGGTGGGTGAGCTGGTGTCCGTCTCCCGGACTTCTGCCTCGCCCATGCTGGCGGCTCACGTCGTCATACCCCCCGACGGTTTGTGGTGTAGGATTCAGCGCTCCAAGACTGACGTAGCCGGCAGGGGGCTGTGGGTTCGAGCGGGTCGGGCTCGTGTGCGAGGCATTTGTCCAGTTGCAGCGGCCCGGTCTTATTCGTCCGTACGGCCTCCAATGCCTCCCGGGTGGCTCGTCCATACTGACGGTTCCCCGTTGACCAGATATCTACTTCTGGTCGGTTTTGGGGCGTTGTATTTTGTACCTGGGTCTATATCCGGCCGACTATGGGACTCACTCTTTCCGCATCGGCGCTGCTTCAGCTGCTGCTGTGGCGGGTTGGTCCGAGGTCGACGTCCGGGCGCTGGGTAGGTGGAGGTCTGGTGCAGTCAGCCGCTATATCAGGCCTTTTCCTCCCAGTGTGCCCCTTTGAGGACTAACCGCTCGTCGCAATTGCACTTTGTGATTGCGGGGGCCTTGAGGAATTTTTGTTTTATCGTTGGTTTTAATTACGGTTTTTGCCGGCTAACGAAGTTTTGTGTTTTTGCCTCAAGTCAAATTGGGTGACCCCCCCCCCTTCCCCTCTACTTCCAGTTAGGGTTGCAGGTTAGGTTACCCATTTTCTTCATATAATTCATTTCTTAACCTCAGTAACACCCTTCTTTGCAGGCAGGCGGCTAGATCCGCATTTTTATATGGCTTGTCGGCCGTGGGTGGCAATTATCTGGTGCGCCGGGTCTTCAGGTCTTTTTAGTTTCATATTCTGTTTTCTTTAGTTTGAGTTGAGTGAGTTTTCTTCGTATTCTGCTTCCTTTAGTTGAGTTGAGTTTTCGGGTCAGGTGGCGGTGGCAGGTTGGTAACCTGGCAGTTGGCCGGTTTCTGAACGGTTATTTTAGTTTAACTTAAGGATTTTATCGTTAGTAAGTTCGGGTGAACTTTTAGGTAATCTTATAGTCTTATTATTAATTGATGGGCACCACCGTACCTGGTGGGCCCATATGATAGATCATAAACATGTGTGGATATCGGGGCCGGTGGCCCTATTTTTACCCCATAGGGGCGGAGCGTACCTCCGTCCCTACAACTGTTGGTGGGCAGGGGTAGTGGCAGAAGGTCGACCCCTGGCCTTGGATTTTTGGATTTCTGATGTCTGGGATGGAGGCAGGAGGCCGATCCCGGAACATCTGGGGCAGAAGGCCCCCTCACACATATGTTTTTATTGCTCAGGATGGAGGCAGGAGGCCAATCCCGGAACATCTGGGGCAGAAGGCCCCCTCACACACACATGTTTATTGCTCTATTTAGTCATATAATTTTGGATTACCCTTATTAAGTTGTTTATCATGCTTAACCGTTCTTCTCCCCGCCACCTTAGTTAGAGAGGGAAGTCTGCATTCTTAGTTTTAGTATTAATAGGCCTCCCTCTCAGTCAAAATAAAAAGCTGACCCCTTTCACGCCAATTACGGTTGTTGTGTTTTTATTTACTAAGATAAGTGTGCTTGAGTGGCGTGCGTATGCATCTGACGTGTGAAGTTTAATAAAAAAAAGAAAACCGAGAGTGCACAGTAAGAATAGTGCAGGATTGGTGTAGGCTTTTGGGTAAAAACTTCCACGGGGTGTGTATTCCACCCTCACAAGGTACCAGGTGAGGCAGCCATCTTGGGCGCACTGCGTAGGATTACTCTGGGTGGAATAGAATACCCCTAAAAGAGATTACACAAAATGGGGTGATTGCAGCATCCTAACGCTCAGAGTAGGGTCCCAACATAAACGTCAGGTCCATGTATTTTTCATTCCATCCACAAGCGCAGCAAATGAGGCAGCCATGTTGGCCACACAGCAAAAGTCACACTGTGGGAGGTGAGCCTGTCAAAGTCAAAAAATATTGAAGCACACACAAGTACAAACCGCACACCGATGGCCCCTGTGCGTGCACTCGTTCTGCTATGCATGCACATATCCGCAATTTGCGTAAAGTAGCTCCCCACGGCCATGCACCTTAGAGCGTGGTATGCGCATTTACGGTAGGGTTTATGTGCGCATGGAGGGCTATCCACACATTACATATTTAATCCAAATAGCGCATATTGTACATAGTATCAGAAAATTAGAACTGTTTAAATGATTCCAGAACGAAGGGATTCATCTTTACATGATAGGAGGGGACAGACAAAGGTTATAAGGTGATGTCTAGTATCCAGCTGTGGGGTATTTTAAGGGAAACATTCCGGTGTTGGTCTGCGGAAGATTGCATGTTCCTGTTGTTAGTTATGTGCAGAAGTAGAATATAGATATAAACTGCATTTACTGTATATTATGTATGCGGCGGGAATCCAGAGGAGACCACCCACAAGAGCAGTTAAGAAAGACATCGCCCACCTTTTCAAATCAACCTCTGACCTCTCCTGTACTGTAAGGATGCATCCTTGTGTGCAATGAACAAAGGGATTACAGTGTCCATTGTATTGCATTTGGAAGCATGGTATAAATAAAGCCTGTTGCAGGCCAGGTGCACAAGACTCTAAACGCTTTCAACCTGATTTGCGGAGGACAGTGACCGGGAAGCGCACGCGATTATTTTTCACGTATGTACATTGACTGTAGCGATTATTCTGTTGTAGATTTATCTTGTTAGCCTTGTAGTGTATATTTTGTACTGTTATCCCCTTTCAAATAACCCACTGTGGTGTTAGAGCCCAGCGGTTAACTACAAATAGGTGTTGTGTCTTCATTTCCCTGCTAGGGTGTAAAAGCGTATTACATTACCTAACTGTATAAGGTTTTAGAGTGTATTGATAAGGTGTGTACGCGCTGCGAGTACTTTGTACCGTCAGCGCGGCTTAAGGTTTAAAGTGTAAACATATCATTGCATAACTAAAAGGGTTTAAAATATATCAATTAGTGTGCGTAAGCGCTGCGTGTATTTTGTGCCCACAGCACGGCATTTGTACGTTAAGTACGTACACGATACGGGACTCTGTGTGTGTGAGCTACCGGCCGCAGCAGCTCCATGGTAAAAGTATGTTTTAAGGTATAGCTTTATGGTTTAAGATAATATTGACATTATCAAGCCATACTATGGCCAGATGCATATAAAGGAAAACTGATGTGTGTGTAGGAGTATGATATACCCAGCACAGAAAGAAGCATACCCTGCCCATGAAGGAACCATCCGAGGCAGCCATCTAGAGCGCACTGCGTAGGTTGCTTCTGGCGGGGTGTGCAATCAGTGGAGGTACACATTACAGGAACAACACCCAGTGGGGTGGAAGTATGCTGTAAGAAGGAAAAGAAGAAAAAAAAGAACTTATTTGCAGGAACCAATGGATGTAGGAAAACTGTAGTAACATTATTTAGCGAAAGTTATAAATGTCCTGGTCTAACGGGAGCAGTGCGGGTGGGTGTGAGAATGTGGGCAGCACACTAATGTCCATTGGAAATGATCCTGCTGAGCTTGGTCCTGGTGCGTACCCCCCTCAGTTCCCTGCTAAGCTTGAGGGGTAGGCCCAGGGACTGTCATGATGTTCTGAGACAGAGGGGTGGTAGGTGTTGGTCCTGGTGTTCTCATGGCAGAGGTGAGGAGAGGCCACATAATGGTCCTGAGTTGCAGTGTTTGTGGAAATAGTTTAATTAGAGATTCTAGGATAGTCCAAAGTAAAAATCTAGGCCCTCATTCCGAGTTGATCGGTCGCAAGGCGAATTTAGCAGAGTTACACACGCTAAGCCTACGCCTACTGGGAGTGTATCTTAGCTTCTTAAAATTGCGACCGAAGTATTCGCAATATTGCGATCACAAACTACTTAGCAGTTTTAGAGTAGCTCCACACTTACTCTGCCTGTGCGATCAGTTCAGTGCTTGTCGTTCCTGGTTTGACGTCACAAACACACCCAGCGTTCGCTCAGACACTCCCCCGTTTCTCCGGCCACTCCTGCGTTTTTTCCGGAAACGGTAGCGTTTTCATCCACACGCCCATAAAACGCCGTGTTTCAGCCCAGTAACACCCATTTCCTGTCAATCACACTACGATCGCCGGAGCGAAGAAAAAGCCGTGAGTAAAAATACTATCTTCATTGTAAAAATACTTGGCGCAGTCGCAGTGCGAATATTGCGCATGCGTACTAAGCGGAATTTCACTGCGATGCAATGAAAAATACCGAGCGATCAACTCGGAATGAGGGCCCTAATTCAAACTCCGGTGCTAACTTCATCCTTAAAATACATCCTTAACAAATGCATACTTCACAAATGCTTGCAGGCCAAGTCCTTAATTAAAATACAAGCAGCAGTATAAAGGAAGCTAGCATTTTACCTAGATGTGTTTAGAATCTTAAAAGCACTGTTACTGTATCTTCTACCCCATGCATCTGAATTGTGCACTGACTGGACACTATTTATTAAACCATTGTGTATTTATGTGTATGTGTTCTATGTAACGTGTGTATATATGTAATATAGTATGTGTGCATACACACACTCGTGTGGACATAGACAGAACCCCCCTGCAGTATTTGCTGCATATGCCCCTGCGTGGAGGAGGTGCCTAGATGGCTAACGTTCCTACCAATACATGTACAAGTCAGAAATAGTAATCAAACACTGCGGTTTAATTTTATTTACAGTGTCGTACAATACGGGTATGAGTCAGAAATAGTAATCAAACACTGCGGTGTAATTTTATTTACAGTGTCGTACAATACGGGTATGAGTCAGAAATAGTAATCAAACACTGCGGTTTGACTTCGCCAACATTGGTTGGCACCGGGCAGTGGCGAAACTATCACCAGTGCAAGCGGAGCCTTCCACTGGGGCCCGCCACTGTGAAGGGGCCCAAAGCCAGCGGCATGTAATACGTCAAAGTGACTCATTACATGCTGCCTGCCGCTGCGTGCTATGGGCTGCCGCAGAGGAGAAGAACACAGGGATGCAGCCATGAGGGGAAGGAGGGAGGGGGATGAAAGGGATCTTGGAGTTACTATTTCAGATGACTTAAAGGCAGGTAAGCAATGTAACACAGCAATGAGGAAGGCTAGTCAGATGCTTGGCTGCATTGGGAGAGGAATCAGCAGCAGAAAGAAAGAAGTAATAATGCCACTGTATAGGTCATTGGTACGGCCTCATCTAGAATACTGTATTCAGTTCTGGAGGCCATATCTTCAAAAGGATATTAATACATTAGAAACTGTACAAAGGAGGGCAACTAAAATGGTGCATGGCCTACATCACAAAACATACCCAGAAAGACTAAGAAATCTCAATATGTATAGTTTGGAGCAGAGAAGGGAAAGGGGGGACATGATAGAAACTTTCAAATATATCAAGGGTTTTAACAAAGTCCAGGAGGGAAACATTCTCCAAATGAAGAGAAGCAATAGGACACGAGGACATGCACTGAGACTGGAGGGGGGAGGTTCAGGGGAAATTTGCGGAAAAATTATTTCACAGAAAGGGTAGTGGACAAGTGGAGTAGCCTCCCATCAGAGGTGGTAGAGGGTAAGACAGTAGAGCAATTTAAACATGCATGGGATAGACATAAGGATATCCTTACAAAGAAATAAGGATCAAATAAGGTTAGTGATAAAAAATAATATAAAAAAAAGGGGCAGACTAGATGGGCCAAGTGGTTCTTATCTGCCGACAAATTCTATGTTTCTATGTTTCTGGAGGCACTGCTGCAGCTGTCCCTCTCCTTCCACATAGGCTGAGCGCTGCCGCTGAGAATGCTGGGATGCGTTTCCCTCATCACAGCGGTGGCGGACAGCCTATGTGGAAGGAAAGGGACAGCTGCAGCGGCGCCTCCACTAATTACACTGCGCTGCTGCGGCTCCCGAGTCCCCCTCCCTCCTCCTCCTTCTCCCCAGCCCGGGATCATCATCTGCCTGCACCGAGGAGCCTGACTGCCTGAGCCAGCGGGGAGAGAGTAAGTATTGTCTGTTCTATCTATCCGTAATGTGTAATAAGGGGATGCTGTCTGCCATAATGTATAAAAAGAGGATGCTGTCTGACGTAATGTGTAAAAAAGGGGATGTTGTCAGCCATAAAAGTCTAACAAGGGGATGCTGTCTGCCGTAATGTGTAGAAAAGGGGACGCTATCTGTCGTAATATGTTAAAAGGCACGCTGTCTGCCGTAATGTGTAAAAATGGGACGCTGTCTGCCGTTAAGTGTGTTAAAAAGGAGACTCTGTCTGCCGTAAAGTTTGATAAAAAGGGGACGCTGTCTGCCGTAGTGTGTTAAAAGGTGATGCTGTCTGCCGTAATTTGTGTTAGAAAGGGGACTCTGTCTGCCGTAATGTGTAAAAGGGGGACACTGTCTGACGTAATGTGTAAAAAAGGGGACGCTGTCATCCATAAAAAAACTGTAAAAAGGGGACGCTGTCTGACGTAATGTGTAAAAATGGGGATGCTCTCTGATGTAATGTGTAAATAAGGGGACGCTATCTGACGTAATGTGTAAAAAATCGGACGCTGCCAGCCATAAAAGTGTAAAAAGGGGATGCTGTCTGCCATAATGTGTAAAAAGGTGACTCTGTCTGCCATAATATGTAAAAAAAGGGACGCCGTCTGCCGTAATGTGTGAAAAGGGGATGCTTTCTGCTGTAATGTGTAAAAAAGGGGATGCTGTCTTCCGTAATGTGTAATAAGGGAATGCTGTCTGCCGTAAAAGTGTAAAAAGGGAACTGTCTGTCGTAATGTGTAAAAAAGGGACGCTGTCTGCCGTAATGTGTAAAAAGGGATGCTATTTGCCGTAATGTGTAAAAAAGGGGACGCTGTTTGCCATAAAGTGTGTTAAAAATGGGACACTGTCTGCCGTAAAGTGTGTTAAAAAGGAGACTCTGTCTGCCGTAATGTGTGTTAGAAAGGGGACTCTGTCTGACGTAATGTGTAAAAAGGGGGACGCTGTCTGCTGTAATGTGTAAAAAAGGGTACGCTGTCTGATGTAATGTGTAAAAAGGGGACGCTGTCTGACGTAATGTGTAAAAAAGGGTACGCTGTCTGACTAGATTGGCCGACAGGGGTACAGGGGAAACCACCAGTGGGCCCCAATGCCTTGGGGCCCACCTCCTGCTCTAAGGATCAAGTTCCAGACTGTTCACTTGAATTATACACTCTACATATGTTGCCTTATACTGGACTATGGTGTATTTTCTACAGTGCATTGCTTTTATTAATCAGTTATTAATCTTTGACATTATCATGCATGTAGCAGCTGAATTTACTTTATATATTTATGAAGGGGCCCAAAAGTTGCACTCGCTAATGGTTAGTCAAACCAATGAGGTGGCAGACCACACCCCCTCTGCAGACTGGCCACAACCCAAAAATGGGCCCCTACCTCTGCATTTCCCCGGTGGGCCCTACATGCCCCTGTCCAACACTGTCTGCTGTAATGTGTAAAAAGGGAATGCTGTCTGATGTAATGTGTAAAAAGGGGAGGCTGTCTGCCGTAATGTGTAAAAAAGGGGACGCTGTCTGCTGTAATGTGTAAAAAAGGGGATGCTGTCCTCCGTAATGTGTAATAAGGGGACGCTGTCTGCCGTAAAAGTGTAAAAAGGGGAACTGTCTGTCGTAATGTGTAAAAAAGGGATGCTGGCTGCCGTAATGTGTAAAAAGGGGATGAAATTTGCCATAATGTGAAAAAAAGGGGAAGCTGTCTGCTGTAATGTGTGTTAAAAATGGGACGCTGTCTACCGTAAAGTGTGTTAAAAAGGAGACTCTGTCTGCCGTAATGTATGTTAAAAAGGGACGCTGTCTGCAGTTATGTGTAAAAAGGGTACGCTGTCTGACGTAATGTGTAAAAAAGGGTACGCTGTCTGTCGTAATGTGTAAAAAGGGGATGCTGTCTGACATAATGTGTAAAAAAGGGTACGCTGTCTGACGTAATGTGCAAAAAGGGGACGCTGTCTGAAGTAATGTGTAAAAATGGGAGGCTGTATTGTATAAAAAAGGCAAATCTGTCTGCCATAATGTATAAAAAGGGGAATGCTGTCTGCTGTAATGTGTAAAAAGGGGATGCTGTCTGCCGTAATGTGTAAAAGGGGCTCTACCTGGTGTAGTGGCGCTACTGTGTGGCGTCATTTGAATAATGGAGACTAATGAGCACCGTAATATGAATTGGTATTATTTTGTGGCCAAACCCCTTCCCCATCATGCCATGCCCCTATATATTTTTACGTGCGCCTAAGGCGCGCACTGCCCCTGTTTTACATAGAGGTGGTGGGGGGGGGGTGCTGATGCCGTTTCTTGCACACATCGCTAAAATGTCTAGTTATGGCACTGTTGCTAGGTATCCATTTCCCTGGCCCTGAGCAGGTCCCCCTCACCAGATCCTCTCCAGCACAGTGCCCCAATTGCATCCAAATAATCCCCCCTCTCCACTATATATATATATATATATATATATATATATACATACATACACTGTTTAAAAAAATAAAGTGAACACTAAAACAAAACAATGTAACTCAAAGTCAATCACACTTCTGTGAAATCAAACTGTCCACTTAGGAAGCAACACTGATTGACAATCAATTTCACATGCTGTTGTGCAAATGGAATAGACAACAGGTGGAAATTATAGGCAATTAGCAAGACACCCCCAATAAAGGAGTTGTTCTGCAGGTGGTGACCACAGACCACTTCTCAGCTCCTATGCTTTCTGGATGATGTTTTGGTCACTTTTGAAAGCTGGCGGGGCTTTCACTCTAGTGGTAGCATGAGACGGAGTCTACAACCCACACAAGTGGCTCAGGTAGTGCAGCTCATCCAGGATGGCACATTAATGCGAGCTGTGGCAAGAAGGTTTGCTGTGTCTGTCAGCGTAGTGTCCAGAGCATGGAGGCGCTAACAGGAGACAGGCCAGTACATCAGGAGATGTGGAGGAGGCCGTAGGAGGGCAACAACCCAGCATCAGGACCGCTACCTCCGCCTTTGTGCAAGGAGGAGCAGGAGGAGCACTGCCAGAGCCCTGCAAGATGACCTCCAGCAAGCCACAAATGTGCATTTGTCTACTTAAACGATCAGAAACAGACTCCATGAGGGAGGTATGAGGGCCCAACGTCCACAGGTGGGGGTTGTGCTTACAGCCCAACACCGTGCAGGACGTTTGGCATTTGCCAGAGAACACCAAGATTGGCAAATTCGCCACTGGCGCCCTGTGCTCTTCACAGATGAAAGCAGGATCTCACTGAGCACATGTGACAGACGTGACAGAGTCTGGAGACACCAAGGAGAACGTTCTGCTGCCTGAAACATCCTCCAGCATGACCGGTTTGGCAGTGGATCAGTAATGGTGTGGGGTGGCATTTCTTTGGGGGGCCGCACAGCCCTCCGTGTGCTCGCCAGAGGTAGCCTGACTGCCATTAGGTACCGAGATGTGATCCTCAGACCCCTTGTAAGACTATATGCTGGTGCGGTTGGCCTGGGTTCCTCCTAATGCAAGACAATGCTAGACCTCTTGTGGCTGGAGTGTGTCAGCATGTCCAGGCGTTGTAGGGCGGTCATACAGGTACGTGGAGGACACACACACTACTGAGCCTCATTTTGACTTGTTTTAAGGACATTACATCAAAGTTGGATCAGCCTGTAGTGTGTTTTTCCACTTTAATTTTGAGGGTGACTCCAAATCCAGACCTCCATGGGTTAATAAATTTGATTTCCATTGATAATTTTTGTGTGATTTTGTTGTCAGCACATTCAAATTTGTAAAGAACAAAGTATTTAACAAGAATATTTCATTCATTCATTCAGATCTAGTATGTGTTATTTTAGTGTTCCCTTTATTTTTTTGAGCAGTATATATATATATATATATATATATATATATATACATACACACACACCTACACCTGTGTGGCCAGCAAACCCTTTTTTAAATAATATATCAATATCTATACATAATATATATATATATACATACATATACATACAACTTTTCGTTTGCTCACCTTGACAAAGGGGTGGGTTACACCCCGAAACGTTGGACTGCAAATTGTTACTATGACCGATTAAAAGCACTTTATTGCACCTTTGAATCAGACTCCGAGTGCCGCTGTATGGGATGGAACTGTTGCTTATACATACATATATATATATATATATATATATATATATTAAATGGGAGCATGGAAAGAATCCCTAATTTGGAGTTGGGGTTGAAGGGGTGGACTTGGACAAGATAAAATGGGTACCGAAGTAATTTTGTTGCACCTGGGCCCACCACTCGCTAGTTCCGCCACTGGGTACGGGTAAATATTCGCTATTTGGTACACACATTCAGTGCTAACTCCCAAAAAAAGCTGAGGATGTACTAAACAAAACAAGCCCAACTGATGGGAAATCGGTTGTGTTAGGACAGAGAGAGGGACGTACAAAGGAACCGGAGGTGTGCTAACTGCGTCACACAGTCCTCTCCATATGCTGGGAGGAGGCGTGGCTGTGGTCTGAGGATGTCCCAGCATGCTCAGCAGTGCACTGCCACGCCTCCTCCCACCGTTAGTAAGGAGATATGATTGTGTTATGTGTCTCCTCTCTGTATGCTGGAAGGAGGCGTGGCTGTGGTCTGAGGATGTCCCAGCATGCTCAGCAGTGCACTGCAACACCTCCTCCCAGTGTTACTGAGGAGATATGAATGTGTCATGTGTCTCTTCTCTGTATGCTGGGTGGAGGCATGGCTGTGGTTTGAGGATATCCAAGCATGCTCAGCAGTGCACTGCCACGCCTCCTTCCACCGTTAGTAATGAGATATGAAAGTGTTATGTGTCTCCTCTCTGTATGCTGGGTGGAGGCGTGGCTGTGGTCTGAGGATGTCCCAGCATGCTTAGCAGTGCACTGCCACGCCTCCTCCCAGCGTTAGTGAGGAGATATGAATTTGTTATGTGTCTCCTCTCTGTATGCTGGGTGGAGGCGTGGCTGTGGTCTGAGGATGTCCCAGCATGCTCAGCAGTTCACTGCCACACCTCACACCGTTAGTGAGGAGATATGAATGTGTCATGTGTCTCTTCTGTGTATGCTGGGAGGAGGCATTGCTGTGTACCGAGAATGTCCCAGCATGCTCAGCAGTGCACTGCCATGCCTCCTCCCACCGTTAGTGAGGAGATTTGAATGTGTCATGTGTCTCTTCTATGTATGCTGGGAGGAGGCATGGCTGTGGTCTGAGGATGTCCCAGCATGCTTAGCAATGCACTGACACGCCTCCTCCGAACGTTACTGAGGAGATATGAATCTCTCTGTATGCTGGGTGGAGGTGTGGCTGTATACTGAGGATGTTCCAGCAAGCTTAGCAGTGCACTGCCACGCCTTCTCCCAGCGTTAGTGAGCATTGCACAGTATTGCACTGCAAATTACAAAACAATGATAGCCTTCCTACAAAATCACTGTTGGTTTATCAACTGGAAACGTCCTCACTTATACTGTCCCAAAGGATGATACTTCTGGGAGCCTTGCTAGACAAAATCAACAACTGTTTCTACCAATGAGCAATATATTGAAACTATGGGACAAAATACCACGGTTACTTTACCATCCTCAGGTGTCAATTGACTTGGCCATGCAAGTCCTCGGCCTGATGGTATCGACATTTGACATGGTAGAATTTGCCCAATTTCACTCTCACCCTTTACAAACGTTGATACTAGCCATATGGAATGGCCAGCCTCATCAGATCAAATGGCAGATAATAACCCTGACTCTGGTGGTTCACCTATCAATAACTTGGTGGCTCCACATCAATCACCTGGAACCCAAATTGGGTGCTTCTTACTACAAATGCCAGCCTTCATGGTTGAGGAGCTGTAACCAAGCAACACTCGTTTCAAGGGAGATGGAGCGGGCAGAGTCTCAGTTACCAATCAATGTACTGGAATTCAGGGCAGTATACAAAGCATTGACACTGGCATGCAGCTTTCTCCAAGGCAGGTCTGTGCAATTCAATCTGACAATGCCACAACGGTAGCATATACTGTAGTAATCACCAAGGCGGCACTCACAACAGAAGTACAATGCAAGAGGTAAGAAAAATACTAAAGTGTGCCGAACATCATCTTCCAGCCATATCAGTAGGGTTCATACCAGGTCACCTCTACTGGGAAGCAGACTTCCTCAGTCATCAGGATGTGCACATGGGTGAATGGGCTATCCACCCAGAAGTGTTCCAACTACAACTGGATAGGAGGGGCAAGCCAGACGTGGATCTGATGGCATCATGTCACAATTATAAGGCCCCAGTATACGTATCCAGGTCACAGGATCGGTAAGCAGTATTCATGGATGCTCTAGCAGTACAATGGCCCTTTCATCTACCATACATAGTTTCCCCAATATACCTTCTGCCAAGGGTAATAAGGAAATTCAAACAAGAATGAGGAAACCTCATTCTGATAGCCCCAGCGTGGCCCAGATGACACTTGTTCTCTGACCCACAGAACCTTTCAGTAGGGCAACCCCTTCAACGTTCTCAGCGACAGGACCTTCTATTTCAAGGGACATGTCTACATCTGGACCTGAACTGTCTGTCTTTGATGGCATGGCTCTTGAATCATCCATTTTAAGTGTAAAAGGATTTTCAACTACTGTAATTCAAACAATGCTTAAGGCATGCAAGCCTGTTTCAGCACATATTTGTTATAAAGTATGGCATACCTATTTCACATGTTGCGCTTCTAAGCTCTTTGATACAACTATATTTAAAGTATCAAGAAAACTGAGTTTTCATCAAAGAGGATTGAAACTAGGATTAGGCCTTGCTTCTCTGAAAGTACACATTTCTGCCCTATCAGTCTGGTTTCAGAGAATAAATTGTTACACTACCGGATATACTTACTTTTATTCAAGGGTTTTTATGAACATGTACAACCTCCATATGTGCCCCTGGTAGCTCTATGGGATCTCTCTGTAGTATTGGAGGCATTTCAAGAGCCCCTTTTGAACCCTTACAGTCAGTGGACCTCAACTGGTTGACGGCTAAGACAGTATTTTTGCTGACTATTGCTTCTGCCAGGAGGGTGTCAATCTTAAAAGCTGTCTCCTGTCATCCACCTTTCCTGATTTTTCATCATGATTGGGCTGTTCTACGGACTAGGCCTGGGTACTTTCCTAAAGTGGTCTCTTGGTTTCAGCTTAATCAGGAAATTATAGTCCCAGCATTTGACTCACCAGAGCTTTCAGCAAAAGAATGGTCTTTGGGTGTAGTACGTGCCCAATGTATCTACATAGACAGAACTGGTGCTATCAGAAGATACGACTCTCTATTCATAATATATGGATTTTACAGTGTGGCTGGCCAGCTAACAAACAGGCACTTGCCAGATCATTTAGAATAGTTATTGCACAGGCATAAAATCAAGCTGATTTGCCTGTCCCAAATGTCAATTTTTGCCCATTAAACAATATCTGTAGGTCCCTCATGGGAAGCACGGGGTAGGGCGTATCCTGAGCTGTTATGTAAGGCTGATACGTGGTCTTCCATACACACATTTCTAAAAGTCTACTCATTTGATACCTTTGCATCCCAGGATGCTTTCTTTGGATGCAGGATTCTGTTATCCTCCAAGGCGCATCCCCTCCCTTAGAAATACTGCTTTAGGACATCCCTGATGTTCTCCTTGTGGAGCCCTATGAATCCCGAAAAAGAAAACGAGAGCTATGGTAGACTTACCTTTGTTAACTCTCTTTCTTCGAGGTTCATAAGGTCAACAGGGTGGCCACCATGACGCACCTGGCTTCTCTTGGTTTTCGTGGCATTAGTCACTGGTTCCTTTCTCCTGTCTGTGAGAATGTGTTCTTATGTGTACAATATCTTTCTTCTCTCCTATCCACTTCCTGCTTTGGGCTTCTTAAGAAAACTGACCTGTCTGAGCATGGAGGCTCTGAGGTGCATATCAGCGGCTAATGATACTATTTGGACACAAACAGCCGCTGTGAACATCATCGTTACAAATTAACTAAACTACATTATTTTCATTCTTTGGGGGAGGATAAAATCTGTGACTTTGCCAATAGTTACTATTTCCAAACTATTTTATACTATCATAGGAATCAAATTACTTGTTTTAATGTATGCATATGAAGGAGAGAACAAATCATTGATATTATCACTCTCCTTGGAATTTTTACCATTTCATTATTGTTTATTGATATATATTTTTGATGCATATTTTTGATTGTGATTGCACAATAAATGTGATATTATATAAATACAGGCCTTCCTAATATTCATTCTTAATACTTATTCATTTCTGAGGACCAATGGTTATACAAAAAATCTAATATATATATATATATATATATATTTATATATATATACATACTTTCTCATTATATAGAAGAGAGGTTTTTCCACGTAGTTTCCAAGATTTTCGATTGGGTCTGATTTTGATCTTCTGTTGTGGATACAGGTCTTGGAATATCTATTGGTACGGACATTTATTTATTTTTCACTTAAAATAAAATTTAAAAAAAGATATTTTTGAACCACACACTATATACTCATTCCCTCTTTTTTTCCTTTTTCTTTCTTGTTTAGTCTAGTGAGACTCTCCCCTTTTTTACATTGATCCAACCTAGACCTATTATTAGAGATGTCCATTGTGGATCTCCTTTAAGTACTAATACACTATTAATACCAATATTGGGATACACATATGTAACACATTCATTTATATATATATATATTTCCTCTTTTTTGTAGAGGTAGGAACTGCTTCCAAAATCACTACAGTTCGGGATATATAGTGGCTTATAAGGTTTGAACAACCCTTATCAAAAATTTTTTTAGGTCAGTATGAACTTATATAATTTTTTAATACTATTAATATCATTAAAGTTATCACAAATTCACTTTCTCTATTACAGAGGTGGTTATTAGCCTCAAAAACAATTTAAGTCGGAACTATACAACTAACCTTATTGAGTCTGAATAATCCGGACTGGACTTTTATTGGAATTTTTTAGGTTAGTATTTATTATTTATTGTTTTGCTATTATTGATATAATAACATATGTATATATACATATTAATTAAATCTATATTTAATAGATCTATATATATATGTACCATATTGGTAATTTCTAAATCCAAAAATCTGGTGATTTCCCTTGTGGATCTCCATCTATTAAGGCTTTAGGTGGGTACTTATTCCTTAAGCTTATCCTCCATTTTCCCTTTTTATTTTAGAACAATTTTTCTTTTACATTTCTAAAAAAAAAATTAAATTTTCCCCCAGACATTATTTTATCCCCTGAAGAAGTCAGTGTGGACGAAACACGTAGGGTTTATCGATTATTGTACACTATCCTCTTGCTTTGAATATCCTCCCTTGAGCTCACACCATTAAGGTGAAGAGGCTATTCCATTGTACCATCCAAGCAATTTGGTGTGTGTCTAATTGATTATATATGTTTTAAAAGGCATGTTATGTAAAATCATGTATTAAAGACGTTTTAATCAAAGTTCTGTCATTAATTGATTGCATTTTTTGTAGGGTAAATAATTTTCTCTGGTGAGTGGGTTTCTCTGTAGGCCCCAATGGGAAGTCACTAAGAGGAATGGTATTCAAGAAAATCTTCGATCACGATTCGTGAATTGAATATTATTCAATCTGTGTATATGTTATAGCGCACTTTGTCTCCCATTGTGTGTATGTATATATATATATATATATATATATATATAAATAAAACAAAAAAGACAAAAGAAGAGGGGGCGATCCATAGTGCATTTCAGTTTTAATTCAAACAGACAGAAAAAAGACTGTAAACTCCAGAGACATATGACTCGTATCAGAGAATAAAACACTGTGGGCTGGTTACCACACGACATATAATGTTACCATCCAGGCAATACTCGTCCCGCAGTTCAACGACTCTCCAGAGCAGACCACATGAAGCTGCCAGCCGGAAAAGATGTTTTAGCTTCACACGGACCCGCTGTGTGTGTGAGCTGCTACACTGGATCGCATAGACACAGTAAGGGATTGCCTGAGGTGCAGATAGAGAGCGCGCTGTCAGATCACACCCTGACCGGTTTCGTCTGAAAGACTTCGTCAGAGGGCGTCCTTAACTTTTATGCACTATGGAGCGCCCCCTCTTCTTTTGTCTTTTTTGTTAGAAATTATACCCATGAATCCTGGGTTTCTGGAGTTGGAGTAGGGGAGCAGCGGCCCTGATATACGTGGTTATAAGTGCAGATTCCCTACAGATCATCTGTTGGCTTTGCTGGACTATTTACACACAAGTACACTGGCGCTTTCACTATTTGTTTTAATTATATATATATATATATATATATATATATTTATTTATTTATTTGATGTCATATAAGTGACAAGCATCCACAAGTGCAGTAATCATCTATTTATTGTCTGTAATGTGTTATAAGCATTACGGTGTGTAGCATAATGTGTAATGGGCATTATGGTGTGTGGGATAATGTGTAAGGGGCATTACGGTGTTTGGCATAATGTGTAAAGGGCATTATGGTGAGTGGCATAATGTGTAAGGGGCATTACGGTGTGTGGCATAATGTATAAGGGGCATTACGGTGGGTGGCATAATGTGGTTTGCACTTCTATATTATACATATGTTACATTATACTGCACAGGACTATGATGTACTTTCTACAGTGCATTCTTGTTATTAATCTGATATATTATCATGCATGGACTATATTTATCAAGGGGCCGATATCATGCAGGCTGAGATGGTTAGTGAAGCCTCTGTGTTGGCTGACTGCACCCTCTCTGGAGGCTGGAATACATGGGCCCCCACCACCGCATTCCCCCGGTGAGCCCTTTACGCACCAGTCCGACACTGGCTACAGTTCAGCCCGTCTAGCTGCTGTCCGAGCTGCGCACGGCGGTTACTCTGGCTATTATCCGGTGGTCATTATAATGTGACTCCCCTGCTTAAAACTGAAAACAAAACAGGCAATTCTGAACACTATAAAAAATGCTAATTTTGAGTCCTTGCTTTGTAACGGCAGATCCTAATGAATCATCACCCTAACACAATTCAGCACAAATCACATATTTAGAATAGGAATTTTGGAAAATTGATGAAGCAGAACTTTAGAATCTCTCCTGGGTAAAAAGCTCTGCTCTGAAATTAGTAGTGATGTGCACCGGACATTTTTCGGGTTTTGTGTTTTGGTTTTGGGTTCGGTTCCGTGGCCGTGTTTTGGGTTCGAACGCGTTTTGGCAAAACCTCACTGAATTTTTTTTGTCGGATTCGGGTGTGTTTTGGATTCGGGTGTTTTTTTCAAAAAACCCTAAAAAACAGCTTAAATCATTGAATTTGGGGGTCATTTTGATCCCATAGTATTATTAACCTCAATAACTATAATTTACACTCATTTGCAGTCTATTCTGAACACCTCATACCTCACAATATTATTTTTAGTCCTAAAATTTGCACCGAGGTCGCTGGATGGCTAAGCTAAGCGACCCTAGTGGCCGACACAAACACCTGGCCCATCTAGGAGTGACACTGCAGTGTCAGGCAGGATGGCCCTTCCAAAAACTACTCCCCAAACAGCACATGACGCAAAGAAGAAAAAAAAGAGATGTAATGAGGTAGCTGTGTGACTAAGCTAAGCGACCCTAGTAGCCGACACAAACACCTGGCCCATCTAGGAGTGGCACTGCAGTGGCAGGCAGGATGGCCCTTGCAAAAACTACTCCCCAAACAGCACATGACGCAAAGAAGAAAAAAAAGAGGCGCAATGAGGTAGCTGTGTGAGTAAGCTAAGCGACCCTAGTGGCCGACACAAACACCTGGCCCATCTAGGAGTGGCACTGCAGTGTCACGCAGGATGGCCCTTCAAGAATATACTCCCCAAACAGCACATGATGCAAAGAAAAAAAGAGGCGCAATGAGGTAGCTGTGTGAGGAAGCTAAGCGACCCTAGTGGCCGACACAAACACCTGGCCCATCTAGGAGTGGCACAGCAGTGTCAGGCAGGATGGCCCTTCCAAAAACTACTCCTCAAACAGCACATGACGCAAAGAAGAAAAAAAAGAGGCGCAATGACGTAGCTGTGTGAGTAAGCTAAGCGACCCTAGTGGCCGACACAAACACCTGGCCCATCTAGGAGTGGCACTGCAGTGTCACGCAGGATGGCCCTTCAAGAATATACTCCCCAAACAGCACATGATGCAAAGAAAAAAAGAGGCGCAATGATTTTACATGCTCTGTACTATGACATTGGGCATCGGCCTTGGCAGACGACGTTGATGGCATTTCATCGTCTTGGCCATGACTAGTGGCAGCAGCTTCAGCACGAGGTGGAAGTGGATCTTGATCTTTCCCTATTTTATTAACCTCCACATTTTTGTTCTCCATATTTTGCGCACAACTAAAACCCACCACAGGTATACAATGTAGATGGATGGATAGTATAGTATTACTTATACTTATGGACGACGAGTGATGACACAGAGGTAGGTACAGCCGTGGCCTACCGTACTGCTGCTTAGTGCTTATATATATGATATACTGTATAACGGACCTGGTGGACACTGTCAGCAGACTGCTAAACAAACTAGTATGAAGAAAGAAAAAAAAAACACCACAGGTATACAATGTAGATGGATGGATAGTATAGTATTACTTATACTTATGGACGACGAGTGACGACACAGAGGTAGGTACAGCCGTGGCCTACCGTACTGCTGCTTAGTGCTTATATATATGATATACTGTATAACGGACCTGGTGGACACTGTCAGCAAACTGCTAAACTAGTATGAAGAAAGAAAAAAAAACACCACAGGTATACAATGTAGATGGATGGATAGTATAGTATTACTTATACTTATGGACGACGAGTGACGACACAGAGGTAGGTACAGCCATGGCCTACCGTACTGCTGCTTAGTGCTTATATATATGATATACTGTATAACGGACCTGGTGGACACTGTCAGCAGACTGCTAAACAAACTAGTATGAAGAAAGAAAAAAAAAACACCACAGGTATACAATGTAGATGGATGGATAGTATAGTATTACTTATACTTATGGACGACGAGTGATGACACAGAGGTAGGTACAGCCGTGGCCTACCGTACTGCTGCTTAGTGCTTATATATATGATATACTGTATAACGGACCTGGTGGACACTGTCAGCAGACTGCTAAACTAGTATGAAGAAAGAAAAAAAAAACACCACAGGTATACAATGTAGATGGATGGATAGTATAGTATTACATATACTTATGGACGACGAGTGACAACACAGAGGTAGGTACAGCCGTGGCCTACCGTACTGCTGCTTAGTGCTTATATATATGATATACTGTATAAAGGACATGGTGGACATTGTCAGCAGACTGCTAAACTAGTATGAAGAAAGAAAAAAAAAACACCACAGGTATACAATGTAGATGGATGGATAGTATAGTATTACTTATACTTATGGACGACGAGTGCACTGACGACACAGAGGTAGGTACAGCCGTGGCCTACCGTACTGCTGCTTAGTGCTTATATATAAATATAATATACTGTTACTGTATAACGGACCTGGTGGACAGTGTCAGCAGACTGCTAAACTAGTATGAAGAAAGAAAAAAAAAACACCACAGGTATACAATGTAGATGGATGGATAGTATAGTATTACTTATACTTATGGACGACGAGTGCACTGACGACACAGAGGTAGGTACAGCCGTGGCCTACCGTACTGCTGCTTAGTGCTTATATATAAATATAATATACTGTTACTGTATAACGGACCTGGTGGACAGTGTCAGCAGACTGCTAAACTAGTATGAAGAAAGAAAAAAAACACACCACAGGTATACAATGTAGATGGATGGATAGTATAGTATTACTTATACTTATGGACGACGAGTGCACTGACGACACAGAGGTAGGTACAGCCGTGGCCTACCGTATTGCTGCTTAGTGCTTATATATAAATATAATATACTGTATAACGGACCTGGTGGACAGTGTCAGCACACTGCTAAACTAGTATGAAGAAAGAAAAAAAAACCAAAACAGGTATACAATGTAGATGGATGGATAGTATAGTATTACTTATACTTATGACCGACGAGTGCACTGACGACACAGAGGTAGGTACAGCCGTGGCCTATTGTACTGCTGCTTAGTGCTTATATATAAATATAATATACTGTTACTGTATAATGGACCTGGTGGACAGTCTCAGCAGACTGCTAAACTAGTATGAAGAAAGAAAAAAAAAACACCACAGGTATACAATGTAGATGGATGGATAGTATAGTATTACTTATACTTATGGACGACGAGTGACGACACAGAGGTAGGTACAGCCGTGGCCTACCGTACTGCTACTTAGTGCTTAATTATATATATAATTTACTGTATAACGGACCTGGTGGACATTGTCAGCAGACTGCTAAACAAACTAGCATGAAGAAATAAAGGCAGACAAACGTATACTGGACTGGTGGTCACTGTCAGCAAAACTGTGCACTGTACTCCTGCTATAACTGCTCCCCAGTCCCCACAATTAGGCAGTGTGAGCAGTGCACTCAGCACAGATATATCATGCAGCAGTGCAGCACACTGAGTGAGCACAGATATGGTGGAGCGTTTTTTTTTTTCAGGCAGAGAAACAACGGATTAAACTCAAAACCCTGCACTGTACTCCCTAACAGCTGCTCCCCGTCCTTAATCCTCCCCACAATTAGAACTAAGTCACTCAGTTTTTTTTTTTCTAATACAACGGAGAGGACGCCAGCCACGTCCTCTCCCTATCAATCTCAATGCACGTGTAAAAATGGCGGCGACGCGCGGCTCCTTATATAGAATCCGAGTCTCGCGAGAATCCGACAGCGGGATGATGACGTTTGGGTGCGCTCGGGTTAACCGAGCAAGGTGGGAGGATCCGAGTCGCTCGGACCCGTGTAAAAAAAAGGTGAAGTTCGGGCGGGTTCGGATTCCGAGGAACCGAACCCGCTCATCACTAGAAATTTGTATAATTTGCCTGCAGGAAATGGGCTTTATTCAGACCTGGGGACGGATTCAGACCTGGTCGTTGCTGTGCATTTTCGCACAGCGGGCGATTATCGAATGACTGCGCATGAGTATGCTCTGCAATGTGCAGGAGCGAGCCCAAATAGTGTCAGGGTGGTGTGAAAGTTTTGATCGCATGGTGTACGTAAGGGGAGTGACAGGAAGAGGACATTTGTAGGTGGTAACGGGACGTTTTCTGGGAGTGTCAGGGAAAACGCAGGCATTCCAAAGCGTTATCAGGGACGGGTGTGTGACATCAGCTCAGGCCCCGATCAGCCCGTTCTCATCGCACTGGAGGAGTAAGTCCTGGGCTACGCACACACTGCACAGACTGAAAAACTCATTAGGTGGTAAGCGAGTTGTGAACTGATTTGCAGCTGACGGCTGTATGGCGGAATTTTCGCACAGTGTACTAGTGATGAGCGGGTTACCGAACCCCCCGAACTACACCCTTTTTACACGGGTCCGAGCCATACTCGGATTCTCCCATATGGCTCGGTTAACTCGAGCGCGCCCGAACGTCATCATCCCGCTGTCGGATTCTCGCGAGATTCGGATTCTATATAAGCAGCCGCGCGTCACCGCCATTTTCACACGTGCATTGAGATTGATAGGGAGAGGACGTGGCTGGCGTCCTCTCCGTACTAATATGAGACAGTTGGTGGATCTGATTGCTTCTTTTATTTTACTATAATTGTGGAGAGGATTGGGGAGCAGCTGTTAGGAGGAGTACAGTGCAGAGTTTTGCTGATAAGTGACCTGACCACCAGTTTTTTATCCGTTCTCTACCTGAAAAAAACGCTCCATACCATATCTGTGCTCAGTGTGCTGCATGATATATCTGACTGTGCTGAGTGCTCACACTGCTTAATTGTGGGGACTGGGGAGCAGCTATAGCAGGAGTACAGTGCACAGTTTTGCTGACAGTGACCACCAGTATACGTTTGTCTGCCTGAAAAACACTCCTGTGGTGGCTTTTTTTATACTAGTAGTTTAGCAGTTTGCTGACAGTGTCCACCAGGTCCATTATACTGTATATAGCAGTACGGTAGGCCACTGCTGTACCTACCTCTGTGTCGTCACTCGTCATCCATTAATAATAATAAGTATACTATCCATCCATCTACACTGTATACCTGTGGTGGCTTTTTTTTATACTAGTTTAGCAGTTTGCTGACAGTGTCCACCAGGTCCATTATACTGTATATAGCAGTACGGTAGGCCACTGCTGTACCTACCTCTGTGTCGTCACTCATCATCCATTAATAAGTATACTATCCATCCATCTACATTGTATACCTGTAGTGGCTTTTTTTCTTTATACTAGTTTAGCAGTTTGCTGACAGTGTCCACCAGGTCCATTATACTGTATATAGCAGTACGGTAGGCCACTGCTGTACCTACCTCTGTGTCATCACTCGTCATCCATTAATAAGTATACTATCCATCCATCTACATTGTATACCTGTGGTGGCTTTTTTTTTTATACTAGTTTAGCAGTTTGCTGACAGTGTCCACCAGGTCCATTATACTGTATATAGCAGTACGGTAGGCCACTGCTGTACCTACCTCTGTGTCGTCACTCTTCATCCATTAAGTATACTATCCATCCATCTACATTGTATACCTGTGGTGGCTTTTTTTTATACTTGTTTAGGAGTTTGCTGACAGTGTCCACCAGGTCCATTATACTGTATATAGAAGTACAGTAGGCCACTGCTGTACCTACCTCTGTGTCGTCACTCGTCATCCATTAATAAGTATACTATCCATCCATCTACATTGTATACCCGTGGTGCCTTTTAGTTGTGCGCAGTATATATAGTAGTAGACCATTGCTATTGATACTGGCATATAATTCCACACATTAAAATATGGAGAACAAAAATGTGGAGGTTAAAAAAATAGGGAAAGATCAAGATCCACTTACACCTCGTGCTGAAGCTGCTACCACTAGTCATGGCCGAGACGATGAAATGCCATCAACGTCGTCTGCCAAGGCCGATGTCCAATGTCATAGTACAGAGCATGTAAAATCCAAAACACAAAAGTTCAGTAAAATGACCCAAAAATCTAAATTAAAAGCATCTGAGGAGAAGCGTAAACTTGCCAATATGCCATTTACGACACGGAGTGGCAAGGAACGGCTGAGGCCCTGGCCTATGTTCATGGCTAGTGGTTCAGCTTCACATGAGGATGGAAGCACTCATCCTCTCGCTAGAAAAAAGAAAAGACTTAAGCTGGCAAAAGTGCGTTCTTCGAAATCACAAATCCCCAAGGAGTGTCCAATTGTGTCGGTTGCGATGCCTGACCTTCCCAACACTGGACGGGAAGAGCTTGCGCCTTCCACCATTTGCACGCCCCCTGCAAGTGCTGGAAGGGGCACCCGCAGTCCAGTTCCTGATAGTCAAATTGAAGATGTCAGTGTTTAAGTACACCAGGATGAGGATATGGGTGTTGCTGGCGCTGGGGAGGAAATTGACAAGGAGGATTCTGATGGTGAGATGGTTTGTTTAAGTCAGGCACCCGGGGAGACACCTGTTGTCCGTGGGAGGAATATGGCCATTGACATGCCTGGTCAAAATACAAAAAAAATCAGCTCATCAGGGTGGAATTATTTCAACACATATGCGGACAACAGGTGTCAAGCCATGTGTTGCCTTTGTCAAGCTGTAATAAGTAGGGGTAAGGATGTTAACCACCTCGGAACATCCTCCCTTATACGTCACCTGCAGCGCATTCATCATAAGTCAGTGACAAGTTCAAAAACTTTGGGCAACAGCGGAAGCAGTCCACTGACCAGTAAATCCCTTCCTCTTGTAACCAAGCTCCTGCAAACCACACCATCAACTCCCTCATTGTCAATTTCCTCCTTACCCAGGAAAGCCAATAGTCCTGCAGGCCATGTCACTGGCAAGTTTGACGAGTCCTCTCCTGCCTGGGATTCCTCCGATGCATCCTTGAGTGTAACGCCTACTGCTGCTGGGGCTGCTGTTGTTGCTGCTGGGAGTCAATCCCTTGTACTACTTCCAGTAAGCACTTGACTGTACAACAGTCCTTTGCGAGGAAGATGAAATATCACAGCAGTCCTCCTGCTGCAAAGCGGATAACTGAGGCCTTGGCAGCCTGGGCGGTGAGAAACGTGGTTCCGGTATCCATCGTTAATTCAGAGCCAACTATAGACTTGATTGAGGTACTGTGTCCCCGCTACCAAATACCATCTAGGTTCCATTTCTCTAGGCAGGCAATACCAAAAATGTACACAGACCTCAGAAAAAGACTCACCAGTGTCCTAAAAAATGCAGTTGTACCCAATGTCCACTTAACCACGGACATGTGGACAAGTGGAGCAGGGCAGACTCAGGACTATATGACTGTGACAGCCCACTGGGTAGATGTATTGCCTCCCGCAGCAAGAACAGCAGCGGCGGCACCAGTAGCAGCATCTCGCAAACGCCAACTCGTTCGTAGGCATGCTACGCTTTGTATCACCGCCTTACGGCAACTGAGGAAGATCATCGCGGAATGGCTTACCCCAATTGGACTCTCCTGTGGATTTGTGGCATCGGACAACGCCAGCAATATTGTGTGTGCATTAAATATGGGCAAATTCCAGCACGTCCCATGTTTTGCACATACCTTGAATTTGGTGGTACAGAATTATTTAAAAAACAACAGGGGCGTGCAAGAGATGCTGTCGGTGGCCCGAAGAATTGCGGGCCACTTTCGGCGTACAGGCACCGCGTACAGAAGACTGGAGCACCACCAAAAATACCTGAACCTGCCCTGCCATCATCTGAAGCAAGAGGTGGTAACGAGGTGGAATTCAACCCTATATATGCTTCAGAGGATGGAGGAGCAGCAAAAGGCCATTCAAGCCTATACATCTGGCCATGATATAGGCAAAGGAGGTGGAATGCACCTGTCTCAAGCGCAGTGGAGAATGATTTCAACGTTGTGCAAGGTTCTGCAACCCTTTGAACTTGCCACACGTGAAGTCAGTTCAGACACTGCCAGCCTGAGTCAGGTCATTTCCCTCATCAGGCTTTTGCAGAAGAAGCTGGAGACATTGAAGGAGGAGCTAAAACAGAGCGATTCCGCTAGGCATGTGTGACTTGTGGATGGAGCCCTTCATTCGCTTAACCAGGATTCACGGGTGGTCAATCTGTTGAAATCAGAGCACTACATTTTGGCCACTGTGCTCGATCCTAGATTTAAAACCTATGTTGTATCTCTCTTTCCGGCAGACACAAGTCTGCAGGGGTTCAAAGACTTGCTGGTGAGAAAATTGTCAAGTCAAGCGGAACGTGACCCGTCAACAGCTCCTCCTTCACATTCTCCCGCAACTGGGGGTGCAAGGAAAAGGCTAAGAATTCCGAGCCCAGCCGCTGGCGGTGATGCAGGGCAGTCTGGAGCAAGTGCTGACATCTGGTCCGGACTGAAGGACCTGCCAACGATTACTGACACGTCGTCTACTGTCACTGCATATGATTCTCTCACCATTGAAAGAATGGTGGAGGATTATATGAGTGACCGCATCCAAGTAGGCACGTCAGACAGTCCGTATGTATACTGGCAGGAAAAAGAGGCAATTTGGAGGTCCTTGCAGAAACTGGCTTTATTCTACCTAAGTTGCCCTCCCTCCAGTGTGTACTCTGAAAGAGTGTTTAGTGCAGCCGCTCACCTTGTCAGCAATCGGCGTACGAGGTTACTTCCAGAAAATGTGGAGAAGATGATGTTGATTAAAATTAATTATAATCAATTCCTCCGTGGAGACATTCACCAGCAGCAATTGCCTCCAGAAAGTACACGGGGACCTGAGATGGTGGATTCCAGTGGGGACGAATTAATACTCTGTGAGGAGGGGGATGTACACAGTGAAAGGGGTGATGAATCGGACGATGATGATGAGGTGGACATCTTGCCTCTGTAGAGCCAGTTTGTGCAAGGAGAGATTGATTGCTTCTTTTTTGGTGGGGGCCCAAACCAACCAGTCATTTCAGTCACAGTCGTGTGGCAGACCCTGTCACTGAAATGATGGGTTCGTTAAAGTGTGCATGTCCTGTTTATACAACATAAGGGTGGGTGGGAGGGCCCAAGGACAATTCCATCTTGCACCTCTTTTTTCTTTCATTTTTCTTTGCATCATGTGCTGTTTGGGGAGTATTTTTTTGAAGGGCCATCCTGCCTGACACTGCAGTGTCACTCCTAGATGGGCCAGGTGTTTGTGTTGGCCACTTGAGTCGCTGAGCTTAGTCACACAGCTACCTCATTGCACCTCTTTTTTTCTTTGCATTATGTGCTGTTTGGGGACAATTTTTTGAAGTGCCATCCTGTCTGACACTGCAGTGCCACTCCTAGATGGGCCAGGTGTTTGTGTCGGCCACTAGGGTCGCTTAGCTTAGTCACACAGCTACCTCATTGCGCCTCTTTTTTTCTTTACATCATGTGCTGTTTGGGGACTATTTTTTTGAAGTGCCATCCTGTCTGACACTGCAGTGCCACTCCTAGATGGGCCAGGTGTTTGTGTCGGCCACTAGGGTCGCTTAGCTTAGTGACACAGCTACCTCATTGTGCCTCTTTTTTTCTTTGCATCATGTGCTGTTTGGGGACTACTTTTTTGAAGAGCCATCCTGCCTGACACTGCAGTGCCACTCCTAGATGGGCCAGGTGTTTGTGTTGGCCACTAGGGTCGCTTAGCCTAGTCACGCAGCTACCTCATTGCGCCTCTTTTTTTCTTTGCATCATGTGCTGTTTGGGGACTATTTTTTTTAAGTGCCATCCTGTCTGACACTGCAGTGCCACTCCTAGATGGGCCAGGTGTTTGTGTCGGCCACTAGGGTCGCTTAGCTTAGTCACACAGCTACCTCATTGTGCCTCTTTTTTTCTTTGCATCATGTGCTGTTTGGGGACTATTTTTTTGAAGTGCCATCCTGCCTGACACTGCAGTGCCACTCCTAGATGGGCCAGGTGTTTGTGTCGGCCACTAGGGTCGCTTAGCTTAGTCACACAGCTACCTAATTGCGCCTCTTTTTTTCTTTGCATCATGTGCTGTTTGGGGACTATTTTTTTGAAGTGCCATCCTGTCTGACACTGCAGTGCCACTCCTAGATGGGCCAGGTGTTTGTGTCGGCCACTAGGGTCGCTTAGCTTAGTCACACAGCTACCTCATTGTGCCTCTTTTTTTCTTTGCATCATGTGCTGTTTGGGGACTATTTTTTTGAAATGCCACCCTGCCTGACACTGCAGTGCCACTCCTAGATGGGCCAGGTGTTTGTGTCGGCCACTTGTGTCGCTTAGCTTAGCCATCCAGCGACCTCGGTGCAAATTTTAGGACTAAAAATAATATTGTGAGGTGTTCAGAATAGACTGAACATGAGTGGAAATTATGGTTATTGAGGTTAATAATACTATGGGATCAAAATGACCCCCACATTCTATGATTTCAGCTGTTTTTTAGTGTTTTTTGAAAAAAACACCCGAATCCAAAACACACCCGAATCCGACAAAAAATTTCCGGTGAGGTTTTGCCAAAACGCGTCCGAACCCAAAACACGGCCGCGGAACCAAACACAAAACCAAAACACAAAACCAGAAAAATTTCCGGTGCACATCACTACAGTGTACACATGCATTCGCACACTTGCACGGGTCGGGTTTTCACTCTTCTTGGGCGGTGACTATCCAATCACAGACTTTGCAGCACAGCAATCAGGTCTGAATTAGGCCCCTGGACGCTATGGCTGTGAATACGCAGATTGGCCGATTTTGTTTATGTGTGCATGCACAGCGTTTGCAGTGCAAATGCACGGGCATTCACACTGCGATTGCAACCCAGAAGGATGTGATTGCAATTTGATTTACAAGTGGTGGGCGCTCGGAGATGCTGTGTTGGATTGAGATGGGAGCAGGAAACGCAGGAGGCATGTCATTTTCGGGGTGGCAACGCCTGCATTTCCTGCGATCATGGCAGCGGTGCACCTGCGTATGCAGCCTGGCTTTGTATGCAAGGAGTTGTCATTCCTGCGATCGAATCACAATTGAATTGCCATACATGCTGGGCGTCCTTTCCCTGTGCTGGTCGCCCCCTGGCATGTGATTTGATCCTTAGAAGTATTTGCTAATTTAATTTAAAGACTCTGAATAACCTCCTATATAACTTTTGTGGGTATGCGGACTCTAGGTCGTCACCTATTGGTCAACATTGCGTAGGTCAACACAGGAAATAGGTCGACATGAAAATGGTCGAAAAGATTGACATGAGTTTTTCACACAAAAAAAATAATTTTTGTAACTTTTTCATACTTTACGATCCACGCGGACTACGATTGGAAACGGTAACCTATGCCGAGAGTAGCGGTAACGGAGCGAGACACCTTGTCCGAAGCATGGCGAGCAAAGCCTGCCATGCGAGGGGACACGGTGCACTAACTGGGGTTCCCGGTCACATTACGAAGAAAACGACCCAAAAAACACGTAAAAACCTCATGTCGACCTTTTTCCATGTCGACCTTGCTCATGTCAACTTAGTGGCTGTGCCGACCCATTTCCTGTGCCGACCTAGTCACTGTCGACCTTTAGGTATCGACCTAAACATGTCGACCCTGAGTCCCATACTCCATTTTGTGCTCTGATACAAAACCATAGCATTCATGTAACTAACTATAAGAGGTGCTATAGACCGTCCCATTGATAACGGTGCAGTGTGTATTGGTGAATAAGGAGGAGGGAAACAATTAAAATACTTTGGGGCCTATTTATCACCATCCAGGATGCAGATGACAAGTGATAAAATCGCCCCAACTCGCACTGCGATAACTGACTACATCGCAGGGATGTATCAATTATCACATGCAGGAACAGAGCTTGCGGTCAAGCTCTGTCCCTGCGATGCCTCTTTGCTGCATCATGGGGGGTTTTTTCATAAAAAATACCCCGATGTCCTTCTGCGCATGCACTGCCCCCGCCAACATCGCTGCTACCGCCACCGCCTGGTCGACCCCTCCCCGGCAGGACTACCCCTGCGCGCCGTGGACTCCCCCCAAGAAGATCAATATACTCACCTGTCCAGGCAGCCAGTCCGCGCTGCTTCAGGAGGCTGCCGGGCACCGGGTACTTCTCCTGCGCTGTGACCCCCGGTGCTGTAAAGTGAAAGTGTGCTTCCGTTTTGCAGCGTCACTTTACTGTATACTGCAGGGTCACATTGCAGCATATGGGGGACACCGGCTCCCTGGACAGGTGAGTATGTTTTTTTGTCTTTTTTTTACTTTTTTACATTTATTTTTACACTGTGATCAGCTTGTGTCTCCATCAGACGCACGTAGCTGATCACTCTGCCGGGTCCCCGCTCAGCTCTCTCTGTCAGGGGCAAATGCCACATCATCGCAGTGCTGCCCTGTGATCTCGCCAGCCTGAGCTGGTGTTATTATCACAGGGCACACTGCGGGATTTTTTCACTTTTTTTTTTTTTGAAAATTTGGCCACATCACATTCCCCATTATAAATATGGGGGGGATGCGATGCGGGTTACTAGAAAAAGTGAAAAAAAGGGTTTGGAGCAGATTTACATGAAAACTGCTCCAAATGCCCTTTATTATATTCAGGTGATACTTAAATAATGCAAAGAAAAAAAGAGGCGCACCAAGGTCGCTGTGTGACTAAGCTAAGCGACACAAGTGGCCTACACAAACACCTGGCCCATATAGGAGTGGCACTGCAGTGTCAGACAGGATGGCACTTCAAAAAAATTGTCCCCAAACTGCACATGATGCAAAGAAAAAAAGAGGCGCACCAAGGTACCTGTGTCACTAAGTTAATCGACACAAGTGGCCGACACAAACACCTGGCCCATCTAGGAGTGGCACTGCAGTGTCAGACAGGATGGCACTTCAAAAAAATAGTCACGAAACAGCACATGATGCAAAGAAAAAAAGAGGCGCACCAAGGTCGCCTTGTGACTAAGCTAAGCGACACAAGTGGCCGACACCTACACCAGGCCCATCTAGGAGTGGCACTGCAGTGTCAGACAGGATGGCACTTCAAAAAAATTGTCCCCAAACAGCACATGATGCAAAGTAAAAAAGAGGCGCACCAAAGTAGCTGTGTGACTAAGCTAAGCGACCCAAGTGGCCGACACAAACACCTGGCCCATCTAGGAGTGGCACTGCAGTGTCAGACAGGATGGCACTTCAAAAAAATAGTCCCCAAACAGCACATGATGCAAAGAAAAATGAAAGAAAAAAGAGGTGCAAGATGGAATTGTCCTCTAGCGAGAGGATGAGTGCTTCCATTCTCATGTGAATCTGAACCACTAGCCATGAACATAGGCCAGGCCTCAGCCGTTCCTTGCCACTACGTGTCGTAAATGGCATATTGGCAAGTTTACGCTTCTCATCAGATGCTTTCAATTTTGATTTTTGGGTCATTATACTGAACTTTTGATTTTTGGATTTTGCATGCTCTCTACTATGACATTGGGCATCGGCCTTGGCAGACGACGTTGATGGCATTTCATCGTCTCGGCCATGACTAGTGGCAGCAGCTTCAGCATGAGGTGGAAGTGGATCTTGATCTTTCCCTATTTTAACCTCCACATTTTTGTTCTCCATTTTGTTAATGTGTGGAATTATATGCCAGTAATATATCAATAGCAATGGCCTACTACTATATATACTGCGCACAACTAAAATGCACCACAGGTATAGAATGTAGATGGATAGTATACTTAATGACGACACAGAGGTAGGTACAGCAGTGACCTTCCGTACCGTACTGCTATATATAGTATACTGGTGGTCACTGTGTCAGCAAACTGCAAAACTAAAATGCACCACAGGTATAGAATGTAGATGGATAGTATACTTAATGACAACACAGAGGTAGGTACAGCAGTGGCCTTCCGTAGCGTACTGCTATATATAGTATACTGGTGGTCACTGTGTCAGCAAACAGCAAAACTAAAATGTACCACAGGTGTATAGAATGTAGATGGATAGTATACTTAATGACGACACAGAGGTAGGCACAGCAGTGGCCTTCCGTATCGCACTGCAATATATAGTATACTGGTGGTCACTGGTCAGAAAAATTCTGCACTGTACTCCTCCTATATAATATTAATTATACTGGTGGTCCCCAGTCCCCACACTAAAGCAGCACACTGAGCACAGATATGGAGTGTTTTTCAGGCAGACAATGTATAATACTGGTGGTCACTGTCAGCAAAACTCTGCACTGTACTCCTGCTATATAATACAGCTACTCCCCAGTCCCCACAATAAAGCAGTGTGAGCACAGATATATATGCAGCACACTGAGCACAGATATGGAGCGTTTTTTTTTTCAGGCAGAGAACGGATAACTGGTGGTCACTGATCAGCAAAACTCTGCACTGTACTCCTCCTATATTATACAGCTGCTCAATCAAGTTCAACAATAACGGAGAGGACGCCAGCCACGTCCTGTCCCTAACATTTCCAATGCACGAGTGAAAATGGCGGCGACGTGCGGCTGCTTATATAGAATCCGAATCTCGCGAAAATCCGACAGCGGGATGATGACGTTTGGGCGTGCTCGGGTTAACCGAGCCATACGGGAGAATCCGAGTATGCCTCGGACCCGTGTAAAAAGGGTGAAGTTCGGGAGGGTTCGGTTTCCGAGAAACCAAACCCGCTCATCACTACATTATTTTAGTAAAAATAATGTTAATAAATAGACCCCTAAGTCTCTTAAGATAATATTCATGTTTACTCGGCGAATGGAAACATTCTCTGTATATAACCCTTTAATAGGGATGCGGTTACAGTACAATGCCGGCAGCCGGAATCCCGTCTCACATGGGCTATTCACACTCGTGGGTGTCCGTGACAGAGGCAGAACTCTGGGAGGCAACGGAGTGATCTGCCGCCGGGCTCCTTCTCTGAAGGGGGCACCTCTCCGCCCATTCTGTGACACCATTGAATTAAGTCAATTGATAGCTGTCGCTGTCTTTTCAGTGACCGACTTCCTCACTGGTCCCTGCACCTTACAAATCACACCCTGTTTTATTATACTGTATATACTGTACACATTTTACAGGTGTCACACCCAGGATTAGAAATCACGACCTATTACACTGGAAGCAGACACCTTACTGATGAAGCTGTTTGCTCCTGTATAGGAAACATGAGAATTTTAACTATATGAAGATACTTCTCTGACAATTACACGTAACTTCATATAGTTAGAATTCTCATGCTTCCACTACAGGAGCAAATAGCTCCATCAGTAAAGTGTCTGCTGTCAGTGTAACAGGTCATGGCTTCTAATCCTGGGTATGACTGCTAAGAAATGTGTGATTTAAAATAAAAGACAATTAAATGTATAAGTACATATATTTATCTTAATATAGGAAATAGGGGGGCACCAATATTTATCTTGCCCCTGGGCGACTGTGACGAACTTCTGCCACTGATCCGTGACACCCATATAGTGGGAATAGAACCTCTGGTGAGCACGCAAGGGGAGTTTCTGCGCTCGCCCCACAGCCGGCATTTTGGCAGGCAGGATGGCTCTGTCTGTATTCTGATGGCTGGCATCCCGACCATTGGAAATTCATAGTGATCCCCTTTAATGTAAAGAGACCAGATAACATCTACTAGGTAATAGCTGTCAGTAGCTCTGGATCTCTCATCCCAGGTGTCAGGATGTATATAAGATAAACCCCCAGTCACACTCACCTGTCACATTGAGGAAAGTCCAAGCACCGTGTCCGGATATTTCTCCTCCGTGCTGGAAAGTGACCTCACAGTAATACATCCCGGTGTCTGATACATCAGCTCTGTGCAGGGTGATACTGGCTGATCTGCTACTAATAAATTCTTTACCGTCCAGTCTGGAGATTCTGCCAGTGAAATCCTTATTACTATCAGAGACCTCAGGTCCTGTCCTCACCATGTGTCTGTACCACTTGTACCAGCCGGCTGTTGCATTGTCCGCACCGCTGATGGTGTAGTTACATGGTAAGGTGACGGAGCTGCCCTCTGGGGTGAGTATTACAGGGATCTGGGACACGTGGATAGTCTGGGTGTGTAATCCTGGTAAATAGAGAGAGAAATAAGCATCAGTCAGTATAGTAATATCATTACACACAGGTCACACTCTGCAGGAGTTACAGTAAGGTGCAGCCTGTATCCCCCATGTGACTATAGGGTCACACACACTAGGGTATTACATGATGCATTGTATGGAGACTCTGTACTCACCTTGCAGGGTCCCCAGTATCAGCAGTGATTGCACAGCATCCATCCTGTCACTGTGCACTGACAGCACCAGGGTGCACTCTCCTCAGGTAGTGATGCTGGTGCTATAGGAGACGGTCACTGTACACTGACAGCACCAGGGTGCACTCTCCTCAGGAAGTGATGCTGGTGCTATAGGAGACGGTCACTGTACACTGACAGCACCAGGGTGCACTCTCCTCAGGTAGTGATGCTGGTGCTATAGGAGACGGTCACTGTACACTGACAGCACCAGGGTGCACTCTCCTCAGGAAGTGATGCTATCACCCAGCCATCAGAGTATATGTCTCCCTGCCCCTCCCAGTCATCAGAGCATATGTCTACCTGCCCCTCCCAGTCATCAGAGTATATGTCTCCCTGCCCCTCCCAGTCATCAGAGAATATGTCTCCCTGCCCCTCCCAGTCATCAGAGTATATGTCTCCCTGCCCCTCCTAGTCATCAGAGTATATGTTTCCCTGCCCCTCCCAGTCATCAGAGTATATGTCTCCCTGCCCCTCCCAGTCATCAGAGTATATGTCTCCCTGCCCCTCCCAGTCATCAGAGTATATGTCTCCCTGCCCCTACCAGCCATCAGAGTATATGTCTCCCTGCCCCTCCCAGTCATCAAAGTATATGTCTCCCTGCCCCTCCCAGTCATCAGAGTATATGTCTCCCTGCCCCTCCCAGTCATCAGAGTATATGTCTCCCTGCCCCTCCCAGTCATCAGAGTATATGTCTCCCTGCCCCTCCCAGTCATCAGAGTATATGTCTCCTTGCCCCTCCCAGTCATCAGAGTATATGTCTCCTTGCCCCTCCCAGTCATTAGAGTATATGTCTCCCTGCCCCTCCCAGTCATCAGAGTATATGTCTTCCTGCCCCTCCCAGTCATCAGAGTATATGTCTCCTTGCCCCTCCCAGTCATCAGAGTATATGTCTCCCTGCCCCTCCCAGTCATCAGTGTATATGTCTCCCTGCCCCTCCCAGTCATCAGAGTATATGTCTCGCTGCCCCTCCCAGTCATCAGAGTATATGTCTCCCTGCCCCTCCCAGTCATCAGTGTATATGTCTCCCTGCACCTCCTAGTCATCAGAGTATATGTCTCCCTGCCCCTACCAGCCATCAGAGTATATGTCTCCCTGCCCCTACCAGCCATCAGAGTATATGTCTCCCTGCCCCTACCAGCCATCAGAGTATATGTCTCCCTGCCCCTCCCAGACATCAGAGTATATGTCTCCCTGCCCCTACCAGCCATCAGAGTATATGTCTCCCTGCCCCTCCCAGTCATCAGAGTATATGTCTCCCTGCCCCTCCCAGACATCAGAGTATATGTCTCCCTGCCCCTCCCAGTCATCAGAGTATATGTCTCCCTGCCCCTCCCAGTCATCAGAGTATATGTCTCCCTGCCCCTACCAGCCATCAGAGTATATGTCTCCCTGACCCTCCCAGTCATCAGAGTATATGTCTATCTGCCCCTACCAGCCATCAGAGTATATCTGACCCATCCCCCAGTCATCAGTGCATATGTCTACCTGCCCCTCTCCAATTCCTCAGTGTATATGTCTCCCTGCCCCTCCCAGTCATCATTGTATATGTCTCCATGTCCCTCCCCCATATATCAGTGCATATGTCTACCTGCCCCTCCCCCAGACATCAGTGTATATGTCAACATGACCCTCTCCACAGGAGCAGGGAGACATATACTCTGATGACTGGGAGGGGCAGGGAGACATATACACTGATGATTGGTGGGAAGGGTAGAAAAACATATACACTGATGACTGGGAGGGGCATGGAGACATATACTGTGATGATTGACAGTGGTCAGGGAGACATATACACTGAGGACTGGGGGGATGGGCAATCAGACATATACACTGATGAATAGGGTATGGGTCTGGGAGACATATACACTGAGGACGGGGGTAGGGTCAGGGAGACATATACACTGAGGAGTGGGGGGATGGGCAATCAGACATATACACTGATGAATAGGGTATGGGTCAGGGAGACATATACACTGAGGACGGGGGTAGGGTCAGGGAGACATATACACTGAGGAGTGGGGGGATTGGCAATCAGACATATACACTGATGAATAGGGTATGGGTCTGGGAGACATATACACTGAGGACTGTGGGGATGGGCAATCAGACATATACACTGATGAATAGGGTATGGGTCAGGGAGACATATACACTGAGGACGGGGGGGATGGGCAATCAGACATATACACTGATTAATAGGGTATGGGTCAGGGAGACATATACACTGAGGACGGGGGTAGGGTCAGGGAGACATACACACTGAGGAGTGGGGGAACGGGCAGGGAGACATATACACTGACGACTGGGGGGAGGGGCAGGGAGACATATACACTGATGACTGGGGGGGAGGGGCAGGGGCAGGGAGACATATACACTGATGGCTGGGGGGGAGGGGCAGGGAGACATATACATTGATGACTGGGGGGTTGGGGCAGGGAGACATATACACTGATGATTAGTTGTAGGGGCAGGGAGACATATACATTGATGACTGGGGGGAGGGACAGGGAGACATATACACTGATGACTGGGGGGGAGGGGCAGGGGCAGGGAGACATATACATTGATGACTGGGGGGTTGGGGCAGGGAGACATATACACTGATGATTAGTTGTAGGGGCAGGGAGACATATACATTGATGACTGGGGGGAGGGGCAGGGAGACATATACACTGATGACTGGGGGGAGGGACAGGGAGACATATACACTGATGACTGGGGGGAGGGGCAGGGAGACATATACACTGATGATTAGGTGTAGGGGCAGGGAGACATATACACTGATGACTGGGGGGGAGGGGTAGGGAGACATATACACTGATGACTGGGGGGGAGGGGCAGGGAGACATATACACTGATGACTGGGGGGGAGGGGCAGGGAGACATATACACTGATGGCTGGGGGGGAGGGGCAGGGAGACATATACACTGATGATTGGGGGTAGGGGCAGGGAGACATATTCATTGATGACTGGGGGGTTGGGGCAGGGAGACATATACACTGATGATTAGTTGTAGGGGCAGGGAGACATATACATTGATGACTGGGGGGAGGGACAGGGAGACATATACACTGATGACTGGAGGGAAGGGGCAGGGAGACATATACATTGATGACTGGGGGGTTGGGGCAGGGAGACATATACACTGATGATTAGTTTTAGGGGCAGGGAGACATATACATTGATGACTGGGGGGAGGGGCAGGGAGACATATACACTGATGACTGGGGGGAGGGGCAGGGAGACATATACACTGATGACTGGGGGGGAGGGACAGGGAGACATATACACTGATGACTGGGGGGGAGGGGCAGGGAGACATATACACTGATGACTGGGGGGAGGGGCAGGGAGACATATACACTGATGACTCGGGGGGAGGGGCAGGGAGACATATACACTGATCATGGGGGGGAGGGGCAGGGAGACATATACACTGATGACTGGGGGGGAGGGGCAGGGAGACATATACACTGATGGCTGGGGGGGAGGGGCAGGTAGACATATACACTGATGACTGGGGGGGAGGGGCAGGGAGACATATACACTGATGACTGGGGGGGAGGGGCAGGGAGACAAATACACTGATGATTGGGGGTAGGGGCAGGGAGACATATACACTGATGATTGGGGGTAGGGGCTGCTAGACATATACACTGATGGCTGGGGGGGAGGGGCAGGGAGACATATACACTGATGACTGGGGGGGAGGGGCAGGTAGACATATACACTGATGACTGGGGGGGGAGGGGCAGGGAGACATATACACTGATGACTGGGGGGGAGGGGCAGGTAGACATATACACTGATGACTGGGGGGAGGGGCAGGGAGACATATACACTGATGACTGGGGGGGAGGGGCAGGGAGACAAATACACTGTTGATTGGGGGTAGGGGCAGGGAGACATATACACTGATGATTGGGGGTAGGGGCATGGAGACATATTCACTGATGACTGGGGGGAGGGGCAGGGAGACATATACACTGATGATTAGTTGTAGGGGCAAGGAGACATATACACTGATGACTGGGGGGAGGGCAGGGAGACATATACACTGATGACTGGGGGGTAGGGGCAGGGAGACATATACACTGATGATTAGTTGTAGGGGCAGGGAGACATATACACTGATGACTGGGGGAGGGGCAGGGAGACATATACACTGATGATTGGGGGTAGGGGCAGGGAGACATATACACTGATGATTAGTTGTAGGGGCAGGGAGACATATACACTGATGATTAGTTGTAGGGGCAGGGAGACATACACTGATGATTAGTTGTAGGGGCAGGGAGACATATACACTGATGACTGGGGGGGAGGGGCAGGGAGACATATACACTGATGATTGGGGGTAGGGGCAGGGAGGCATATACACTGATGATTGGGGGTAGGGGCAGGGAGACATATACACTAATGACTGGGGGGGAGGGGCAGGGAGACATATACACTGATGGCTGGGGGGGAGGGGCAGGGAGACATATACACTGATGATTGGGGGTAGGGGCAGGGAGACATATACATTGATGACTGGGGGGTTGGGGCAGGGAAACATATACACTGATGATTAGTTGTAGGGGCAGGGAGACATATACATTGATGACTGGGGGGATGGACAGGGAGACATATACACTGATGACTGGAGGGGAGGGACAGGGAGACATATACATTGATGACTGGGGGGTTGGGGCAGGGAGACATATACACTGATGATTGGGGGTAGGGGCTGGTAGACATATACACTGATGGCTGGGGGGGAGGGGCAGTGAGACATATACACTGATGACTGGGGGGGAGGGGCAGGTAGACATATACACTGATGACTGGGGGGGAGGGGCAGGGAGACATATACACTGATGACTGGGGGGGAGGGGCAGGGAGACATATACACTGATTACTGGGGGGGAGGGGCAGGGAGACATATACACTGATGACTGGGGGGGAGGGGCAGGGAGACAAATACACTGTTGATTGGGGGTAGGGGCAGGGAGACATATACACTGATGATTGGGAGTAGGGGCATGGAGACATATTCACTGATGACTGGGGGGAAGGGGCAGGGAGACATATACACTGATGATTAGTTGTAGGGGCAAGGAGACATATACACTGATGACTGGGGGGAGGGGCAGGGAGACATATACACTGATGACTGGGGGGGAGGGGCAGGGAGACATATACACTGATGATTAGTTGTAGGGGCAGGGAGACATATACACTGATGACTGGGGGGAGGGGCAGGGAGACATATACACTGATGATTGGGGGTAGGGGCAGGGAGACATATACACTGATGATTAGTTGTAGGGGCAGGGAGACATACACTGATGATTAGTTGTAGGGGCAGGGAGACATATACACTGATGACTGGGGGGGAGGGGCAGGGAGACATATACACTGATGATTGGGGGTAGGGGCAGGGAGGCATATACACTGATAATTGGGGGTAGGGGCAGGGAGACATATACACTGATGACTGGGGGGGAGGGGCAGGGAGACATATACACTGATGGCTGGGGGGGGGGCAGGGAGACATATACACTGATGATTGGGGGTAGGGGCAGGGAGACATATACATTGATGACTGGGGGGTTGGGGCAGGGAGACATATACACTGATGATTAGTTGTAGGCGCAGGGAGACATATACATTGATGAATGGGGGGATGGACAGGGAGACATATACACTGATGACTGGAGGGGAGGGGCAGGGAGACATATACATTGATGACTGGGGGGTTGGGGCAGGGAGACATATACACTGATGATTAGTTGTAGGGGCAGGGAGACATATACATTGATGACTGGGGGGAGGGGCAGGGAGACATATACACTGATGACTTGGGGGGAGGGACAGGGAGACATATACACTGATGACTGGGGGGGTAGGGGCAGGGAGACATATACACTGATCATGGGGGGGAGGGGCAGGGAGACATATACACTGATGACTGGGGGGGAGGGGCAGGGAGACATATACACTGATGACTGGGGGGGAGGGGCAGGGAGACATATACACTGATGATTAGGTGTAGGGGCAGGGAGACATACACACTGATGACTGGGGGGGAGGGGCACGGAGACATATACACTGATCATGGGGGGGAGGGGCAGGGAGACATATACAATGATGACTGGGGGGGAGGGGCAGGGAGACATATACACTGATGGCTGGGGGGGAGGGGCAGGTAGACATATACACTGATGACTGGGGGGGAGGGGCAGGGAGACATATACACTGATGACTGGGGGGGAGGGGCAGGGAGACAAATACACTGATGATTGGGGGTAGGGGCAGGGAGACATATACACTGATGATTGGGGGTAGGGGCTGGTAGACATATACACTGATGGCTGGGGGGGAGGGGCAGGGAGACATATACACTGATGACTGCGGGGGAGGGGCAGGTAGACATATACACTGATGACTGGGGGGAGGGGCAGGGAGACATATACACTGATGACTGGGGGGGAGGGGCAGGTAGACATATACACTGATGACTGGGGGGAGGGGCAGGGAGACATATACACTGATGACTGGGGGGGAGGGGCAGGGAGACAAATACACTGATGATTGGGGGTAGGGGCAGGGAGACATATACACTGATGATTGGGGGTAGGGGCATGGAGACATATTCACTGATGACTGGGGGGGAGGGGCAGGGAGACATATACACTGATGATTAGTTGTAGGGGCAAGGAGACATATACACTGATGACTGGGGGGGAGGGGCAGGGAGACATATACACTGATGATTAGTTGTAGGGGCAGGGAGACATATACACTGATGACTGGGGGGAGGGGCAGGGAGACATATACACTGATGATTGGGGGTAGGGGCAGGGAGACATATACACTGATAATTAGTTGTAGGGGCAAGGAGACATATACACTGATGATTAGTTGTAGGGGCAGGGAGACATATACACTGATGATTAGTTGTAGGGGCAGGGAGACATACACTGATGATTAGTTGTAGGGGCAGGGAGACATATACACTGATGATTGGGGGTAGGGGCAGGGAGACATATACACTGATGATTGGGGGTTGGGGCAGGGAGGCATATACACTGATGATTGGGGGTAGGGGCAGGGAGACATATACACTGATGACTGGGGGGGAGGGGCAGGGAGACATACAGAGCCGGCCATAGGTATAGGCAAACTAGGCAATTGCCTAGGGCATTTGATATGCCTAGGGGCATCAGCAGCTTCTGCTGATTAAAATGATATGCAGCATGCCTATATTCTGTATGTAGCATTTCATATGCAGATACAGCCACAGTCTCACACAGTATATAGGCATGCTGCATATCAGTTTAATCAGCAGAAGCTGCTTGTGCATCCTAGCCACATGGCAATGCAAATAAGATGCATTTTCATTTTAAAAAATGTGCCCGACGTTAGCATTGAGGCAAGATTTATGAGGGCACATCTGTATTCAAGCAGAGGCAGAGGTCACAGTGTTAGTGGCAGTGTGAGTGTTGTGTGCATGTGAGTAGGTTGGTTGTGCAGTAGTGTTCGGAATATGTGTAAGGAGCATTATGTGTGTCTTGTAAAAATGCATTAATAATGTGTAAGGGACACTATGTGTGCCATTATGTGTATAAGGACATTAATAATGTGCGGCATATATGTAACAGGGTACTACTGTATGTGTGTCATTATGTGTATAGGGGCAATAATAATGTGCAGCAAATGTGTAGGGGGCAACTATGTGTGTCATTATGTGTATAAGGGCATTAATAATGTGCAGCATATGTGTAAGAGACATTACATGTAAAAGGGCATTAAGAAAGGTTGTCATAATGAGTAAGGTGCATTATGTTTATAAGGACATTAATAATGTCTCATATCTGTAAGGGGCATTACTGTGTGGCATTATATGTATATGGTGCTCTACTATGTGGCGTTGCGTATAGAAAGGGCACTACTGTGTCATCTAATGTGAATAAAGAGCAATAGGGTGTTGTGTAATGTGAATAAGGAGCAATTCAGTGTGATGTAATGTGAATAAGGGGCTCTACTGTGAGGAGTAATGTTTATAAGGTAAAGTGATACTACTGTGGGATGTAATATGAATTATGGACACTATCGCATGATAAAATGTGAATAAAGTTGCAGTACTGTGTGGCGTAATTGGAATTGGGGTTACTATTGTGTGGCCATGCACCTTGCCAGCAAAAACACACCCCTTTTTGGGCTGTGCGCCAAATGTGCTAACTGTTCCTATTTAAAATATAGGGGGTACAAACCCCAAAATAAGGACTGCTATGGATGAGGGGTGATGGTGCTCGGAAAGAGGTGCAAGGTCAGAGGCGGAGCCAGCGGTGGTGCTAGGGGGCACCAGCCAATATCTTGCCTAGGGCATCATATAAGTTAGGGCCGGCTCTCGAGACATATACACTGATGACTGGGGGGGGGGGGGAGGGGGCAGGGAGACATATACTGATGACTGGGCATGCCCCTGTGCCCCCCGCTAGTAGTGAGCACACACCTGATTTCTGCTGCTACCGGACAACCTCCGCTGCTTCATGTGTCTGAGCGCTGGGCAGGACAGCCAGGGGAACACCCAAAAGAGAAGACTGAGCTACAGACAGGGTGTGATCCTCTCTCACCACCACGCTTGCCCGACTGGCTGGCACTCTGCCGATGGACTCTCCACCGGTGGCCCTGCTGACAGGAGGTTCCGGAACGCCGTTCCTCATAACGTCATTTTTCAAAAGACCTTCAGGAACGGCGTTTCATTCTATTCTGGCTGACAAATAGCCCTGTACAGATGAAGCCACAGCCATCTTGTCTTTTCTGCTGCGCCTAGGCGCAGCATGGGTTTATTAGGATAAGGCCTATATCTATTGTTCTCAGCTGCAATACAATACAGAGAGAACAATACAGCAGGGGATTAAGTCTGACTGCCCTGGCTCAATTACTCCTATTACCCCACAGCAGCCTCTATCCCTCCACCATACAGTACACTGCCCACTACCAGTACTATTGTAGTAGATGTGTTCTAGGGCCCTCATTCCGAGTTGTTCGCTCGCAAGGCGAATGTAGCAGAGTTACACACGCTAAGCCTACGCCTACTGGGAGTGAATCTTAGCTTCTTAAATGTGCGACCGATGTATTCGCAATATTGCGATCACAAACGACTTAGCAGTTTTAGAGTAGCTTCAGACTTACTCTGCCTGTGCGATCAGTTCAGTGCTTGTCGTTCCTGGGTGACGTCACAAACACACCCAGCGTTCGCCCAGACACTCCCCCGTTTCTCCGGCCACTCCTGCGTTTTTTCCGGAAACGGTAGCGTTTTCAGTCACACGCCCCTAAAACGCCGTGTTTCCGCCCAGTAACACCCATTTCCTGTCAATCACAATGCGATCGCCGGAGCGATGAAAAAGCCGTGAGTAAAATGACTTTCTTCATAGTAAAGTTACTTGGCGCAGTCGCAGTGCGAACATTGCGCATGCGCACTAAGCGGAATTTCACTGCGATGCGATGAAAAACACAGAGCGAACGACTCGGAATGAGGGCCTATGCTGATATATCATTCTGGTGACTAAGGGGTGTATTTACTGAGCCTTGGATTGAGATAAAGTGCATGGTGGTAAAGGGGGTAATTCAGACCTGATCGTAGCTGTGCTAAATTTAACACATCTACAACCAGTCGCACTGACATGCGGGGGTGACGCCCAGCACAGGGCTAGTCCGCCCCACATGTCAGGCCCGACCTCCCCGCACAAGTACAAAAGCATCGCACAGCGGCGAAGCTTTTGTACTGTAAGAGTATCTCCCAGCCATTGCAGCTTCTGCGCGCTGGCAGGGAGCTACCCGTCGCAGCCCGGTTCGCAGCGGCTGCGCGTGACGTCACGCAGCCACCACGGTCAGCCCCCCCCAATACGCCGGGCATGCCTGCGTTTCCTGGACCGCGCTCTCTAAACGGTGGCTAAACGCCACCGGCAGCCCCCTCCTGCCCAGCGACCGCCTCTGTGTGTCAAACAGGCAGAGGCGATCGCAGGACTAAGACAACCGTCGGCTGTCTGCAATGCGCAGGCGCACTGTGGCACCGGCGCATACGCAGTTCAGGTCTGATCGCTGCGGTGCGAACACGCACAGCACTGATCAGGTCTGAATTAGTCCCAAAGTACCAGCCAATCAGCTCCTAACTGCCATGTCACCGGCTGGGTTTGAAAAATGACAGTTTGGAGCTGATTGGCTGGTACTATACCTACTGTACATCCACTGTGCTCTCACCTTTATGGGTCTTACAATGTGATTTCAGCTTTCTGCTCCCTTCTCAGTGCTAGAGGAACATCTACTCTCTGGCCAAGGTGATGGTCAGTGGCCACCACTCAGACATCTGTGACCTGGTTTATTCTCATTATGGAAGATGAACTTGTGGCTTGTGGCCGTGATCTCACTCAGATGTCTCATGGGATGTGGAGGATATGAGTCCTCTGAGAACATTTTCTCAAGACCTAATGTTTCCGGGAGACTCTCTTTTAGCCATGTGAATTGTTACCTTCTGTCCACACACACACCCACACACACACACACACACACACACACACACACTCACACGCACACACACACACACGCGCGCACGCACACACACGCACGCACGTGTCCTTCTTGGGCTGAGAGTGGTCTTCCCATAACTGTTACTACACAACACAGGACTGACTGTGCGGTGTGCTGCGCCGTGTTATAGAAGGGTTACAGCTACCATGAAGTTACACATATGCTGTCTGCACATACAGTATATAGCATCGGGCGCAGAATTCATTACCTGCACATATCTACAGAGCGTATCTTGCTGGCATTTGTATACAGTATTTATGTTTTTCTATCAATCTTCCTGCATGAATATTTTTGTTACAAAACAAGTGTGCACGGTGCTGCCCTGCCGGCTGCTCTCTCACCGCTCCCACTCCAGAATGACGCGGCTGCCTGTCCCTGCTGGTGTACATAGATCATTGCTTATATCCTCTCTCAGTAGCTGTGGAGATCGGTGTCACAGGTAGTGCCGATGCTGTGCGCTGTGGTCTTTGTTCTTGTCACATGTCTGCGGAGCACCAATGGAGTATAGCAGGAAGCTGCATCAGCTGGGAGCAGCCATGACAATACAGATCAGCTGACAGGACAGGATCCAATTGGGAGTAAGTGAGCGTTCAGATGACCTCTCTGACCAATCATCAGAGACCTAGGGGTATAAAGATCCTGGTTGTCAGTGTTGTCCTTCTGAGACCTCTGCTCTGTACCTCTTTGTCTAGCAGCTTACTCATTGACTTCTGTCCAGTTAACACCTTAGCACCCACTGACTCAACCTAGCAATCCTGAATTGCTGGCACTGCTATGCATCCCAGCATCTGAGCCTAAGTAGCTGGTTATAACCCAGCAATCCTGAATAGCAGGTACTGCTATGCATCCCAGCATCTGAGCCTAAGTAGCTGGTCATAACCCAGCAATTCTGAATAGCTGGTACTGCTCTGCCTCCCAGCACCTGAGCCTAAGCAGCAATCCTGTGTAGATGAGACTGCTCTACATCTCTGCATCTAAACCCCCATGTTTTAGAAGTCCACCATAGCTGGTTTAGTTCAACAGTCCAAATAATCAGTAAAACACTATCTCTCTTCCCACCCCTATCCGGCATGAAGAAGTGTTATATTAGGTCGCCTAGTTTCCAACCCAGCCTTCCACGCTCCACTCCCGTGGAAACTTCTAGTCCGAACCCACAAACTAATCCAAGCCTAACAATTTTCTTCTATGTTGCTTGATTACTTATTAATCATAGAGATACACTTATACACAGGGGAATTTTTTTTAAAATTTCTTACTAATACAATAGTAATTAAAGTAGACAGTGGCAGACCTACATTTTTGGGCCCTGAAGCTAGAACTGTAAGCCAGCAACAATAGGGCAACATCCAAAAAGGTCCAAGGGATCTTGCTGCCCCTGCAGAAACATCAAGGCCCAAATGGCAGAGGATAGAGTGAAAATGGGCCTCCAGCCTCTCTCTGCCAGGAAAGGTCAGGCACTTGGCAAGGTGAGAGCGTCTGCTGGGGCAGATGTGGAGGGTGACAGGGTGAGAAAGTCTGCAGTACTTATTAGTGATGAGCGGGTTCGGTTTCTCGGAAAACGAACCCCCCGAACATCACCGTTTTTACACGGGTCAGAGGCAAACTCAGATTCTCCCGTATGGCTCGGTTAACCCGAGCGCGCACGAACGTCATCATCCCGCTGTCGGATTCTCGCGAGATATCTGTGCTCAGTGTGCTGCATATATCTGTGCTCACACTGCTTTATTGTGGGGACTGGGGACCACCAGTATTATATAGGAGGAGTACAGTGCAGAGTTTTGCTGACCAGTGACCACCAGTATTATACGTTCTCTGCCTGAAAAACGCTCCATATCTGTGCTCAGTGTGGTGCATATATCTGTGCTCACACTGCTTTATTGTGGGGACTGGAGACCAGCAGTATTATATAGGAGGAGTACAGTGCAGAGTTTTGCTGACCAGTGACCACCAGTATACGTTCTCTGCCTGAAAAACGCTCCATATCTGTGCTCAGTGTGCTGCATATATCTGTGCTCACACTGCTTTATTGTGGGGACTGGGGACCACCAGTATTATATAGGAGGAGTACAGTGCAGAGTTTTGCTGATCAGTGACCACCAGTATACTTTGTCTGCCTGAAAAACACTCCATATCTGTGCTGCAGGCCACTGCTGTACCTACCTCTGTGTCGTCAAGTATACTATCCATCCATACCTGTGGTGCATTTTAGTTTTGCACAGTTTGCTGACCACCAGTATATAATATATAGCATTACGGTACAGTAGGCCACTGCTGTACCTACCTCTGTGTCGTCAAGTATACTATCCATCCATACCTGTGGTGCATTTCAGTTTTGCAGTTTGCTGACCACCAGTATATCATATATATCATTACGGTACAGTAGGCCACTGCTGTACCTACCTCTTTGTCGTCAAGTATACTATCCATCTACATTCTATACCTGTGGTGCATTTTAGTTTTGCAGTTTGCTGACACAGTGACCACCAGCATATATAGCAGTACGGTATGGGAGGCCACTGCTGTACCTACCTCTGTGTTGTCAAGTATACTATCCATCTACATTCTATACCTGGGGTGCATTTCAGTTGTGCAGTTTGCTGACACAGTGACCACCAGTATATATAGCAGTACGGTACGGAAGGCCACTGCTGTACCTACCTATGTGTCGTCAAGTATACTATCCATCTAAATTCTATACCTGTGGTGCATTTCAGTTGTGCACAGTATATATAGTAGTAGGCCATTGCATTGATACTGGCATATAATTCCACACATTAAAAAATGGAGAACAAAAATGTGGAGGTTAAAATAGGGAAATATCAAGATTCACTTACACCTCTTGCTGAAGCTGCTGCCACTAGTCATGGCCGAGATGATGAAATGCCATCAACGTCGTCTGCCAAGGCCGATGCCCAATGTCATAGTAGAGAGCATATAAAATCCAAGAAAACAAAAGTTCAGTAAAATGACCCAAAAATCAAAATTGAAAGCGTCTGATGAGAAGCGTAAACTTGCCAATATGCCATTTACGACACGTAGTGGCAAGGAACGGCTGAGGCCCTGGCCTATGTTCATGGCTAGTGGTTCAGCTTCACATGAGGATGGAAGCACTCATCCTCTCGCTAGAAAAATGAAAAGACTTAAGTTGGCAAAAGCACAGCAAAGAACTGTGCGTTCTTCTAAATCACAAATCCCCAAGGAGTGTCCAATTGTGTCGGTTGCGATGCCTGACCTTCCCAACACTGGACGGGAAGAGCTTGCGCCTTCCACCATTTGCACGCCCCCTGCAAGTGCTGGAAGGAGCACCCGCAGTCCAGTTCCTGATAGTCAAATTGAAGATGTCAGTGTTGAAGTACAACAGGATGAGGAGGATATGGGTGTTGCTGGTGCTGGGGAGGAAATTGACCAGGAGGATTCTGATGGTGAAGTGGTTTGTTTAAGTCAGGCACCTGATGTTTAAGTCAGACACCTGTTGTCCGTCGGACGAATATGGCCATTGACATGCCTGGTGAAAATACCAAAAAAATCAGCTCTTCGGTGTTGAATTATTTCAACACAAATGCGGAAAACAGGTGTCAAGCCGTGTGTTGCCTTTGTCAAGCTGTAATAAGTAGGGGTAAGGACGTTAACCCCCTCAGAACATCCTCCCTTATACGTCACCTGCAGCGCATTCATAATAAGTCAGTGACAAGTTCAAAAACTTTAGGTGACAGCGAAAGCAGTTCACTGACCACTAAATCCCTTCCTCTTGTAACCAAGCTCCTGCAAACCACACCACCAACTCCCTCAGTGTCAATTTCCTCCTTTCCCAGGAAAGCCAATAGTCCTGCAGGCCATGTCACTGTCAAGTCTGACGAGTCCTTTCCTGCCTGGGATTCCTCCGATGCATCCTTGAGTGTAACGCCTACTGCTGCTGGCGCTGCTGTTGTTGCTGCTGGGAGTCGATGGTCATCCCAGAGGGGAAGTCGTAAGACCACTTGTACTACTTCCAGTAAGCAATTGACTGTCCAACAGTCCTTTGCGAGGAAGATGAAATATCACAGCAGTCATCCTGCTGCAAAGCGAATATCTCAGGCCTTGGCAGCCTGGGCGGTGAGAAACGTGGTTCCGGTATTCATCGTTAATTCAGAGGCAACTAGAGACTTGATTGAGGTACTGTGTCCCCAGTACCAAATACCATCTAGGTTCCATTTCTCTAGGCAGGCGATACCGAAAATGTACACAGACCTCAGAAAAAGAGTCACCAGTGTCCTAAAAAATGTAGTTGTACCCAATGTCCACTTAACCACGGACATGTGGACAAGTGGAGCAGGGCAGACTCAGGACTATATGACTGTGACAGCCCACTGGGTAGATGTATTGCCTCCCGCAGCAAGAACAGCAGCGGTGGCACCAGTAGCAGCATCTCGCAAACGCCAACTCGTTCCTAGGCAGGCTTTGTATCGCCGCTTTCCATAAGTGGCACACAGCTGACAACCTCTTACGGAAACTGAGGAAGATCATCGCAGAATGGCTTACCCCAATTGGACTCTCCTGGGGATTTGTGACATCGGACAATGCCAGCAATATTGTGCGTGCATTACATCTGGGCAAATTCCAGCACGTCCCATGTTTTGCACATACATTTAATTTGGTGGTGCAGAATTATTTAAAAAACAACAGGGGAGTGCAAGAGATGCTGTCGGTGGCCCGAAGAATTGCGGGCCACTTTTGGCATTCAGCCACCATGTGCCGAAGACTGAAGCACCACCAAACATTTCTGAACCTGCCCGGCCATCATCTGAAGCAAGAGGTGGTAACGAGGTGGAATTCAACTCTCTATATGCTTCAGAGGATGGAGGACAGCAAAAGGCCATTCAAGCCTATACATCTGCCCACGATATAGGCAAAGAAGGGGGAATGCACCTGACTCAAGCGCAGTGGAGAATGATTTCAACGTTGTGCAAGGTTCTGCAACTCTTTGAACTTGCCACACGTGAAGTCAGTTCAGACACTGCCAGCCTGAGTCAGGTCATTCCCCTCACCAGGCTTTTTCAGAAGAAGCTGGAGACATTGAAGGAGAAGGTAAAACAGAGCGATTCCGCTAGGCATGTGGGACTTCTGGATGGAGCTATTAATTTGCTTAACCAGGATTTAAGGGTGGTCAATCGTTTGAAATCAGAGCACTACATTTTGGCCACCATGCTCGATCCTAGATTTAAAACCTACGTTGTATCTCTCTTTTCGGCAGACACAAGTCTGCAGAGGTTCATAGACCTGCTGGTGAGAAAATTGTCAAGTCAAGCGGAACGTGACCCGTCAACAGCTCCTCCTTCACATTCTCCCGCAACTGGGGGTGCGAGGAAAAGGCTAAGAATTCCGAGCCCACCCGCTGGCGGTGATGCAGGTCAGTCTGGAGCGAGTGCTGACATCTGGTCCGGACTGAAGGGCCTGCCAACGATTACTGACATGTCGTCTACTGTCACTACATATGATTCTCTCACCATTGAAAGAATGGTGGAGGATTATATGAGTAACCGTATCCAAGTAGGCACGTCAGACAGTCCATACGTATACTGGCAGGAAAAAGAGGCAATTTGGAGGCCCTTGCACAAACTGGCTTTATTCTACCTCAGTTGCCCTCCCTCCAGTGTGTACTCCGAAAGAGTGTTTAGTGCAGCCGGTCACCTTGTCAGCAATCGGTGAGACATTCACCAGCAGCAATTGCCTCCAGAAAGTACACAGGGACCTGAGATGGTGGATTCCAGTGGGGACGAATTAATAATCTGTGAGGAGGGGGATGTACACAGTGAAAGGGGTGATGAATCGGACAATGATGATGAGGTGGACATCTTGCCTCTATAGAGCCAGTTTGTGCAAGGAGAGATTGATTGCTTCTTTTTTGGTGGGGGCCCAAACCAACCAGTCATTTCAGTCACAGTCGTGTGGCAGACCCTGTCGCTGAAATGATGGGTTCGTTAAAGTGTGCATATTCTTTCATTTTTCTTTGCATCATGGGCTGTTCGGGGACAATTTTTTTTTAGTGCCATCCTGTCTGACACTGCAGTGCCACTCCTAGATGGGCCAGGTGTTTGTTTCGGCCACTTGGGTCGCTTAGCTTAGTCATCCAGCGACCTCGGTGCAAATTTTAGGACTAAAAATAATATTGTGCGGTGTGAGGTGTTCAGAATAGACTGGAAATGAAATGAGTGGAAATTATGGTTATTGAGGTTAATAATACTATGGGATCAAAATGAACCCTAAATTCTATGATTTAAGCTGTTTTTGAGGGGGCTTTGTAAAAAAAACCGAATCCAAAATACACCTGAATCCGACAAAAAAATTTCAGGGAGGTTTTGCCAAAACACGTCCGAATACAAAACACGGCCGCAGAACCAAATCCAAAACCAAAACACAAAATCAGAAAAATGTCCGGTGCACATCACTCCCTTTAATGTTGACCACTCACAGTACTCCCCCTCAGTAATCACCTCACAGCACCCCCCCCCCCTCGATTCAATAAACACCTGACAGCCACACCCCTCGGCGCCAGCAAAATTACCTTATTAATTGTCCCCTTTTTTTCGAGATCATTCTCACCTTTCATTGCTCCAAGCCACCTTCCTAGGATGGGCCCTCCCAGGTTCCGCCGTTCCTGGGAATGTCACAAGAGAAGTTCTGCATGCTGTCAGGGATTGTAGTTTAATATTTATACACAACTACAACTCCCAGCAGCTCCGGCTGTACTAAGAGACTCACATCCAATCTGGAATAGCAGCCATGCTGTGCCTGGTTGTCATCGGGTTTTCGGTGATGAGCTATAACTATACAGTACATAAAATCAAGAGATAAAAATTTCCCCCCTCCCCAGGACTAGGGTCCGTGAAGCTTAGGCTTCATTAGTTTCATAGCAGATCTGCCCCTGAATGTAGGGGTGTGTGCGATGCGTATTGAAAATAACAGTGGTGGTTTAGGGGAACATTTGTACATCAGCCAGTTTTATGTAACCATCTGTGCTGGAAAACAGAAGATCCCGATAAGAAATAATGTTCTGGGTATGTGGGCACCGTTATGTGACCCAATGCCAGGAGTCTGGGGCGCAGCGCAGGTGATGTGGAGCTCTGTTTTGTGAACAAGAACAAAGCTGTGACTTCCCATTTCGTTCATTCAGTTCTCTTCCCTCAGTAGGAAATAACAACATTCCCCATGACGTGATCTTTCTCTTAGTAACAGGAAAAAAAGACTAATATTTTTTTTTTTAAACTGTTATATTGAGGCTATAAATACATATGCACATGCAGGTGTATATACTAGTGATGTGCACCGGACATTTTTCCGGTTTTGTGTTTTAGTTTTGGATTCGGTTCCGCGGCCGTGTTTTAGATTCGCATATTGGCAAAACCTCACCGAAAATTTTTTGTCGGATTCGGGTGTGTTTTGGATTCGGGTGTTTTTTTAAAAAAACCCTAAAAAACTGCTTAAATCATAGAATTTGGGGGTCATTTTGATCCCATAGTATTATTAACCTCAATAACCATAATTTCCACTCATTTCCAGTCTATTCTGAACACCTCATACCTCACAATATTATTTTTAGTCGTAAAATTTGCACAGAGGTCGCTGGATGGCTAAGCTAAGTGACCCAAGTGGCCGAAACAAACACCTGGCCCATCTAGGAGTGGCACTGCAGTGTCAGGCAGGATGGCCCTTCAAAAAAATAGTCCCCAAACAGCACATGACACAAAGAAAAAAGGAGGCGCAATGAGGTAGCTGTGTGAGTAAGCTAAGCGACCCTAGTGGCCGACACAAACACCAGGCCCATCTAGGAGTGGCACTGCAGTGTCAGACAGGATGGCCCTTCAAAAATATTGTCCCCAAACAGCACATGATGCAAATAAAAAAAGAGGCGCACCAAGGTCGCTGTGTGACTAAGCTAAGTGACACAAGTGGCCGACACAAACACCTGGCCCATCTAGGAGTGGCACTGCAGTGTCAGGCAGGATGGCCCTTCAAAAAAATTGTCCCCAAACAGCACATGATGCAAAGAAAAAAAGAGGCGCACCAAGGTCGCTGTGTTACTAATCTAAGCGACACAAGTGGCCGACACAAACACCTGGCCCATCTAGGAGTGGCACTGCAGTGTCAGACAGGAATGCAGATTTAAAAAATAGTCCCCAAACAGCACATGATGCAAAGAAAATAAGAGGTGCAATGAGGTCGCTGTGTGACTCAGCCAAGCGACACAAGTGGCCGACACAAACACCTGGCCCATCTAGGAGTGCTTCCATCCTCATCTCAATCTGAGCCACTAGCCATGAACATAGGCCAGGGCCTCAGCCGTTCCTTGCCACACCGTGTCGTAAATGGCATATGGGCAAGATTACGCTTCTCATCAGATGCTTTTAATTTTGATTTTTGGGTCATTTTACTGAACTTTTGTAGTATACTTGACGACACAGAGGTAGGTAGAGCAGTGGACTACTGTACCGTACTGCAATATGTTATATACTGGTGGTCAGCAAAATTCTGCACTGTCCTCCTACTATATATACTGTACACAACTAAAATGCACCACAGGTATGGATGGAGAGTAAACTTGACGACACAGAGGTAGGTAGAGCAGTGGCCTACTGTACCGTACTGCTATATAGTATATACTGGTGGCCAGCAAAATTCTGCACTGTCCTCCTACTATATATACTGCGCATAACTAAACTGCACCACAGGTGGATGGATAGTATACTTGACGACACAGACGTAGGTAGAGCAGTGGCCTACTGTATCGTACTGCTATACAGTATATACTGGTGGCCAGCAAAATTCTGCACTGTCCTCCTACTATATATACTGCGCACAACTACAATGCACCACAGGTATGGATGGATAGTATACTTGACGACACAGAGGTAGGTAGAGCAGTGGACTACTGTACCGTACTGCTATATAATACTGGTGGTCACTGGTCAGCAAAATTCTGCACTGCCCTCCTATACTACAATGAGCACAGATATGGAGCGTTTTTCAGGCAGAGAACGTAGATATTTTCAGCACACTGAGCACAGATATTTGCAGCACACTGAGCACAGATATTTGCAGCACACTGTTATGCACACCAGTGCCTGCAGGAAAGTACTGGTGTCAGAACTGTTATGCACTCCAGTGTCTGCAGGAATGTACTGGTGTTTGAACTGTTATGCAAACCAAATGGACTCACAGACAAACTGGGGAATATGACATAACGTACACAGAAGGTGATAGGGTAACAAAATACACACAAAGTGAACAGAGAAGCCCAGAGGCTAAGGAACTGGGTATCTCCCTTGTATTAGAACTGCTCAGATGGAAAAAAGCAAGATGTTGTGTTTTAATACGTAGAGAACCCGAAATGCTGTTGCTAAGGGCAACAGCAAAACCCTAAAGGGTTACCAACGGGTGTGGCAGTAAACTCCTTGGTCAGAGATGGAATGATAGACACAAGGAGAATCTCCACAATCCTAATTCTCACTTGCAGTGCACAGGTTTTAGCTTACTGCCACTAAACTGACCCCTGACACCTAGCACAGTGAGACAGGATTAGACAGGCAAGTCTCAGAATACAGCCGCAAACTTCCTAAATTCACAGAGTAGTAACAGAACCCCAGCAAGCTAAACGACTGACTCCAGTCTTACTGCTAGGTCTGGATTGGCAGAGTGTAATACCAAATCCCCAGGCCTATTTGCAGTAAGCAACAAACAAATACAAAGCTACACAGTACTGGCTAACTTTCATGAACTGACTAACCAACAAAGATTCAGCAGCATCTGCTTACCCTGAAAAGAGGCCTTATAAAGCAGGTGCTGTCCACGCCCCACTCAGACCTCACAGACTGTGAGCACAAAAACCAGCACCGGATCCCCTGCCGTGCACAGAGCCTATAACCACTGCACAGCAAAAGACCCGAAACGGAGTATCAGCTGCGCTCAGGTTAGTCCACTAGCACTTGTCTCCCGGTTGCCATGACGACGTGGCAGCACAGGGCAGGAGACCCTAACAGTACCCCCCCCTCTGACAAGAGGGGTCAAAGAACCCCTACCACCGGGTTTATCGGGGAACTGCGAGAAGAAAGAGCGTATCAGTCTGGGGGCATGAAGATCACAACTGCGCACCCACGACCGCTCCTCCGGGCCATACCCCTTCCAGTGCACCAAAAATGACAGCCGACCCCGAACCACCTTGGAGTCAAGAATCCTTTCAACAACAAGCTCCCTCTGGCCACGTATCAGAAGAGGGGAAGGTCTTCCACTGGAAGAAGGATTACTAATCGCCCGTTTTAAAAGGGAACAATGAAATGTTTTATTGATACCCAAAGAACGGGGCAGATCTAACTGAAATGCCACCGGATTGATAACCCTGGTGATCTTATAAGGGCCGATGAACCGGGGCCCTAACTTATGAGATGGCTGTCTCAACTTCAAATTCTTGGTAGACAACCAGACGAAGTCTCCTAATTTGAAGCTGCAGGGTCTTTTCCGCTTATCAAAAACCCTTTTGGTCACTAATGACACAGACACAAGGGCTTTCTTCACTTTCCGCCAAATACCTCTAAGGACCGAAACCACAGAGGAACCACCAGGCGTGGAGTCCAGGGGGTCAAAAGAATTGGCCTTAGGATGATGCCCATACACACAAAGGAAGGGAGAGATCCCTGTAGCAGAGTGAGCCGCGTTGTTATAGGCAAACTCCGCCATGGACAGATGAGCAACCCAGTCAGTCTGACACTTGGAGACATAACACCTGAGGAACTGCTCCAAGGACTGGTTCACCCTTTCAGTCTGCCCATTAGACTGCGGATGGTAGCCTGACGACAAGTTGACAGAAATCTGGAGATCGGAACAAAATGCCCTCCAGAATTTGGCCACAAACTGGGATCCGCGGTCAGAGACCACATCAAGTGGCAACCCGTGGAGACGCACAACATGCAGCATAAATAATTCAGACAGGCGCCTGGCTGATGGCAGCCCAACCAGTGGAACGAAGTGCGCCATCTTCGAAAACCTGTCAACGACAACCCAGATGGCTGTCATCCCCGAGGATTTGGGCAAGTCCACCACAAAATCCATTGAAATGTGGGTCCATGGCTTAGATGGGATAGAGAGTGGATGTAATGGGCCAACAGGAACCCCTCTAGGAGTCTTATTTCGGGCACAGATGTCACATGCCCGAACCCACTGATCCACATCCTTAGCCACCGAGGGCCACCACACCGCCCTAGATAGCAACTCCCGAGTTCTGGCAATACCCGGGTGACCTGCCGACTTCTTGGCATGGAATTCCAGGAACACTCGCTGTCTTAACCTAGGAGGCACAAACAAAAGACCTACCGGAAGGTCTGGAGGAGCCTGCTCCTGTGCTCTAAGGACTAATGATAAGAGGTCCTGGGTAATGCCCACTTTAATACATGATGGGGAAACAATGGGCAACGGCTCCTCGGTGGTCTCCTGGATTGGAGCAAAACTCAGCGAGAGCGCATCAGCCTTGATGTTTTTTGACCCAGGGCGATATGTTATCAAAAAATTAAAGCGAGCAAAAAACAAAGCCCATCGTGCCTGCCTGGCATTGAGACGCTTCGCTGACTCTAAATATGCCAGATTCTTATGGTCAGTGAGAATTGAGACCACAAACTTAGCCCCCTCAAGCCAGTGTCTCCACTCCTCGAGTGCATCCTTAATAGCCAACAATTCCCGGTTACCCACGTCATAATTCATCTCGGCAGGCGAAAATTTACGGGAAAAGTAAGCACAGGGATGAAGGCGATTATCAGACACTCCCATCTGAGAAAGCACTGCCCCAATACCCATCTCAGAGGCATCCACCTCCACCACAAAAGGACGCTCTGGATCTGGGTGTCGCAGCACCTTGGCCGAAACAAATGCCCTTTTGAGATGGGCAAAAGCCGCTTTAGCCTCACAAGACCAGTGAGCAACATCCGCCCCTTTCTTAGTGAGTGCCACCAAGGGCGCCACTATAGACGAAAATCCAGCGATAAATCGTCTATAAAAATTCGCAAAGCCCAGGAAACGCTGAAGCGCCTTCAAACTAGTGGGCTGCACCCAATCCAGGACTGCCTGTACCTTGGAACCCTCCATTTGGAAACCTTCTGGGGAGATAATATATCCTAGAAATGCGATTTGCTGAACTTCAAATTCGCACTTCTCCAGCTTCGCCCCAAGCCGGTGGTCTCTGAGTTTCTGGAGGACTAAGCGTACATGCTTCCGATGTTCCTCCAGGGAATGGGAGAAGATTAGGATGTCATCTAAGTATACAACTAAGAATCTATCCAAAAATTCCCTGAGCACATCATTCATGAAATCCTGGAAGACTGCCGGGGCATTACAGAGCCCAAAAGGCATCACCAAATATTCATAATGCCCTGAGTGGGTATTAAAGGCAGTCTTCCATTCATCCCCCTCTCTTATTCGGATTAGATTGTACGCACCGCGTAGGTCAATCTTAGAAAAAATGGTGGCAGTACGAAGCTGGTCAAACAAGACCGAAATGAGAGGCAGTGGGTATGAGTTTTTAATCGTGATACGGTTCAATTCCCTGAAGTCGATGCAGGGTCGCAACGAACCGTCCTTTTTACCCACGAAGAAGAACCCCGACCCAACTGGAGACTGTGAAGGTCTGATAAATCCCTTAGCCAAGTTCTCCTGAATGTACTCCGCCATAGCCTGAGTCTCAGGACGTGACAGGGAGTACAACCTGCTCTTGGGAAGCTTAGCATTTGGCAACAAATCAATGGCACAGTCATAGGGGCGATGGGGAGGTAGTACCTCTGCAACTTTTTTGGAGAACACGTCCGCAAAATCTGCATAACACCCTGGCAATCCTGGCAAACTTAGCTGCGAGAGCCTGACTGGAAGGCTCAAGCAACTCCTGAAACAGTCAGTACCCCAACTAAGAATCTCCCCAGAGACCCAGTCAAATTGAGGATTGTGGGCCCTTAACCAGGGTAACCCCAACACCAATGGGGCAAAAGTACAGACAGTCACATAAAAGGACAATTTTTCAGAGTGTGTGGCTCCAATAAACAAAGAAATCTGGCTAGTGCAAGAGGTAATTTTACCTTGGGATAATGGTTCCCCGTTTAACCCACAAATCTCAATTTCCGATGCCAAGGGTACTAAGGGAACAGAGTGTTTCAGGGCGAATTGGCGGTCCATAAAAACCCCGTCAGCCCCACTGTCCACAAAGGCCTCAGTCTTGACAGTTTGACCGAGGATCTTCAAGGTCACCGGAATGATAAAAGTCTTCTTGGGAAATTCTGACTTCTGGCCTGACAGGATATTTCCCATCACCCTCAGGCCCTGAAGTTTTCCGGCTTTTCTGGGCATGATACTACCACATGACCTTTATTCCCACAGTACAAACACAACCCCTGCTGTCTCCTCCGCGTCTTCTCACGCGAGGAGAGGCGGGTAGCCCCAATCTGCATAGGTTCCTCAGAAAATTCCTCAGAGTCTGAGGTTCCCTTGGGAAGGAAGGAAATCTCAGTCTCCCTTTCAAGCCTATGCTCTCTCAGCCGTCTATCCACCCGGATGGATAACTGCATGAGCTGATCCAAGCTATCAGGCAAGGGATATTGTACCAGTTGGTCCTTTATCTGGTTTGAAAGACCTCTTCGGTACTGGTGTCTCAGGGCTGGGTCATTCCACTGGGTATCATGGGCCAACCTCCAAAACTCCGTACAGTAAACCTCAACTGGCCTTCGCCCTTGCTTAAGGATCGAAATCTGAGCCTCGGCTGAGGCCGTCTTGTCAGGGTCATCATACAACATGCCCAGTGCCGTAAAAAAAGCATCAACACTTTTAAGCGACGGACAGTCAGGCTGCAACCCATATGCCCAGACCTGTGGGTCTCCTTGTAGCAAGGAAATCACTATGCCCACCCGCTGAATCTCCGACCCAGAAGACTGAGGCCTAAGCCGGAAGTATAGCTTGCAGCTCTCCTTGAAACAAAAGAACTGCGAGCGATCTCCAGAAAAACGATCCGGGAGATTTACTTTCGGCTCCTTAACCCCTGCAGGTGCTGCTGCTGCGGGAGCTCCGCCAGCAGCCTGGGAGGTGTGCATTTTAATGGACAAATCATTAAATTGTCGAGTCAGGACCTGCACCTGATCGACCACCTGTTGCAACGTATTTTGAGGGGTATGCTCCATATTCCCACAAAATTTCAACAGGAGTACTAGGCTGCTGAATATGTTATGCACACCAGTGCCTGCAGGAAAGTACTGGTGTCAGAACTGTTATGCACTCCAGTGTCTGCAGGAATGTACTGGTGTTTGAACTGTTATGCAAACCAAATGGACTCACAGACAAACTGGGGAATATGACATAACGTACACAGAAGGTGATAGGGTAACAAAATACACACAAAGTGAACAGAGAAGCCCAGAGGCTAAGGAACTGGGTATCTCCCTTGTATTAGAACTGCTCAGATGGAAAAAAGCAAGATGTTGTGTTTTAATACGTAGAGAACCCGAAATGCTGTTGCTAAGGGCAACAGCAAAACCCTAAAGGGTTACCAACGGGTGTGGCAGTAAACTCCTTGGTCAGAGATGGAATGATAGACACAAGGAGAATCTCCACAATCCTAATTCTCACTTGCAGTGCACAGGTTCAGCTTACTGCCACTAAACTGACCCCTGACACCTAGCACAGTGAGACAGGATTAGACAGGCAAGTCTTAGAATACAGCCGCAAACTTGCTAAGTTCACAGAGTAGTAACAGAACCCCAGCAAGCTAAACGACTGACTCCAGTCTTACTGCTAGGTCTGGATTGGCAGAGTGTAATACCAAATCCCCAGGCCTATTTGCAGTAAGCAACAAACAAATACAAAGCTACACAGTACTGGCTAACTTTCATGAACTGACTAACCAACAAAGATTCAGCAGCATCTGTTTAACCTGAGAAGAGGGTTTATAAAGCAGGTGCTGTCCACGCCCCACTCAGACCTCACAGACTGTGAGCACAATAACCAGCACCGGATCCCCTGCCGTGCACAGAGCCTGTAACCACTGCACAGCAAAAGACCCGAACCGGAGTATCAGCTGCGCTCAGGTTAGTCCACTAGCACTTGTCTCCCGGTTGCCATGACGACGTGGCAGCACAGGGCAGGAGACCCTAACACACACTGAGCACAGAAACTGAGATAACGCTGCACGTCCTCTCCCTATCATCTCCAATGCACGAGTGAAAATGGCGGCGACGCGCGGCTCCTTATATAGAATATGAATCTCGCGAGAATCCGACAGCGGGATGATGACATTTGGGCGCTCTCTGGTTAACCGAGCAAGACGGGAGGATCTGAGTCTGCCTCGGAACCGTGTAAAATGAGTGAAGTTCCGAGGAACCGAACTCGCTCATCACTATTATATACCGTTGCTATTGTAAAAATATGAGCAATTCGCCAAGAGAATGGGGGTTTCTAGGCAACCGGAAACCCCTCCCCCCCTGCATTTGCCTATGGATTCTGTATACAGGTGTCAATCCTGGCTTATGGCACCTATGTCGAGACCTCCTGGCCCAGCACAGCATTAATACAATGAGGATCACATAGCTGCCCGGACTAGGGGCCTAATTATGGGGGTCATTCCGAGTTGTTCGCTCACAAGCTGCTTTTAGCAGAGTTGCTCATGCTAAGCCGCCGCCTACTGGGAGTGAATCTTAGCATAGTAGATTTGCAAACGAAAGATTCTCAAAATTGCAATTACACACCTCTTAGCAGTTTCTGAGTAGCTCCAGACTTACTCTGCCACTGCGATCAGTTCAGGGCTTGTCGTTCCTGGTTTGACATCACAAACACACCCAGCGTTCGGCCAGACACTCCTCCGTTTCTCCGGCCACTCCCGCGTTTTTCCCAGAAACGGTAGCGTTTTTCCGCACACACCCATAAAACGGCCAGTTTCCGCCCAGAAACACCCACTTCCTGACAATCACATTACGATCACCAGAACGAAGAAAAAACCTCGTAATGCCGTGAGTAAAATACCAATCTACATAGTAAATTTACTTGGCGCAGTCGAAGTGCGGACATTGCGCATGCGCATTAAGCGGAAAATCGCTGCGATGCAAAGAAATTTGCCGAGCGAGCAACTCGGAAAGACCACCTATGAGTTGATCGCAGCAGCAAATTTGTTAGCAGTTGGGCAAAACCATGTGCACTGCAGGGGGGGGAGGGTAGATATAACATGTGCAGAGAGAGTTAGATTTGGGTGTGGTGAGTTCAAACTGAAATCTAAATTGCAGTGTAAAAATAAAGCAGCCAGTATTTACCCTGCACAGAAACAAAATAACCCACCCAAATCTATCTCTCTCTGTGTGAAGGGGGTCGTCCCCCATTTCCCTTCAGTGCGGCTGGCTTCGGCGCGGCAGCGGGTGCGGCGGTTGGGATCCGGTCTGAAGATCAACAGTGTCTAGGTCGACAATGTTTAGGTCGACCACTATAGGTCGACAGTCACGAGGTCGACATGGATGGAAGGTCGACAGGGTTTCTAGGTCGACATGTGCTAGGTCGACAGGTCTAAAGGTCGACATGAGTTTTTCACTTTTTTTATGTTTTTTTATTTTTTTCATACTTAACCATCCACGTGGACTACGATTGGAATGGTAAAGTGTGCCGAGCGAAGCGGTAGCGGAGCGAAGGCACCATGCCCGAAGCATGGCGAGCGAAGCGAGCCATGTGAGGGGACGCGGTGCACTAATTTGGGATCCCGGTCACTTTACACAGAAAACGACACCCCCAAAAAAAAATCCTCATGTCGACCTTTAGACCTGTCAACCTAGCACATGTCGACCTAGAAACCCTGTCGACCTTCAATCCATGTCGACCTAGTGACTGTCGACCTATAGTGGTCGACCTAAACATTGTCGACCTAGACACTGTCGATTTGATGAACCACACCCGCGGCGGTTAGGCCCCAGCTTGGAGGGACTTGCATCCGTAGGGATTCAAGCCCCTCCAATCACGTCGCCGCATTTTGAATGGCGTGCCAAGTGCGAGTCAATCGGAGCTTGCGCCTTGGCAGCCAATGGGAAGATGCCGGAGTGAGCCAATCAGCGTTCGCCACGTCATAGCTTCGCCCGCTCCCGGCGTCATATAAGAGATGCTGCGGAGTGGGAGAGCTCAGTCGGACGCCGGACGCGGACAGAAGAGGAGCTCCAGAAGAAGAAGGAAGACCGAGCAGCGCCGACGGCGAAGATAGCGACGACGGCAGAGAAGAAGAAGAAGAGGAAGACGACGGAAGAAGATGCCCAGCGACGGAAGTCCGGCGGAGAGTGCAGCGGCGCGAGGGAAGCAAAAGAGCTAACGAAGCTCCCCTCTGCGGCCTCTCCCACCGAGATAGGTAGGTGGCCCTGGGCCACCTGCACTTATTTTTAGTCCACCCTAGAGCACCAGGGACAGGCACTAGGCCTAGGCCTGCAGGGATAACCAGGCCCTCTCGGTCTGTGCCCACGATAGTCAGGCCTCCGGCCTGTGCCCACACCCCAGGCCCCCGGCCTGTGCCCACACCCTAGGCCTCCGGCCTGCGCCCTTACTTCAGGCCCATCAAGGCCTGTGCCCACACTTCAGGCCCTCCAGGCCTGTGCCCACACTCATCCAGGCCTGCGCCCTCATCCAGGCCCTTCAGGCCTGTGCCCTCACCCAGGCTTCCAGGCCTGCGTCCTCAGCCAGGTTTCCACTCGGGGTGGTATTGTACAGACCGGCCGTGGTATATAATACAGGGGAGTAGAGAGTGTGGAGTAACGTTCCTGTCCCACGCTCCTCTATTCCCCGGTAATCTAGAGTGGACGGCCGTCCACTCTGGACCCCCGCTTGCATCCTCAGTTAAGAGCGGAAGGAAGCAGCTAGTGACCAGCATAAGGTAAGTGGAAGTGGTTATTCGGGGTTAACCTGTTGTGCTGGGGAATTGTTCTACTGGCTTGTTGGTTAGCGAATGTGTTTAGTTAGTCCGGTCTCTGCTAGTTTGATATAGAACCAGTAGCCTCAGTTGCTGAAGTTAGTTTGCTCCCGTAGGTGTAGTTGGCTGTAACTCGTTGTTAGCCGTTAGTGTAGCCTGCAGTTAGGGAGGCTGCTCTTCTTGCCCCAACAGAAGCAGAGAGGTGCGACCACCGAGTCGGAAGTGAGTATTACTCTGTGTCTGTTTGTCATTGTCTTCGTATACCGGTAAGGGGTTGTGCTCACGGACGTGAGAACCCCTCTCACCACAGAACGTGCGAGAGTGCGAGTGTGTGAGAGCTGGGTAGCTGAGGCCTTTGGGCCATTGATGACCTTCCTCCCAGCCGGTGAAGGTCGCAGCTACCCCTGACGCGCCCTGCTCTTCGACGGAGGTTGGCACGCACGTCTCAACCGGTACTTTCCTTCCTTCTAGGTTCTTCGCCGACTGCTGCAGAGAGGTGTTCGTTTCGGCGATCAACCCAAAAGGCGGAGTTCCCTGACGCTTCTGGGTATCGTAGGTGACTGGAGCTGCCACAGGTGGGTAGAGTGACGACACCTGCATGGCAGCAGGCAGTGTACCACGGTCCGGGCCCGTTACATCTGCACATGTTATATCTGCCTCCCCTGCAGTGCACATGGGCCCTTATTCCGAGTTGATCGGTCGCAAGGCGATTTTAGCAGTATTGCACACGCTAAGCCGCCGCCTACTGGGAGTGAATCTTAGCTTCTTAAAATTGCGAACGATGTATTCGCAATATTGCGATTACAAACTTCTTTGCAGTTTCAGAGTTGCTCCACACTTACTCGGCATCTGCGATCAGTTCAGTGCTTGTCGTTCCTGGTTTGACGTCACAAACACACCCAGCGTTCGCCCAGACACTCCCCCGTTTCTCCAGCCACTCCTGTGTTTTTTCCGGAAACTGTAGCGTTTTTATCCACACGCCCCTAAAACGCTGTGTTTCCGCCCAGTAACACCCATTTCCTGTCAATCACACTACGATCGCCGGAGCGAAGAAAAAGCCGTGAGTAAAAATACTATCTTCATTGTAAAATTACTTGGCGCAGTCGCAGTGCGGACATTACGCATGCGCACTAAGCGGAAAATCGCTGCGATGCGAAGATATTTACCGAGCGAACGACTCGGAATGAGGGCCTTGGTTTTGCCCAACTGCTAACAAAGTTGCTGCTGTGATCAACTCAGAATTACCCCATATGTTACAGTGGAATTTTGCAGCTCTGCGTACACATGGGATCGCACACTTGCACAGCGAATTTACACTCCCCCTGGAGGCAGCGACTATCTGATCGCAGGACAGCAAAGTTAGCAGCCCAGCAATCAGATCCGAATCCCCCCCTTATGCAGCTTTGGTCTATAGAAGGGGATCCGGACTGAAAGTTGACAGTAACTAGGTCGACAATGTCTAGGTCGACCACTATTGGTCGACAGTAACTAAGTCGACAGGATGTCTAGGTCGACATGTTCTAGGTCGACAGGTCAAAAGGTCGACATGAGTTTTTCACAATTTTTTTATTTTTTTTGAACCTTTTCATACTTAATGATCCACGTGGACTACGATTGGAACGGTAATCTGTGCCGAGCGAAGGCACCATGCCCGAAGCATGGCGAGCAAAGCGAGCCATGCGAGGGGACGCGGTGCACTAATTGGGGTTCCCGGTCACTCTACGAAGAAAACGACACCAAAATAACATGTCAACCTAAAGACCCTGTCGATCTAGACACCCTGTCGACCTAGTTACTGTCGACCAATAGTGGTCAACCTAGACATTGTCGACCGAGTTACTGTCGAATTTCAATACCACTCCTCGATAGAAGGGCAGGTTCCGGTGTCTGGAGAAATCAGAGCAATGGCCCTCATTCCGAGTTGTTCGCTCGCAAGCTGCTTTTAGCAGCATTGCACACGCTAAGCCACCGCCTACTGGGAGTGAATCTTAGCTTAGCAGAATTGCGAATAGACACTTCTTAGCAGTTTCTGAGTAGCTCGAGACTTACTCTTCCAGTGCGATCAGTTCAGTGCTTGTCGTTTCTGGTTTGACGTCACAAACACACCCAACGTTCGCCCAGACACTCCCCCGTTTCTCCAGCCACTCCCGCGTTTTTCCCAGAAACGGTAGCGTTTTTTCACACACTCCCATAAAACGCCCAGTTTCCACCCAGAAACACCCACTTCCTGTCAATCACACTACTATCACCAGAACGAAGAAAAAACCTTGTAATGCCGTGAGTAAAATACCAAACTGCATAGCAAATTTACTTGGCGCAGTCGCAGTGCGAACATTGCGCATACACAAATAGCGGAAAATCACTGCGATGCGAAGAAAATTACAGAGCGAACAACTCGGAATGAGGGCCTATATGCACAAATTCCAAAAGAATTGGAACAAAAGACGTCCATTTTGGTGCACAAGAATATTATCTGGAACAGTACTTAAAATAAAACTTTTATTAATGTTCATTTAAAAATGAAATGATATCTAAAACAATATTTTATGCTCAAAAGTGAAATTAAAATGATATGAAGAAGTGAAAATGAAAAAAATAAGAAGTGTTAAAAACCAAAGAGTCATCCACAGGTTTTTGTCTGTTACTTTATTTATAGTTCAGGATTTTATATAATATATATATTGCTGTTTTCTATATACAGTACAGTAACATATTCTTTTTTGCTAAACCAACTAATTGCCACTATTTATATACTTTTATTATTTTTGTATTTTGTGTATGTATCTCTATATATTCCGGAGATTCCCCTATATTATTATTCCCATTTTTTAGTCCGTGTAGGGCTGCTGTTACATTATTCAGCAGTCTCTAGAAATATTGTAATCTCCGTTACATTGATACAATTCAATATTAATATTGAACTTTCAGAGTTAATTTTAACTTTCTTCGGGCTGCACCCACTCTGTGGAATGCCCTCCCACGCGCAAAAAGACTCTCCTCTAGTCTTGACACCTTCAAGCATATCCTGAAAACTTACCTCTTCAGACAAGCTTATGAAATTCCAGACCCACCCACATAACCTTCATAAGCTTTTCTATCCAATTATATCCCCACTGTACAGTACAGTCCACACATCCCTTCCACCTGACCCTCTTTCATCATTGCTGTGATGTGATATCATACAGTCCACCAAGAACCTTTACAATCTGGTGTACAACTATGGAATAGATAGCACCTATCCTTGTGTACATATGCCTGTTTCCCCATAGAGTGTAAGCTTGCGAGCAGGGCTCTCCTCCCTCTATGACTGTTTGTTATTACTCAGTTTTGTCTTATCATTGTGTCCAGTTGTAAAGTGCAACGGAATTTGCTGTGCTATATAAGAAACCCTTAATAAATAAATAAATAAATAATAAAATAATTTAATACAATGAATAATTATTTTCTACCACTCTTTTTATAGTGCAATATTGTACTTAATACACTGAGTTAGCTGCACACCGTGGCTTTATATTTATCTACCCCTTTCAGACATATATGGGTTTGAGTGTAGCAACAAAAAGACTATTTTTGCTCGAATACTTTTAGTAAATCATGATATTATTAAAATATTATTTTATTGGTATACATTAAAAATGGATGTTTCTTCCATCAGTGCTTCTTAAAGGAAGTACTAGATATCACTGTTACTTACAAGGAAATAGTCAAATCATGAACAAAAGGGTATGCACACATTAAATCATACAGTAAGCCAAGTCTTGTACGTAATATTACTATGTCACGGTGATGACAGTGTGTATCGTTAGAGAGTGACAATACAGCTGGTGTAAAAATAAAATTGCAAGAAATGCAAAAATTCTAAATTGTGTAACAGTATAATAGTTGATGTTAATCACTTTGTATATGGCTGTGTTTATTGGTCATGATGAAATTATGGCCCTCATTCCGAGTTGTTCGCTCTGTAAATTTCTTAGCATCGCAGCGATTTTCCGCTTAGTGCGCATGCGCAATGTTCGCACTGCGACTGCGCCAAGTAAATTTGCTATGCAGTTAGGTATTTTACTCATGTTTTTTTCTTCGTTCTGGCGATCGTAATGTGATTGACAGGAAGTGGGTGTTTCTGGGCGGAAACTGGCCGTTTTCTGGGTGTGTGCGAAAAAACCCTGCCGTTTCTGGGAAAAACGCGGGAGTGGCTGAAGAAACGGGGGAGTGTCTGGGCGAACGCTGGGTGTGTTTGTGACGTCAAACCAGGAACGACAAGCACTGAACTGATCGCAGATGCCGAGTAAGTCTGGAGCTACTCAGAAACTGCTAAGAGGTGTATAATCGCAATTTTGAGAATCTTTTGTTCGCAATTTTACTATGCTAAGATACACTCCCAGTAGGCGGCGGCTTAGCTTGTGCAATGCTGCTAAAAGCAGCTTGCGAGCGAACAACTCGGAATGAGGGCCTCTATACAAAAAACTTATACTGAGTAAAACAATTAGACAGTGTTTTAAAAATAAGCAAAGATATTAGATTAGTTGGGATATTTTGTCATATACAGTATGCTTAATAGCAGTAAATAGGTTTAACAATTAAGATTCTCAAAATAGGCACAAGTTAGCTCTGATATGATCTGGTTGTTGAATTCCGAGATATATTTTGTAGTAAGATAACCTTGCTATTTTGGGAAGGGTATCCCAAAGTGATTCAGTGTATGATAGGCTCAGATGGTCTCTTCTCTGCTTCTACTGCCCACTCGTGTGTTGCTTAGAAAAAGTGAATGAGTGGGTGAGATTGCAGAGAGGGATCTTATTTTGCACATATGATCAGGCTGCACCCCATGATGGGAATCAAGTGCACATTAAAGCAGTAGAGTCCCCTTTTTACACAGTACACAGACAGAGTCCCCTTTTACAATTGGAGGGAGAGACAGACAGACAGAGTGGGTTAGGCTGTGGGGGGGGGGTAGATGGTGCTACACATAAGACAGGGGGTAGAGGAGCCACATAGAGGGGGTTGGGGGGGGCAAAAGGTGTCATACACACACAGGGGGGGGACACAGGGGGAGACACAGGGGGCCCCCGGGGGGGGTAAAAGGTGCCACACACACACATAAGGTGGGGGTACATGGGGCCACAAACAGGGGGATGGGAAGAAGGAGGGCACAGGGCTCTCTGGTCACTCACCGCTCCAACGAGGGAGGCCTGTGGACCCAGGCACAGGAGAATCAGAAGAGGCCAGTGGCAGGAGGATCAGAGGAGGCCAGTGGCAGGAGGATCAGAGGAGGCTAGCGGCAGGAAGATCAGAAGAGGCCAGTGGCAGGAGGATCAGAGGATGCCAGCGGCAGGAGGATCAGAGGAGACCAGCGGCAGGAGGATCAGAGGAGGCCAGTGGCAGGAGGATCAGAGGAGGCCAGTGGCAGGAGGATCAGAGGAGACCAGCGGCAGGAGGATTAGAGGAGGCCGGAGGCCGGAGGATCAGAGGATGCTAGCGGCAGGAGGATCAGAGGAGACCAGCGGTAGGAGGATTAGAGGATGCCAGTGGCAGGAGGATCAGAGGAGGCCAACAGCAGGAGGATCAGAGGATGCCAACGGCAGGAGGATCAGAGGAGGCCAGTGGCAGGAGGATCAGAGGATGCCAGCGGCAGGAGGATCAGAGGATGCCAGCGGCAGGAGGATCAGAGGAGACCAGCGGTAGGAGGATCAGAGGATGCCAGTGGCAGTAGGATCAGAGGAGGTCAACGGCAGGAGGATCAGATGAGGCCAGTGGCAGGAGGATCAGAGGATGCCAGCGGCAGGAGGATCAGAGGAGGCCAGTGGCAGGAGGATCAGAGGATGCCAGCGGCAGGAGGATCAGAGGAGGCCAGTGGCAGGAGGATCAGACGATGCCAGCGGCAGGAGGATCAGAGGAGACCAGCGGCAGGAGGATCAGAGGAGACCAGCGGCAGTAGGATTAGAGGAGGCCGGCGGCAGGAGGATCAGAGGATGCCAGCGGCAGGAGGATCAGAGGAGACCAGCAGCAGGAGGATCAGAGGAGAACAGCGGCAGGAGTATCAGAGGAGGCCAGTGGCAGGAGGATCAGAGGAGGCCAACGGCAGGAGGATCAGAGGAGACCAGCGGCAGGAGGAACAGAGGAGGCCAGTGGCAGGAGGATCAGAGGAGGCCAGCGGCAGGAGGATCAGAAGAGGCCAGTGGCAGGAGGATCAGAGGATGCCAGCGGCAGGAGGATCAGAGGACACCAGCGGCAGGAGGATCAGAGGAGGCCAGTGGCAGGAGGATCAGAGGAGGCCTGTGGCATGAGGATCAGAGGAGACCAGCGGCAGGAGGATTAGAGGAGGCTGGCGGCAGGAGGATCAGAGGATGCTAGCGGCAGGAGGATCAGAGGAGACCAGCGGTAGGAGGATCAGAGGATGCCAGTGGCAGGAGGATCAGAGGAGGCCAACGGCAGGAGGATCAGAGGAGGCCAGTGGCAGGAGGATCAGAGGATGCCAGCGGCAGGAGTATAAGAGGAGTCCAGTGGCAGGAGGATCAGAGGATGCCAGCGGCAGGAGGATCAGAGGATGCCAGCGGCAGGAGGATCAGAGGAGACCAGCGGCAGGAGGATTAGAGGAGGCTGGCGGCAGGAGGATCAGAGGATGCTAGCGGCAGGAGGATCAGAGGAGACCAGCGGTAGGAGGATCAGAGGATGCCAGTGGCAGGAGGATCAGAGGAGGCCAACGGCAGGAGGATCAGAGGATTCCAGTGGCAGTAGGATCAGAGGAGGTAATTGGCAGGAGGATCAGAGGAGGCCAGCGGCAGGAGGATCAGAGGAGGCCAGTGGCAGGAGGATCAGAGGATGCCAGCGGCAGGAGGATCAGAGTAGACCAGCGGCAGGAGGATCAGAGGAGACCAGCGGCAGGAGGATTAGAGGAGGCTGGCGACAGGAGGATCAGAGGATGCCGGCGGCAGGAGGATCAGAGGAGACCAGCGGCAGGAGGATCAGAGGAGACCAGCGGCAGGAGGATCAGAGGAGGCCAGTGGCAGGAGGATCAGAGGAGGCCAACGGCAGGAGGATCAGAGGAGACCAGCGGCAGGAGGATCTGAGGAGGCCAGTGGCAGGAGGATCAGAGGAGACCAGCGACAGGAGGATTAGAGGAGGCCGGCGGCAGGAGGATCAGAGGATGCCAGCGGCAGGAGGATCAGAGGAGACCAGCGGCAGTAGGATCAGAGGAGACCAGCGGCAGGAGGATCAGAGGAGGCCAGTGGCAGGAGGATCAGTGGAGGCCAACGGCAGGAGGATCAGAGTGCCGGCATCAATGCAGCACCATGGTGCCGCACTGTAGTTTAAGGCTGGAATCAAGGACACGGCTGCTGGAGGAGGGAGGATTCCGGGGCTGCTGGAGCGTCGGGCGGTTCAGATATCCATCAGGGGAGATGGGGAATGCAGTGCAGTCACATTGTGACAGATCTCCAGCGTACGGGGGGGGGGGAAGGGGGGCGAAGGGCGAGAAATGCAGCGTAGTTCGACTCCGGGGCCATGGCAGCCGCAGCCAGTCACATCACTGCCTGCACCCTTGCGCACCAGCATGTAAACTGCCTGTGGAGGATGGCAGCGACGGGGGCAAAGCAATAGCGGGGGTGGGTGGGCATGATGCCCTGGCCGGCGGCAACCCCTCTGCTGGGCCTGTCAAGGGCGCCTAGGGCACGTGCCCTGCTCGACCCCCCTTAGTTACGCCTCTGTTTCTCAAAGCATAAAAAACCAAGGCATTCCAAATTTGATGTAACTGATATATGAAAACCTGGAAACTTAATTATCAACCACATTATCTGTTGCAACTAATTATACTAGGATAAATTATAATATTCATGTGCCACTACCACAAATGTAACCTAATTCAGACCTGTTCACAGCAGCAAATTTGGTAACTAATGGGCAAAACCACGTGCACTGCAGGGGGGGGGGGCAGATATAACATGGGCAGAGAGAGTTAGATGTGGGTGGGTTACAGTGTTTCTGTGCAGGGTAAATACTGGCTGCTTTATTTTTACACTGCAATTTAGATTTCAGTTTGAACACCCCACACCTAAATGTAATGGGGGGTACTCACGGAGAGATCCACGCTTAAAATCTAAGCAATCTAACTAGATTGCTTAGATTTGAAGCACGAATCACTGGTGTGTAACCGCCACAGCGATAGGGTCACGCATCGCTATCGCCAGTGCTAGATTGGCTCAATCTAGCACGTTGCTCATTTCACCCGCAGGAGTCGGTGCTATCCCTGTGCAGACTGTGGCGCGAGAATCGGTGCTGTCCCCATACATACTGTACATCTCTATGACTATGTGGCAGAGACCACTGCTGTCACTGTGCATAACTCTTTATGACTATGATGACAGGGATTATTGTGTTCCTGTGCATTTTATAGTGGAGTCATGCCGCTGTTAGTGACTGGCACACTACCACAGATCTCCTTAAGATAATGGACCACTATGATCCACAGGTGAAACTAAAACTTTGTGGGCCCCGTTGCAAAATCCGGAAAGACTCCCCCCCCCCCCCCCCCCCCTGTCATTGTCATTACAATGCCCCTTAGGAGAGATAGAGAGGAGAGAGAGGGGAGTGAGAGACAAAGAGGGTGTCAGGGGGAGAGACGGAGAGAGAGAGAGAGAGAGAGAGGAGCAAGAAAGAGAGGGTTTCATGAAAAAAGGGAATGAGAGAAGGAGAGAAGGGAGCGAGAGAGAGGGTGTCAGGAGAAAGGGTTGAGAGGGGATAGAGATGGCATCAGAGAGACAGAGAGAGGGTGTCAGAGAGAGAAAGGGGGGAGTGCAAGCAGGAGTGAGAGAGAAAGTGTCAGGGAGGGAGGGAGAGAGAAATAGGGAAGAGAGAGTGAGTTTCAGAGAGAGAAAGAGGTAGAGACAGGGAGTCAGTGAGAGAGACGGTGTCAGGAAAAAGAGAGAGAGGAAGAGAGACAGTGTCAAGTAAAGAGAGAGTGTCAGGGAAAGAGAGACAGTGTCAGGGAGGGAGGGAGAGAGAAATAGGGAAGAGAGAGTGAGTTTCAGGGAGAGAAAGAGGTAGAGACAGGAGTCAGTGAGAGAGACGGTGTCAGGGAAAGAGAGAGAGGAAGAGAGACAGTGTCAAGTAAAGAGAGAGTGTCAGGGAAAGAGAGACAGTGTCAGGGAGGGAGGGAGAGAGAAATAGGGAAGAGAGAGTGAGTTTCAGGGAGAGAAAGAGGTAGAGACAGGAGTCAGTGAGAGAGACGGTGTCAGGGAAAGAGAGAGAGGAAGAGAGACAGTGTCAAGTAAAGAGAGAGTGTCAGGGAAAGAGAGACAGTGTCAGGGAGGGAGGGAGAGAGAAATAGGGAAGAGAGAGTGAGTTTCAGGGAGAGAAAGAGGTAGAGACAGGGAGTCAGTGAGAGAGACGGTGTCAGTGAAAGACTACTTTGTGCTAACAAAGTTGCTGCTGTGATCAACTCAGAATTACCCCATATGTTACAGTGGATTTTTGCAGCTCTGCGTACACATAGGATCGCACACTTGCACAGAGAATTTACACTCCCCCTGGAGGCAGCGACTATCTGATCGCAGGACAGCAAAGTTAGTAGCCCAGCAATCAGGTCTGAATCCCCCCCTTATGCAGCTTTTGTCTATAGAAGGGGATCCGGACTGAAAGTCGACAGTAACTAGGTCGACAATGTCTAGGTCGACCACTATTGGTCGACAGTAACTAGGTCGACAGGGTGTCTAGGTCGACAGGGTCTTTAGGTCAACATGTTCTAGGTCGACAGGTCAAAAGGTCGACATGAGTTTTTCACAATTTTTTTCTTTTTTTGAACCTTTTCATACTTAACGATCCACGTGGACTACGATTGGAACTGTAAAGTGTGCCGAGCGAAGCGGTAGCGGAGCAAAGGCACCATGCCCGAAGCATGGCGAGTGAAGCGAGCCATGCGAGGGGACGCGGTGCATTAATTGGGGTTCCCGGTCACTTCACGAAGAAAACGACACCAAAATAACATTAAAAACTCCTCATGTCGACCTTTTGACCTGTCGACCTAGAATATGTCGACCTAAAGACCCTGTCGACCCAAACACCCTGTCGACCTAGTTACTGTCGACCAATAGTGGTCGACCTAGACATTGTTGACCTAGTTACTGTCGACTTTCAATACCACTCCTCGATAGAAGGGCAGGTTCCGGTGTCTGGAGAAATCAGAGCTATGTCCCTCATTCCGAGTTGTTCGCTCGCAAGCTGCTTTTAGCAGCATTGCACATGCTAAGCCGCCGCCTACTGGGAGTGAATCTTAGCTTAGCAGAATTGCGAATAGACACTTCTTAGCAGTTTCTGAGTAGCTCCAGACTTACTCGGCATCTGCGATCAGTTCAGTGCTTGTCGTTCCTGGTTTGACGTCACAAACACACCCAGCGTTCGCCCAGACACTCCCCCGTTTCTTCAGCCACTCCCGCATTTTTCCCAGAAACGGTAGCGTTTTTTCACACACTCCCATAAAATGGCCTGTTTCCACCCAGAAACACCCACTTCCTGTCAATCACACTACGATCACCAGAACGAAGAAAAAACCTTGTAATGCCGTGAGTAAAATAACTCACTGCATAGCAAATTTACTTGGCACAGTCGCACTGCGGACATTGCGCATGCGCAAATAGCGGAAAATCGCTGCGATGCGAAGAAAATTACTGAGCGAACAACTCGGAATGAGGGCCTATATGCACAAATTCCAAAAGAATTGGAACAAAAGACGTCCATTTTGGTGCACAAGAATATTATCTGGAACAGTACTTAAAATATAACTTTTATTAATGTTCATTTAAAAATGAAATGATATCTAAAACAATATTTTATGCTCAAAAGTGAAATTAAAATGATATGAAGAAGTGAAAATGAAAAAAATAAGAAGTGTTAAAAACCAAAGATTCGTCCACAGGTTTTTGTCTGTTACTTTATTTATAGTTCATGATTTTATATAATATATATATTGCTTTTTTCGATATACAGAGTACAGTAACATATTCTTTTTTGCTAAACCATCTAATTGACACTATTTATATTTTTTATTATTTTTGTATCTTGTGTATGTATCTCTATATATTCCGGAGATTCCCCTATATTATTATTCCCATTATTTAGTCCGTGTAAGGATGCTGTTACATTATTCAGCAGTCTCTAGAAATATTGTAATCTCCGTTACATTGATACAATTCAATATTAATATTGAACTTTCAGAGTTAATATTAACTTTCTTCGGGCTGCACCCACTCTGTGGAATGCCCTCCCACGCGCAAACAGACTCTCCTCTAGTCTTGACAACTTCAAGCATACCCTGAAAACTCACCTCTTCAGACAAGCTTATGAAATTCCAGACCCACCCACATAATCTTCATAAGCTTTTCTATCCAATTATATCCCCACTGTAAAGTGCAGTCCACACATCCCTCACATATTTTCTTTCCTTACTTTCCCTTCCACCTGACCCTCTTTCATCATTGCTGTGATGTGATATCATACAGTCCACCTAGAACCTTTGCAATCTGGTGGACAACTATGGAACAGACAGCACCTATCCTTGTGTACAATGCCTGTTTCCCCATAGAGTGTCAGCTTGTGAGCAGGGCCCTCTTCCCTCTATGACTGTTTGTTATTACTCAGTTTTGTCTGATCATTGGCCCTCATTCCGAGTTGTTCGCTCGGAAAATTTCATCGCATCGCAGCAATTTTCCGCTTAGTGTGCATGCGCAATGTCCGCACTGCGACTGCGCCAAGTAAATTCTCTAAGAAGATTGGATTTTTACTCACGGCTTTTTCATCGCTCAGGCGATCGGAGTGAGATTGACAGGAAGTGGGTGTTTCTGGGCGGAAACAGGCTGTTTTTTGGGCGTGCGGGAAAAAATGCTACCGTTTCTGGGAATAACGCGGTAGTGGCTGGAGAAATGGAGGAGTGTCTGGGTGAACGCTGGGTGTGTTTGTGACGTCAAACCTGGAACGACAAGCACTGAACTGATCGCAGATGCCGAGTAAGTGTCGAGCTATTCAGAAACTGCACAGAGATGTCTTATCGCAATATTGCGAATCTTTCGTTCGCAATTTTACTATGCTAAGATTCACTCCCAGTAGGCGGCGGCTTAGCGTGTGCAATGCTGCTAAAAGCAGCTTGCGAGCGAACAACTCGGAATGACCACCATTGTGTCCAGTTGTAAAGTGCAACGGAATTTGCTGCGCTATATAAGAAACCCTTAATAAATAAATAATAATATAATTTAATACAATGAATAATTCTTTTCTACCGCTCTTTTTATAGTGCAATATTGTACATGGGCCCTCATTCCGAGTTGTTCGCTCGCAAGCCGATTTTAGCAGCATTGCACACGCTAAGTCGCCGCCTAATGGGAGTGAATCTTAGCTTCTTAAAATTGCGAACGAAAGATTTGCAATATTGCGATAAGACATCTCTGTGCAGTTTTTGAGTAGCTCGAGACTTACTCTGCCAGTGCGATCAGTTCAGTGCTTGTCGTTCCTGGTTTGACGTCACAAACACACCCAGCGTTCGCCCAGACTCTCCTCCGTTTCTCCAGTCACTCCCGCGTTTTTCCCAGAAACGGTAGCATTTTTTCCCACACGCCCATAAAACGGCCTGTTTCCGCCCAGTAACACCCACTTCCTGTCAATCTCACTCCGATCGCCTGAGCGATGAAAAAGCCGTGAGTAAAAATCCAAACTTCTTAGCAAATTTACTTGGCGCAGTCGCAGTGCGGACATTGCGCATGCGCACTTAGTGGCAAATCGCTGCGATGCGAAGAAATTTTCCGAGCGAACAACTCGGAATGAGGGCCATAATACACTGAGTTAGCTGCACACCGTGGCTTTTATATTTATCTACCCCTTTCAGACATATATGGGTTTGAGGGGTTCACTACGATATGCCGGCGGTCGGGCTCCCGGCGACCAGCTTACCGGCACCGGGAGCCCGACCGCCGGCTTACCGACAGTGTGGCGAGTGCAAATGAGCCCCTTGCGGGCTCACTGCGCTCGCCACGGGCATGGTGCACGCTACGCGCGCCACACTATTTCTTCTCCCTCCAGGGGGGTCGTGGACCCACACGAGGGAGAATAAGTGTCGGTATGCCGGCTGTCGGTATGCCGGCTGTCGGGCTCCCGGCGGCGGTATGCTGAAGACCACCCGGTTTGAGTGTAGCAAGAAAAAGACAATTTTTGCTTGGATACTTTTAGTAAATCATGATATTATTAAAATATTATTTTAATGGTATACATTAAAAATGGATCATTCTTCCATCAGTACTTCTTAAAGGACGTACTAGATATCACTGTTACTTACAAGGAAATAGTCAAATCATGAACAAAAGGGTATGCGTGCATTAAATCATACAGTAAGCCAAGTCTTGTCCGTAATATTACTATGTCACGGTGATAACAGTGTGTATAGTTAGAGAGTGACAAAACAGCTGGTGTAAAAAATTTTTTGCAAGAAATGCAAAAAATGTAAATCGTTGTGGGTGATTTTCAATAGTTAATGTTAATCACTTCATATATGGCTGTGTTTTTTGGTCATGATGAAATTATATACAAAAGACTTATACTAAGTAAAACAATTAGACAGTGTTTTAAAAATAGGCAAAGATATTAGATTAGTTGGGATTTTTTGTCATATACAGTATGCTTAATAGCAGTAAATAGGTTTAACAATTAATATTCTCAAAATAGGCACAAGTTAGCTCTGATAGGATCTGATTGTTGAATTCCAAGATATATTTTGTCCTAAGATAACCTTGCTATGTTGGGAAGGGTATCCCAAAGTGATTCAGTGTATGATAGGCTCAGATGGTCTCTTCTCTGCTTCTACTGCCCACTCGTGTGTTGCTTAGAAAAAGTGAATGAGTGGGTGAGATTGCAGATAGACAGGGATCTGCAATGGGTGAAGAAAGAGCCAGTATAGGGATCTGATTTTGCACGTATGACCGGGCTGCACCCTCTGATGGGAATAAAGTGCAGGATGTGTGTCCAGGCACCATTCAATGAGAGTCCCCTTGAAATACGAAAAGATTTGCTATGCAAGGGTTAATGACTGTCCCAGAGCAGAAAATTCTGTAGGGGAATCTCAGCCAAGCAATTTGACCTCCATCCACGAGCCTATGGCCCTCTTAATCAAGTGTACAGCATGGCATGCAAAATGAGGGTAGTATTAAATTTAATTATTGTTAATAAAGCATATACAGACATTCCGCGGTCCCTCTGCCTAACGCACATTTCACAACTGAGCTTTCTCAACAGAGGCATAACTAGAAGAGTGGCGCAGCTCCCCCCCCCCTCCCCACACCTCCTCCAAGAAAAAAAAATACTCATAAAAGCAATTATGTGTGCGCAACAAAGGTGTGCACTGAAAAAATGGGCATGGTCACGCATCAGAAACGGCGTGGTCACATACCAGAAGCGGCATGGCCACAGAAAATGGGTCATGCCAACATAACTATCACCTACCCCCTGTGCCGTCTCTCAGCACACTATCACCTACCCCCTGTGTTGTCTCTCAGCACACTATCACCTACCCTTTTGTCGTCTCTCAGCACACCTTCATTCAATTTTTGCACATTAAGGCAGTAGAGTCCCCTTTTTACACAGTACATAGGCAGAGTCCCCTTTTTACACAGTATACAGGCAGAGTCCCCTTTTACAATGGGAGGGATAGACAGACAGACAGAGAGGGTTAGGCCATGGGGGGGGTGTAGATGGTGCCACACATAAGACAGAGGGTAGAGGAGCCACACAGAGGGGGTTGGGGGGGAGGGCAAAAGGTGTCATACACACACAGGGGGAGACACAGGGGGCCACACAGCAGGGTGGGGGGGTAGAAGGTGCCACACACACACACATAAGGTGGGGGTACATGGGGCCACAAACAGGGGGTTGGGAAGCAGGAGGGCACAGTGCTCTCTGGTCACTCATTGCTCCAACGAAGGAGGCCTGTGGACCCAGGCACAGGAGAATCAGAAGAGGCCAGTGGCAGGAGGATCAGAGGATGCCAGTGGCAGGAGGATCAGAGGAATCCAGTGGCAGGAGGATCAGAGGAGGCCAGCGGCAGGAGGATCAGAGTGCCGGCGTCAATGCAGCACCATGGCGCCACAGTGTAGTGTAAGGCCGGAATCAAGGACACACAGGGCGGCTGCTGGAGGAGGGAGGATTCTGGGGCTGCTGGGGCGCCGGGCGGCTCAGATATCCAACAGGGGGGGATGGGGAATGCAGTGCAGTCACATTGTGAAAGATCTCCTGTGAACAGGGGGGGGGGGAGAGGAGGGCCGCAGGCAGTCACATCACTGCCTGCACCCTCTCGCACCAGCATGTAAACTGCCTGTGGAGGATGGCAGCGATGGGGGAAGAGCAATAGTGGGGGCGGGTGGGCATGATGCCCTGGCTGGCGGCACCCCCCTCTGCTGGGCCTGCCAAGGCGTCTAGGGCATGTGACCTGCTTGACCTCCCTTAGTTACGCCTCTGTTTCTCAAAGCATAAAAAACCAAGGCATTCCAAATTTGATGTAACTGATATATAAAAACCTGGAAACTTAATTATCAACCACATTATCTGTTGCAACTAATTATACTAGGATAGATTATAATATTCATGTGCCACTACCACAAATGAAACCTAATTCAGACCTGTTCACAGTAGCAAATTTGGTAGCTAATGGGCAAAACCACGTGCACTGCAGGGGGGGTGGGGGGGGCAGATATAACATGTGCAGAGAGAGTTAGATTTGGGTGGGTTATAGTGTTTCTGTGCAGGGTAAATACTGGCTGCTTTATTTTTACACTGCAATTTAGATTTCAGTTTGAACACACCCCACCCAAATGTAATGGGGGGTACTCACGGAGAGATCCACGCTTAAAATCTAAGCAATCTGACTAGATTGCTTAGATTTGAAGCACGAATCACTGGTGTGTAACCGCCACAGCGATAGGGCCACGCATCGCTATCGCCAGTGCTAGATTGGCTCCATCTAGCACGTTGCTCATTTCACCCGCAGGAGTCGGTGCTATCCCTGTGCAGACTGTGGCGCGAGAATCGGTGCTGTCTCCATACATACTGTACATCTCTATGACTATGTGGCAGACACCACTGCTGTCACTGTGCATAACTCTTTATGACTATGATGGCAGGGATTATTGTGTTCCTGTGCATTTTATAGTGGAGTCATGCCGCTGTTAGTGACTGACACACTACTACAGATCTCCTTAAGATAATGGACCACTATGATCCACAGGTGAAACTAAAACTTTGTGGGCCCCATTGCAAAATCTGGAAAGCCTCCCCCCCCCCTGTCATTGTCATTACAATGCCCCTTAGGAGAGAGAGAGGAGAGAGAGGGTAGTGAGAGACAAAGAGGGTGTCAGGGGGAGAGAAAGAGAGAGAGAGAGAGAGAGAGAGAGAGGATAGAGAGGGGAGTGAGAGACAAAGAGGGTGTCAGGGAGAGAGGAGAGAGAGAGAGAGAGAGTAGAGAGAGGGTAGTGAGAGACAAAGAGGGTGTCAGGGGGAGAGGAGAGAGAGAGAAGAGCAAGAAAGAGATGGTTTCATGAAAAAAGGGAATGAGAGAAGGAGAGAAGGGAGTGAGAGAGAGGGTGTCAGGAGAAAGGGTTGAGAGGGGATAGAGATGACATCAGAGAGACAGAGAGAGGGTGTCAGAGAGAGAAAGGGGGGAGTGCAAGCAGGAGTGAGAGAGAAAGTGTCAGGGATGGAGGGAGAGAGAAATAGGGAAGAGAGAGTGAGTTTCAGGGAGAGAAAGAGGTAGAGACAGGGAGTCAGTGAAAGACTCCTTTGTACTAACAAAGTTGCTGCTGTGATCAACTCAGAATTACCCTCTATGTCACAGTGGATTTTTGCAGCTCTGCGTACACATAGGATCGCACACTTGCACAGAGAATTTACACTCCCCCTGGAGGCAGCGACTATATGATCGCAGGACAGCAAAGTTAGTAGCCCAGCGATCAGATCTGAATCCCCCCCTTATGCAGCTTTTGTCTATAGAAGGGGATCCGGACTGAAAGTCAACAGTAACTAGGTCGACAATGTCTAGGTAGACCACTATTGGTCGACAGTAACTAGGTCGACAGGGTGTCTAGGTCGACAGGGTCTTTAGGTCAACATGTTCTAGGTCGACAGGTCAAAAGGTCGACATGAGTTTTTCACAATTTTTTTCTTTTTTTGAACCTTTTCATACTTAACGATCCATGTGGACTACGATTGGAACGGTAAAGTGTGCCGAGTGAAGCGGTAGCGGAGCAAAGGCACCATGCCCGAAGCATGGCGAGTGAAGCGAGCCATGCGAGGGGACGCGGTGCACTAATTGGGGTTCCCGGTCACTTTACGAAGAAAACGACACCAAAATAACATTAAAAACTCCTCATGTCGACCTTTTGACCTGTCGACCTAGAATATGTCGACCTAAAGACCCTGTCGACCCAAACACCCTGTCGACCTAGTTACTGTCGACCAATAGTGGTCGACCTAGACATTGTTGACCTAGTTACTGTCGACTTTCAATTAGAGATGAGCGGGTTCGGTTCCTCGGAATCCGAACCCGCCCGAACTTCAGCTTTTTTTACACGGATCCGAGCGACTCGGATCTTCCCGCGTTGCTCGGTTAACCCGAGCGCGCCCGAACGTCATCATGACGCTGTCGGATTCTCGCGAGGCTCGGATTCTATCGCGAGACTCGGATTCTATATAAGGAGCCGCGCGTCGCCGCCATTTTCACACGTGCATTGAGATTGATAGGGAGAGGACGTGGCTGGCGTCCTCTCCATTTAGATTATAAGAGAGAGAGATTTACTGGAGCTTAGGACTAGGAGGAGTACTGTAGAAGTGTAGAGAGTGCAGAGAGTTTACTAGTGAGTGACCACCAGACAGTGCAGTTTATTTAATATATCCGTTCTCTGCCTGAAAAAAGCGATACACACAGTGACTCAGTCACATACCATATCTGTGTGCACTGCTCAGGCTCAGCCCAGTGTGCTGCATCATCTATATATATTATATATCTGTCTGACTGCTCAGCTCACACAGCTTATAATTGAGGGGGAGACTGGGGAGCACTGCAGTGCCAGTTATAGGTTATAGCAGGAGCCAGGAGTACATAATATTATATAGTGAGTGACCACCAGACAGTGCAGTTTATTTAATATATCCGTTCTCTGCCTGAAAAAAGCGATACACACAGTGACTCAGTCACATACCATATCTGTGTGCACTGCTCAGGCTCAGCCCAGTGTGCTGCATCATCTATATATATTATATATCTGTCTGACTGCTCAGCTCACACAGCTTATAATTGTGGGGGAGACTGGGGAGCACTGCAGTGCCAGTTATAGGTTATAGCAGGAGCCAGGAGTACATAATATTATATTAAAATTAAACAGTGCACACTTTTGCTGCAGGAGTGCCACTGCCAGTGTGACTGACCAGTGACCTGACCACACTGACCACCAGTATAGTTAGTAGTATACTTATATTGTGATTGCCTGAAAAAGTTAAACACTCGTCGTGTGACTTCACTTGTGTGTTGTTGTTTTTTTTATTCTATAAAAATAAAACTCATTCTGCTGACAGACAGTGTCCAGCAGGTCCGTCATTATATAATATATAATATATACCTGTCCGGCTGCAGTAGTGATATATATATATTTTTTATATCATTTATCATCCAGTCGCAGCAGACACAGTACGGTAGTTCACGGCTGTGGCTACCTCTGTGTCTGCACTCGGCAGGCAGTCCGTCCATAATTGTATACCACCTAACCGTGGTTTTTTTTTCTTCTTTATACATACATACTACTACGACATCTCTTTATCAACCAGTCTATATTAGCAGCAGACACAGTACAGTACGGTAGTTCACGGCTGTGGCTACCTCTGTGTCTGCACTCGGCAGGCAGTCCGTCCATAATTGTATACCACCTAACCGTGGTTTTTTTTTCTTTCTTCTTTATACATACATAGTTACATAGACATCTCTTTATCAACCAGTCTATATTAGCAGCAGACACAGTACAGTACGGTAGTTCACGGCTGTGGCTACCTCTGTGTCTGCACTCGGCAGGCAGTCTGTCCATAATTGTATACCACCTAACCGTGGTTTTTTTTTCTTTCTTCTTTATACATACATAGTTACATAGACATCTCTTTATCAACCAGTCTATATTAGCAGCAGACACAGTACAGTACGGTAGTTCACGGCTGTGGCTACCTCTGTGTCTGCACTCGGCAGGCAGTCCGTCCATAATTGTATACCACCTAACCGTGGGTTTTTTTTCTTTCTTCTTTATACATACATACTACTACGACATCTCTTTATCAACCAGTCTATATTATTAGCAGCAGACACAGTACAGTACGGTAGTTCACGGCTGTGGCTACCTCTGTGTCTGCACTCGGCAGGCAGTCCGTCCATAATTGTATACCACCTAACCGTGGTTTTTTTTTCTTTCTTCTTTATACATACATAGTTACATAGACATCTCTTTATCAACCAGTCTATATTAGCAGCAGACACAGTACAGTACGGTAGTTCACGGCTGTGGCTACCTCTGTGTCTGCACTCGGCAGGCAGTCCATAATTGTATACTAGTATCCATCTCCATTGTTTACCTGAGGTGCCTTTTAGTTGTGCCTATTAAAATATGGAGAACAAAAATGTTGAGGTTCCAAAATTAGGGAAAGATCAAGATCCACTTCCACCTCGTGCTGAAGTTGCTGCCACTAGTCATGGCCGAGACGATGAAATGCCAGCAACATCGTCTGCCAAGGCCGATGCCCAATGTCATAGTACAGAGCATGTCAAATCCAAAACACCAAATATCAGAAAAAAAAGGACTCCAAAACCTAAAATAAAATTGTCGGAGGAGAAGCGTAAACTTGCCAATATGCCATTTACGACACGGAGTGGCAAGGAACGGCTGAGGCCCTGGCCTATGTTCATGGCTAGTGGTTCAGCTTCACATGAGGATGGAAGCACTCAGCCTCTCGCTAGAAAAATGAAAAGACTCAAGCTGGCAAAAGCAGCACAGCAAAGAACTGTGCATTCTTCGAAATCCCAAATCCACAAGGAGAGTCCAATTGTGTCGGTTGCGATGCCTGACCTTCCCAACACTGGACATGAAGAGCATGCGCCTTCCACCATTTGCACGCCCCCTGCAAGTGCTGGAAGGAGCACCCGCAGTCCAGTTCCTGATAGTCAGATTGAAAATGTCAGTGTTGAAGTACACCAGGATGAGGAGGATATGGGTGTTGCTGGCGCTGGGGAGGAAATTGACCAGGAGGATTCTGATGGTGAGGTGGTTTGTTTAAGTCAGGCACCCGGGGAGACACCTGTTGTCCGTGGGAGGAATATGGCCGTTGACATGCCAGGTGAAAATACCAAAAAAATCAGCTCTTCGGTGTGGAGGTATTTCACCAGAAATGCGGACAACAGGTGTCAAGCCGTGTGTTCCCTTTGTCAAGCTGTAATAAGTAGGGGTAAGGACGTTAACCACCTCGGAACATCCTCCCTTATACGTCACCTGCAGCGCATTCATAATAAGTCAGTGACAAGTTCAAAAACTTTGGGTGACAGCGGAAGCAGTCCACTGACCAGTAAATCCCTTCCTCTTGTAACCAAGCTCACGCAAACCACCCCACCAACTCCCTCAGTGTCAATTTCCTCCTTCCCCAGGAATGCCAATAGTCCTGCAGGCCATGTCACTGGCAATTCTGACGATTCCTCTCCTGCCTGGGATTCCTCCGATGCATCCTTGCGTGTAACGCCTACTGCTGCTGGCGCTGCTGTTGTTGCTGCTGGGAGTCGATGGTCATCCCAGAGGGGAAGTCGTAAGACCACTTTTACTACTTCCACCAAGCAATTGACTGTCCAACAGTCCTTTGCGAGGAAGATGAAATATCACAGCAGTCATCCTACTGCAAAGCGGATAACTGAGGCCTTGGCATCCTGGGTGGTGAGAAACGTGGTTCCGGTATCCATCATTACTGCAGAGCCAACTAGAGACTTGTTGGAGGTACTGTGTCCCCAGTACCAAATACCATCTAGGTTCCATTTCTCTAGGCAGGCGATACCGAAAATGTACACAGACCTCAGAAAAAGAGTCACCAGTGTCCTAAAAAATGCAGCTGTACCCAATGTCCACTTAAACCACGGACATGTGGACAAGTGGAGCAGGGCAGGGTCAGGACTATATGACTGTGACAGCCCACTGGGTAGATGTATGGACTCCCGCCGCAAGAACAGCAGCGGCGGCACCAGTAGCAGCATCTCGCAAACGCCAACTCTTTCCTAGGCAGGCTACGCTTTGTATCACCGCTTTCCAGAATACGCACACAGCTGAAAACCTCTTACGGCAACTGAGGAAGATCATCGCGGAATGGCTTACCCCAATTGGACTCTCCTGTGGATTTGTGGCATCGGACAACGCCAGCAATATTGTGTGTGCATTAAATATGAGCAAATTCCAGCACGTCCCATGTTTTGCACATACCTTGAATTTGGTGGTGCAGAATTTTTTAAAAAACGACAGGGGCGTGCAAGAGATGCTGTCGGTGGCCAGAAGAATTGCGGGACACTTTCGGCGTACAGGCACCACGTACAGAAGACTGGAGCACCACCAAAAACTACTGAACCTGCCCTGCCATCATCTGAAGCAAGAAGTGGTAACGAGGTGGAATTTAACCCTCTATATGCTTCAGAGGTTGGAGGAGCAGCAAAAGGCCATTCAAGCCTATACAATTGAGCACGATATAGTAGGTGGAATGCACCTGTCTCAAGCGCAGTGGAGAATGATTTCAACGTTGTGCAAGGTTCTGATGCCCTTTGAACTTGCCACACGTGAAGTCAGTTCAGACACTGCCAGCCTGAGTCAGGTCATTCCCCTCATCAGGCTTTTGCAGAAGAAGCTGGAGACATTGAAGGAGGAGCTAACACGGAGCGATTCCGCTAGGCATGTGGGACTTGTGGATGGAGCCCTTAATTCGCTTAACAAGGATTCACGGGTGGTCAATCTGTTGAAATCAGAGCACTACATTTTGGCCACCGTGCTCGATCCTAGATTTAAAGCCTACCTTGGATCTCTCTTTCCGGCAGACACAAGTCTGCTGGGGTTGAAAGACCTGCTGGTGAAAAAATTGTCAAGTCAAGCGGAACGCGACCTGTCAACATCTCCTCCTTCACATTCTCCCGCAACTGGGGGTGCGAGGAAAAGGCTCAGAATTCCGAGCCCACCCGCTGGCGGTGATGCAGGGCAGTCTGGAGCGACTGCTGATGCTGACATCTGGTCCGGACTGAAGGACCTGACAACGATTACGGACATGTCGTCTACTGTCACTGCATATGATTCTCTCAACATTGATAGAATGGTGGAGGATTATATGAGTGACCGCATCCAAGTAGGCACGTCACACAGTCCGTACTTATACTGGCAGGAAAAAGAGGCAATTTGGAGGCCCTTGCACAAACTGGCTTTATTCTACCTAAGTTGCCCTCCCACAAGTGTGTACTCCGAAAGAGTGTTTAGTGCCGCCGCTCACCTTGTCAGCAATCGGCGTACGAGGTTACATCCAGAAAATGTGGAGAAGATGATGTTCATTAAAATGAATTATAATCAATTCCTCCGCGGAGACATTGACCAGCAGCAATTGCCTCCACAAAGTACACAGGGAGCTGAGATGGTGGATTCCAGTGGGGACGAATTGATAATCTGTGAGGAGGGGGATGTACACGGTGATATATCGGAGGGTGATGATGAGGTGGACATCTTGCCTCTGTAGAGCCAGTTTTTGCAAGGAGAGATTAATTGCTTCTTTTTTGGGGGGGGTCCAAACCAACCCGTCATATCAGTCACAGTCGTGTGGCAGACCCTGTCACTGAAATGATGGGTTGGTTAAAGTGTGCATGTCCTGTTTTGTTTATACAACATAAGGGTGGGTGGGAGGGCCCAAGGACAATTCCATCTTGCACCTCTTTTTTCTTTTCTTTTTCTTTGCATCATGTGCTGATTGGGGAGGGTTTTTTGGAAGGGACATCCTGCGTGACACTGCAGTGCCACTCCTAAATGGGCCCGGTGTTTGTGTCGGCCACTAGGGTCGCTAATCTTACTCACACAGTCAGCTACCTCATTGCGCCTCTTTTTTTCTTTGCGTCATGTGCTGTTTGGGGAGGGTTTTTTGGAAGGGACATCCTGCGTGACACTGCAGTGCCACTCCTAGATGGGCCCGGTGTTTGTGTCGGCCACTAGGGTCGCTAATCTTACTCACACAGCTACCTCATTGCGCCTCTTTTTTTCTTTGCGTCATGTGCTGTTTGGGGAGGGTTTTTTGGAAGGGACATCCTGCGTGACACTGCAGTGCCACTCCTAGATGGGCCCGGTGTTTGTGTCGGCCACTAGGGTCGCTAATCTTACTCACACAGCTACCTCATTGCGCCTCTTTTTTTCTTTGCGTCATGTGCTGTTTGGGGAGGGTTTTTTGGAAGGGCCATCCTGCGTGACACTGCAGTGCCACTCCTAGATGGGCCCGGTGTTTGTGTCGGCCACTAGGGTCGCTAATCTTACTCACACAGCTACCTCATTGCGCCTCTTTTTTTCTTTGCGTCATGTGCTGTTTGGGGAGGGTTTTTTGGAAGGGACATCCTGCGTGACACTGCAGTGCCACTCCTAGATGGGCCCGGTGTTTGTGTCGGCCACTAGGGTCGCTTATCTTACTCACACAGCGACCTCGGTGCAAATTTTAGGACTAAAAATAATATTGTGAGGTGTGAGGTATTCAGAATAGACTGAAAATGAGTGTAAATTATGGTTTTTGAGGTTAATAATACTTTGGGATCAAAATGACCCCCAAATTCTATGATTTAAGCTGTTTTTTAGTGTTTTTTGAAAAAAACACCCGAATCCAAAACACACCCGAATCCGACAAAAAAAATTCGGTGAGGTTTTGCCAAAACGCGTTCGAACCCAAAACACGGCCGCGGAACCGAACCCAAAACCAAAACACAAAACCCGAAAAATTTCAGGCGCTCATCTCTACTTTCAATACCACTCCTCGATAGAAGGGCAGGTTCTGGTGTCTGGAGAAATCAGAGCTATGTCCCTCATTCCGAGTTGTTCGCTCGCAAGCTGCTTTTAGCAGCATTGCACATGCTAAGCCGCCGCCTACTGGGAGTGAATCTTAGCTTAGCAGAATTGCGAATAGACACTTCTTAGCAGTTTCTGAGTAGCTCCAGACTTACTCGGCATCTGCGATCAGTTCAGTGCTTGTCGTTCCTGGTTTGACGTCACAAACACACCCAGCGTTCGCCCAGACACTCCCCCGTTTCTTCAGCCACTCCCGCATTTTTCCCAGAAACGGTAGCGTTTTTTCACACACTCCCATAAAATGGCCTGTTTCTGCCCAGAAACACCCACTTCCTGTCAATCACACTACGATCACCAGAACGAAGAAAAAACCTTGTAATGCCGTGAGTAAAATACCTACCTGCATAGCAAATTTACTTGGCACAGTCGCAGTGCAAACATTGCGCATGCGCAAATAGCGGAAAATCGCTGCGATGCGACGAAAATTACTGAGCGAACAACTCGGAATGAGGGCCTATATGCACAAATTCCAAAAGAATTGGAACAAAAGACGTCCATTTTGGTGCACAAGAATATTATCAGGAACAGTATTTAAAATATAACTTTTATTAATGTTCATTTAAAAATGAAATGATATCTAAAACAATATTTTATGCTCAAAAGTGAAATTAAAATGATATGAAGAAGTGAAAATGAAAAAAATAAGAAGTGTTAAAAACCAAAGAGTCATCCACAGGTTTTTGTCTGTTACACTATTTATAGTTCAGGATTTTATATAATATATATATTGCTGTTTTCGATATACAGAGTACAGTAACATATTCTTTTTTGCTAAACCAACTAATTGCCACTATTTACATTTTTTATTATTTTTGTATTTTGTGTATGTATCTCTATATATTCCGGAGATTCCCCTATATTATTATTCCCATTTTTTAGTCCGTGTAGGGCTGCTGTTACATTATTCAGCAGTCTCTAGAAATATTGTAATCTCCGTTACATTGATACAATTCAATATTAATATTGAACTTTCAGAGTTAATATCAACTTTCTTCGGGCTGCACCCACTCTGTGGAATGCCCTCCCACGCGCAAACAGACTCTCCTCTAGTCTTGACACCTTCAAGCATATCCTGAAAACTCACCTCTTCAGACAAGCTTATGAAATTCCAGACCCACCCACATAACCTTCATAAGCTTTTCTATCCAATTATATCCCCACTGTACAGTACAGTCCACACATCCAGTGCCAGATTAAGGTCCTGGTGGGCCTGGAGCTGAAATTTATAAAGGGCCTATTGGGGGCTGCTGCAGGGGGTGTGACTACTGATATGGGGGTGTGGTCTGTGCCGTGAGGTGTGACTAGAACCAAGGAGGGCATAGCTACCCACCTTCTTTTACCCACTGCAATCTCCCTCTCCTCTTTGCTAAACAAAAACACAAAAAAGACAAACTATGGTTTATTAATAAAATAAAATTAATGTTATTGAGGTTAGTAATACTCTGGGAACGAAACAAGGCACAAATTATGTGATTCTAGCTTTTTTGTCAATTTTTGGAATAATTACAAAACCAAAACCAGTAACAGCATTTTTGACACACCTCAATATTTGACCAACATGCTCTGGTGCTCATCCAATGCATCAAACAGCATATGGAAGTGGTGGTGTCACTCAGGGGGTAATTCAGATCTGGTCGCAGCAGCAAATTTGTTAGCCAATGGGCAAAACCATGTGCACTGCAGGGGGGGGGGGGGGGGGGGGCAGATGTAACATGTGCAGAGATATTTAGGTTTGGGTGGGTTATATTGTTTCTGTGCAGGGTAAATACTGGCTGCTTTATTTTTACACTGCAATTTTGATTTCAGCTTGAACACACCCCACCCAAATCTATCTCTCTCTGCACATGTTACATCTGCCCAACCTGCAGTGCACATGGTTTTGCCCATTAGCTAACAAATTTGCTGCTGCGATCAGATCTAAATTAGGCCCTCAGTCTTTCAATCACGAAGAAGTAAAAACAGACACAGGGGTGGTCATTCCGAGTTGTTCGCTCGCAAGCTGCTTTTAGCAGCTTTGCACACGCTAAGCCGCCGCCTAGTGGGAGTGAATCTTAGCTTCTTAAAATTGCGAACGAAAGATTTGCAATATTGCGATTACACACTTCTTAGCAGTTTCAGAGTAGCTCCAGACTTACTCGGCATCTGCGATCAGTTCAGAATGACCACCAGGTCCTGATTCAGAGTTGCAAGCAAAGCCAAAAAGAACACAACTGGGCAAAACCGTGTGGGGCTAATATAACATGTGCAGAGAGATTTAGATTTGTGTGGGTTGTATCCCACAAATACTGGACAGCTTCATTTTTACACTGCAATTTAGATTATAGGAGTAAATGTATTACCCTGCGTTATGGGGGAGCGGCTTCTCCCCCTTCTATTACTGTTGCGGTGCTGGCTCAGATAGCGCCCCTGTCCATATCGGCGCTGCTATCTAATGTAGCCCATACACTTGTGAGATATCAGGTACAATCCTTCGATTTCGACCGCATCTGTGAGAGAAATGGAAGGATTGTATGCACATTTTAGGTACCTTACAACGCGATGCGCAGGGGGATCCGGTCTTTATGTTGACAGTAACTAGGTCGACAGGGTCTCTAGGTCGACATGAGTTTTTCACGATTTTATTCTTTTTTTGAACCTTTTCATACTTAACGCTCCACGTGGACTACGATTTTAACGGTAACCTGTGCCGAGCGAAGCTCTAGTGGAGCAAGGCACCTTGCCTGAAGCATGGCGAGCTTTGCGAGGGGACTCGGTGCACTAATTGGGGTTCCCGGTCACTATACGAAGAAAATGACACCAAACCCCCCCATAAAAAACTCATGTCCACCTTTGACCTGTCGACCTAGAGACCCTGTCGACCAATAGTAGTTACTATCTACCTTTCATACCACACCCATGCGTGGGCACGCCGGACGAATATCGCGTCTCATGATAGTATGTGCTGCACTTAATATTTCTCGAATCGCAGTGCGATCGCATGTGTTTTTAAAAACACATGCGATATATCGCACCGCGATGCGTGATTGGCACACGCCGGGAGTGTGACGTGCCCATCACGTGATTATCATGCGATCTATCGCATGATCGCATGGTAATCACTTTGGCAGTTCAGGTGCGATTTCATTGCACCTGAACTGCCGGTACGATGCCCCGCGATGTCACATCGCGGGGCATCGCACAAGTGTATGGGCACTATTACAGATAGCACACAGATATGAGGGGGCAATGTATGAATAGTCAGCATTGCTGACCGTTCTGACACCTGCAGCTGTCAGTTTCGACAGCTGCAGGTGGCGATGCCCATACACCACAGCAGGGACAGAGCTATCCCTGGCTGTGGCGGGCGCCGGCTCTGGACTGCGTAGGGGATCTCGCTTGAGTATGACATCCCGCACATGCACAGTGGAGCCGGCCGGGCAGGGGGAGACAGTGCATCAGCATTGAGCTGACGCGCTGTAAGCTCAGGAGGGCATCGCTGAGGGGGGAGCGCTTCGACAGACAAGATGTTAATACATCTTGCTGATGTCCCTTCCTGCTTCACCTCGGTAATAAGGCAAAGCAGGAAGTGTAATGGTGTGTACACACGGTGAGATTTTTTCTTATGATTTTGACTATAAAATCAAAATCGTAAGAAAAGTTAGTGCAGATCGCAAGGTGAAAGTCACCTTGCGATGCCGATGCGCGGTCCCGCGTGGTCGGCATCACAAGAATAGATAGACTGTGAAGGCAAGTCAATGTTGACTATCTCGTAGAAAAGATAGTTAAAATTGACACTTAGCCAAAATCGCACATAGTCAGTATTGCCAGCACATAGGGGGTCATTCTGAATTGATCGATTTTCGCAGCGCAGCGATCAGGTGAGAAAACTGCATTTCTGCGCACGCGTATGGGCTGCAATGCACACGCGCGACGTACGGGTACAAAGCCCGTTGTGACTGTGCTCAGGTTCTAGCAAAATTTTTCTTCGCACTGACGGCCGCAAGAAGATTGACAGGAAAAGGGCGTTACTGGGTGTCAACTGACCATTTTCAGGGAGTGTTTGCAAAAACGCAGGAGTGTCTGAAAAAACGCAGGCATGTCTGAAAAAACGCAGGAGTGTCTGAAAAAACGCAGGAGTGTCTGAAAAAACGCAGGCGTGGCTGGGCATTCGATGGGCGGGTGTATGACGTGAAATCCGGAAACGAATAGGCTGAAGTGATCGCAAGCGCTGAGTAGGTTCGGAGCTACTCTGAAACTGCACAAACTGGTTTTGCAGAGCTCGGCTGCACATGCGTTCGCACTTCTGCGAAGCTAAAATACACTCCCCAGTGGGCGGCGGCATAGCGTTTGCACGGCTGCTAAAACTAGCCAGCAAGCGATCAACTTGGAATGACCACCAACATCCGTTATTCACAATACACCGCCCAGCGGCGTCCGATCATCACATTACAATGCACAGCGGCGTCCATTATTCACATTAAACTGCACTGACACATCCGTTATTCACATTACAGCGCACGGCAGCGTCCGTTACTCACATTACACCGCACAGCGTCGTCACATTATTCACATTAAAGCGCACAGTGGTGTCACACTAAAGCAGACAGCGACTTTCGTTACTCACATTACAGCACACAGCACCTTCTGTTACTCACATCACCCCGCACAGCGACTTCCGTTACTCACATTACAGAGCACAGCGACTTCCGTTACTCACATTACACCGCACAGTGAGTTCCGTTACTCACATTACACTGCACAGTGACTTCTGTTACTCACATTACAGCGCACAGCGACTTCCGTTACTCACATTACAGCGAAAGCGACTTCCGTTATTCACATTACACCGCACAGCGACTTCCGTTACTCACATTACAGTGCACAGCGACTTCCGTTACTCACATTACACCGCACAGTGACTTCCGTTACTCACATTACAGTGCACAGTGACTTCCGTTACTCACATTACAGTGCACAGCGACTTCCGTTACTCACATTACAGCGCACAGCGACTTCCGTTACTCACATTACAGCGCACAGCGACTTCCGTTACTCACATTACAGCGCACAGCGACTTCCGTTACTCACATTACAGCGCACAGCGACTTCCGTTACTCACATTACACCGAACAGCGACTTCCGTTACTCACATTACACCGCACAGTGACTTCCGTTACTCACATTACAGTGCACAGCGACTTCCGTTACTCACATTACAGCGCACAGCGACTTCCGTTACTCACATTACAGTGCACAGCGACTTCCGTTACTCACATTACACCGCACAGTGACTTCCGTTACTCACATTACCGTGCACAGCGACTTCCGTTACTCACATTACAGCGCACAGCGACTTCCGTTACTCACATTACAATGCACAGCGACTTCCGTTACTCACATTACAGTGCACAGCGACTTCCGTTACTCACATTACACCGCACAGCGACTTCCGTTACTCACATTACAGCGCACAGCGACTTCCGTTACTCACATTACACCGCACAGTGACTTCCGTTATTTATATTACAACGCACAGCAACTTCCGTTACTCACATTACAGCGCACAGCGACTTCCGTTACTCACATTACACCGCACAGCAATTTCCGTTACTCACATTACAGCGCACAGCGACTTCCATTACTCACATTACACCGCACAGTGACTTCCGTTATTTATATTACAACGCACAGCGACTTCCGTTACTCACATTACAGCGCAGAGCGACTTCCGTTACTCACATTACACCACACAGCAATTTCCGTTACTCACATTACAGCGCACAGCGACTTCCGTTACTCACATCACCCCGCACAGCGACTTCCGTTACTCACATTACAGAGCACAGCGACTTCCGTTACTCACATTACACCGCACAGTGACTTCCGTTACTCACATTACACTGCACAGTGACTTCTGTTACTCACATTACAGCGCACAGCGACTTCCGTTACTCACATTACAGCGAAAGCGACTTCCGTTATTCACATTACACCGCACAGCGACTTCCGTTACTCACATTACAGTGCACAGCGACTTCCGTTACTCACATTACACCGCACAGTGACTTCCGTTACTCACATTACAGTGCACAGTGACTTCCGTTACTCACATTACAGTGCACAGCGACTTCCGTTACTCACATTACAGCGCACAGCGACTTCCGTTACTCACATTACAGCGCACAGTGACTTCCGTTACTCACATTACAGTGCACAGCGACTTCCGTTACTCACATTACAGCGCACAGCGACTTCCGTTACTCACATTACACCGAACAGCGACTTCCGTTACTCACATTACACCGCACAGTGACTTCCGTTACTCACATTACAGTGCACAGCGACTTCCGTTACTCACATTACAGCGCACAGCGACTTCCGTTACTCACATTACAGTGCACAGCGACTTCCGTTACTCACATTACACCGCACAGTGACTTCCGTTACTCACATTACCGTGCACAGCGACTTCCGTTACTCACATTACAGCGCACAGCGACTTCCGTTACTCACATTACAATGCACAGCGACTTCCGTTACTCACATTACAGTGCACAGCGACTTCCGTTACTCACATTACACTGCACAGCGACTTCCGTTACTCACATTACAGCGCACAGCGACTTCCGTTACTCACATTACACCGCACAGTGACTTCCGTTATTTATATTACAATGCACAGCAACTTCCGTTACTCACATTACAGCGCACAGCGACTTCCGTTACTCACATTACACCGCACAGCAATTTCCGTTACTCACATTACAGTGCACAGCGACTTCCGTTACTCACATTACACCGCACAGTGACTTCCGTTATTTATATTACAACGCACAGCGACTTCCGTTACTCACATTACAGCGCATAGCGACTTCCGTTACTCACATTACACCACACAGCAATTTCCGTTACTCACATTACAGCGCACAGCGACTTCCGTTACTCACATTACACCGCACAGTGACTTCCGTTATTTATATTACAACGTACAGCGACTTCCGTTACTCACATTACAGCGCACAGCGACTTCCGTTACTCACATTACACCGCACAGCAATTTCCGTTACTCACATTACAGCGCACAGCGACTTCCGTTACTCACATTACACCGCACAGTGACTTCCGTTATTTATATTACAACGCACAGCGACTTCCGTTACTCACATTACAGCGCACAGCGACTTCTGTTACTCACATTACAGCGCACAGCGACTTCCGTTACTCACATTACACTGCACAGCGATTTCCGTTACTCACATTACAGCGCACAGCGACTTCCGTTACTCACATTACACCGCACAGTGACTTCCGTTATTTATATTACAACGCACAGCGACTTCCGTTACTCACATTACAGCGCATAGCGACTTCCGTTACTCACATTACACCACACAGCAATTTCCGTTACTCACATTACAGCGCACAGCGACTTCCGTTACTCACATTACACCGCACAGTGACTTCCGTTATTTATATTACAACGTACAGCGACTTCCGTTACTCACATTACAGCGCACAGCGACTTCCGTTACTCACATTACACCGCACAGCAATTTCCGTTACTCACATTACAGCGCACAGCGACTTCCGTTACTCACATTACACCGCACAGTGACTTCCGTTATTTATATTACAACGCACAGCGACTTCCGTTACTCACATTACAGCGCACAGCGACTTCTGTTACTCACATTACAGCGCACAGCGACTTCCGTTACTCACATTACACTGCACAGCGATTTCCGTTACTCACATTACAGCGCACAGCGACTTCCGTTACTCACATTACACCGCACAGTGACTTCCGTTATTTATATTACAACGCACAGCGACTTCCGTTACTCACATTACACCGCACAGCAATTTCCGTTACTCACATTACAGCGCACAGCGACTTCCGTTACTCACATTACACCGCACAGTGACTTCCGTTATTTATATTACAACGCACAGCGACTTCCGTTACTCACATTACAGCGCAGAGCGACTTCCGTTACTCACATTACAGCGAAAGCGACTTCCGTTATTCACATTACACCGCACAGCGACTTCCGTTACTCACATTACAGCGCACAGCGACTTCCGTTACTCACATTACACCGAACAGCGACTTCCGTTACTCACATTACACCGCACAGTGACTTCCGTTACTCACATTACAGTGCACAGCGACTTCCGTTACTCACATTACAGCGCACAGCGACTTCCGTTACTCACATTACAGTGCACAGCGACTTCCGTTACTCACATTACACCGCACAGTGACTTCCGTTACTCACATTACCGCGCACAGCGACTTCCGTTACTCACATTACAGCGCACAGCGACTTCCGTTACTCACATTACAATGCACAGCGACTTCCGTTACTAACATTACAGTGCACAGCGACTTCCGTTACTCACATTACACCGCACAGCGACTTCCGTTACTCACATTACAGCGCACAGCGACTTCCGTTACTCACATTACACCGCACAGTGACTTCCGTTATTTATATTACAATGCACAGCAACTTCCGTTACTCACATTACAGCGCACAGCGACTTCCGTTACTCACATTACACCGCACAGCAATTTCCGTTACTCACATTACAGCGCACAGCGACTTCCGTTACTCACATTACACCGCACAGTGACTTCCGTTATTTATATTACAACGCACAGCGACTTCCGTTACTCACATTACAGCGCAGAGCGACTTCCGTTACTCACATTACACCACACAGCAATTTCCGTTACTCACATTACAGCGCACAGCGACTTCCGTTACTCACATTACACCGCACAGTGACTTCCGTTATTTATATTACAACGCACAGCGACTTCCGTTACTCACATTACAGCGCACAGCGACTTCCGTTACTCACATTACACCGCACAGCAATTTCCGTTACTCACATTACAGCGCACAGCGACTTCCGTTACTCACATTACACCGCACAGTGACTTCCGTTATTTATATTACAACGCACAGCGACTTCCGTTACTCACATTACAGCGCACAGCGACTTCTGTTACTCACATTACAGCGCACAGCGACTTCCGTTACTCACATTACACTGCACAGCGATTTCCGTTACTCACATTACAGCGCACAGCGACTTCCGTTACTCACATTACACCGCACAGTGACTTCCGTTATTTATATTACAACGCACAGCGACTTCCGTTACTCACATTACAGCGCACAGCGACTTCTGTTACTCACATTACAGCGCACAGCGACTTCCGTTACTCACATTACACTGCACAGCGATTTCCGTTACTCACATTACAGCGCACAGCGACTTCTGTTACTCACATTACAGCGCACAGCGACTTCTGTTACTCAATTTACACCGCACAGCTATTTCTGTTACTCACATTACAGCGCACAGCAACTTCGGTTACTCACATTACAGCGCACAGCAACTTCTGTTACTCACATTACAGCGCACAGCGACTTCCGTTACTCACATTACACCGCACAGCGATTTCCGTTACTCACATTACACCGCACAGCGACTTGCGTTATTCACATTACAGCGTACAGCGACTTCCGTTACTCACATTACAGCGCACAGCGACTTGCGTTATTCACATTACAGCGCACAGCGACTTCGGTTACTCACATTACACCGCACAGCGGCTTCCGTTACTCACATTACACTGCACAACGATTTCCGTTACTCACATTACAGCGCACAGCGACTTGCGTTATTCACATTACAGCGTACAGCGACTTCCGTTACTCACATTACAGTGCACAGCGACTTCCGTTACTCACATTACAGCGCACAGCGACTTGCGTTATTCACATTACAGCGCACAGCGACTTGCGTTATTCACATTACAGCGTACAGCGACTTCCGTTACTCACATTACAGCGTACAGCGACTTCCGTTACTCACATTACAGCGCACAGCGACTTGCGTTATTCACATTACAGCGCACAGCGACTTCGGTTACTCACATTACACCGCACAGCGGCTTCCGTTACTCACATTACACCGCACAGTGATTTCCGTTACTCACATTACAGCGCACAGCGACTTGCGTTATTCACATTACAGCGTACAGCGACTTCCGTTACTCACATTACAGCGCACAGCGACTTGCGTTATTCACATTACAGCGCACAGCGACTTCGGTTACTCACATTACACCGCACAGCGGCAACTGTCATTCACATTACAACATCCAGCAGCGTCTGTTACTCACATTACACTGGACAGCGGCGTCACATTATTCACATTACAGAGTACAGCGGTGTCACATTACAACGCACAGAGGCGTCCATTATTCACATTACACCACCCAGCGGCGTCTGTTACTCACATTACACCGCGGGTGGGGGTGCCGATAGAACTGTTCTATCACAAAAGCACTTTGTTTGCAGGCAGAGGTCAGAGAGAGTAGAGAAGACTCATACTCACCTCTCCTGCTGGATGCAGTGCGTCACTTCCTCTGAGGTCTGCGCAATAACGTCCACGGAGTTTGGCGCGCAGATCTCCTCCTCTTCCTGACAGCCGGGTGGTGTGGGGACGGGACCTCTTCTCCTGTTAGTGGCCGGTGGCCGGAGCGCACAAGGCAAAGTACATTAATTTAATGATGCGTGGGAGGGTGGGGCCACAGATGATGGGCGGGACCACACCCCAATTAGTCCACCAGGCCTCTCCTTGGTAGAACTAATGACCAATCCGGCCCTGGTCACAAGAGTTCTGTCTTGCCCACTGTGCTTGCAGTAAATGAGGAGGGTGAAAGTACAGAGCCACAATTCGCTGCCTTGCACTACTGCTGAATAGAGCTCCTGTCCTGGCAGCAGGGCTGTTGCTGCGAAGTTTGCTGATGAAGCATCTTCACTTGTCTCCTCCGTTCCTGCCATTGGGGACCTGCCAGCAGCTGGACTCCACCACCCACAAGCAATCAAATCGCAGGCAAAATGCCGTGAAGGGGCGTGGCCTAATAGCGCGAGGGGGCGGAGCTACGATCCCGGGCCGTGAGCATGAAAAAAACTTTCCCCCGCATGTGACACTGACCGGCGCTGCCTTGGGGGGGGGGAGGGGGGGGGTTGGGGTGAGAGGAGAGGAGGCTGGTGTTGTTGCTGCCGGAGGGGGCGGGCCCTAGGGGGCGCTGCAGTAGCAGGAGAAAAAATCCTGTTTACAGCAGCATAGACTTAATTTGCAGATACCGTGGGCCTATTTTGGAGGGTGGGCCTGGAGCTGCAGCTCCATCAGCCCCATTGTTAATCCGGCCCTGCACACATCCCTTCCACCTGACCCTCTTTCATCATTGCTGTGATGTGATATCATACAGTCCACCTAGAACCTTTGCAATCTGGTGTACAACTATGCAATAGATAGCACCTATCCTTGTGTACATATGCCTGTTTCCCCATAGAGTGTAAGCTTGCGAGCAGGGCTATGACTGTTTGTTATTACTCAGTTTTGTCTTATCATTGTGTCCAGTTGTAAAGTGCAACGGAATTTGCTGTGCTATATAAGAAACCCTTAATAAATAAATAAATAATAAAATAATTTAATACAATAAATAATTTTTTTCTACCACTCTTTTTATAGTGCAATATTGTACTTAATACACTGAGTTAGCTGCACACCGTGGCTTTATATTTATCTACCCCTTTCAGACATATATGGGTTTGAGTGTAGCAACAAAAAGACTATTTTTGCTCGGATACTTTTAGTAAATCATGATATTATTAAATTATTATTTTATTGGTATACATTAAAAATGGATGTTTCTTCCATCAGTGCTTCTTAAAGGAAGTACTAGATATCACTGTTACTTACAAGGAAATAGTCAAATCATGAACAAAAGGGTATGCACACATTAAATCATACAGTAAGCCAAGTCTTGTCCGTAATATTACTATGTCACGGTGATGACAGTGTGTATTGTTAGAGTGACAATACAGCTGGTGTAAAAAAAAAAATTGCAAGAAATGCAAAAATTCTAAATTGTATAACAGAATAATAGTTGATGTTAATCACTTTGTATATGGCTGTGTTTATTGGTCATGATGAAATTATGGCCCTCATTCCGAGTTGTTCGCTCAGTAAATTTCTTAGCATCGCAGCGATTTTCCGCCTAGTGCGCATGCGCAATGTTCGCACTGCGACTGCGCCAAGTAAATTTGCTATGCAGTTAGGTATTTTACTCACGGTTTTTTCTTCGTTCTGGTGATCGTAATGTGATTGACAGGAAGTGGGTGTTACTGGGCGGAAACAGGCCGTTTTATGGGTGTGTGCGAAAAAACGCTGCAGTTTCTGGGAAAAACGCGGGAGTGGCTGAAGAAACGGAGGAGTGTCTGGGCGAATGCTGGGTGTGTTTGTGACGTCAAACCAGGAACGACAAGCACTGAACTGATCGCAGATGCCGAGTAAGTCTGGAGCTACTCAGAAACTGCTAAGAAGTGTCTATTCGCAATTTTGAGAATCTTTCGTTCGCAATTTTACTATGCTAGGATTCACTCCCAGTAGGCGGCGGCTTAGCATCTGCAATGCTTCTAAAAGCAGCTTGCGAGCGAACAACTCGGAATGAGGGCCTCTATACAAAAAACTTATACTGAGTAAAACAATTAGACAGTGTTTTAAAAATAAGCAAAGATATTAAATTAGTTGGGATATTTTGTCATATACAGTATGCTTAATAGCAGTAAATAGGTTTAACAATTAAGATTCTCAAAATAGGCACAAGTTAGCTCTGATATGATCTGATTGCTGAATTCCGAGATATATTTTGTCCTAAGATAACCTTGCTATGTTGGGAAGGGTATCCCAAAGTGATTCAGTGTATGATAGGCTCAGATGGTCCCTTCTCTGCTTCTACTGCCCACTCGTGTGTTGCTTAGATAAAGTGAATGAGTGGGGGAGATTGCAGAGAGGATCTGCAGTGGGGGAAGAAAGATTCAGTATAGGGATCTTATTTTGCGCATATGATCAGGCTGCACCCCCTGATGGGAATAAAGTGCACATTAAAGCAGTAGAGTCCCCTTTTTACACAGTACACAGGCAGAGTCACCTTTTTACACATGTAACCCTATTTCACAGTTGGCGTGCCTCCACCCAAGCTTATACACCCTGGCTTGCTTGGGTAAGCTGTCCCTTGTTTAGGTATGGGGTGTCAATTGTTATAAATTCTCATATATCAACAATAGGGATATAACAATCTCAGATAAATGATGTGAACTTCTCACCTTATTTATTGGGGGATTCATCTGTTTCTGTACCTGTCTTATTTTCCAGACTTCTTCGGACAATAACTCCGGCATACACAAACTATACTTTAACAGGTAAGTTATTTATTTATAGGTATATAACCCTTTTATAATGAGATCTGTTTCTTTATTTTATGCTCTATACACACATACTTTCTAAAACAATAAACATATTTACCTATTTTACAATACGAATGCATGCAATACAAAAAAAATATTTGAAACCGGTTACACCAACGAATGATGGTAATTACTATTAAATATTATTCACTGCAGTACCTCACCTTTACTTTATAGTAAAGTATTGTTTTACAGTGTATTATCACTACATACTAACTAAACCTTTTAGGTTGGTGCACAGTTGGGGCCCATAATGTCCACTTCGAGTCAGGGGTTCTTGCAGATATTATAATAGCAATTCCCAATGTAGTTCTTTTATTCCCAGAGAGGGACCTGAATCAGTATTTATGACACTCCAACTTAATCCCTTCCTTTTGTTAAGACCTTTGCTATACAGGTATCCAACTGGGGAGAAACGGACCTTGCTCACCGAAGTAGAAAGATTCTTGAATGTTGCAAACCCGTGTTTGATATCGCTGCCTCTCCCTAAGTCAATTTGTTGTCTTTCTAGGAGGATAACCTACTCAGATATACACTTCATAATACTACTGTATTAGTCTTGGTTTTGTATCTATCCCCCTGTGACTGTAGAGAGATTTATATGTATATCCTGGTTCTGAATCAACCTTTCAACAGCTATTCGAGCTCTTCTTCGGTAGTTTCATATAGGATTATATTTACACTATTGGTCGTCATTCGCTATGACCAACACAATTCATCATTGTCTATAGTGGTGATAGCTGTTTTTCACGAAAATCTACCGAGGAATTTATACATACATATATATGCTGCGGAGCTGACTTATTTATGGTCTCTAATTTACCCTCTTATTACCTCCTATACTGGAGTGGGCTAGATTCAATGCAGTCAAATATGGTCCATTCGGTAGTAATAAAAATAGCTCCCAATAGGTGCAGTTGTCTTTACATGGACATGTACAATTTCTTAATCTTCAGAAGACGATGCTCCTACGCTGATATGGGAATGCAGTACTTTGGCGACCCCAATTTGTTACTATATATATATATATATATATATATATATATAATTGTAACAATGATGGGTCTATTAATACTTTGCAATCAGCTCGTCCACCAAAATCCGTCTGTCACTCTCCTTGGACTGTTTGGGACTCTATACAAAGGGGATTATAACAGGCCATTATTGAATTGTGCCTTTAATGTTTTACAGCAATTTTTATAGTGAGGCAGTGGTATGGCATAAGTACTCCTATTACAATGCCATTCAATGAGTCCTGCAGCCAATTTATATAATTTATGTGCAGCTCCACCTCCCGGCCAGCCCCTTTATTCAGCACTAACAGAATTTGGCTTATCTGTTCAGCGGCTGTCATTCACAGGACGGGCTCCGCCTTCAGGGAGGATATGCAGTGTCTCCCCTGTCCTACAGCAGCTCCTTCCACAGACGGTTCTGGCTGTGTCTCGGCTCCCATTCTGTCAGCGATCATCACAGACAGCTCCTCCGCATATGTCGGTCCCCGTCTCCGCTGATCACCGCCAGGTACTACCTCCTCCGTCTCCCCGCAGCTTGCTCAAATCTTTAATGTGCCACCAACCGCCGCCGTTCAGCGCGAGGTCCCGTCTTTCTCCTCCCTGGGTAGCTTGCTCTCCAGCACGCTCTCCTTCTCCTCAGTGCGCTCGCGGGCAGCAGTACATTTTGTGCTCTCCTTTTTGGTCCCAATAACAGTCAGCCAATCTCATATATATTTGCACATAGGTATAATATAGTATTATTATCATCACTACCCACATAACAATACATGCCCTACAATTACAAACATTAAACAATATTATACAGGGTTACACTCTCCCCCTGGTGATCTCACTAACTACAACAGTGTTGATAGCCACCTAGAGGCATAGTTAATCATCTCCTACTTTTGAAAGCTATTTATCTGCCATATTCGAAATATGGCCAGGTCGTCACCAAACTAGGGTGTAACACCAATGGAATGTGTTTGGGATTCCCTAACTGCTCATATGCAAATATCTTCGGTGGCCTCCGTTCACGACTTTCCCGTTGTGGTCGCGGAATATCCACCTCTCCCAATCCTCTATTGTTGTCTTCTTCAATAGAGACATCTTCATTTAGTAACCTGTTTACACTTCCCCAGTCCTCAACATTCTCTTCTTCTACCCACTCATCCGGTGAATAAACATTGGTCGGCTGACTTTCATTAACAGTGTCTTGCCTAGTATCTGGAGGAACAATAATAGAATCCTTATAATAATACCCAGGTCCCACTTTATCTTCTACCACACTATTACTTTCTTCACTGTCCTTCCACTCCTTTGTAGAGGGTAATACATCAGTAGGAGTTATGGGCAATTCTTTTGGATTATCCCCTCTTTCATCATCCTCCCAACGTACATCCTGGGCTATCGGTAAAAGGTGTTGTCTATGGTACGTTACCACCGGTCCAGACCCCGCTTCAGGGGCTAATTGATACACCGGAATATTTGCTAATTGCTTTAGGACAACATAACGTCCAGTCTTCCATCGATTAGCCAATTTTTGGTTCCTAGGAATCCCCAAATTTCGTACCAGTACTCGATCTCCTGGCATTAATATATGTTGTTTCACTCGTCGATCATGTCTTGATTTATTCTTCTCTCCAGATTTCTGAGATTCTAACTGAGCCAGAGAGTACGCATCCTGTAATTGCTGTCGAAGCCGGCTAATATATTGAGAATGAGTTGTCAATGAAGAGTCGGCAGTCCTAGTATTCAAACAAATATCAATAGGCAATCTGGCCTCGCGACCGAACATTAGGAAATAGGGTGAGTATCCCGTAGCCTCATTCCGAGTGCAGTTATAAGCATGCACTAGGTGAGCGATGTACTGGTTCCACTGAAGTTTACTTTTACTATTCAAAGTCCCCAACATATTCAACAACGTGCGGTTGAATCGCTCAGGTTGTGGATCTCCTTGTGGGTGGTACGGCGTAGTCCTAGATTTCCTTATACCACAGTACTCACATAATTCCTTGATCAGCCGACTTTCAAAGTCCCTACCCTGATCGGAATGTATCCTAGCGGGAAGTCCGTAGTGAATGAAAAACTTTTCCCACAAAGTTTTAGCCACCGTTACAGCTCGCTGATTTTGTGTCACATATGCTTGCGCATACCTGGTAAAATGATCCGTAATGATCAAAATGTTGCTATCCTTCCCTTCTTTTCCTTCCAACGACAGGAAATCTATGCATATTAGATCCATAGGCCCAGAACTTATTATATTTGTCAAAGGGGCCACTGCAGGATTAGGCAGTGTCTTCCTCATTAAGCAGTTCCCACAGGTTCGGCAGAACTGATCAATTTCCCTGTTCATGAACGGCCAATAAAACCTATCCGCAATTAACCCCTGGGTCTTCTCTTATCCTAAATGACCGTGATTGTTGTGTAACGCCTCCAGTACTAATGACTTGTATTTATCCGGTAAAACCAATTGTAGCTTATACCCTCCATTTGTCATCCGTGTACGTCGATATAAAACTCCCCGTTGTAGGATCAACTTTTGTCGTTGTTTTAACAGCATCTTGGAAGAGTTTGTAAGCTTGGTACGGCTATTACTTCCATCAGCATTAGAGATAATTTGTATGACTGGAGCTATGACCTTGTCTTCTCTTTGCTCAGATGCCATCTGATGATTTCCCACAATATCCACACCCTCCAAATCGACCTGATTCAACCAACAGTAAAGTGGTGGTAGGACTTGATCAGATACCCCTAGTGAAGTGATAAGCGCATGATCGGAGTATTGTCCTACAGATACTTGATGACACAACCCTCGTACATCGGCTGCAGGAACTTCTATCCATTCATCATCCACCTCTATCTCAGAGGTATGAGGCAATCTTGACAGCGCATCTGCATCTTGGTGCATTAGACCCGGTCGGTATTTAATCGTAAAATCATAATTAGACAAAGCAGCAAGCCACCTATGTCCAGTAGCATCCAATCGAGCTGTGGTTTGAATATATGTTAGAGGATTATTATCGGTTTGTACAGTAAAATGTACTCCATATAAATAATCATGACATTTCTCCACAATAGCCCACTTCAGTGCCAAAAACTCTAACTTATGCACAGGGTACTTTCTCTCACTAGGCGATAACCCTCGACTTACATAGGAAACCGGTCTCAACTGTTGATTGTCAACTGATATAGGACTCCCCCAATCCCATCGAGTGACGCGTCAACATGGACTTCATACAGAAGCTCAGGATTCGCGTATGCCAAGACAGGTGCATGGGTCAAACAATATTTCAGTTGTAAGAACGCCTCTTCACATTGACTGTCCCACCTTCTCCCGAATGAATCTTGTGGTCGGTAATACTGTATTTTATTATTTGTTCGGTGGTGTCCCTTATTATTAAGGGGTGGATATCCCTTAGTGAGTTCCGTCAATGGTCTGCAAATCTTAGAATAATGTCGCACAAACTTTCTATAATAGCCACAAAATCCTAAGAAAGATCTAAGATCTTTTAGGTTATTAGGCCTTGGCCATTTCTGTACAGCCTCTAGTTTGGCTGGGTCTGTGGCAATACCCTCTCGACTGACAGTGTGGCCCAGATATTTCACAGTCTGCTGACAAAATTTACATTTGTTTACTGATAACTTTAATCCTCTAGCTTTTAATCGATCTAATACTTTGAGTAGCCTTTCATTATGTTCCTCGATGCTCTTCCCAAACACAATGATGTCATCCAGGTACACCAGCACTTCTCGGTAACACATGTCACCCACCGTCTTTTCCATGGTTCTTTGGAAGGTAGCTGGTGCCCCTTTAACTCCTTGAGGCATTTTAAGGAACTCATAGAATCCGATGGGGCAAATAAAGGCAGTCTTCTGTTGATCCTGAATACTCATGGGGATCTGATAGTAGCCACATCTTAGATCTAAAATTGAAAACCAATGACTACCTTGAAGACAATCAAGGGCTTCATCGACGCGAGGAACTGTATATTGGTCGGGAATGGTGCGACTATTCAGAGTCCTATAATCAATACACAAACTCACCTCCCCATTTTTCTTCCTAGCTACTACTATGGGAGATGCATACGGGCTCTCTGAGTCTGCAATCACCTTGTTTTCTAACAAATGTCATAGATGTTGCCGCACGTCCTCAAAATCAGCAGGCGCGAGTCTCCAAGAGCGTTCCCGAAACGGGGTAGTGTCGGTCAGTCTAATATGGTGTTCCACTCCGAATGCCATACCCAGATCCCAATCTCCACTTGAAAAAACCTCAGCCCTACTGCGTAATTGTGACAATAACTGGTTCTTCATTTCTATAGTGACATCGCTACCCTCAAAGCAAGATTCAAAATCAATGACTGGTGATGGAAAATCACCTGCCATCCCTTCAGGATTAGAGGAGTTATCACGAATGGTGTCCATTCTAACACACCTACACCTGCCATCCTCCCCCATTTCTCGTACATGCATCCTCTTGTAGTTCTTTATCTTGCTTGTCACACCATTTCATCAAGTTCTTGAACATGTTGGTGTTGGTTCCGACAATGACCGGCAGTTCTCCGTTGTCTCCAGGAGAGTCAGGGCACACGAGGGCTACTAATGGAACAGTATCATTGGGAATGTTTAACCCAGGCTCAAACGTGATATAAGCACTTATATATCCTAAATAGGGATATTTCTGTTCGCTCAAGCCCCAGATGGTTAAACCACTAAGTGGCAGTATAGGAATATCAGCCAAATGAGACCGATACCATGACTCAAATACTATAGAGATCTGAGATCCGCTATCCATCAAAACGTTGCAATTATGCCCATTTATCATTGCCTTGACCCTGGGGGCCTGTCCCATCAGACTAGCTGGAATATCTGACCACTGATAACTCCCCATAGCTCTTACGTTTATTGTGGGCGAGCCTGTGAGGGGATCACAGTGCTCCCGTTGGAGTTTTCCAACTGATCTACCCTTCTCCGAGAACTGTAACGATTCCCTCTTACATCTGTTTCATTCATAGGACATTCAAATGAACGATGTCCTACTTGTCCACACCGGTAGCAGGTAACATGCATTGTATTCCGACGGGTCATTCCTCTTCCCAGGCCCGAGGGCATGTAGGGTCTATTCTGAACCTCATTTTTTAGCGCTATAAGCTGGTCTATTTTCTTGTTCTGTTCTTCCAACAAAGTTAATAGCCTATCATTCACGACTGGAGGGGTGGGATTAGGAGTAGGCACTACTATTTTCACCTTCTTTATGATCTTCTCCCGATTCTCTATCTGTACTTCCTCCATTTTTACTTCCCTTACTAATTCACTCAAAGTAGGTGCTGGGCTACCGCGCATAGAGCATCATAATCGTTGAGCAACCGGATTGGTGGTCAGTGCTCCTTTCAGAACTTGCTGCATTCTCCTCTCATTTACTTCATTCTCATCCATTCCTCCCTTTTCAATTAATTTATAAATCAGTTTGTCCACTCTATAAATATAATTAGTAAGACTTTCCCCATGCTCTTGGAAGGTATGATTCATCCGTGCTAGTAAATCACCCACATCTTCAAGAGTACCGTATAAAAAATCTAACGCTTCAAAATATTCCTTTAGCGTAGCTTGTGGGTTACTCCTTCTAGTAGCCTGGATAACTCCCATGGCTGGTCCCCGAAGGCTCTCCACCACCCGTTGTTTTTTTATGGCATCTGCGCAAGGCCACTTTTCAGAATGTTGGATAGCAGCCTCTCTCCATAATTCATAGGTTTCTTCACCAGCTGGTACTGGCACTATTCCAGAGAAGATTCTCAGTCGCTGGTAACCCCCCTCATAGTGCCATCTCTCTAACTGGCTAACAACCTTGTCCACTACAATCTTTCATTCTGAGATCCATCGCTCTCTGTTCGTATTATCCCCGCCGTCGCTCCTGTTCTAGCATCCCCCCTGGAGCGGAGTCCCCTTCGGTAGCTAAAGGCCAAAGAAATTGTAGTCGTCTTCCAGGCACACACTTTAATACAATCATCTTTGGTAGTAAATCAGACTCCAATGGATTTTTATTAGTCAATAAAAGAGCAAAAGTATCTCCAGATTGTCCCTTTTTCTTGTCAACTATGATAGGTTGATATATTGCATATAACACTGACAATTCTGTTAATACATCCTCATCTGTAATGGTGGAAAAATTTCCAGCCAATCCCACACTGCAATCCGTATCCACATCCTTCTCTTTACACCATTGATATACGTCATCCCCCGTCATGATCTCCATTATCCTATGACCGTTTCTTGAGTCTTGGGATCTCAGCAGTGCCTCCAAATGTAACCCTATTTCACAGTTGGCGTGCCTCCACCCAAGCTTATACACCCTGGCTTGCTTGGGTAAGCCGTCCCTTGTTTAGGTATGGGGTGTCAATTGTTATAAATTCTCATATATCAACAATAGGGATATAACAATCTCAGATAAATGATGTGAACTTCTCACCTTATTTATTTGGGGGATTCATCTGTTTCTGTACCTGTCTTATTTTCCAGACTTCTTCGGACAATAACTCCGGCATACACAAACTATACTTTAACAGGTAAGTTATTTATTTATAGGTATATAACCCTTTTATAATGAGATCTGTTTCTTTATTTTATGCTCTATACACACATACTTTCTAAAACAATAAACATATTTACCTGTTTTACAATAGGAATGCATGCAATACAAAAAAAAATATTTGAAACCGGTTACACCAACGAATGATGGTAATTACTATTAAATATTATTCACTGCAGTACCTCACCTTTACTTTAGTAAAGTATTGTTTTACAGTGTATTATCACTACATACTAACTAATAGGCTGACTGTTATTGGGACCAAAAAGGAGAGCACAAAATGTACTGCTGCCCGCGAGCGCACTGAGGAGAAGGAGAGCGTGCTGGAGAGTGAGCTACCCAGGGAGGAGAAAGACGGGACCTCGCGCTGAACGGCGGCGGTTGGTGGCGCAGAAAAGATTTGAGCAAGCTGCGGGGAGACGGAGGAGGTAGTACCTGGCGGTGATCAGCGGAGACGGGGACCGACATATGCGGAGGAGCTGTCTGTGGTGATCGCTGACAGAACGGGAGCCGAGACACAGCCAGAACCATCTGTGGAAGGAGCTGCTGTAGGACAGGGGAGACACTGCATATCCTCCCTGAAGGCGGAGCCCGTCCTGTGAATGACAGCCGCTGAACAGATAAGCCAAATTCTGTTAGTGCTGAATAAAGGGGCTGGCCGGGAGGTGGAGCTGCACATAAATTATATAAATTGGCTGCAGGACTCATTGAATGGCATTGTAAAAGGAGTACTTATGCCATACCACTGCCTCACTATAAAAATTGCTGTAAAACATTAAAGGCACAATTCAATAATGGCCTGTTATTATCCCCTTTGCATAGAGTCCCAAACAGTCCAAGGAGAGTGACAGACGGATTTTGGTGGACGAGCTGATTGCGAAGTATTAATAGACCCATCATTGTTACAATTATATATATATATATATATATATATATAGTAACAAATTGGGGTCGCCAAAGTACTGCATTCCCATATCAGCGTAGGAGCATCGTCTTCTGAAGATTAAGAAATTGTACATGTCCATGTAAAGACAACTGCACCTATTGGGAGCTATTTTCATTACTACCGAATGGACCATATTTGACTGCATTGAATCTAGCCCACTCCAGTATAGGAGGTAATAAGAGGGTAAATTAGAGACCATAAATAAGTCAGCTCCGCAGCACATATATGTATGTATAAATTCCTCGGTAGATTTTCGTGAAAAACAGCTATCACCACTATAGACAATGATGAATTGTGTTGGTCGTAGCGAATGACGACCAATAGTGTAAATATAATCCTATATGAAACTACCGAAGAATAGCTCGAATAGCTGTTGAAAGGTTGATTCAGAACCAGGATATACATATAAATCTCTCTACAGTCACAGGGGGATAGATCCTAGAGGATACAAAACCAAGACTAATACAGTAGTATTATGAAGTGTATATTTAAGTAGGTTATCCTCCTAGAAAAACAACAAATTGACTTAGGGAGAGGCAGCGATATCAAACCCGGGTTTGCAACATTCAAGAATCTTTCTACTTCGGTGAGCAAGGTCCGTTTCTCCCCAGTTGGATACCTGTATAGCAAAGGTCTTAACACAAGGAAGGGATTAAGTTGGAGTGTCATAAATACTGATTCAGGTCCCTCTCTGGGAATAAAAGAACTACATTGGGAATTGCTATTATAATATCTGCAAGAACCCCTGACTCGAAGTGGACATTACGGGCCCCAACTGTGCACCAACCTAAAAGGTTTAGTTAGTATGTAGTGATAATACACTGTAAAACAATACTTTACTAAAGTAAAGGTGAGGTACTGAAGTGAATAATATTTAATAGTAATTACCATCATTCGTTGGTGTAACCGGTTTCAAATATTTTTTTTGTATTGCATGCATTCGTATTGTAAAATAGGTAAATATGTTTATTGTTTTAGAAAGTATGTGTGTATAGAGCATAAAATAAAGAAACAGATCTCATTATAAAAGGGTTATATACCTATAAATAAATAACTTACCTGTTAAAGTATAGTTTGTGTATGCCGGAGTTATTGTCCGAAGAAGTCTGGAAAATAAGACAGGTACAGAAACAGATGAATCCCCCAAATAAATAAGGTGAGAAGTTCACATAATTTATCTGAGATTGTTATATCCCTATTGTTGATATATGAGAATTTATAACAATTGACACCCCATACCTAAACATGGGACGGCTTACCCAAGCAAGCCAGGGTGTATAAGCTTGGGTGGAGGCACGCCAACTGTGAAATAGGGTTACACACTGTACACAGGCAGAGTCCCCTTTTTACACAGTACACAGGCAGAGTCCCCTTTTTACACAGTACACAGGCAGAGTCCCCTTTTACAATGGGAGGGAGAGACAGACAGACAGAGAGGGTTAGGCTGTGGGGGGGGGGGGGGGGTAGATGGTGCCACACATAAGACAGGGGGTAGATGAGCCACATAGAGGGGGTTGGGGGGGGAGGGCAAAAGGTGTCATACACACACAGGGGGAGACAAAGGGGGCCACACAGCAGGGGGGTGGGGGGTTAGAGGTGCCACACACACACATAAGGTGGGGGTACATGGGGCCACAAACAGGGGGATGGGAATAAGGAGGGCACAGGGCTCTCTGGTCACTCACCGCTCCAACGAGGGAGGCCTGTGGACCCTGGCACAGGAGAATCAGAAGAGGCCAGTGGCAGGAGAATCAGAGGATGCCAGCGGCAGGAGGATCAGAGGAGACCCGCGGCAGGAGGATCAGAGGAGGCCAGTGGCAGGAGCAGGGCCGTAACTAGGTGTGTGCCAAGTGGGCTTGGCACACAGCGCAGTTGCCCTGAGGGCGCACGGCCAGCGGCATGTAATGAGTCAAATTGACTCATTACATGCCGCCTCTGTGTGCGCCGTGCGCCGCGCTGGAGGAGAGAGACCAGCGCCGGGCATCGTTAAAGGAGGAGGAGAAGGGAGGGGGAGCAGGGAGCCGCAGCAGCGCTATTTGATTGGTAGTACGCGCCACTGCAGCATCCCCCTCTCCTTCTGTATTGGCTGCCCGGCGCTGCTATGGATGCTGGGATGCGGTTCCTCCATCCCAGCATCCACAGCAGCGCCAGGCAACCAATACAGAAGGAGAGGGGGATGCTGCAGCGGCGCTTACTACCAATCAAATAGCGCTGCTGCGGCTCCCTGCTCCCCCTCCCTCCTCCTCCTTCTCACCTCACTGCACTGAGGGACTCGGAGATGCCAGCACGAGGAGCCTGTCAGCGGGGAGAAGGTAAGTATCTCTCTCTCTCTCTCTCTCTCTCTCTCTCTCAGGGGGACACTGTCTGCCGCAATGTGTAAAATGGGGTCCTGGCTGCCGCAATGTGTAAAAAGGGGGACTGGCTGCCGCAATGTATAAAAAGGGGGTCTGGCTGCCGCAATGTGTAAAAAGGTGGACTGGCTGCCGCAATGTATAAAAAGGGGGTCTGGCTGCCGCAATGTGTAAAAAGGTGGACTGGCTGCCACAATGTATAAAAAGGGGATTGGCTTCCACAATGTGTAAAAAGGGGACTGGCTGCCGCAATGTGTAAAATGGGGTCCTGGCTGCCGCAATGTATAAAAAGGGGGACTGGCTGCCGCAATGTGTAAAAAGGGTACTGGCTGCCGCAATGTGTAAAATGGGGTCCTGGCTTCTGCAATGTGTAAAAAGGGGTCCTGGCTGCCGCAATGTGTAAAAAGGGGACTGGCTGCCGCAATGTGTAAAATGGGGTCCTGGCTGCCGCAATGTATAAAAAGGGGGACTGGCTGCCGCAATGTGTAAAATGGGGTACTGGCTTCTGCAATGTGTAAAAAGGGGTCCTGGATGCCGCAATGTGTAAAAAGGGGGACTGGCTGCCACAATGTGTAAAAAGGGGGACTGGCTGCCGCAATGTGTAAAAAGGGGACTGGCTGCCGCAATGTGTAAAAAGAAGGACTGGCTGCCGCAATGTGTAAAATGGGGTCCTGGCTTCCGCAATGTGTAAAAATGGGTCCTGGCTGCCGCAATGTGTAAAAAGGGGACTGGCTGCCGCAATGTGTAAAGAGGGGGACTGGCTGCCGCAATGTGTAAAATGGGGTCCTGGCTTCCGCAATGTGTAAAAAGGGGTCCTGGCTGCCGCAATGTGTAAAAAGGGGACTGGCTGCCGCAATGTGTAAAAAGGGGACTGGCTGCCGCAATGTGTAAAAAGGGGGACTGGCTGCCGCAATGTGTAAAAAGTGGTCCTGGCTGCCGCAATGTGTAAAAAGGGGTCCTGGCTGCCGCAATGTGTAAAAAGGGGGACTGGCTGCCATAATGTGTAAAAAGGGGGACTGTCTGCTATAATGTGTAAAAAGGGGGATGCTGTCTGCTGTAATGTATAAAAGGGGCTCTACCTGGTGTAATGGCGCTACTGTGCAGCGTAATTTGAATAATGTAGACTTCTGTGCACCGTAGTATGAATTGCTATTATTTTGTGGCCATGCCCCTTCCCCGTGAAGCCACGCCCCAATAAATTTTTCACGTGCCTGGGGGGGGCGCCACTGTCGTTTCTTGCACACAGCGCTAAAATGCCTAGTTACGGCACTGGGCAGGAGGATCAGTGGAGGCCAGTGGCAGGAGGATCAGAGGAGGCCGGCGGCAGGAGGATCAGAGGAGGCCAACGGCAGGAGGATCAGAGGAGGCCAACGGCAGGAGGATCAGAGTGCCGGCATCAATGCAGCACCATGGCGCCGCACTGTAGTTTAAGGCCGGAATCAAGGACACACAGGGCGGCTGCTGGGGGAGGGAGGATTCCGGGGCTGCTGGTGCGTCGGGCGGTTCAGATATCCATCAGGGGGGATGGGGAATGCAGTGCAGTCACATTGTGACAGATGTCCAGCATACGGGGGGGGAAAGGGGGGGGAAAGGGGGGCGAAGGGCGAGAAATGCAGCATAGTTCAACTCCGGGGCCATGGCAGCCACAGCCAGTCACATCACTGCCTGCACCCTTGCGCACCAGCATGTAAACTGCCTGTGGAGGATGGCAGCGACGGGGGCAAAGCAATAGCGGGGGTGGGTGGGCATGATGCCCTGGCCGGCGGCAACCCCTCTGCTGGGCCTGTCAAGGGCGCCTAGGGCACGTGCCCTGCTCGACCCCCCTTAGTTACGCCTCTGTTTCTCAAAGCATAAAAAACCAAGGCATTCCAAATTTGATGTAACTGATATATAAAAACCTGGAAACTTAATTATCAACCACATTATCTGTTTCAACTAATTATACTAGGATAAATTATAATATTCATGTGCCACTACCACAAATGTAACCTAATTCAGACCTGTTCACAGCAGCAAATTTGGTAGCTAATGGGCAAAACCATGTGCACTGCAGGGGGGGGGCAGATATAACATGGGCAGAGAGAGTTAGAGTTGGGTGGGTTATAGTGTTTCTGTGCAGGGGAAATACTGGCTGCTTTATTTTTACACTGCAATTTAGATTTCAGTTTGAACACACCCCACCCAAATGTAATGGGGGGGTACTCACGGAGTGATCCACGCTTAAAATCTAAGCAATCTGACTAGATTGCTTAGATTTTAAGCACAGATCACTGGTGTGTAACCGCCACAGCGATAGGGTCACGCATCACTCTCGCCGGTGCTAGATTGGCTCAATCTAGCACGTTGCTCATTTCACCCGCAGGAGTCGGTGCTATCCCTGTGCAGACTGTGGCGCGAGAATCGGTGCTGTCCCCATACATACTGTACATCTCTATGACTATGTGGCAGACACCACTGCTGTCACTGTGCATAACTCTTTATGACTATGATAGCAGGGATTATTGTGTTCCTGTGCATTTTATAGTGGAGTCATGCCGCTGTTAGTGACGGGCACACTACTACACATCTCCTTAAGATAATGGACCACTATGATCCACAGGTGAAACTAAAACTTTGTGGGCCCCATTGCAAAATCTGGAAAGCCCCCCCCCCCCTGTCAATGTCATTACAATGCCCATTAGGAGAGAGAGAGAGAGAGGAGAGAGAGGGGAGTGAGAGACAAAGAGGGTGTCAGGGGGAGAGATGGAGAGAGAGAGAGGAGCAAGAAAGAGAGGGTTTCATGAAAAAAGGGAAGGAGAGAAGGGAGTGAGAGAGAGGGTGTCAGGAGAAAGGGTTGAGAGGGGATAGAGAGAGATGACATCAGAGAGACAGAGAGAGGGTGTTAGAGAAAGGGGGGAGTGCAAGCAGGAGTGAGAGAGAAAGTGTCAGGGAGGGAGGGAGAGAGAAATAGGGAAGAGAGAGTGAGTTTCAGGGAGAGAAAGAGGTTGAGACAGGGAGTCAGTGAGAGAGACGGTGTCAGGGAAAGAGAGAGAGGAAGATAGACAGTGTCAAGTAAAGAGAGTGTCAGGGAAAGAGAGACAGTGTCAGGGAGGGAGGGAAAGAGTGTGTCAGGGAGAGAGAGACAGTGTCAGAGAGAGTCAGGAAGAAAGTGAGGGAGAGAGGGACAGTGTTAGAATGAGAAAGAGAGGCACAAGAGAGGATGTTAGGGAGAGAGAGAGAGAGGAGCGAGCAGGAGAGACACTACCTGACTACAGCACAGGATGGGGGGAGGGAGCATAGACTGATAGACGGGCATGGACGAACATACAGAGCACCAAATGGGGCATGGACGGGCAGACGGGGCCATAGACAGATGAACGGACAGGGAGAGGCATAGATGGACAGACGAATGGATGGACAGAGCACCATATGGGGGCATAGATGGATGAGGTGCGTAGACGGACAGACAGAGCACCATATGGGTCATAGATGGACAGACAGACATGGGCGGGCATAAACGGATGGACGAAGCACCATATAGGGGCATAGATGGAAAAATGGACAGAGTGGGCATAGACGGACAGAGTACCACATGGGGGCATAGATGGATAGATGAACAGACGGACGGGGGGCTGGCATAGATGGACACAGTACTATATGGGGCCATAGATGGATAGATGGACGTGGCAATGACAATGGGTGCTAACCCGAACCAAAGGAACATAGGACATTTTTGAAACTATTAACAAGTAATAGACTGCAACCTGTCATCTCTATGTATGTATGTATGTATATAATACAGTATATATATATATATATATATATGTGTGTGTGTGTGTGTGTGTGTGTGTGTGTGTCTTTCCCCCTCCCAGCAACTCATCACATCCACCCCTTGTATATTTAATGACACTCCACATCCATTATATAATTATATATAATCCCCACCTCTTCAATATTCAATGATCACACCCCATCTTGTAAATATTAGTTAACTGCGCTCAATTCCACTTTAGAAAATATATTTAACGGCCCGCCCCCCCAACCACCAAGCACACACACACATAACATCCCTCCAGCAGAGCTGCAGCAGCCCAGCATCCCTGGAGATTGGGCTCCTCCTGTCACCACTTCCCCTGCTTCTCTTCTTCTGCTGGTACTGGGTTGAACGCAGGGCGCTGCTGTCCTCCTTCACCTACCTCACACTGCCCACTTGTGGCCAACACCCCACAGGACAGCCAGCAGCACAACTGATGGGTGTCAGCACTGCCGGTGGGGAGGGGGACAAACAGCGGCGGGTGCGGTTGGCTGGACCCGCACCGCAGCCACTCCAAGACCATCTTAGCAAAACATAATAAAAGAGATTCAATGGGAGCGTGCCGCCCTCCATGTGGCCGGCGCCCATAGGCAGCTGCCCAAAGCTGCCTTATGGTGGCGCTGGCCCTGGGCGAGTTCAAACTGAAATCTAAACTGCAGTGTTAAAATAAAGCAGCCAGTATTTACCCTGCACAAAAACAATATAACCCACCCAAATCTAACTCTCTCTGCACATGTTATATTTGCCTCCCCTGCAGTGCACATGGTTTTGCCCATTTGCTAACAAATTTGCTGCTGCGATCAGATCTGAATTAGGCCCCTGAGTACAAGGAACTGCAGTTCCGTTGTTAGAGGGATAAAGGCCCTGTTTTATCACTGTTACAACACTGCAGTGTTCCGCTGATGGACACAGATTTGCTAGTTTAAATATCACCTACAGTATCTTACTGCCATTGAGCAAACAAGAAACAAACAGAATAAACTTCAGGATTATTGTCATGGAGATTAATGCTTATTAAAAGACTGCAACATTGTTTCATTAGTCTATATTAAATGTGGTCAAGCTCCTATAACCATATTATCCACTGGTGGTAGAAAATCACTTACTGCTATCTGTGTAAGCATTACTGAGAAGGTAAGTTATACATAAAGCACAAAAAAAATATATATATATATATAAATATTGGCAATTAGTTGGGTTAGCAAAAATAAAAAAGTTATATTGAAAACAGAAATTTATATTATATACAATAATTAATTATAAATAAATTAACAAACAAACACCTGTGAACGACTCTTTGGTTTTAAACACTTCATTTTCTCTTTTTCACTTCTTGATTTTATTTTAGTTTCACTTTTGAGCATAAAATATTGTTTTAAATATAATTTCATTTTATATAAACATTAATAAAGTTATTTTTAAGTACTATTCCAGATAATATTCTTGTGCACCAAAACTGACTTCTTTTGTTCCAATTCTTTTGGAATTTGTGCATAGTATGTACAATATTCTTCCGTGGTAGCACCCACTTAAAGTTACAATAAACTGTATGTCAAAATATTCCTATAAATATACATAAAATTATAATTTGAAGGGTCTTATACTATCAAATTTTTGATTAGATATATAAATATCCAGTACAGAAATACCTTTTTCTTTATAAATAAGCTTGTATACTGCCTTATCCGTCTCCAATCCGTATGCTTCATTATATTACCCTAGGACAAGATAGTGAAGATCTGGGTAATATTAGAAGCGTATACTGGACTAGGAGTTCCTTTAACGTCTCAATATATAGTCAATGCTGGAGTAAATGCTTTTTCTTTAAAATATTGTGTGTTCCTGAATTGTTTTAAAAATTGTGCTACTATTACAGGTTTGTTTTTTAAATTACTCCCTAAATGCTATCTTACTCTTAATCAAACATAATATATCTCACAATCTGCCAGCACCATTAACTCCCCTCAACCAATTCAATTAATCTCCCACTGCCAACACCATCATCATCCACCTTCCACTATGTCCTTCATAATGCCCCAACATGACCAACACCATTTGATCTCAACAAAGGCCTTCGCTCTTCCTCATCCAGCACCATTTGCTATCTTCTTCCTGCTCCATTTTACTAATACTGTAACCCACCCTCCAAAAACATCTTCTCTCCACCAACACTATCATTCTCCCTTCAACACAATTGCCCTCCCTCCACCAACATCCCCTACTTCCAGCATCCTTCCATCAACACTGTCATCTTCCATCTACCAACACTATCTGCTGCTCTCCAAAAAGGCTTCACCCTTCTACAACCAACAGAATTTCCAATCCTCATCAATGCCATCTGCTGCCTGCCATCAACAGTATCTTCCACCAACACCATTACCATCTTTCCACCAACATAATTACTTTCCCTTTATGAACACCATCACTTTTTTTCCACCAACACTATCACCCCTCTCCACAAACACCATAAACTTTAACTCCATTAACACCATCACCCTCCCTCCACCAACACTATCTACTGTTCTTTTCCAATCCACACATACTTTCTCCTGCCCTCTACCAACATTCCCCAAAACCAACATATGCTGTCCTTCTCCAGCGCACCCTCTGACATCGCAGTGGATCCCACACGTTTGCAGGAGGTGTCCAGATGCCTTCTGCTGCATTACCATGTTAGCCTTCCTACCACTACCGTATGTCTGTCTGTTATTACCAGTTTTGTCTTATCACTGTTGTTTCCAATTGTAAAGTACAACGGAATTTTCTGCGCTATATAGGAAACAATAAATAAAATAAATGACTGCAGCGTTCAAGGACGGCGCGGCAAAGCTAACAGATTCCAAATCAGATTCATGCCTAGAGTGTATTTTGGATATGCAAACACAGAATTAAAAATGAGTCAGTGAAGTTTGCATCCACAATAGAAAGAGAAGCGGCACTGTATTCCTTCATGAGAATTAAACACAAGCAAAATAACTTTTATTGCGGAATGGTGAAAAAAATATACTGAGAGTCACACAGTACAAATCCAATAAAATGTGCAGATGTCAAAACTTTGGAAAAGCAAACATCACCAAGGTGATATATACAGACATAAGTGTTGACTTTACACTTCACCTGAATGTTCACAAGGTCACCTCATTTCCACCCATAGCCATATGCCGATAGCTGGATAGAGTCACAGAACTTAATAACCACTGTACGCGTTTCATGATAGCTCACAAATGTGATGAACTTCCAGTCAGACATGCTGTGTAGACACAAAGGGACCTTTCAAAAAAAAAAAAAAAAAGAAGAAGCAAGTACTGTAATTTTGCACCTAGACAAACCTTGTTGCAGTACAAGGGGGGCAAGTCCATTTTTTATGTTTGCATGCAGGGTAAATATTGTCTGCTTTTACATGTAGCCCACACATTGGTCCATAAATTGCAGCTCTATTCTTTCACTGCAATTTAGATCTGAGCTAGGACATGCCCCTCTAACACCTAACTCTCTGCAAATTTTAAGTCTGCCCCCTGCGGGGCAGGATGGTGCTATCCACGTGCACAGTTATTTGCTCTTTTTTGCTTTACTTACACCACAGAATCAGGCCCACCTTGATTTTCAGGGGCAGTTTACAACACTGGGCAGCCACTTACCAATGGGCTTTGCGGCATCTGCTGTAAGTGCTTGTGTACTAATAATATGTTAAAGACAAATTAAATGTTAAAGGAGGATATAACTGTATTTCTTAATGAAAATGCATTAATCTACAAAATGTCAAAAATAGCTCACTAATTAGTTTGTTTACAAATTAAAATAATTAATAATATGTTCTCTGTGACTCAAGAGAATTACACTTCTGGGTCACTGAGACTTATAAGAAGACAGGATCTTCAGTGAGAGCAGCAAAATGTTATGTGGATCCCAAATACAGTGACACGTGGGCAGGTAAGTTACTTTAGATAAAATGAAAACATTTCCTACATTAGATGAGGGCAGATAATACATATTTTAGGAGAATGTTTATATTCAAATAGCTGTACACAACTTTTTATTAGTTGCTATTCTTATTCTAATCTATTTATATGGCAACACAAGGTGTCCGTAGCAATGGGTCATTGCGAGCATAGTGGCTATAGCAACTTTGCTCACATTGAATCAACTTAAAAAAAATGACTAATACAGTAGACAACATTTAATGTTGGATAATTTTATTATACACACTTTTTCTCTTCTTTTTCACCATCCTTTATTTTATATTTTACCGTTTTAACAATTAAATAATGAGATATTTTAATGCATACCGATAAAGTGATAAACTTTTAATAAAAAATGTTTGAGTCCCAGTGCACCCTGGTAAACTACTTACTTTCTTCTTCTGTTATATTGTGATGTTCATATTAAATAGTTGGAAGCTCCTCAAAAGAAGCCTTACATATTTTGGCGGGCACACCCCGGCCCATATTGAGCAAATTTGAGAGAGGACAACAATAATACTATAGCTACTTGATTTGTTCTCTGTTCGTGTATTTTGGATGTCATAATACCAAACTAAGCATTAGGGTGATAGCGTCCAAGGGTTAGGTGCCATTGTGGGTGATGTGGAGGAGAGTATGATATAAGTTAGGGAATGCAGGGGTGACACGTTTTGGAGAGACAGTGAGTGAGGAGCATGAAGCGGTGGCTTAGGTTGAGAGATGGAGGGCTTTATAAAGAAGTGGGACTTGAGAGCCCATCTGAGGTTTTGGAATGAGGTAGAGAGTCTGATAGGAGAAGGAGAGAGTTCCAGAGATACTCCTTTTTTATGATATCTGAACAGTACAAAGCTTAAAGCAAATTAAACACTCTACCACCAATTGTATAAATACAAGAGTAGGACATTGTTAAAACTACAGTAGGCTTGAAATAGGCGAACAATACCTCGGGTAATTTTTAATTTGAACTTATTATTTGAAGTGATTTTTATCATCTTCTAGTATTTACTGAAACAAGCAGAGACATCATTGTTGTCAATGGATCATTTTCAAATTGGACTAAAGCACTAAGTGTTGTGCCACAAGGGTGTGTACTTGGACCACTTTTGTTCAACATTTTCATCAACGACCTAACAGTAGGTCTAGAGAGCATGGTGTCAATTTTCGCAGACGATACCAAATTGTGTAAGGTTATAAATACGGAGGGGGAGGCTGAGTCTCTTCAGAATGACTTAACTAAACTGGAAGCATGGGCAGCAAAATGGAGAATGAGATTCACTACAGACAAGTGTACGGCAATGCACTGTGGGGGCAAGACCAAATATAACACCTACATACTAAATGGGGTAATACTAGGGGATTCTGTACTGGAAAAAGACTTAGGGGTTCACATAGATAACAAATAAAGCAGCAGTACCCAAAGTAGGAGGGCAGCAAAGAAGGCTAATAAGATATTAGCATGCATAAAATGGGGAATTGATGCAAGGGATGAGAGTATTATACTCCCATTATATAAATCACTAGTGAGGCCACATCTTGAATACTGTGTGCAATTTTGGGCACCATATTACAAAAAGGATATCCTGGAGCTAGAAAAGGTTCAGAAGCGGGTGACCAAACTAATCAAGGGCATGGAGACGCTGGAATACGAGGAATGGCTTGCAAGGCTAGGCATGTTTACATTGGAAAAGAGACTAAGAGGGGACATGATCAACATCTACAAATATATATGGGGTCAATACACAGAGCTCGGGAGGGACCTGATTTCTATAAGATCAGCACAGAGGACACGTGGTCACTCGCTTAGGTTAGAGGAGAGGAGTTTCCGCACATTGAGGCGAAAAGGTTTTTTCACAGTAAGGACAATACGTGTTTGGAATTCCCTGCCTAGAAAGTAGTAACAGCGGACTCAGTCAACACCTTTAAGAATGGGTTAGATAAATTCCTATTGGATAAAGATATTCAGGGTTATGGTGCGTAGGCACACATTATAGTTAATATAACTAGTCCTAACATAAAAATAACTAGTCCTATAATAAGACTGCATAGGAGACCAGAAATAGGTTGAACTCGATGGACAATTGTCTTTTTTCATCCTTAGTTACTATGTTACTATCCCCTGTTATTACTGCCAGTGAATAATATCCCATGTGTGAGGGTGGTAGAAGTGACTCCACATATGTAGGACTTGGCTGTGAAACAAGGTCCTCAGTCTTTTGATAATGCGTCAATTCCCTTTCTGCAATCTGCATCAATGACACATACATTAATATATTGTTTATGAAGATGACACAACTCATAATGCTGAAATGTAATTTTATATCCATTGACTGGTACACAACGCTAGTATGTAAATGTTAGTTGTAACCAGAGAGATACAGAGATTCACAACTCTGCACTTATAAACCAAAAAAACATTCACAGCCACAGAATTTGTGGGAGAGATTTTGCAGAAAATTAGAAGAAAAGTCATACAATTATTTGCCAATAAATTTAAAGACGTTATTAAAATACTATTATTCACAGTTGACCTACAAACCAGCCTGCTCTTTCCTTCATAATTCTTTGTGTCCAGCTAATTCATAAACCCAATGTGGTACCCCAGGTACATTTAATGGGCACAACACTATGTCAAATGTAACTTAAAATATTTTACATTTATTAAACAAGAATATAACTTATATAAAAGTAATCAGAAGAGGTATTTGTAAAATATTTAAATCCATAAGTAGATAATTAATACCTATATAAAGCATTTAAAAAAACAATGGATACATTGAAATTAATAAATTAGCATACATTAAGTAATATTTAGTATAAATTAATAAACTTTTATGGGTAATTAACAATTATTTTTATCACTCAAAACAAAATAAAAAACCTAGTCTTAGAGCTGGTACATTACATTACATTAGGAGAAGAGAAACTTGACATCAAAGAATTGTAAGAGTTAGGGGTCTATTTACTAATCCCTGGATGGACATAAAGTGGACAGAGATAAAGTTCCAGCCAATCAGCTTCTCACTGTCATTTTTCAAACCCAACCCATGACATGGCAGTTAGAAACTGATTGGTTGGTACTTTATCTCCATCCACTTTATCTCCATCCAAAAAATACAAATTTGTGCTGCGCTCAATCCTGGTGATTGTAATGTGCTTACCCCTCAATTTGTTATCACTAATTGTCTGTATGGTTTTAGGTACAATATAACCTACACAGGAAGGTGATATATGAGACAATAACTTTTATAGTTGACCAGTGTAATTTATAAAGTATAGTATATACCAGATTGTGGATGAAATAATTCTGTGGCAACTGTATTTTTTAGTGCTAAGCTCCGTTTATTTAGGCAATTTAGTCCAGTATTGTCCATATCATTTCTCAATGTCACCCTTTCTTAATGCGGCGTCCCGCATGCAAGTTTCACCAGATTCTACTTGGTACAGTCTTTTGAGTACTCAATTGCTTCTGCAGTAATACTGTAAAAGGTACTTGAGTCTTCACGGTGTGGAGCACTCAATGTTCATTCATATGGTACACAGACACAGTGGTTTCCTCCGGACTGGCTTCCTCCTCTCACCCTGGCTGTCCGTGGTGCGTCCTGCTTCGGACGTTCCCCGTGCGCCAGTCGGTTCGATTGAGCAGCCTGTCTGAGGCAAGGGAGTCCGGGGGGCGCTCTACGGAGCTGCTCACCAGGCTAACCCCGCCTCATACGGACACTCACCTGTTGTCTTTTCCCGATGATGACCTACCTACAGCAAAACCACTGTGTCTGTGTATCATATGAATGAACATTGAGTGCTCCACACCGTGAAGACTCAAGTACCTTTTACAGTATTACTGCAGAAGCAATTGAGTACTCAAAAGACTGTACCAAGTAGAATCTGGTGAAACTTGCATGCGGGACGCCGCATTAAGAAAGGGTGACATTGAGAAATGATATGGACAATACTGGACTAAATTGCCTAAATAAACGGAGCTTAGCACTAAAAAATACAGTTGCCACAGAATTATTTCATCCACAATCTGGTATATACTATACTTTATAAATTACACTGGTCAACTATAAAAGTTATTGTCTCATATATCACCTTCCTGTGTAGGTTATATTGTACCTAAAACCATACAGACAATTAGTGATAACAAATTGAGGGGTAAGCACATTACAATCACCAGGATTGAGCGCAGCACAAATTTGTATTTTTTGTTTCCATTTGGAGGTTGGTCACCTTTAAGTGCGGCAGCTTATCCGAACAAAAAGGGACTCAGTGCGCAGTTAAGCAAACAAATTTTGATTTATCTCCATCCAAGGCTGAGTAAATAGACCCTTTAATCACCAACAGTCACATTACAGTCTACATAACATTGCTTTTAGCATAATACATAAATGTAAATTACAGTAAGCACCAGTACTTGCTTCTCTGGGGTTGACATGGTAAGTTGGAGATTCCTGGAATTGACTTGGAAATGTTTGGTCTACCAAATTTGTAAAATCTTTAAAGGTCCTTTATTCACAACTTACACCCTGTATAAAATGCATCTTCTGACATTTAGCCCAAGCCAGGGAAATGAGGAGGACCAAACGTTGTTGTCACTTACTCTACATTCATACTCTTCACTTCGGTGGGATGGAGATGCTTACCTAAGGGACCAAGGTGACTCCAGATACATCTGGCGTTATGAATGAGTGCAATCTGAGCCTATAAGCAGGTGATATTTTACTTTACCTGATTACAGATCTTATGTATATATCAATATTCATACTGTATATTACTGATGTTAACATTCACAAAATATTTGCCACGGCTATATTATGAATTATTTTGTTTGATATTTCTAAATGAGTAGCATTTGCAAATGATCTCATAGGTTAGTAATTTGTTGTCATTCAGTTTCAGAGGCAAAATGATTCTTTACCATTCTCAGGAGCTAATGTATTGTATCTATAGACACATCCATCCTCTTCACCCATAACTTTCCCTAAAGACTGTTTTCTTCTCTGTGCAGTTCCCTTGAAGAGATCTAGTCATCATTTGTCTTGGCTGTGGTGCTAAGTATCTGTAAAGAATGTTCTTCAAAACTTCAGTAGAAGAGTTCTATCCCGCCTACTAGTTATCTCCAATAGAGTTATTGGGAGTGACAAAAACTCAAATAACACATTTATTTAGATGAATATGAAATGTGATGTGTGGGGATCTAACGAACGGTGGCTCGAGTCTACCTAACTAGTTTATCTGTCCTCCCGCCCAGACTCCTGTCTAACTACTTTCCCTCTTGCATTAATGACAAATTAACACCATACACCACAGACTCTCCTCTTGCTTGGTACACCAACTCCTACCCTCACTCTCAGCCAATCATCTCCCTCTCTTGTAACTTGACCAGAGATCTTTACTCTCTTCCTCTTTTCCAGCAATCTGTTAACTCAACCCTGTTCTCTCAGAGCTCATCTGATCCCTCATTGCATTGCAAGCCAACACATTGACAACCTTTTCAAACTTTCCATCTACACTGATGTCTAGCCTTCCACCTTTACCTACACTCATCTCCTCTTGTTCTCAAATGACAATCTCTTGACACTTTCCCTTGCAAACTAACTGCATCCCAGTACTCTTCTCCCGTGTGCATCACAAGCTCTTTAATGGCTACTTTTCAACTGAGTGACCCAATTTCTCAATGAGTATCACTTTTTTCTTACTTACCCTCTTTCAATTTGGCTCCTGCACCCCCGATCCCCCCCAACCAAGTCACCAATGTCTTATGTACTAACAGCTACTTCTTGCTTCTCAACTCTTTGACCTTTTAGCCATTTTCACTCCTCTCGTTGACACTTTATACTCCCTCCGCTATTGAGACACTGCCTTAAGGTATAAGATTGACATATAAGGTAGGCAGAGTAAAATGAGACAGGGTCCTCTCTTACATAAGTTTACGGTAATTTCAGTCTTTCTCCTTCATTTGTCTTTTGCTATTTTTGCTGTGTGAGAGTGATTTCCTCATTGTTAACTTGTTTGCAATGATTTGTTTGAGCATGACTTTGACTTTAAGCATGACATGGTGAATGAACCATACACCTACCTACGGTTATTTATTGGATATTATATTGGTTATTATACTATACTTCTTTGTATTTACGTCTTTGCTATTATGCTTAATTGAATTGATATATGTGTAAGCTGACTGCATTGGAATTTGTGTCACCTTATAAATACACAATTATGTTGATATCGCTCAAAATGCTTTCTATAGTGTGCACAGTGCTAATTTTCATATTAGTGATATATTAAATAGAAAATTGCTCAACTAGACCAAGGTGGTATTTCCAGATTGAAACCAAACCTCAATCTTCGACATGTCAAGCTCTGTTAGCAAGCCAATGATAAGAAAAATTAAAATGTCACCTAATGACACCTTTCTTTTTCTTATATGCACTTATTGAATCTATATGTTTGCTACTTGATGTTAGGATGCCAGGCTTCTGTTTAGTACTTTTGCCCACTCAGTGTTAGCTGTCCAGCCCAAAAGCAACCTTATGAGGGTACCTGGTATTAAATTATTAAGAATAATTTATATTATGTATTAACACTAGAACCACTGGATTTTTGTAACCCTCTAAAACCGCCGCCGGGACAAAAATTTCAACATGAATGCTTCAGCCACGGGACCCTGTCAAGTGTGTCCCCTGGCTGTGGCATCCCCCCCCCCCTGTTATTAGTGCCCAGTGCTAGTTCTAAAAACATGGGGAACACCTACTTGTTTTGTTCCCTGTATTTTTGGGGCCAGGCCTGTCTTCAAGAGCCCGAGGCTGCTTATGCCATTTTATTTTATTTTTTCAGATTTTTAACTATTTTATAACTTTTACACTCTGACAAACGCATGGATCTCACTGATCTGTGCAGTCTTCAGTCAAGCTCGTCTATCTGTAGTTGATCTATTTTTTTGTGAATATTTTATTTTTTGTACATTTTAGAGCTCGCTCTATATTGAATTTAGCCTAAATCTGGCAATAGCAAACAAAGCCTTTAAGATCATTTTAATCTGTGCAGTGCTTCATCCAAACTATTTCAAGCAGGACTTTTTTTTAGGGTGGGTTGCCCGTTGTTTTAGGGTTTTGGTAATTTTGAAGCCTGGTGCTTAGTAAATATGTGACTTGCTTGTGTGCTATACTCTATTAACACTGATCACACTTATTTTATTGTCAATCATATTAGAGTGATTTAGGGGAAATTTGTGGTGCTCATTCTGAATATGACATCGGTTTGCTAGATTGGCTGTAATCTTTTTAGATAAATGGATGAGAAAAACAGAATAGACATTGCAAACCGCTTAAATGCCAACTATCACCTGACAGAGGGGGAATATTTTAGAATGATTGCAGTGAGAACACTTAGAATATTAGTGTGTCTTAACGTCTAGAATGTTCTGGTAGATTCCTATACGGTATGCATGCGTTATGGCAAAGATTCCTATTAATTGAGGGTATCCATTTTCTCAAAAAGTAGAGCTTAAAAAACTACTGTAGTTTAATTTCCCTGTAATAAATGGGTGGATTTAAGTACTTCTGGAAAATTGACCAACATAGCAAACTCAACCTTGAGTAAATTTACCCCTTAATGTTTTGGTAGACTTTATGTGATGCAGTTCCAATAAGCACCATAGTGGTAGCACTATAATCTGTGTCAGGTAACTTTTTCTGACTTTTTGAAGAAATTACAGTAAAAATGTAGGTTCCAAATCACTTAAAATACTTTCTTATCTCCCTATGATAGAATGTGGTTCAGTTTGTGCCCTTGGCCATAATCACTACTTCTGGAATGCATTGTTCAAATTATGTGGCATTATTTACTTACACATTCTTCTTGACATTTGAATGGCTCTATTGATATGTACTATCAATATTTTTATCACTACAGAGCTCTCAATGGACTTCATAAAAAAGACACAAGTTAGACTGTTTGTGTTCTCTGGTCTCACCAACAATGAGGAACTTGCTCCGTTCCTCTTCATAGTCTTCTTACATGTCTACATCTTAGCCATAGTCGGAAACATCGGCATGATGGCTGTTGTCCATATCTCATCTAACCTCCACACCCCGATGTACTTCTTCCTGAGCTTCCTCTCTCTGGTGGACCTTTTCTACTCCTCAGTTATAACTCCTAAAATGCTCTCTGACCTTATCTCCATGAGGAAGGCCATCTCACTTGAGGGTTGTGCCCTACAGTTTTTCCTCTTTGCTGCTCTGGTAGTTACCGAGGTTTTTTATTCTCTCCAACATGGCGTATGATCGGTATGCTGCCATCTGCCATCCTCTCCATTATTTCTCAATAATGACCAAGAGAAAATGTTTGAATCTGGTTGTCCTGGCTTTCTCCGTTGGCTTCTTGCAATCATCCTTTCAGACCAGCTGTATATTCAGTCTGCAATTTTGTGGTCCTAACCTTATAAATCACTTTTACTGTGACATGCCTCCACTGCTCAGACTGTCCTGCTCTGACACCTACTCCTGTGACATGGGTATTCTTTTCTTCACGCTGTCCTGTGGAATGGGGACATTGATAGTCATCCTGATCTCATACATGTTCATCATTATTTCCATTCTGCAGATGAAGTCTGCTGAGGGTAGGCAGAAAGCATTCAGCACATGCTCTTCACATCTCATTTGTGTTGCCATCTTCTACATGTCTGTATTCTTCACTTACCTACGCTCTCCCTCCAATGCTTTTAATGATCAAGACAAGATGGCTGCCGTCTACTATTCTGTAGTGACACCAATGCTGAACCCACTTATATACAGCCTGAGGAACCAACAGGTGAAAAGAGTCTTTATACGGGTAGTGCACAACCTTACTGATATAGATACTGTATAATTCTGTCATTTATTATGGACAGAGTCATGGTTCTATCTATTGTTAACATACAGAGAACATAAGATGTAGGAGATTTGTCAAAGCTTGGTAGAGATACAGTACATTGAATACAGTACATTGGAGAGAGATAAACTACTAACCATTTAGCCCCTAGCTGTCATTATTCATACACAGCCTATAACATTGCAGTTAGGAGCTGATTGGTTGGTACTTTATCTCTCTCCACCTTATCAATCTCCAAGCATTGATAAATCTAGCATTTAGTCCAGTTAACACCTAACATGAGATGATCCATCCACGTATCTTAGTTGCTATAATCTAGTAAATGTAATTTGATGAGTGGAGGGCTAGTAACAGTGGTGGGAGGTATGGCATGGTGAGTCAGAGCTCACAGGTAGATTTAGGAGGATATGAGAGATAGTTTTGTGACATGAGCAATGCTTCTGAGGAAACCATTGGGACAGGGCCATCTTTTCCATTGGGCTTAATAGGCTTTTGCCCAAGGACCCCATGATTCTAAGGGTTGATGATCCCCTCTTTGCAGGGGTACCATATATTTTAAAAACGGTCTAGGTGACCAGAGATATCTGACTTCAAAGCAGCAGTCTCCATCCAAGCCTGTTAATTGCTCTTCCCAGCCAGATATCTCTGATTTTGTCTGAGTTAGAGTTATTCTGAGGGTATCTTCCAAAATCTGGGACTCTTCCTTTTTGGTGGAATCTGTTTTTTCCATGCCCAGAACTGGAGATATCGCCTTTCAGCAGCCAGTCTCTTCTCCAGCTCAACACACCTAGTATGTTGTTTTATATTTTTGTCAGTGGATTACTCCAGCTCCTGATTCCGGATCTCCAAAACCTTGGTGTCACCTGATATATAGATATACAGTCGATCCTGGTTAAGTGGTTTCTCACTTGTCCAGGTTCAAGTGTTTGTCTCACTTATAGAGGTTCTCACTTATGCAGGTTCAAGCAAGAAACCCCTGTATGTCCAGGTACAGGTCACTTTAGTGGGGTATCACATTCAGACTAGTCAAAACCTGTACTAATCCCAGTAGAGAGGTTCTAAAAGTGTTTCTCTCATTTATAGATGTTTATAGATGTTAATAAACTTAACTAATATCACTTAAAGAGTTCCTAATAGCAATCGTCTCAGTTATAGAGGTGATTATTCCTAATAATTGAGAAATATCAGTCTCATTTAAGCAGTCTCACTATGATCATTTTTTTGGTGCAAAAATGGCGGGACCTCACAATTAGTCCTAGTAATAGAGGTTTCCCAGTTGTCCAGGTTCGGCTGTAGATATATATATATATATATATATATATATATATATGAGAAAAAATATCTCTGTGGAGTGCTCTTATTCTATAAACTGATATAATTAGATAATTATTGGTGGATGTTGTATAAAGAGAGGATGACCTTACACATTTAGACACCCATATTAGAATCACATATATCTCTTTATTAAAAGATTTAGATTTAAAATGAATTAATCATAAAAATTTATTTTACATTGAAGATACAGTTGTATATTTCAGCATTATTCATATAAGAAATATATATAAAATAAATATAATGAGCTTTCACCCAACACGTTTCATCTATATCGACTTCTTCAGGGGTGTTTTCTAAATAACAGCTCTCTGTTTAAATTGGAATAACTGTAGCATTCATAAAGGTATGGAGTTCTAATTGGACCAAAGTTGTACTGAAAAATATTTAAAACTAAGTTGAAAAACTTGAAGAAGAAGATTATTCCCAGAGTATGATAGCATTTACTGGGGTTCCTTATTGTAGGCCACCTAATGAATTATATTCTTCTCCAGCATGTAGATATATAATTCATTTATTTATCTTGACTCATTAGGTTGGCATTTCCGCAGTTTTTCAAAGTATCAGTGAAGTCCAAAAGAAGGGATCCACTTGTAACCAGCAGTTGTCCTATAGGTCTGCCTGCATAGGGATCCAAATTCAGACACTAACTGACATATAGTAATTAAACATTTCAGTAGTGTACAATAAGAGCGCACTAAGGGATCATACTAATATATATATATATATATATATATATATATATATACTAGTGTTAGCCTGTGGCTTCGCTAGCATGGATGTCTGTTATTGCTCAGTGGAACTAATTTTACATAGACAGTAGTGTCATATAATATTGTGATATTTTATATTGTACACATTGATCACTACTTATCCTATATTTATATAAATCTTGCTCTCGATATATAAGTTTGTTCAAAACCCAAATTAATTGGGAGACTTATACATCTTTTGAAATAATGACGAAGAAGAAGAAGAAGAAGAAGAAGAAGAAGAAGAAGAAGAAGAAGAAGAAGAAGAAGAAGAAGAAGAAGAAGAAGAAGAAGAAGAAGAACATTAATAGGAGAATTACTGCAATGTACTGCATCTGCTGTTTCGTTCCTGGGATTAGATCCTGTGACTTCTGGATATGTAGTCTGATGCTCTATTAACTGAGCCACAGCATTCTTTATAGTTAACCATTCTCTAGAGGATCTTTATTATTATAAGAAACATTTAAAACAAATAACTCTCAGTTCCTCTGTGTTGCCGATTGTGTCTAAATGTGTTTTACATATTGTAATGTTTATAGCAATCAAAATAATGTTAAATGTATGTTGTTGTTTTTGATACTGATTAATATATCAATGTATTTATGTACAATTGATAGATGTCACCTGTATAAATATACCTTTGTTAAGCTTGATGGCAATCTACATAGGTGATTAGACCTAATACAGGTGTGTGTTTCAAAGAAAGCCTGTGATTGGCTGCTACGGACTTAAATATCTAATGTTCGAGTCCCCTTCACTTGTCTTCTGAGGAAACCGCTGGCTTATTAGCGGAGAAACGCATTGAGCAATTTAGCAGACTGCTTTGAATCTGCCACTCATATCTAGTAGCTGATTCAACATCCACTGAACCTGGGTTCACCCTCCCCCTTCAGGAAAAATACGCTGGGAACACTCCGTCACACTGTGCTATTGCCGCTTGACATCTTGGCATGTGAGGAGGCGACTCACCATGGGAGCTCACTGAAAGGCTGACGCTGATGGCCCACATTCACTGCAGGAGACTGCTATCCAAAGCGCCGGTAATTCAGCTGAGTGACAACGAAAACTCTACTCCCGTGGGTGAGAATATATCCTGATCTAGGGGTAGTAGCATAGCTTACCCAATTGGTGACCATAATCAAACTGGGACTCTAATCTGGAACTTGTCCAGGAAAACATATATGAGACGTATTGTCCACAAATAAAATATACTCAATCAATGGACACTTGAACAGGTGTACCATCTGTTTTATTCCTAATATGAACATTGCATGAGATTAATTACCATCATTTGATTACCTTCGATGCTGATATGTTGTATGAACTCTGCTAACATTATTTTTATTATGTGATTACATTTTAATTTTTAAACATATCACCAGCGCTCCTTTTACTACCTCTTAATAAGGTTGTAAGCTTGTTATTTTTTTAGCAATCTCCTGCAAATCAGGCACCTTTTTCTAACCCAAAAAATAACAAGTCTCAAATAATAACATGTGAACATTTAATTACATTTCTAAAAGTGTATCAGCTGACAAATAACTCTCTGATAGAGTGACCATTAGAGTGTAATGGTTACATAAACACCACTCTAGTGAGGTTTGTCTGTTATCTACAGCAATTCTTCATTATTCCAATTTTTATCTAACAGAGGAAAAACTTCTAATACTGTATCTTAAGACCAATATCTGGACATGCAGAATTTAGAGTTAATAATACTAATCTTTCATAAAGATTTATAGACATATGACTTTTTAAATTGTGAACTCCATGACAGTCCTAAGACTTTTTGAATTGAATCAATACATATTATTTTTAAATATTTTATTTAGTTACCTTGTCTTATGGTGCCAGTTCAAATGAAATGCACCAGAGATCACTTCTGGCTACTGGATGGAGCAGTCGCACCCTGCAAGCTCTCCTTGGTGCTCTGACATTGACCATACCTCTCTGAAATTGACCATACCTCTCCTGATATCACAAATTTATGGCCTCCTGTTGCAGGACCCACCCCCATGCTGCTCCACATGCTGCAGTAAATGAGGCCATGATTTTGGCCTATCCCTTTTAGGAATAACAGTCTATGCTCCATATGCCACACCCCCAGCAACCCTCTTGCTCCATGGCCTGTGCCCCTCTTGCAAACCAGGTACTTTACCATTGACACACCACACTAATCACAAAGCTGGCCTGCAACTTCAACTAGCGCATTTCTCCACTTGGCCTGCCTGGCTCCTATCTGCCTATTGGATCCTATCTCCACTGGATCCTTCCATTGTTCACCTTGAACTCCTGGGAACATAAATGCCATGACCTACACTTGAGCTTCAAATGACCTAGGCCATGATGCTGGCATGATAGTTTATGCTCTAGCCTAGCCAACACCCTACATTCTCCCAGGATCCAGGTACTGGCCCAGCCTCCCAGACTTAGTTGCACACCACTGAAAAGCCTGCAGGACCCTTATACTCACATAAATACTCCACAAGCCTATATCTTACTGTTAAAAGTAAGACTGGTTATGGCCTTCATCATACTATCCTTGTTCTGCCCAACCAGACCTTTGTACCATCTAAACTTCTACTCAACATTAATCTCTGCTCCAATGATGCGTCTGTGTCATTCTAATTTCATTTCAACAACAACTGCTTAGACAGGCGAAACTAGTTGATAGCAGAGGCACCAACAACTGTTTGCCGGCAGACACCCGTGTCTTTTTGGACCTGTGGCATTGAAGTAAGTGAAACGTATGGTACACCCCTGACAAAGAACGCTGTTTAATATCAGGAGATACTTATGTTACACAAAGACTGAATATTGTGTTGAGCAGAGTAATTTGGTCTGGCTTGACACTGTCTACTTCTGGAGATACAGGACCTTTTCCCCAGTACAAATTTAATTCTCCTGAAAGGAATCAGAGCTTGCCTGGAGATTGCAGCTGTGGACTTTGAGTGAGTAAATCGCTGAAATAAGCGTATCACTGAATATATGTGTTTTATGTTGGTCTGTTTTGTTAAAGTATACCGGTATTAGGATTCACAATTGTTTAATTTTATATAGAAATAGAGCCAGAGAAACTTTCTTTTATGATGTATGTTTTATACTATATATTGAATAAAGAAAACATATTCATTTGAATATTTTTATTGGATTCATTTATATATTCTAATACCGTGATAACTTTAGTGGGAAATATACAAGATTCACTTGATAAACTTAAGCGCTGGGAGATATTTTATCTTTTTTCCTTGTTTATAGTTACGGAGAGGTTAGTGGAAATCCTCTCTCTTCTCCCTAGCATCTTTAATCTATCAAGTGAGGCATACAAGCGCAGTCCTCAAATCTGTTTTTTCACGTACTAGTATCCACACACGAGGACAGCAGCTAATTTGCACAAAGATGGTACTTAGTAGAGAAGAACGAATTAGAGTTCTGAATGGGCTTATACCTACAGCAGGGATATACCCAGAAATTAATATAGAGGCAACAGAAGACACTTTTTGTGGTCTATATACTAGATTAGAGAAACTGGAGGTACAAGAGAACAAGCAATGGTGGGAAAGTACTACATTAGCTAAATATATTGAAAAACAAATGATCCCGAGAGGTCTGAGAATAATAAAAGCCCCATCATTTATATTGAAAAACAAGGACTTTTCAAGAAGATGGGATGATACCCTTGACACCTGTTCAGTGAATCTGATGAAATTAATTATTGCAGATAGAGAAGAAAGTATTAAGAATCTAGAGGGGGAAATTAAGGATATAAGAAGGAAATTCAAACCAATGGAACAATTAGCTGACTTTAAGATTTGGAAAACCTCACGAATATTAAATTACAGAAAATTGAACAAAAAATAATAGAACAAAAAAAGAAGAACTTTGTCAGAGACTATGAAGACTATAAAGGTGACATCAGAAATTGGAAAGTAGAAAGAAGACCCCAGATCGGAAGGGAGGAAAGAAGAAGACCGTACTTTGATGATCAAAGGCGATATGAGGAGCCATTTAGAAGGGAGAAGAACTACCACCAATCTCGACCACAAGATTTCTCAGAACGACACACAAGAAGAATGTATGATACCGAAAACACTAGCGGGGCGAGTAATGGAGAAACATGGAGAAGGAAGAATGAGAGGCAGATGGGAGAATACAGATACTCTAGAGACCCAACTCAATGGAAGAGGTCAACACAGACAAATACAAATGTGAGGGAAAGAGAAAACCAACAATGGACGAATGATAGAATACAACAAGAGGTGGGCCTAGAAGGAGTGAAAAAGAGGGACCAAGAAAAGATGTCGAAAAAGGAAGAATATCCCACTACTGAGACCCTTATTAGGAGTTTTAATAATGGAAGAGAAGACCATCAGAAAATCTTGGACCTATCGGCTCGAACCCTGATGGAACGTCTGAATAATAGGGGAAGAAAAGATCACAGATTGGAAAATCATGATCGACGAGAAGAGGAAGATGTGGAGATGGATGACACAGAAGCATTTTTGGATGCTTATTTAGAACTGGCACAGAAAAACAATTCTTCACAGAATCTTGGAGCCATCCCAAAGAAAACCCCAGACTCAACAACAAAAAGAAGAAGAAGATGGAAAAGAAGCTCATCATCAACAAACAGGGAAAGCAGGGAGGAGCAAAGAACCGGGCTAAAGAAAAAAACAAAAGAATAACAACAAAAAAGTTGCACAAAGGGGATATTCAACATAAGCGATTATGAATTGACCCCCTCTGAAGTAAAAGTCCTGGAGAAAGGACTTAAATTTGCTCCAACAAACACCCTCAATAAATTTGATACAACAGTAGATCTCCAAAAATTCATTAGGACAATTACATTGTAAAAGTTTTTTAAAAGAAGTGAGCAAGAGAATAATATGGAGAAAGAAATAGAGTCAAAACCATATAAACACTCAGGTTTCAAAAGAAAATCCACTTTTTACCCTGCACAGTTGAAAAGTCATTTACTGAGTACTTTCCAGAAACTAGTGGAAGAAGACATTAAAAGGATCCCTGAGAAGGTGGAAAAAACGGGGAATTGGAATTTAAGCATGAGAGAGAAAAAAGCATTGAAGAGCCTTAAACAGAATGAAGAGATCGTGATCAAACAAGCAGACAAAGGGGGGGGGGGTATTATAATTATGGATAAAGGAAATTATAATATGGAATGTATGAGATTATTGGAAGACACAAGCACATATCAACAACTACAAAGGAATCCCATGGAAGAGTATAAGAAGGACCTGGAAGAATCCTAAAGGATGCATTGGAAAAGGGAATACTCACCAAGGATGAATTTAAATACATATACCCGGAACATCCGAAAGTGGCATTATTCTATCATCTGCCAAAAATCCATAAGGATTTAAATACCCCCCCAGGAAGGCCAATAGTGGCAGGGATCCAGTCACTAATGTCGCATCTATCATGTTATATTGATGTTTTCTTGAAAAAGCTAGTTAGCACACAATGAAGCTATGTCAAAGATACAAATTTTGTATATACTGAGCAAGAAGAAATGGGAAGAAGGCTATTTATTAGCAACATGTGATGTTAATCACTCTATACCTCAATTCGACACGACCAGGGAATAGAAAATGTTCAGAAAATTCTGATAAATGAGTCAAATGTGAAAGAAGATCAAATTGATTTCATATTGGAAGGTATCAAATACACACTGGAGCATAATTTTTTCTGGTATGGGGCAAGTATTATAGACAAACCCAGGGAACAGCGATGGGTACGAATTTCACACCCTCGTATGCTAACCTCTTCCTTGCCCAGTGGGAAAATGAATCTATATGGGCTGATAATAAATACCTTCCTAACCTTGTATTATGGGCAAGATATATAGATGATGTGATTATCATCTGGAATGGACAAAAGTAAGATTTGGAACAATTCATCATAAAGATAAACATAAATGGATATAATCTGGAATTCACAAGCGAGATCAGTGATACCAGTATTAATTTTTTCGATTTAACTATCTTTATTGAGAATGATCAAATTGAAACAAGAACATATAGCAAGGAAGTGGACTGCAACAGTTATTTAGACTTTAAGAGCAATCATCAACCAAAGTGGCTGGCGAATGTCCCTAAAGGTCAGATGAAACGAATACGGAGAAATTGCTCTAAGAAAGCAGACTATGATACATAAGTAATGGACCTTATGAAAAAATTTGGAGAAAAGAATTATAGAAAGAGCGATCTGGAGATGAATAAAGATGAGGTGGATGAAATGAATAGGACCGATCTCCTCCAATATAAAGTTAAGAACGAGAGGAAAAAAGATGATGTGATGTTCCTGATGGGGTCTTCAAGTCCGCAGAGACTTCTAGAAAAGAGTATATACAAGCATTGGCACATCCTCACTACAGATGAGGAGTTAAAGGAAATTTTTACCGGAAAAACCAATAATAATCTATAGGAGAGCACCCACTTTAAAGACCAGTTTAGTGAGAAGCTATTGTAAGAATGATAAGAAGGAAAGAACAACATGTCTAAAGGACATGGAGCCGGGATTCTACAGATGTAACAATTGTGTAGTCTGTAGAAAAATGAGAAATATATCAACGAAACCAACAGTGAAATACAAATCCAACAGTACAGGAAAAGAATATAAAATAAAGGATAAGATCACCTGTAATTCGAAGGGAGTGATCTATCTGATGACCTGTCCCTATGGGCTTCAGTATGTAGGGAAGACCTACCGCTGCCTCCAAACTCGAATAAATGAGCATTTGAATAATATTAGGACAAATAAAGATAATCATAGTATTCCAGAATATTTCTCTAAAGTCCATGATAGTAATCCTACAGCCTTAGAGTTCATTGGAATTAAATTGGTACAGAAATCATGGAGAGGGGCGGACTGGGATAGTGCGCTGTTGAAGGAAGAAGCGAGAACTATTTTTGAATTGGAGACCCTTTTGCCGAAAGGATTGAATATAGATTGGGAACTCCATCCGTTCTTAAAGGAATAAGATATAGAAACCTAAGATTAGGGAAATTAAGTTTTATATGGGGAGAGGGGTAATTACTTATTACGTTACATATAGGCACTGTTTAATGTTGTTCTATGTTATTGTATGTTAATGTGCTACTCTTGGACAACCAGAACGTGATTTTTCTGAGGAAAAAGATGATAGAATAAAGCTAAATTTAAATGACTGTCGAAACAAGAAAGACTGGAGTGCCACATGCTAACTACAAAGGAGGAAAAGTGTATATGACAGCATGATTCCGAATACTATGAGATTTTCTTAATGGAATAGCAGGGGCTATTATAACAACTTAGGTAAAGGACACTGCTAATTTAGTTAAGAAAAGAGGGCGGAAGTGACATTAAGAGACGTCTCTAGTAACTGTGGCAAAAAACGCTATGACGAGACGAGAAGCGGAAGTGACGTGACGCAAGGATCAACAGCGCACAAGGAGATTCCGGTTACCATAGTGATACAACGCTGGGCTAGAAGCGGCGGAGTTTCCTAACGGCGGAGGAGTCTAACCAGAAGTGACGTGACGCAAGGAACAGCAGCGCACAAGGGGATCCTGGTCGCCATAGCAACAGACGCCAAGGAGGGTTTAAAGAACGGGGTAGCAGGTGAATTTGGCCATCCTGAGGAAACCTCCTTAGACAGGCGAAACTAGTTGATAGCAGAGGCAGACACCCGTGTCTTTTTGGACCTGTGGCATTGAAGTAAGTGAAACATATGGTACACCCCTGACAAAGAACTCTGTTTAATATCAGGAGATACTTATGTTACACAAAGACTGAATATTGTGTTGAGCAGAGTAATTTGGTCTAGCTGGACACTGTCTACTTCTGGAGATATAGAACCTTTTCCCCAGTACAAATTCCATTCTCCTGAAAGCAATCAGAGCTTGCCTGGAGATTGCAGCTGTGGACTTTGAGTGAGTAAATAGCTGAATTAAGAGTATCACTGAATATATGTGTTTTATGTTGGTCTGTTTTGTTAAAGTATACCGGTATTAGGATTCACAATTATTTAATTTTATATAGAAATAGAGCCAGAGAAACTTTCTTTTATGATGTATTTTTAATACTATATCTTGAATAAAGAAAACATATTCATTTGAATATTTTTATTGGATTCATTTATATATTCTAATACGTGATAATTTTAGTGGGAAATATACAAGATTCACTTGATAAACTTAAGCGCTGGGAGATATTTTATCGTCTTCCTGCAAGTTGAACTACCCTGTACTCTATAATATCATCTCCTATGTATCAGGAACTGCTCAGTATTTTATCTGCCAAATCCCTGACCCTAACAACTGATCTCTTGAGTGCCTAAGATGGTTAGCTCACTTGCTGTGTATCATGGGCAGATCTGTGGCACATAGCACAAAGTACCAATGTTTGGTACTTTGCACATGCACTGGGCCGTACTGCACATATGCGGTAGAGTTAATGTTTCTTTGGACACCCTACGCTGTAGACATAAAGAAAATGACAGACACAAAGAATTGATACCCATGTGTGTTCAGGGCACTTTACAATAACAAATGTAAAATATAAAGTTAGTATAATACGTTCCTTAGTAGGTTCAAAAGAGAATATATAGTTTGACCCAAGCAGTCCGTCATGCTGTTATCTCAAAAAGGGATCCAGATGGTGTCTCTAGATGGATTTCGTACTCATGAGAAAAAGAGAAAAACAGAAAGAAAAAAATGTGTAGTATAGTCTATGTAAAGTCCACAGATAAAGAACATTAGGTGACTGGTATTCTCCTTAAAAGGTGGCATACCCCACTCACACTATAACAGATGTAGTAATATATATATATATATATATATATATATATATATACACAGAGAGAAAACCACAGCACTCGCCACCCCAGAAGCGGGGTACAGCTATGCACTTACCACTCACAGGGCGGGGTGCATGTAGCCCATGACCACATCGCTCAAATAAATAAAAACAAAAAACCCAGCACTCACCAAAGTAAGCTCACTTATCCTCAACAATTCAATAAATAAATGATGGGGGTTTAGTTAGTGGATTGGCCAATGCACGGAAGCCTGCATACCGATCTCCAAGGTACCCCACCTTCATGCAGGTCCTACACTATCACAGAGTCTTAAAACCTGACTACTTCACTGCTGTTACACACATCATCTGAGACAGGTTCAGGATAATAGAGTCCACTAGCTTTCTCATGCACCCCTGTGTGGACTCTATTATCCTGAACCTGTCTCAGCTGTTCCTTAGCAATAATCTCTGAGCCAGTGCAAGGTGACTAGTGTACCTTTAAAAGCTATAAAGGGTGTGGCAGGTACACATTAAATCTAGCAGGCAGATAGTGTGTGTAACAGCAGTGAAGTAGTCAAGTTTTAAGACTCTGTGATAGTGTAGGACCTGCATGAAGGTGGGGTACCTTGGAGATCGGTATGCAGGCTTCCGTGCATTGGCCAATCCACTAACTAAACCCCCATCATTTATTTATTGAATTGTTGAGGATAAGTGAGCTTACTTTGGTGAGTGCTGGGTTTTTTGTTTATATATATATATATATATATATATCTTTATTTGGTCAATTTTCTCCATTCGACTCAGTCATAACAGTACACGTTCACACATATGACCAGGCAATGCTGATTAAGATGGGCGTACCCAGAACTCACACAGCGTGTTATTAAAAACTCCTATAAAGGTATCTTTAGACCAAAACCATGTGGTAAACAGCTTACCCCAACTCACACAAGATGTCGTATGTGGACTCCTATCATGGTATCTTTGGATGACTCCAGGAGGATTTCTATGTCCCACTTAGATCCTTAGAGCAGAATCATAAATTTCGCATACCAACAATTTAGGTGATATTTTGTCTAAAAATAATTTATTCCACAAAAGTAGTCCAAAAACACAGAGTAAAATTGTCCATATGCACAATAGATAATAAAGCAAAAATATTAAAAAGGCAGATGGAAAAAAAACATGGGAATCAAAAATGTCCTTTTTAAAAAAAAAAAACAGGTAAAATTCCATCAGGCTACTCACAGTCCAGAAACTGACGTGTTTCGATCAATAGACATTTATCAAGACATGTCTGGACTGGGATGAGCCCTGGTATTTATGAAGCAATCAACCAGTCAGTGAGTAGCAGGAAATGGCACCAAAGCTAAAAAGCGTTCATTTCAGAAAATGTAAAAAACAGAAAAATATAATAACCATGTCTGGATAGTGAACATTACATGGATACAGTATATGTACATAGTGTAAATCAACATAAAAGAGTACAATAAGCTGAGAAAACAACAAGGATCGATTGTACGACTTCCAGAAGTAGAGTATCATGGGAAATGTAGTCTTTGTTGGCCGCGATCGGCCCAAAAATGGTAATTTCGACGGAAACGAAAGCGGAATTGACGTCATCCATTAAGACCGGATACCGGGACTTCTCCCGGAGCATCACAGGATATGTAGTTTTACATCCGTAAATAGCTCTAATCACCGGAGTTCAGAAAGAAAGAAGCCAATTGTGCTTCCTAGTACAGAATAGATTTACCTATTAAAAATGGTCAATATTAGATGATCAATTGTACATTATGTATCGACTATAACATAGCACATAAAATTATAAATGGATATGGATTAAAGATCAACTATAATATAGCTCATAAAATAGTTTTAAAGGAATAGCAGCATTCTAAATGATACAGTATGCCTGGCCAATATGAAACAGACAAAGATGCTACATTGAATCTGCAGCCCACCGGACAAGCATTACTTGCATCACAAAAAACATTTTAATTCAAAATCACAATTTAGCCCATGTGGGCTCAAAGTGTTACATAAATAAATATAATTAATTTTTGATTTTGCAAGTTGGGTGGTCAAATCCTTACATCTGAGGTTCCCTATAACATGTTTAATACCATAAAAACCAATTATGTTTGAAACGGAACAGTGATGTACTTTCTTGAAGTGAGCTGAAAGTGAATGGGTTTCAAGATCCTTTTTGATATTACGAATATGCAAACTTATAGTGGTTTTGAGGTCTCTAGAGGTTCGACTAGTGTAATATAAGGAACAGCTTCACTGAATATCGTAAATTACACTCTTAGTGTGATATGTGATAAAATCTGTAATTTTTACTTCATTATAATTGATACATATATTCTCAATCTTGCTATTACCCTCACTTTTGATGTTCCTACATCTGACACAACTACTGCATCTATAGAAACTTTTGGAAGTGATACTTGGTACCGACTGTATAGCAAGAAGTGCACTAGATACAAGTTTAGATCTAAGATTCAGGGCATTCCGGTAGATATGGACTGGCCTCTTGGGAACGAGAGTCCCAATGACAGGATCTTTCCGTATAAGACTCCAATGTTTTCTTAAAATTTTTTCTATAGATTTATGATGGGAATTTAATTCTGTTATGAATGCCCAATCATATTTAGTGCTTTCATCATTATTTGTTTTTTTTTATTGTGTCTTAGGAGGTCATAATGTTCAATATCATCTGTTGTCAATTTGGCCCTGGTTACACGATCTATATCATAGCCACATGCTAAAAACTTATTGGTCATAGTAGATGATTGAGATTCAAATATTTTGACTTCAGTACAATTTCTTTTCAATCTCTTGAGTTGGCCAATAGGAATAGCATTGAGACAGTTTTCATGATGGCAATTGCTGGCTTCAATATAAGTGCTCGAATCAGTTGGTTTTGAGTAGGTTTTTGTGTGGATTTCCCCATCTTTAATGTATACCGATATATCAAGAAAATTGATCATCACCTTACTACTCTCAAAGGAAAGGTTAATGTTCACATCATTAGTGTGTAGTAATGTACAGAAATTTGCCAGTGACGCCTCATCTCCCTTCCAAATAAGGAAGGTATCATCGATGTATCTGGTGTAGGACACCAGATTCACTGCAAATGGATTGTTTGACCAGATTGTGTTAAGTTCCCACAGACCCATGAATAAATTTGCATAAATGGAGGCGAATCCGGTGCCCATCGTCGTGCCGGTCCTTTGAATATAAAAATTGTTCCCAAATAGGAAAAAATGATTAGTAAGGATAAAATTAATACCCTCCAATACCAGTTCTTGTACATTTTTTGTCAAATCTGATCTCTCTAGAAAATATTGAACCGCCTCTATACCATGTTTATGATCAATAATGGTATACAGCGAACTAATGTCCACCATAACCAATATATAATCACTTTCCCATTTGATCGATTCTAACAAAATCAGGAAATCTTATGTGGCTTTTAAATGTGACTTATTCTGCACAACAATCGGTTGCAGAATATAATCTATAAATTTTGATAGATTGGCAGTTAGGGATTCCACCCCTGATATGATGGGTCTCCAGGGCAGTTCTCTGGCATGTTTATGGATTTTGGGGAGGATATATATCACAGGTGTTGTAGGGTTCTCAATAAGAATAAATTTAGCCTCCTTAGAGGAGATTGTACCCTTTTTATATAGTTGTCAATCATAAATTTTAGTTTAACAGAAGTTTGTTTAGTAGGATAATTTCTGAGTTTTTTGTAGGTGGATGCATCACTAAGTTGTCTTAACACCTCACGTTCATAGTCCTCTATATTCATAAGTACTACCCCTCCCCCCCTTGTCTGTTGGTGTAATTATTACAGAATCCAATTTTCTTAAATCCTGTAATGCCTTACTTTCCTTAAAGGATAAATTACAATGGGTATGTTGTTTGTTCTGTTAGTGTTTTTGCTGGAGGTGTTTTAGATCTTCAACCACCAATGACCCAAAGGTTTCTATGAAGGGACCTTGAATATAATTTGGATAAAAAAATTGATTTAGGTTTAAAAGAGGTTACAGAGGGATCAGATATTATCCTATTGGATTACTGATTAACAAAAAACTTCTTGATGGTAAGTTTACAAAAATATCTTTGTACATATAAATAAAGATCGAAAGAATTGATGTGGTTAGTAGGGACATATTTAAGGTCCTTTTCTAAGACCGATGTCTCACTATCCAACAGTTTATGAGAACTCAAATTAAAAATCCTTACTGCTGAGGCTAAATTGTGATTTTGAATTAAAATGGTTTTTGTGATGCAAGCAATGCTTGTCCGGTGGGCTGCAGATTCAATATAGCATCTTTGTCTGTTTCACATCGGCCAGGCATACTGTAACATTTAGAATGCTGCTATTCCTTTAAAACTATTTTTTATGAGCTATGTTATAGTTGATCTATAATCCATATCCATTTATAATTTTATGTGCTATGTTATAGTCGATCCAGAATGTACAATTGATTATCTAATATTGACCATTTTTGATAGGTAAATCTATACTGTACTAGGAAGCGCAATTGGCTTCTTTCTTTCTGAACTTTGGTGATTAGAGCTATTTACGAATGTAAAACTACATATCCCGTGATGCACCAGGAGAAGTACCGGTATCCGGCCTTAATGGATGATGTCACTTCCGCTTCCGCTTCTGGCGGAATGACCATGTTTGGGCCGATCGCGGCCAACAAAGTCTACATTTCCCATGATACTCTACTTCCGGAAGTTGGACGATCGATCCTTGTTATTTTCTCAGCTTATTGTACTCTTTTATGTTGATTTACACTATGTACATATGCTGTATCCATGTAATGTTCATTACCCAGACATGGTTATTATATTTTTCTGTTTTTTACATTTTCTGAAATGAATGCTTTTTAGCTTTGATGTCATTTCCTGCTACTCACTGACTGGTTGATTGCCTCATAAATACCAGGGCTCATCACAGTCCAGACATGTCTTGATAAAGGTCTATTGATGGAAATGTGTTGGGTTCTGAACTATGAGTAGCCTGATGGAATTTTACCTGTTCTTTTGAAAAAAGGGCATTTTGATTCCCACATTTTTTTTTTATCTGCCTTTATAATATTTTTGTTTTATTATCTATTGTGCATATGGACAATTTTACTCTGTATTTTGGACTATTTTTGTGAAATAAATTGTTTTTAGACAAAATATCACCTAAATTGTTGGTATGTAAAATGTATGATTCTGCTCTAAGGATCTAAGTGGGACATACAAATCCTCCTGGAGTCATCCAAAGATACCATGATAGGAGTCCACATACAACATCTTGTGTGAGTTGGGGTATGGTATTCACCACATGGTTTTTGGCCTGGTTATATGTGTGAACGTGTATTGTTATGAAAGAGTTGAATGGAGAAAATTGACCAGTTAAAGATACCTTTATATATATATAAAACTACATCTGTTATAGTGCGAGTGGGGTATGCCACCTTTTAAGGAGAATACCAGTCACCTAATGTTCTTTATCTGTGGACTTTACATAGACTATACTACACATTTTTTTCTTTCTGTTTTTCTCTTTTTCTCATGAGTACGAAATCCATCTAGAGACACCATGTGGATCCCTTTTTGAGATAACAGCTTGACGGACTGCCTGGGTCAAACTACAGATCCTCTTTTGAACCTCCCAAGGAACGTATTGTACTAATTATATATTTTACATTTGTTATACTAAAGTGCCCTGAACACACATGGGTATCAATTCATTGTATCTGTCTTTCTTATTGTAAATGTGGTGACATTTATTTAGATATCTATCATGTACGGGCAGCTCTGCGCCATTGAGGTTCACTCCACTATTGTTTGTTCCATAAAGAGAATGACAATCTGCACCCAAAAAGAAGTCATGTTGCAGCTGTTTTGGGGGACTGTGTAGGCCAAGCTCCCTATCGGAAGTCTTAGATTTCCTCATCTCTTTGTAGGAACTGCAGCGAACGGCTTGTGTGACCCCAAGGGACATTTATTTTTTATATTATTTTGTGTACTGCTTCATAATCCATGTTTTTATGTGATTTTGGCTTGGTACTGTATATTGTATTTCTTCTTAAGGTTTATCATACTGTATATCCATTTACTGCTTTTATTCTACATAAATAAAAGTATTATTATTATTATTATTATTATTATTAATCTTCAGAGAGATATTGTTGATTGATATAATATACTGTCTTATAGTTGCTTGTGTATGTAATTAAGCATTTACATTTTATTATTTAAGACACTGTAAGTACTATTATTATTGTTTTTGTTAAAGGCACAGTTATTATTTTCAGTTTAGTATATCATTTTGAAAGGACTTCACACTCTTCTTACTTTTCTGACAGTGACATTGGTTACAGATAGGGCAAAACACATTTAAAATACATCTTGAATAATCTCACCTGCAAGAATTAGGTCTAAAAAAAATGACATTTTATAGGATGTTAAAAGCAGCTGCCTATTTATGTGGGTGCCATGGGGGTCATTCCGACCTGATTGCACGCTGAAGTGTTTCGCAGCGTAGTAATCAGGTCACTACTGCGCATGCGTATGCACCGCAATGCGCTGTCGTGTCGTACGGGTACAAAGCGGATCATTGCTGAGCGATGGATTTAAAACAAAGAATCCATTCGCATAGCCGATCGCTCGGAGATTGACAGGAAGAAGGCGTTTGTGGGTGGCAACTGACCGTTTTATGGGAGTGTTTTGAAAAACGCTGGCGTGTCCAAGCGTTTGCAGGGCGGGTGTCTGACGTCAATTCCGTGACCAAAAAGACTGAAGTGATCACAGTGGCTGAGTAAGTTCTGAGCTACTCAGAAACTGCACGAAATGTTTTTGCAGAGCTCGGCTGCACAGGTGTTCCCACACTTACAAAGTGAAAATACACTCCCCTGTGGGCGGCGACTATGCGTTTGCACAGCTGCCAAAAACAGATAGCGAGCGATCAACTCAGAATGACCCCCTATGTCTCACAAAACTGCTACTGCTGATTTCATTGAAATCAACGCAGTATAACATACCTTTTTTGGACTTTTCAATATAGATTCAATTGAAATAATATTTAATTCCATTTACTTATATTTTCTTAACCCACCTGTTGGGATTATGTATATATCAGGGCCTATTCAAACTATGTTCTTTTAAGGTCATGTTATACTTCTACCCACGCAGATAGATAGGAGACAACACTCCATTGCTCACCTCACTTGGACCAACACCACAAAAAAAAATATGAGTCATACTGTATATCTTAACTCACATGTGACTAGCGGAGTGTTAATCTCATTCAGTAAGCCTGATCAGGGGGTTTGTGCTATTTAATTAGTATGTACATCAATGTAATTGCCAGGACAGAAGATTGGTCAAAACAAAAGATCTTTCATCCATATCTGCATATAGATAACTTGGTGTTAGATAGTACACAAAAGCCATCTTTGGGCAGCAAAAACAGTAGGGGTATTCAAAAAGCAATGTGACCGAAAAGTGTGCTCAAACTTAAAGCAGGAACAAAGACTAAAACCATATGTTATTTGCCTTGATGTAAAATTGATTGAAAATATTCTCTTTGAAAAAGCCCACTTATGAGGGTGAAACGCGTCAGAGGTAACACACGATGCTGGTGCCGAGATGTATGATGCTATTTTTCCAGTGCATCAAAGGGACCATCTCTTTTAAATATGATTTGGCTCATAAACAGCCACAGATGCAGCTGTAGTGCTAAGGAGATGCCACATGTGTGGTGGCTGATGAGAGCCTAGACCGGGAGCATCTCTACCCAAGGGTGCTGACAGCTCTGCCAGGGCCCTGGCAATGAGAAGGGGCATGGCCTATGGTGGAGGTGTGGCCAGACCCAACTCCTTCTAAAATATAAAAATAAAGAACTTCTGTGCAGTCACGTAGCAGGCACGCGTTGCACGGGGGGGGCATGCCGATGGGCAGCAGTGGCAGGTGAGAGGGTGGTCGGGTGAAATCACTCCACTTGCTCTCATTAGGCATGAAGAGAGGACTGACATTCCCAGCACAGTGCTCTCTCCCTGCCCAACGTTGTGTGGCTGTCAGCAATGGGTAGGGATGTGGGGCAGCAGGACCTGGGACCCCTCTGGACCCCTTTAATGGGCCTGGATAAAGAGTGTCCACCCCTCTCTAGGTGCCACTCTCAATACAACAGCAGTAGGGGGCTACAGCTTCACCATGTCCCAATGAGAGAATACAGCCACAGTGCAAATATCAGGTATTTTATACCACAGGGGTGACTTGCCCATCCAGACTGCATAATAGAGTACAGGTATTACTACTACCTGCAGTGAGCTCATACAGTGGCTGTGTATTGGACTTGTAGTTCTATTTTTTTCAAATTATACAGCACCAGGACAAATAGAGAGATTTGACTGTCTGGCACCAGATTATAAATTCTACGTGAGACCATGTTTCAAAAGGGCTATATGGATTTTTTATATTACTGTGATTTTTAAAAGCAACTGTCATTTTTATTGTGAGATTATTTATTTGGATTATTAAATGTACATATATATATATATATATATATATATATATATATACACACACACACACACACACACACACACAAACATTTATCTGCTTAGTTTTAGTTTTATTCAGCTGTGGTATATTGGTGTGGTGGTTTATTATTAGCTCTGGTCCACATTGTATCGTGTTGTTTTTACCTTCTCAAGTGGATTTCTGAGCACTGATCCACCAATGGATTGCAGCAGCTTTATTGCTAGGTTATAGAATATTTATTTATACTGTACATTTTAATTAGAGCCTGATTTCATGTTAAAAAATATAAATAAAGAGAACCCAAAGCCTAAATCAACTCAACCTCTAACTCTACTGGCATCGGCGAACTTTGAGTACATCCTCCACAATGGTCCTTTTCACCTCTTGGTTCCTCAGGCTGTAGATGAGTGGATTCAGCATTGGTGTTATTACAGTGTAAAAGACAGAGACCACTTTGTCCCATTTCCCAAAGGCACTGTCAGGAGGTCGCAGATAAATGAAGAAAACAGTCCCAAATAAGATACAGACTGAGGTGAGATGTGAGGAGCAGGTACGGAACACTTTCTGCCTGCCCTCAGCAGACTTCATTTGTACAATGGAAGAAACAATAAGAGTGTATGAGATTATGATTGTCACCAGGGAGCCTATGCCACAAGAACACATGATAAATACAGTTATCATTTCACAGGAGAAAGTGTCAGAGCAGGACAATGTGAGCATTGGAGGCACATCACAACAATAGTGGTCTATAAGGTTCGAACTGCAGAACTGGAGACTGAATATACAGCTGGTCTGCACTAATGACTGCAAGAACCCAACAGAGAATGACAAGACAACCAGAGACACACATTTTTTCTTAGTCATTATTGAGACATAGTGGAGAGGTTTGCAGATAGCGACATATCGGTCATACGCCATGTTTGATAGAAGGAAAGCTTCAGTAGATGCCATAGCAGCAAAGCAGAAAAACTGAAGGGCACACCCAACAAATGAGATGGTCTTCCTCGTGGAGATAAGGTCAGAGAGCATTTTAGGAGTTATAACTGAGGAGTAGAAAACATCCACCAGGGAGAGGTAGCTCAGGAGGAAGTACATCGGGGTGTGGAGGTTGGAGCTGATATGGACAATGGCCATCATGCCAATGTTTCCCAATAAAGTCACCATGTAGGCATGTAAGAAGAATATGAAGAGGAATGGGGCAAGTTCTCCATTATCAGTGAGTCCAGAAAACACAAACACTCTCACTTGTGTACTGTTCATGACGTCAATTAACCAGATTATTTCAGTAATCCTTAAAATAATAATTCTTAAAACAAATATGATTAAGCAAATGGTCCCTCAATTTTTTCCTGCAGAAAGTCCTGTGCAGATAGACCGAAAAGAAGATAAATTATTATTATTATTTATTATTATTATTATTATTATTATCCTTTATATGGTGCCACAAGGGTTCAGCAGCGCCTGGCAAACTGCATAAACAAATTATTAATATACAGTACAAGACAATATAGAACAAGTACAGGGTATATAAACATAGCTGCATCGGATGAGATACTGAAATAAGTGTCAGTGTGGCAAAAACCAAGGTTTAGGTGCCATTGTATGGGTCTTTAACCTGTGAAACTCCAGCTGCTGTGGAACTACACATACCAACAATCCCTGCCACAGTTTTGCTATTCAGTCATTCTAAAACTGAGGCAAGGCATGCTGGGATGTGTAGTTCCACAGCAGTTGGAGGGCTGCAGGTTGAAGACCTATGGAGTAGGAGATAGTCTGAGCAAGAGAAGGAAAAGCACATGAGGAGAGAGGACCCTGTTTGGGAGAGATTATATATTGTAAAGGGTAGGGGCAGACAGACAAGGGTGACACAGATGGGGTAGACAAGATGGTTAGGATGAGAGATGGTTGGTTTGCTGAAGAAGTGGGTCCTGAGAGCCCATTTTAAGTTTTGTAGAGAGATGGAGAGTCTGATGGGGAGAGGTAGAGAATGCCAGAGACAAGGAGCAGCACGTGAGAAATCTTGGCGGTACTGTAGGAGTGAGAGGAAATATTCAGTAGGCAAAAGAGGTGGCATGCATTCATGGAGCAAAGAGGATAGGTGGGAGTGTAAAGGGAGATAAAGTCAGAGATGTAGATGGGAGAGTAATAGGTGAGAGCTTTATAAGTGAGTGTTATTAACTTGACTTGGATTCTGAAGGGGAAGGGGAGCCAGCGTAGGGCTTGTGAGAGAAGGGAGATGGACATAGTAAGATTGGAGAGGCACATGAGTTGGCCAGCGGCATTGAGGACAGAATGGATGCCACATAGAAGAATATTACTGTAGTCCAGTCTGGAGATGACCAGTGAGTGAATGAGGGTTTTAGCAGCATCCTGGGTGAGAAAGGGTCTGATCCTGGAAATATTTTTGAGTTGGAAACAACAGGTTTGTGAGAGATACTCACCCCTGGTGGATTTCAAAAGAGCTAGTGAGTTCACCTAAAGAGGATGTATGGAGAGATAAAAGAAGAGTTCCAAGAACAGAGCCTTGGGGGTCACCTACTGTTGTAGAAGTGGGGAGAAGGTAAAGTCATGAGAGGAGACAGAGAAATAATGGCCAGAAAGGTACTGTAGGAGGACAGCCAGGTAAGGGCAGATTCATGCAGAACAAGGGAGTGAAGGATTTGCAGGAGGAGAGGGTGGGCCACAGTGTGAAAGCATCAGAGAATCGAGGTCAAGCAGAATGAGCAAACAGTACTGGCCCTTAGATTTGGCAGCATGGAGGGTGTTGCAGACTTTCATGAGGAATGTCTCTAACAGGTGCACTATGGTTTAAAATGTACTTTTTGTTTCATATCTTTTAAAATAACATGTCAGGTGCTGTCAGGACTTGACAAAAAACAGCCTGGTTTTGCCTTGTAAATAAATGCTGCTTTAAAAAAACGCACAAAGTCCCTCAGCTCCTGTAACTCGGAGGCTAGTACATTTAGGCCATTGTGTTACTATAAGTTGGGGGGCCTCGTCCCACTATACACACAAACTCTTCACATGTGTTCCTGCTGCACCCAGGTTATCACTCAGAGAACAGATTCTTACAATTGCCCCAATATACTGTATGAAACGCTAAAAATCACTGAATAGTAATAGTAATACAAGTAATAGCATTAGGACAAAAAATGACGTGGAGTCTGTGCATGTAGGGCCAGGGCCACTGTTCTGGTAATGCCTCAGTAGTCATTTTATTGTCCTATATAAAATGATACCTGTAATATTACCTGTCTGCGTATGACTGTCTGACATCCATGATCCACAGAGCACCTCACTGCTGTGACTCAGGATCGTTATTTATGTACATCTCAGTGACCTGTGAGTATAATTCTCTACTGCCCCAGAGATCACATCAATGATTGTAAGTGATAAACAAACCAATTAGTGTTTTCAATAATTGGAAAATTATTTTTCCCTACAGCAACCAATAAAATTATACAAACTTTTGATATTCAAATGATCTATTTTATCTTCAACTGGATTTTATATGCTGGTTTCAACAATATCATTTATTAACGTTAATCAGAGGTGCAAATATGTCCACGGTGACCAATCAAACCTCTGCTATTATTGTATAACTGTGCTAGATAAAAGGGCAAATTACCCTTCTACAGTTGGTCAAGAATGGTGGAGATTATATAATTTATGTCACATTGAGAAAACGGGGGGGGGGGGGGGGGGATCATGGGTTAGGGGGAATCAGCTGCCTGTAATCCAAACTATGTACAAATAAAAAAAACCTGTCTCACACATTCCCAGACCAGAGGCAGAACTCTGGGAGGCGGTGGAGTCATCTGCTGCCGGGCTCCTGCTCTGAAGGGGGCACCTCTGCTCCCATTCTGTGACACCAGTGAATTAAGTTAATTGATAGCTGCCGCTATCTCTTCAGTGGCCGACTTCCTCGCTGGTCCCTGCACCTTACAAATCACACCCTCTTTATTATACACATTTTACAAGTGTCACACCCAGGATTAGAAACCACAACCTATTACACTGGAAGCAGACACCTTACTGATGAAGCTGTTTGCTCCTGTATAGGAAATATGAGAATTTTAACTGTATGAAGATACTTCTCTGACAATTACACGTAACTTCATATAGTTAGAATTCTCAGGCTTCCTCTACAGGAGCAAATAGCTCCATCAGTAAAGTGTCAGCTGTTACACACACACACACACACACACACACACACACAGTTATCTTGATATAGGAAATAGGGGGGCACCAATATTTATCTTGCCTCCGGGCAACTGGGACGGACTTACGCCACTTTCCCAGACAAATTCAAAATTCTTTTGAATGGATAATACAAATGCCCCCTTTTCAAGGGGTTTAGAATAAGACTTCTGCAAGGGGGGGGGGGGGGGGGCACAGAATGGATTAAAATCTATCATTTGACTCATGCAATGTCTGTATTAAAGACTCACCCTAAATTCCTTTCTTACTGGTATATGCCTGAAGGCTATCCACACATATGCTTCTGTGGTTTCCCTGGTTCATTGGCAATGCAAAAGTTTTTAGTGATGGCAGTACATCTTCCGCGATTGTGGGTTGATCCTACTTTCTGACTTCTCTATCTCTCTTATATCTAGATAGAATACTAGAGATGTGCATGGATCCCAGTGTTTTGTTTTGGGTTCCAGATCTTTGTCATGTTTCGGTTTTGGCAAAACTACCCTTAAATGTTTTTGGATCACTTTAAAAATAGATAAGATTAGCTTACATCATTTAATTAGGATCTGTTTTGGACCTGTTCCATCAATAACATTAATTTCCAGTCATTTTACAGTCAATTTTAACAACCTCACAGCTGGTAATATTGTTTTCACCAATAATGGCCAAATACTGCAGCAATGTATCTGACTAAACTAAGCGACAGAGCATCCAACCAAAAACATGGCAATATCACATTTATGGATCATAGTGGCACTGCAGTGGCAGACAAGATAGCTGTTTAATAAACTATATGACCATCTAGAATGATTTCATTAATCAAGTAGTAATACCCTAAACACAAAAGCATAGTAGAAATATAATATATTAATGCCAACACACTTCTCCAAGCAGCAAATCATAGGCCTGAGGCCAATACAGGCTATTTAAGATAGGCAGAGTAACAGCCTAAGTCATGATTAATTTTCTTATGAAGACAATGACTAACTTCCCCAAGCAGCAAATCACAGGCCCCAGGACCATATAAGATAAGCAAGCAGAGTCCCAGCCTAGTCTAAGTTGTAATTAAAATTTAATATCAAACTTATCCAAGCAGAAAATCACAGGCCTCAGGGAAATAAAATAGACCCAAGGCAGAGTCACAGGCAAGTAAAAGTCATAATTAATAGAAGGTAATATATTAAGAAAAAAAATATCCATGCAGCAAATCACAGGCCTTAGGACAATAACTTAGATCCAAGGCAGAGTCACAGCCTAGTTAAAGTCATAATTAATAGAAATGTATTTATTAACAAAAAACCATATTAATGTAGCAAATCACAGGCCTCAGCGCAATACAATATATACAAGGCAACGTTACAGCCTAGTCAAAATCAGAATTAAAAGAAGTGAATTTAATAGCAACAAACTTATCCTTAAAACAACTCACAGGCCTCCAGACAATACAAAACAATTTAAGGCAAGATTGCAGCCTTATGTTATATATTGATCACTTAACAGATCATTTTTTCCCCACAAAACTGATCAGAAATAGTAATTTTTTACTTAATAAAGTTGAAAAAGTATTTTTAATAAAATATGTAAATATATTTTATTTAAAAAATATATACAGTATATCTAGGGGGTGTTTTGGACTTGGGAGGTGGTGGGTGGGGGGGTCACCCACCACCTCCCATGTCCATAGACACCCATTAAAATATAACTTCCCACCTCCATTTGCAATAGACCTCTCATTGGTCTTAAATCCTAATAATAGCAGCCTTCACACCCCTTTAGTAGCAAAAACAAAACATGTTTTATAACCCACTCACCCTGTAAAAAGCCCCTTTTTTGCACCCCCACTCTGTGACCAATGCAGTTTTTATTTTATTTTACCTCCCTCTAGCATTATTTACTTTGTATTCCCCCTCCCAAACACCCACTTGTTATAGATCCCCTTCTAGAAGTCCCACCATGCCCCACCCCATCCCCATAGGCATACAACCCCCCTCCCCTAATTGTAGAGCGCAGCAGAGTATGTGCTGGGAGAGGAATTAAGTTACCCTCCTCACAGTGTGCTTCTCCAGCATGCACTCCAGAATACCAGCTGTATGGCATTCTGGGGCACAATTCTGGCAGTGATGTCAGTGTTCAGAGACCTCAGCATCACTATCATGTTCGGGGCCGGACAGTGGGGACAGCACACAATATTATTATGTTTTATTTATAAGGTGCCACAAGTGTTTTGCAGTGCTGTACATACAGCAGACATTATAACAATACAGGGTACACAGAACTTAACATTACAGTAACTGAAAGAGTAAAACAGAGCACAGGTAAAAATTAGCAGCACAGTTTTCAGTACACACTACAGTTGAGATGTAAGGAAGCAAAGGAGTAATCAGCGTACTATTAGGGGCAGACAGCCATTGCAAGAGTTACTAGTGAGAGAAGAAGCGGGTATAGACGGCCACTGAGTAGGAGAGAGCTGTAATAGAAGTGTGAGAGAAGAGGGCTGTGAGAACAGGAGGAAAGACGGCCCTGCTCCAAGGAGCTTACAATCTAGGGGGAGGGAGGAAACAGACAATGGTTATGAGGTGCAAGCAAGTGGAAGGTGGACTGATGGCAGGATGTAAGAGAGGCAGGGTGTTGGGAGAGTGGCATCAAGACTAGGTTATGTGGAAAGGTACACTTTGATGAACAGATAGGTTTTCAGTAATCGTTTGAAGCTTTGCAAGGTTGGGGAGAGTCTAATAGAGCGAGGGAGCTCGTTCCCATGAAGGGGGGCAGCTCGGGCAAAATCTTGGATTTGCGCATGGGATGCAGTGGCCAGGGTAGAGGACAGGCGACTGTCATTGTCCAACCAGAGACAGCAGGAGGGAGTAAGTAGGGAGATGAGATTGGAGATTTAGGGAGCAGTGGCGTTAGAGAGGGCCTTGTATGTGAGGGTGAGGAGCTTCTAGATGATTCTGTAGGGGAATAGGAGCCAGTGCAGGCTTGGTTGAAGGGAAGTGGCAGATGTATCAGAATTATTCATAATTCAATATAAGGGGCAATTCTATAAAGCCTGACTAGATGTCCTAATGTTTCACTCTGGTGTGCTGAGTTTACTCATCATTATCACTAGTGGGTCTCTTGGAAAAGATCATTTTTTTTTCAGACAGCTGCATTTACAGGAGAAACTGAAGCAGGAGACATGCTGACAACTTGCTTTCAAGGAGCTTTTTGTGGAAAGACGTTACATACTGTATGATTTAAGCCTAGGATCAAGCATGGCCTCCAAAATGTACTATTCCAATTGCAAGATGTTGGGAACCATTGGGTCCTGATATTCCCACTCAAAAATAACTTAATATATAAGATATACATACAGTACTTAGCAGAATCGCTTTGTTTCATATTCTCATACAGCTTCTAAGGCAGCTTTTTCAGTAGTTTGATTAAGGGCATAGTATGAAGTGACTCAGGCTGGTAGTGTCTGAATACATTTAATTGGTTACCATTTCAAATGGTTTTACTAGCTTTCATAAAAACAAAAGTATTCTCCAGTGTGCTGGACTAAGGTAACATGCCCCCCCTCTCCCTATCTCATGGCTTGATGTGTATGCTTAGAGGGCTTGTTGCTGTCACTTCAGTCACTGATTCATATAAACGGTGCACTTCTACCTGGTCACTACCTCTTGCTTCATTTTGTTGGCACTGTAAATTGAACTTTTCTTGCAGCTGCTGCAATGTTCTTCATGAGGTTGCTGTATGCTGAAAATGCCCACAATTTTTGCTGGTCACAGCCAGAATCTCCTGCACGGACCTGTCATTTTTTTAAGAAAATCCAAACTACCAAGTATGCAAAATATAGTATATACTGTATTGATATTCACACACTCATAATGCTCATACAATGGGGGTACTTCAGACCTGATCTCTGTTGTGCGAATTTGCAAGATGGTTGATTATCAATTGACTGCACATGTGTATGGATCATAGTGCGCACGCGCGAGGCCAAACTGCAAAAGATTCCAGCATTTTTTCGATCGCTAGGTGTAGGCAAGTAGATAGAAAAGAATCGGATGTTTGGGGGTGGTAACTGGCCAGTTTCTGGGAGTGTCAGGAAACACGCAGGCGTTCCCAAGCATTCTCAGGGTGGTTGGGTGACGTCAGCTCCGGCCCCGATCATCCTGTTTGTATCGCACTGTAGGAATAGGTTCTGGGCTACGCACACACTGCACACACTGGAAAAATCATTTGATGGTGAGTGAGTTGTGAACGGATTTGCAGATGGCCGGCATTTGCAAAGCTTTTCGCATGGTGTACGCAGACTCACACAGGGCGGTTTTTCACTGTCTGGGCAGCGACTATCCGATTGCAAATTCACAGAGGAGCAAACATGTCTGAATTAGGCCTAACGTTTGTTGCATTATTGGAAATGACAAATCCTAAAGAGACTCTCAGAGGTGTAAGCCACTTTGCTATCACAGTCCTGAATTTACCCAATAAATTCACAAGTTTTTTTTCTTAAGGAAGAAAGTAATACATAGTAGCCAGTCTGTGACTGAGCTAGCATTGTACAATGTGTGTGTTAGATACCTATGATGTAGAAGGGGATACACCTACTTAGTGAGCTGTCATAGTGAAGTATCCTGACCAGTAGCACATGCCCACATATCTATAGTTAAGTGACTAGCCGGTATAAAGGCATTTTGTTATGAAAGAATAACTTTTTGCTTAATGTCCTGGTACAGGTGAGGAATTGCTGCTCTGATAACAAGATGAAATTTGGTAGCATGAACACATGACCGCAACTAATCATCTAACACCAGATGCATTGATGCAGAATATTGGATGCAGATCTAATGCTAACAAAAAACTGCTGTCATGGCTTCAATGATCCGTTGTGCAAACTTGGTTCATTTCTTTTTGCAAATGATTGTTTCAGAGACAATTTTATGAACTACTGGCCTTCAGCAGTCCTAACGTGCAAGGATTCATCTTGGACATCATGCATAGTTAGTTTGTCTTTGAGAATTGGACACAGGACTAGTCCTGATTGCTAATGAAGAGTTTGATGATGAAGATATGGGCAGTGGAGATTGCTTTTTCTGGTATCCATCTATGCTGCTGGTAGCTGATACTGGACTGCTTGTTGTTATAATAAATTATTTTCCAGATATTGATAAATAATTTTAATGAACTTTTTGTAAATGATGTAACAAGTAGATGTGCTGATGTCCCTAGATGGTCAATGTCCCTACCTCTATTTACTTTGGCCTCACAAATGGAAAAGATGCTTTGACAAATGCTGTTATGACTTAGGGAATTATTCCACACAAAAGAGGTGCCTTTTTGGTATTTTGCCCAGGCATGACAATGCGCTTCTTCTTATCTTTGACAAGGAGCTTTGCCACTGGTGGCTGACTTACTTTGACACAAACAACATCATCCTCCTGATCACAGTGTCAGAATCAGAAATGTCAGACTCACACATACTGTAGCACTTGTGGACACCCATCAAAATTCTTCATAGATTTGTGGACACACAGTTTGGTCTTCAGCCCAAGCAATCTTCTTTTTTTGCACTGATTTGCCTGTTTAAGAGGTGACACATTTAGGCTTCGTGCAAGAAGGTGGTCCATTACAGAAGATAAGAGGTTTTTCCGCACCAGAATGTAAATGGTTATTATAAGGGGACATTGGACTTAATAATCGGAAGAATTAAGGGGGTAATTCAGAGTTGATCACAGCAGCAAATTTGTTAGCAGTTGGGCAAAACGATGTGCAGTGCAAGGGGGAAACAGATATAACATGTGCAGAGAGAGCTAGATTTGGGTGGGGTGTGTACAAACTGAAATCTAAATTGCAGTGTAAAAATAAAACAGCCAGTATTTACCCTGCACAGAAACAATATAACCCATCCAAATCTAACTCTCTCTGCACATGTTACATCTGCCCCCCACCCCACCCTGTAGTGCACATGGTTTTGCCCAACTGCTTACAAATTTGCTGCTGCGATCAACTCTGAATTACGCCCTAAGTCTCCATCTTTAATCAGGCTGTCCGTATTGGGTGCCACCCACCAATTATACAGATATGGTAGATAACAAATAAAGACAGAGAATTGGGTTCAATTGGGTGCACTCCGTCCCCTAAATTCAATTATTGTTAAAATCCACTTTATTAATTTTAATTTAAAAACAGGTATCAGGATCAATACTCAGTTCAGCAGCCTGTGTGGCCTGTGAATTATAATCTATATATGTTTTTAACCTATAATAGGTGAATTGAGCGAAGTAAAGAAATTAGAAAAAAGATTGTGAAAGAAATATAAGAAATGTGAATAAAGATTTAAAAATATATACAATGTGTCACGTCTCTTATTTGTTTATTATATGTAAATTCCCATACATATGCTACCAATGAATGTGAGCACAGAGTTAATATATGTGCTATTATATATATTCAGATATGTGATGTTTGCTCCACACACAGGAGAAAGGTATCAATTTATAATATAATGCAGCCCTCAATGGCTACATGATAAATGGTGCTGGTCACTTTTGTATCAATAATGGCTTGAGTTTCCTGGATTATAGCTTTTGAGTCCAGCAGCCACTGATTGTGGTGTTTGAAAGAAGTTTGTAATTAGCCTGTAGTCATATGATACATACTCTTATATCTAAACTCAAATGGTTATAGTTGGGATTATATTTCCCAGCACCAAATAACGTTGTTTTTATTGCTCTGGTATTGTCATGGGGGGTCATTCCGAGTTGTTCACTCGTTGCCGATTTTCGCAACGGAGCGATTAATGCTAAAATCCGCATGCGCATGGTACGCAGTGCTCATGCGCTAAGTATTTTTGCTCAAAACTTAGTAGATTTACTCACGGCAGAACAAAGAATTTTCATAGTTGAAGTGATCGGAGTGTGATTGACAGGAAGTGGGTGTTTCTGGGCGGAAACTGACCATTTTCAGGGAGTGTGCAGAAAAACGCAGGCGTGCCAGGATAAAACGCCGGAGTGTCTGGAGAAACTGGGGAGTGGGTGTGCGAACGCAGGGCGTGTTTGTGACGTCAAACCAGGAACGAAATGGCCTGAGCTGATCGCAGTGTAGGAGTAAGTCTCGAGCTACTCAGAAACTGCAAAGAATTTTCTAGTCGCAATTCTGCTAATCTTTCATTCACAATTCTGCTAAGCTAAGATTCACTCCCAGAGGAAGGCGGCCTAGCGTGTGCAATGCTGCTAAAAGCAGCTAGCGAGCGAACAACTCGGAATCACCCCCATGGTTCATATGTAACAAAATGAATGTTACTAATAGATTCCTGCAATCATACAATAATAATAATGGTCTTTATCAAGATAGCGGCGGAGACAGCTACATGAGACTTGAACGGTGCAGAGGAGATCCGATCATAACGGTCCCTCACAGCGGGGACGCCCGCTGAATGTTAATGCACTAAACACAAGTGTAATAATATGCCTTACTAGTAATAGAATAGTTGATACTAGTGCAAGAAATCATATTCATTTTGGAGTGCAGTATTATTCATGAATGTGAAGTTTAGCTATTTATAGCCTGTTCAAAATATATTAAGACGAACGGCTAGAATTATTAAATACGATCTGGATAATATGATCCATAACAACAGGAGTCTGCATGTGATATTATCATCATTATTATTACTATATGACTGCTGGGACCTATTAGTAACGTTATTGTTGTTACACATGGACCATAAAAATTCCAGAACAATAAGAGTTACGTGACTCTTGGCTATGAATCATAATCCCTAGTGTAACCATTCAAGTTTATATACTGTATGTGAATATCATATGATCACAGGCTAATAACAAACTTGTTTCAGACACCACATTTACTATTTGTTGGATATAAGAGCTACAATCCAGTAAACATAAGCAATCGCTGATACAAGTTACAAGTACCACGCATGATTGTGAAGTGTTCCAATCTATAGCAAAGCCTGTTTAGTGAAATAACAAAAGGTTAGAAATACCAAATAAGGTTTGGATTAACACTATCTATAATAACAGGAGTCTGTATGCAATATCACCATCATTATTATTGTATGATAGCAGGGATATATTAGTAACATTAATTGTGTTACATATGAACCATGACAATACCAGAGTAATAAAAACAACGTTATTTGGTGCTGGGAAATCTAATTCCAACTATAACCATTTGAGTCTAGAAATAAGAGTATCATCAGGGGTGTAACGAGGGTGGCTCCGGTGGAGCGCAAGCTCCGGGCGCCAAAAAAGTTAGAGGGCGCACTGCAGTCTGCCACCCCTCCTTCCCGAGGGGCACTGTATGGGTAGCCGTAGATCAGGAGGAGGAGAAGCAGATGGGGGGGGGGGGCACACTGACATTGACTCAGAGACTAGATACAGTAGGTACAGGGTAGGCCAGAGGCGACAGCAGGAGACACTGACAGCCGGCACTTGCTGGAGCTCTGTCCACCCACACACACACACACACACACACACACACACACACACACACACACACACACACACCATTTTTGGTGGGAGCCAATTAACCTACCATTATTTTTGTATTGTAGGAGGAAACTGGAGTTCCCGGAGGAAACCAGCACGGGGAGAATATACAAACTCCACACAGTTAGGACCATGGTGGGAATCAAACCCATGACCTCAGTGCTGTGAGGCAGTAATGCTAACCATTACACAATCCGTACTGCCATGTCCCTATATTGTTGTTGCAAGCCTTTGGCACGCACTGACCCTATTTTAAACATGGGGGCACCAAAAAGGAAACTTTCGCCCTGAGCTCCAAAGGGTCTAGAACCGGCCCTGTCACCAATTTAAGATTTTTCAATATTGTTTCTTTTTTAAAATGTAACATACACCCACATGCTGGCTAGGCCCCAATTCAGTATAGGGAGGGGGGCGCCAAAACATACCCTTGCTCCGGGCACCATGGCGCCTAGCCACACCTCTGAGTATCATATGACTACAGCCTAATTACAAACTTATTTCAAACACCACATTCAGTGGCTGCTGGACTCAAAAGCTATAATCCAGGAAACACAAACCATTATTGATACAAAAGTGACCAGCACCATTTATCATGTAGCCATTGAGGGCTGCATTATATTATAAATTGGTACCTTTCTCCTGTGTGTGGAGCAAACATCACATATCTGAATATATATAATAGCACATATATTAACTCTGTGCTCACATTCATTGGTAGCATATGTATGGGAATTTACATATAATAAACATATAAGAGACGTGACACATTGTATATATTTTTAAATCTTTATTCACATTTCTTATATTTCACAATCTTTTTTCTAATTTCTTTACTTCGCTCAATTCACCTATTATAGGTTTAAAACATATATAGATTATAATTCACAGGCCACACAGGCTGCTGAACTGAGTATTGATCCTGATACCTGTTTTTAAATTAAAATTAATAAAGTGGATTTTAACAATAATTCAATTTAGGGAACGGAGTGCACCCAATTGAACCCAATTCTCTTTCTTTATTTGTTATCTACCATTACAGAAGATGCCTGACAATATTTGGTACTTGCTTTTGCAAAGGCCTATTCGAAACAGCAATAGCAGGACCACACTCACAAAGAAGGCTATGCCCGGAGCCTCTTATTGCCACTGAGGTGGTCATTCCGAGTTGTTCGCTAGTTGCCGATTTTCGCTACGCTGCGATTAGGTGGAAAATGCGCATGCGCATGGTACGCAGAGCGCATGCGCTTAGTAATTTTACTAAGAACTCAGTAGATTTACTCACGAGCGAACTACGTTTTTTCCACGCTGAAGTGTTCGTAGTGTGATTGACAGGAAGTGGGTGTTTCTGGGCGGAAACTCAGCGTTTTCACGGCGTTAGCGGAAAAACGCAGGCGTGCCAGGGAAAAACGCGGGAGTGGCTGGAGAAACGGGGGAGTGGCTGGCCGAACGCAGGGCGTGTTTGTGACGTCAAACCAGGAACTAAACGAACTGAACTGATCGCTATCTGTGAGTAGGTCTGGAGCTACTCAGAAACTGCAAAGAAATATGTAGTAGCAAATCTGCTAATCTTTCGTTCGCTATTCTGCTAAGCTAAGATACACTCCCAGAGGGTGGCGGCCTAGCGTGTGCAATACTGCTAAAATCAGCTAGCGAGCGAACAACTCGGAATGACCACCTGAGTGTGGTGTATAGTGTAGCATGTTGACAATTTTATGTTTTTTTGCCGTAACGTTTTCCTTCATGGTTGGAGATTATGTTTTTTTTAAGATTGTGAAATACTGTATAGATTTAAGGTGCCCTTTATACTTTCTTTATACTTGACCACCTTTAGTAGTTGTAGACTATGTACTTTTGACTGCCAGTACTAGTAACGGGTTGCTCCTGCTCTTCTAAAGATGATCCATGATTGATTGATTTTTTCCACAGGATAGGCGTAAAGCTACTGTGGTTAAACTGACTTGCCATCATAACAAGGGAATAGATAATGAGATAGGGAATAAGGTACTGTTACCCTTACCATGCAGTTTTATGAAAAGACTGGAGATCTTTGTTGACACCAGCAAAAAAAAATATCTTTTTGGCACTTGTTATTTTTAGTGGCAGCTGACAGGTACACTAGTGAGTGGTCGGCCCAGGTGCAAAAATATGCATTGAAAAAAAACAAGAGGCTTTACAGGCACAGGTAGTGCAGGCATGGCAGTGTTACAATCCTGACTAAAATCATGTCATTTTGTGACTTACCTCTGCCATCTTTCCTGTAGCCTGTGTGATTTCTGCTGGCTGGGATAAGAAGCTCGCCAGTGCCATGAGTTCCTTAAATCTGGGTTCTCTATCTGGAGAGTGATTAACCTGTGTGAATGCTGAATTCAGCAAGTCTCTTCATGGTGTCCTATACTTCCGTGCCAGCATCCACAAGTCTAGTGGTCCCCAGGTAAACCTCCCTGTGCGCTCAGGGCCTGCGGCCATTACTGTCTGTCTATGCGCACAGCATGCCGGAGTTCCCTCCAAAACCAACTATGGATGTCGCCATGACAGTTCCTGGTCAGCTGACCTTCCAAGGCCCAATCCTGAATCACTTCCTCGTCATGTGAAACCCTCATCCAGTCAGCAGTGAGCAAGGGGTATAAGTTCCAAGTCCCAGCACTGGCGAGCTGTCAGTGCTTTGTTGCCTCTCAGCCTGGAGTGAGCTCCAGTATATTCTGCTGGTAAAGACTTTGGGCCTAATTCAGATCAAATTGCAGTAGCAAATATGTTAGCAAATGGGCAAAACCATGGGGGTCATTCCGAGTTGATCGCTAGCTGCCGATTGTCGCAGCGCAGCGATCAGGTAAAAAACTGACAAAAATGCGCATGAGTATGCACCGCAATGCACATGCGCGTTGTACAGCTACAAAGCGCATCGTTGCTGAGCGCTGAATCTAGCGAAGAATCCATTCGCACAGCCGATCGCAAGGTGATTGACAGAAAGAGGGCGTTTATGGGTGTCAACTGAACGTTTTCTGGGAGTGTTTGGGAAAACGCAGGCATGTCCAAGCGTTTGCAGGGCGGGTATCTGACGTCAATTTCGGGACCTTCATTGCTGGATTCATCACACAGGGTAAGTAACTGCAGGGCTAGTCTTGCTTTACACAAATCTTTTTTAGCATAGCAGGGCTGCACAAGCGATCGCAGCTCTGCTATGCTAAAATACACTCCCCCATAGGTGGCGTCTAGTTGATTGCACGAGCAGCAAAAAATTGCTACGTGCGATCAACTTGGAATGACCCCCCATGGCACAGACGTAACATGTGCAGAGAGTTAGATTTGGGTGGGTTATATTGTTTCTGTGCAGAGTAAATACTGTCTGCTTTATCTTTACACTGTTTGAACACAGCTACGATCATTCACACTGACATGCGGGGGGACGCCCAGCACTGGGCTAGTTCGCCCCGCATGTCAGTGCCGCCCCCCCTGCAGAAGTGCAAAGGCATCGCACAGCGGCGATGCCTTTGCACTTCAAGAGTAGCTCTCGACCAGTGCAGCTTTAGCGTGCTGGACGGTAGCTACTCGACGCTCCCCGGCCCGCAGCGGCTGTGTGTGACGTCACGCAGCCGCCACGGCCCGCCCCCTCAAAGGTCCGGCCACACCTGCGTTGGCCGGACGCGCCCCCTCAACGGCGGCTTAACGTCGCCATCCAGCCACCTCCCGCCCAGCGACCGCCTCTGCCTCAGAGGCGATCGCTAGGCAATGACGGCTGACATGCGCCGGCGCACTGCGGCGCAGGTGCATGCGCAGTTCTGACCCGATCGCTGCGTGCGAGAACCTGCAGCGAGCGATCTGGTCGGAATGACCCCCAATATCCATGTCTAGCACTACCAGACTCCCTGGATGATTTAAAGGGCCACTACTGCAATAACATTGCAGCATTTCCAGATTCACTGGTGTGTCATTACAGTGATCCAAAGGGACTGTCCTGCATATCATTGTGGTCATAGTGACTTTGCTGTGTCCATCCAGCATCTGGAATACCTGCTGTGCTGGCTCCGCCCAGCCTTCTGCAATCTACTCCACTGGCTCCATCCAGCATCTGGAAAACCTGCTGTGCTGGTTCCGTCCAGCCTTCTGCAAACCTACTCCGCTGTTTCCATCTAGCATCTGGAAAACCTGCTGTGCTGGTTCCATCCAGCATCTGGAAACCCTGCTGTGCTGGTTCCGCCCAGCATTCTACAAACCTGCCTTGCTAATTCCATCCAGCATTCTGAACTCCTGCCTTGCTGGTTCCGCCCAGCATTCAGAAAACTTGCCTTGCTGGTTCTGTCCAGCATTCTGAACTCCTGCCTAGTCGGAAAGCCAATCCCGACATCCTGAAAACCTGCCTAGTTGGAAAGCCAATCTCGACATCCTGAAAACCTGCCTAGTCAGAAAGCCAAGCCCAACATCCTGAAAACCTTCCTAGTCGGAAAGCCAATCTCGACATCCTGTAAACCTGCTTAGTTGGAAAGCCAATCCTGACATCCTGAAAACCTGCCTAGTCGGAAAGCCAATCTCGACATCCTGAAAACATGTCTAGTTGGAAAGCCTATCCCGACATCCTGAAAACATGCCTAGTCAGAAAGCCATTCCCGACATCCTAAAAACCTGTCTTGTCGGAAAGCCAATCCCGACATCCGGAAAACCTGCTTCACTGGTTAAGTCAATCCCAGCGTTCTGATTAACCTGCTCCTGAGCATCCATCATCCACCCAGTCGCTGGTCTCCTCATCCCAGTGACATCCGGTATCACGGTGACATCCCAGCTATCCATTACACTGGTGATTCCATTCACCAGTGTTCCAGTACCCACATATCACTCTCCTCTCCAGACTCGTTAGCCAACCTGCCACGTCTGCATGAGAAGGAGATATCTCAAGCCTGCCCAATTCTGCCCTCAGTTCTCAAGTCCAAACCCAGTATCTAGTCCTAGTCTGGATTCACAAATAACTACAGCCGTGACAGGCAGCTAGTGGGAACTCCAGTTCTGGATGGTCAGCGACACCACAGGCACATCTCCAACTGGATGATTAGAGGGTGGGCAGGGCAGCCTCAGGCAGTGATTGCATGGGAGACAATGTAGGAACCTACCATTGTTCCAAACAGCGAGCATATAAAGGTCGCGGTGGGTCCTCATTAGTGATGAGCGTGTTCGGTTTCTCGGGAACCGAACCCCCCCCGAACTTCACCCTTTTTACACGGGTCCGAGCCATACTCGGATTCTCCCGTATGGCTCGGTTAACCCGAGCGCGCCCGAACGTCATCATCCCGCTGTCGGATTCTCACGAGATTCGGATTCTATATAAGCAGCCGCGCGTCGCCGCCATTTTCACTCGTGCATTGGAAATGTTAGGGAGAGGACGTGGCTGGCATCCTCTCCGTTATTGTTGAACTTGATTGTGCACTATTGCTTAATTCATTGTGGGGAGGACTGGGGAGCAGCTGTATAATATAGGAGGAGTACAGTGCAGAGTTTTGCTGATCAGTGACCACCAGTTATCCGTTCTCTGCCTGAAAAAAACGCTCCTTATCTGTGCTCAGTGTGCTGCATATATATCTGTGCTCACACTGCTTAATTGTGGGGACTGGGGAGCAGCTGTATTATATAGCAGGAGTACAGTGCAGAGTTTTGCTGACAGTGACCACCAGTATACGTTGTCTGCCTGAAAAACACTCCATATCTGTGCTCAGTGTGCTGCTTTATTGTGGGGACTGGGGACCACCAGTATAATATTATATAGGAGGAGTACAGTGCAGAGTTTTGCTGACCAGTGACCACCAGTATATAATATATAGCATTACGGTACAGTAGGCCACTGCTGTACCTACCTCTGTGTCGTCATTAAGTATACTATCCATCTAGATTCTATACCTGTGGTGCATTTCAGTTGTGCAGTTTGCTGACACAGTGACCACCAGTATACTATATATAGCAGTACGGTACGGAAGGCCACTGCTGTACCTACCTCTGTGTCGTCATTAAGTATACTATCCATCTACATTCTATACCTGTGGTGCATTTTAGTTTTGCAGTTTGCTGACACAGTGACCACCAGTATACTATATATAGCAGTACGGTACGGAAGGCCACTGCTGTACCTACCTCTGTGTCGTCATTAAGTATACTATCCATCTACATTCTATACCTGTGGTGCATTTTAGTTTTGCAGTTTGCTGACACAGTGACCACCAGTATACTATATATAGCAGTACGGTACGGAAGGCCACTGCTGTACCTACCTTTGTGTCGTCATTAAGTATACTATCCATCTACATTCTATACCTGTGGAGCGCCTCTTTATTTCTTTGCATCATGTGCTGTTTGGGGACAATTTTTTTGAAGGGCCATCCTGTCTGACACTGCAGTGCCACTCCTAGATGGGCCAGGTGTTTGTGTCGGCCACTTGTGTCGCTTAGCTTAGTCACACAGCGACCTTGGTGCGCCTCTTTTTTTCTTTGCATCATGTGCTGTTTGGGGACAATTTTTTTGAAGTGCCATCCTGTCTGACACTGCAGTGCCACTCCTACATGGGCCAGGTGTTTGTGTTGGCCACTTGTGTCGCTTAGCTTAGTCACACAGCGACCTTGGTGCGCCTCTTTTTTTCTTTGCATCATGTGCTGTTTGGGGACTATTTTTTTGAAGTGCCATCCTGCCTGACACTGCAGTGCCACTCCTAGATGGGCCAGGTGTTTGTGTCGGCCACTTGTGTCGCTTAGCTTAGCCATCCAGCGACCTCGGTGCAAATTTTAGGACTAAAAATAATATTGTGTAAAATTATGGTTATTGAGGTTAATAATACTATGGGATCAAAAAGACCCCCAAATTCTATGATTTAAGCTGTTTTTTAGGGTTTTTTGAAAAAAACACCCGAATCCAAAACACCCGAATCCGACAAATTTTTTTTAGGGAGGTTTTGTCAAAACGCGTCCGAATCCAAAACACGGCCGCGGAACCGAATCCAAAACCAAAACACAAAACCCGAAAAATGTACGGTGCACATCACTAGTCCTCATGTGGGGTGGTATTCAGTATACCGGCTGTTGTGATCCCGGTGCTCAGTATACCTGCGCCGGAATCCCAACAGCCGGCATACCGACACCCATTTACCCTCTTGGGGATCCATGACCCCCCTGGAGGGAGAATAATTAACATGGCGCATGTAGCGCTCCACCGTGCCCGCAGCATGGGGAATGCAGCAAGCCCACAAGGGGCTCATTTGCGCTCGCCCCGCTGTCGGCATGCAGGCAGTCGGGATCCCGGTGCCAGTATGCTGGGCTCCGGGAACCCGGCCGCTGGCAAACCATACTACACCCCTCATGTGTATGACTACCACTGGGTGAGATAGTTATGCAGTGTGGAGTGGGCAGAGCAGATGAAACTTCTCTCTCATCACTGATGGAGTCTTTACAAAGTTGATCGCCAGGTGTAAAATCTTAGTCGCCATGGCGACCAGGCACCCGGGGTTTGTCCAGCCCTGCGCTAAGGTATAATCATAAAAAAACCTGTAGTAAAGGGCTAGACCACCATAATGATGTGAATAAGAATCCTGATCTCTCATCCATGCCCTACTCACCAACTGTAAGAATAAACCGCCTACAAACACTGTTAAATGGACTACTAATAAGTAAAATTAATAAAAATAAAGCAAAGTATGAAAAGTAAAAAAAAGAAAGTATTCCCTGTTCTGTGCCCCCTCCCCAATACTGTTCTGCCCACATTTATGACCATTAATGAGCTCTGAACACTTTATTGTGCTCCCAAAGCCCCCCACCCCCAAGTCATACATTCTCAATTCTCTTTGTCTTGGCAGCCTGGCTCCTTCTCCATTTCATAGTCTCCATCAGCCACACATTTCTCTCGTCCTCTCTCCAGTCTCCACTGACAGTCTGGCATCATGTCCGCGGCATTGCTCAGGGGACCCAGAGACAGGACAGAGTAGAGGGGAATCAGTGGAACTGAGGACACACAGAGGAACCGGTCACACCACTTGCAAAGTAAGCCTTTCGTCTGGATGCTTGGAATTACACTGATGTTCCAGAGCAGCAGGGAATCCTAGGCTGGGGTAGCATCACTCACTCTCCCTATGGCCCTGAGAGGGGAGGAGAGGCGAAGAGTGTAGAGCTTCATTTCTCCTTCCAGTGGAGCAACTTCCGCTTTGTTCTTTATGGCCCGAGGTTGGCAGCAGCATACTATAAGGAGTCAGTCTCACTCATTATAGTATCTTTGATGATCCAGATGGCTGCGGGCCCCTTCATTTTGGTGGGCCCTGGTGCATTGCAACGACTGCACATCCAGTATTTCAGCCACTAGGTAAAATGTAATAGTCCGTGAGAAACAGGCTGTGCAAGACTTCAAGAAGCGAGTCTGCCCGGATTTTTAAAAGTGGCAATCATTTATATGGCAATACCAGATTGGTTTTGCAGTCTAAATGATTGCCGCTGTAAAAGAAATAAGGTGGCAAAATAAAAAATTGCTGCTTTATTTATCTAGGTCACAGCCTGCTTCTCACAGACTATTAAATTTCACTTTGAAAAAGTAATGTTTATTCTTTTTTTTTTTTTTTTCAAATATTTTTTTCCACAGGAATAGAGCTCATCTTTAGGGTGTATCTCACTCAGACACAGCACAGTGTTATTTTTTTACAAAAAACACTGAAATCACACTGACTGCAATCATACACAAATGACAGTGTGTGCGTGTGTATGTATGTATATACACTGTTTAAAAAAATAAAGGGAACACTAAAATAACACATCCTAGATCTGAATGAATGAAATATTCTTATTAAATACTTTGTTCTTTACATAGTTGAATGTGCTGACAACAAAATCACACAAAAATTATCAATGGAAATCAAATTTATTAACCCATGGAGGTCTGGATTTGGAGTCACACTCAAAATTAAAGTGGAAAAACACACTACAGGCTGATCCAACTTTGATGTAATGTCCTTAAAACAAGTCAAAATGAGGCTCAGTAGTGTGTGTGGCCTCCACGTGCCTGTATGACCTCCCTACAACGCCTGGGCATGCTCCTGATGAGGTGGCGGATGGTCTCCTGAGGGATCTCCTCCCAGACCTGGATTAAATCATCCGCCAACTCCTGGACAGTGGTGGATGGAGCGAGACATGATATCCCAGATGTGCTCAATTGGATTCAGGTCTGGGGAATGGGTGGGCCAGTCCATAACATCAATGCCTTCGTCTTGCAGGAACTGCTGACACACTTCAGCCACATGAGGTCTAGCATTGTCTTGCATTAGGAGGAACCAGGGCCTACTGCACCAGCATATGGTCTCACAAGGGGTCTGAGGATCTCATCTTGTTACCTAATGGCAGTCAGGCTACCTCTGGCGAGCACATGGAGCTGTACGGCCCCCAAAGAAATGCCACCCCACACCATTACTGACCCACTGCCAAACCGGTCATGCTGGAGGATGTTGCAGGCAGCAGAACATTCTCCTTGGCGTCTCCAGACTCTGTCACGTCTGTCACATGTGCTCAGTGAGAACCTGCTTTCATCTGTGAAGAGCACAGGATGCCAGTGGCGAATTTGCCAATCTTGGTGTTCTCTGGCAAATGCCAAACGTCCTGCACGGTGTTGGACTGTAAGCACAACCCCCACCTGTGGATGTCAGGCCCTCATACCACCCTCATGGAGTCTGTTTCTGATAGTTTGAGTAGACACATGCACATTTGCGGCTTGCTGGAGGTCATTTTGCAGGGCTCTGGCAGTGCTCCTCCTGTTCCTCCTTGCACAAAGGCGGAGGTAGCGGTCCTGCTGCTGGGTTGTTGCCCTCCTACGGCCTCCTCCACGTCTCCTGATGTACTGGCCTGTCTCCTGGTAGTGCCTCCATGATCTGGACACTACGCTGACAGACACAGCAAACCTTCTTGCCACAGCTCGCATTGATATGCCATCCCGGATGAGCTGCACTACCTGAGCCACTCGTGTGGGTTGTAGACTCTGTCCCATGCTACCACTAGAGTGAAAGCACCGCCAGCTTTCAAAGGTGACCAAAACATCAGCCAGAAAGCATAGGAGCTGAGAAGTGGTCTCTGGTCACCACCTGCAGAACAACTCCTTTATTAAGGGTGTCTTGCTAATTGCCTATAATTTCCACCTGTTGTTGCACAACAGCATGTGAAATTGATTGTCAATCAGTGTTGCTTCCTAAGTGGACAGTTTGATTTCACAGAAGTGTAATTGACTTGGAGTTACATTGTGTTGTTTAAGTGTTCCCTTTATTTTTTTAAGCAGTGTTTATATATATATATATATATATATATATACACACAGTGAATATATATATATATATAAAATATATATATATATATATATATATATATCAGATCCAAATGCCACGGCACTCCAATGACCTATCCAGGTCGACCAACCATGCTCTGGTGCCCTCCTTAAGGGGATTGCACCCCGAACTATGAGGAAGGGACAGGAGCCCCTATACGTTGACATAATAAATACGTTGTTTGGTGCTGTTTAAACCTGGTCCAGTGTCACGCTCGGCGTAAGTGTGGGTTCCGACATGGGGTGGAAGCCAAACCAAGTGTTAATGTAGGCCGGAGGGCGTAGAGAAAAGGAGGACTTCGTAGGAAGATAACTGTAGTTTTAATGAATAATCAAACTGTACATGAATATTGGAGATATAGAAGAAACTGGGAGAATTAGAGTCTATGGTAAAATGACTTGAAGAGTGAAGCTGAAGAACTCCAGTAAAGAGAAACTGAAGACTGTGTTTTATGATTAAAGACGAGGCTGAAGAACTTGGACTTTGAATAAATGAAGACTGTGGTTTGTGATTGAAAGACGAGTCTGAAGAACTTGGACTTTGAATATATGAAGACTGTGGTTTGTGATTGAAAGACGAAGCTGAAGAACTTGGACTTTGAATAAATGAAGACTGCTGCGCCAATTAGCACCTGGAGATCCTCAACGACCTGGAACCCCGTGAGCACTTCCACAAGTGGCAACGGACTTAGACAGCAGGACTGCACCAGCGTTTAAGTAGCCGATGGATGAGAGCAACCAGGACCAGAGAACCAGAAGTAACCTGGAAGCACAGAGCTGGAGAACCTTTCACAAGGAGGTAACTTGAAGCACTGGCACTCTCCCTCTGAGCCAGCCCCCTTTTGTAAGGGGAGAGCACGCAGGATTGGCTGAACACAGATTGGGAACTTCATTGGTAATACTCTGGTCTCCAACATGGCTGCCCCCAGCACAGGAGACATACTTAGATGTTAGCACACAGCTTTAGCCAGCTTCTGTCTCTGACACACTATACTGTGTCACCACCAGAGGACCTTATCGCAGCGATCCCCGCCGCAGCGCCTGGCTCACCAGACCCTCGGCCCCCGGCACTTGGCAGCCGCACATCCGTCCAGGAGGACCCGCCGCCAGCAGCTCCCTGTCGCCGCAGCCGTGCCAACCAACTGGACGGTAACCCGCGGGAGCACCCGTCAGAGGTAAGGCTCCGGAGCCTAACATCCAGTCTCCTGAGTGCCACCTCTCTCCAATTCCTATCTAAACAAAATATAAATATATATATTAGTGATGTGCACCGGACATTTTTCGGGTTTTGTGTTTTGGTTTTGGATTCGGTTCCGCGGCCGTGTTTTGGATTCGGACGCGTTTTGGCAAAACCTCACCGAATTTTTTTTGGCGGATTCGGGTGTTTTGGATTCGGGTGTTTTTTTCAAAAAACCCTAAAAAACAGCTTAAATCATAGAATTTGGGGGTCATTTTGATCCCATAGTATTATTAACCTCAATTACCATAATTTCCACTCATTTCCAGTCTATTCTGAACACTTCACACCTCAAAATATTATTTTTAGTCCTACAATTTGCACCGAGGTCGCAGGATGGCTAAGCTAAGCGACACAAGTGGCCGACACAAACACCTGGCCCATCTAGGAGTGGCACTGCAGTGTCAGGCAGGATGGCATTTAAAAAAAATTGTCCCCAAACAGCACATGATGCAAAGAAAAAAAGAGGCGCACCAAGGTCGCTGTGTGACTAAGCTAAGCGACACAAGTGGCTTACACAAACACCTGGCCCACCTAGGAGTGGCACTGCAGTGTCAGGCTGGATGGCTCTTCAAAAAAATTGTCCCCAAACAGCACATGATGCAAAGAAAATGAAAGAAAAAAGAGGTGCAAGATGGAATTGTCCTTGGGCCCTACCACCCACCCTTATGTTGTATAAACAGGACATGCACACTTTAACGAACCCATCATTTCAGCGACAGGGTCTGCCACACAACTGTGACTGAAATGACTGGTTGGTTTGGGCCCCCACCAAAAAAGAAGCAATCAATCTCTCCTTGCACAAACTGGCTCTACAGAGGCAAGATGTCCACCTCATCATCATCCTCCGATTCCTCACCCCTTTCACTGTGTACATCCCCCTCCTCACAGATTATTAATTCGTCCCCACTGGAATCCACCATCTCAGGTCCCCGTGTACTTTCTGGAGGCAATTGCTGCTGGTGAATGTCTCCACGGAGGAATTGATTATAATTCATTTTGATGAACATCATCTTCTCCACATTTTCTGGAAGTAACCTCGTACGCCGATTGCTGACAAGGTGAGCGGCTGCATTAAACACTAGTGATGTGCACCTGAAATTTTTCGGGTTTTGTGTTTTGGTTTTGGGTTCGTTTCCGTGGCCGTGTTTTGGGTTCGAACGCGTTTTGGCAAGACCTCACCGAATTTTTTTTGTCGGATTCGGGTGTGTTTTGGATTTGGGTGTTTTTTTTCAAAAAACCCTAAAAAACAGCTTAAATCATAGAATTTGGGGGTCATTTTGATCCCATAGTATTATTAACCTCAATAACCATAATTTCCACTCATTTTCAGTCTATTCTGAACACCTCACACCTCACAATATTATTTTTAGTCCTAAAATTTGCACCGAGGTCGCTGGATGGCTAAGCTAAGCGACACAAGTGGCCGACACAAACACCTGGCCCATCTAGGAGTGGCACTGCAGTGTCACGCAGGATGGCCCTTCCAAAAAATACTCCCCAAACAGCACATGACGCAAAGAAAAAAAGAGGCGCAATGAGGAAAGCTGTGTGACGACTAAGCTAAGCGACCCTTGTGGCCGACACAAACACCTGGCCCATCTAGGAGTGGCACTGCAGTGTCACGCAGGATGGCCCTTCCAAAAAATACTCCCCAAACAGCACATGACGCAAAGAAAAAAAGAGGCGCAATGAGGTAGCTGTGTGACGACTAAGCTAAGCGACCCTAGTGGCCGACACAAACACATGGCCCATCTAGGAGTGGCACTGCAGTGTCAGACAGGATGGCACTTAAAAAAATAGTCCCCAAACAGCACATGATGCAAAGAAAAAAAGAGCTGCACCAAAGTCGTTGTGTGACTAAGCTAAGCGACCCAAGTGGCCGACACAAACACCTGGCCCATCTAGGAGTGGCACTGCAGTGTCACGTAGGATGGCCCTTCCAAAAAATACTCCCCAAACAGCACATGACGCAAAGAAAAAAAGAGGCGCAATGAGGTAGCTGTGTGACGACTAAGCTAAGCGACCCTTGTGGCCGACACAAACACCTGGCCCATCTAGGAGTGGCACTGCAGTGTCACGCAGGATGGCCCTTCCAAAAAATACTCCCCAAACAGCACATGACGCAAAGAAAAAAAGAGGCGCAATGAGGTAGCTGTGTGACGACTAAGCTAAGCGACCCTAGTGGCCGACACAAACACATGGCCCATCTAGGAGTGGCACTGCAGTGTCAGACAGGATGGCACTTAAAAAAATACTCCCCAAACAGCACATGACGCAAAGAAAAATGAAAGAAAAAAGAGGTGCAAGATGGAATTGTCCTTGGGCCCTCCCACCCACCCTTATGTTGTAAAAACAGGACATGCACACTTTAACGAACCCATCATTTCAGCAACAGGGTCTGCCACACGACTGTGACTGAAATGACTGGTTGGTTTGGGCCCCCACCAAAAAAGAAGCAATCAATCTCTCCTTGCACAAACTGGCTCTACAGAGGCAAGATGTCCACCTCATCATCATTGTCCGATTCATCACCCCTTTCACTGTGTACATCCCCCTCCTCACAGATTATTAATTCGTCCCCACTGGAATCCACCATCTCAGGTCCCCGTGTACTTTCTGGAGGCAATTGCTGCTGGTGAATGTCTCCATGGAGGAATTGATTATAATTCATTTTAATGAACATCATCTTCTCCACATTTTCTGGAAGTAACCTCGTACGCCGATTGCTGACAAGGTGAGCGGCGGCACTAAACACTCTTTCGGAGTACACACTGGAGGGAGGGCAACTTAGGTAGAATAAAGCCAGTTTGTGCAAGGGCCTCCAAATTGCCTCTTTTTCCTGCCAGTATACATACGGACTGTCTGACGTGCCTACTTGGATGCGGTCACTCATATAATCCTCCACCATTCTTTCAATGGTGAGAGAATCATATGCAGTGACAGTAGACGACATGTCAGTAATCGTTGGCAGGTCCTTCAGTCCGGACCAGATGTCAGCATCAGCAGTCGCGCCAGACTGCCCTGCATCACCGCCAGCGGGTGGGCTCGGTATTCGTAGCCTTTTCCTCACACCCCCAGTTGCGGGAGAATGTGAAGGAGGAGATATTGACGGGTCGCGTTCCGCTTGACTTGACAATTTTCTCACCAGCAGTTCTTTGAACCTCTGCAGACTTGTGTCTGCCGGAAAGAGAGATCCAACGTAGGTTTTAAATCTAGGATCGAGCACGGTGGCCAAAATGTAGTACTCTGATTTCAACAGATTGACCACCCGTGAATCCTGGTTAAGCGAATGAAGGGCTCCATCCACAAGTCCCACATTCCTAGCGGAATCGCTCTGTTTTAGCTCCTCCTTCAATGCCTCCAGCTTCTTCTGCAAAAGCCTGATGAGGGGAATGACCTGACTCAGGCTGGCAGTGTCTGAACTGACTTCACGTGTGGCAAGTTCAAAAGGTTGCAGAACCTTGCACAACGTTGAAATCATTCTCCACTGCGCTTGAGACAGGTGCATTCCACCTCCTTTGCCTATATCGTGGCCAGATCTATAGGCTTGAATGGCCTTTTGCTGCTCCTCCATCCTCTGAAGCATATAGAGGGTTGAATTCCACCTCGTTACCACCTCTTGCTTCAGATGATGGCAGGGCAGGTTCAGGTGTTTTTGGTGGTGCTCCAGTCTTCTGTACGCGGTGCCTGTACGCCGAAAGTGGCCCGCAATTCTTCTGGCCACCGACAGCATCTCTTGCACGCCCCTGTCGTTTTTTAAATAATTCTGCACCACCAAATTCAATGTATGTGCAAAACATGGGACGTGCTGGAATTTGCCCAGATGTAATGCACGCACAATATTGCTGGCGTTGTCCGATGCCACAAATCCCCAGGAGAGTCCAATTGGGGTAAGCCATTCTGCGATGATCTTCCTCAGTTGCCGTAAGAGGTTTTCAGCTGTGTGCGTATTCTGGAAAGCGGTGATACAAAGCGTAGCCTGCCTAGGAACGAGTTGGCGTTTGCGAGATGCTGCTACTGGTGCCGCCGCTGCTGTTCTTGCGGCGGGAGGCAATACATCTACCCAGTGGGCTGTCACAGTCATGTAGTCCTGAGTCTGCCCTGCTACACTTGTCCACATGTCCGTGGTTAAGTGGACATTGGGTACAACTGCATTTTTTAGGACACTGGTGAGTCTTTTTCTGATGTCCGTGTACATTCTCGGTATCGCTTACCTAGAGAAGTGGAACCTAGATGGTATTTGGTAACGGGGGCACAGTACCTCAATCAAGTCTATAGTTGCCTCTGAATTAACGATGGATACCGGAACCAAGTTTCTCACCGCCCAGGCTGCCAAGGCCTGAGTTATCTACTTTGCAGCAGGATGACTGCTGTGATATTTCATCTTCCTCGCAAAGGACTGTTGGACAGTCAATTGCTTACTGGAAGTAGTACAAGTGGTCTTCCGACTTCCCTTCTGGGATGATGATCGACTCCCAGCAGCAACAACAGCAGCGCAAGCAGCAGTAGGCGTTACACTCAAGGATGCATCGGAGGAATCCCAGGCAGGAGAGGACTCGTCAGACTTGCCAGTGACATGGCCTGCAGGACTATTGGCTTTCCTGGGTAGGGAGGAAATTGACACTGAGGGAGTTGGTGGTGTGGTTTGTGCGAGCTTGGTTACAAGAGGAAGGGATTTACTGGTCAGTGGACTGCTTCCGCTGTTGCCCAAAGTTTTTGAACTTGTCTCTGACTTATTATGAATGCGCTGCAGGTGACGTATAAGGGAGGATGTTCCGAGGTGGTTAACGTCCTTACCCCTACTTATTACAGCTTGACAAAGGCAACACACGGCTTGACACCAGTTGTCCGCATTTCTGTTGAAATAATTCCACACTGAAGAGCTGATTTTTTTTGTATTTTGACCAGGCATGTCAATGGCCATATTCCTCCCACGGACAACAGGTGTCTCCCCGGGTGCCTGACTTAAACAAACCACCTCACTATCAGAATCCTCCTTGTCAATTTCCTCCCCAGCGCCAGCAACACCCATATCCTCATCCTGATGTACTTCAACAGTGACATCTTCAATTTGACTATCAGGAACTGGACTGCGGGTGCTCCTTCCAGCACTTGCAGGGGGCGTGCAAATGGTGGAAGGCGCAAGCTCTTCCCGTCCAGTGTTGGGAAGGTCAGGCATCGCAACCGACACAATTGGACTCTCCTTTGGGATTTGGGATTTCGAAGAACGCACAGTTCTTTGCTGTGCTTTTGCCGCAAGTCTTTTCTTTTTTCTAGCGAGAGGATGAGTGCTTCCATCCTCATGTGAAGCTGAACCACTAGCCATGAACATAGGCCAGGGTCTCAGCCGTTCCTTGCCACTCCGTGTCGTAAATGGCATATTTTCAAGTTTACGCTTCTCCTCAGACGCTTTTAATTTTGATTTTTGGGTCATTTTTTTACTGATCTTTTGTGTTTTGGATTTTACATGCCCTCTACTATGACATTGGGCGTCGGCCTTGGCAGACGACGTTGATGGCATTTCATCGTCTCGGCCATGACTAGTGGCAGCAGCTTCAGCACGAGGTGGAAGTGGATCTTGATCTTTCCCTATTTTTTTAACCTCCACATTTTTGTTCTCCATATTTTAATGTGCACAACTAAAAGCCACCACAGGTATACAATGTAGATGGATGGATAGTATAGTATTATATTACTTATGGAGGACGAGTGCACTGACGACACAGAGGTAGGTACAGCCGTGGCCTACCATACTGCTTATATATATAATATACTGTATATAACGGACCTGGTGGACACTGTCAGCAGACTGCTAAACTAGTATGAAGAAAAAAAAAACCACCACAGGTAGGTAGGTATACAATACAATGTAGATGGATGGATAGTAAGTATAGTATTATATTACTTATGGACGACGAGTGCACTGACGACACAGAGGTAGGTACAGCCGTGGCCTACCGTACTGCTTATATATATAATATACTGTATATAACGGACCTGGTGGACACTGTCAGCAGACTGCTAAGCTAGTATGAAGAAAAAAAAAACCCACCACAGGTAGGTAGGTATACAATACAATGTAGATGGATGGATAGTAAGTATAGTATGATATTACTTATGGACGACGAGTGCACTGACGACACAGAGGTAGGTACAGCCGTGGCCTACCGTACTGCTTATATATATAATATACTGTATATAACGGACCTGGAGGACACTGTCAGCAGACTGCTAAACTAGTATGAAGAAAAAAAAAAACCACCACAGGTAAGTATACAATAATGTAGATGGATGGATACTAAGTATAGTATTATATTACTTATGGACGACGAGTGCACTGACGACACAGAGGTAGGTACAGCAGTGGCCTACCGTACTGCTTATATATATATAATATACTGTATATAACGGACCTGGTGGACACTGTCAGCAGACTGCTAAACTAGTATGAAGAAAAAAAAAAACCACCACAGGTAGGTAGGTATACAATACAATGTAGATGGATGGATAGTAAGTATAGTATTATATTACTTATGGACGACGAGTGCACTGACGACACAGAGGTAGGTACGGCCGTGGCCTACCGTACTGCTTATATATATAATATACTGTATATAACGGACCTGGTGGACACTGTCAGCAGACTGCTAAACTAGTATGAAGAAGAAGAAAAAACACCACAGGAGTGTTTTTCAGGCAGACAAACGTATACTGGACTGGTGGTCACTGTCAGCAAAACTGTGCACTGTACTCCTGCTATAACTGCTCCCCAGTCCCCACAATTAGGCAGTGTGAGCAGTGCACTCAGCACAGATATATCATGCAGCAGTGCAGCACACTGAGCACAGATATGGTGGAGCGTTTTTTTTAAGGCAGAGAAACAAAGGATTAAACTAACTCACTGGTGGTAAACCCTGCACTGTACTCCCTAACAGCTGCTCCCCGTCCCCAATCCTCCCCACATAACCAAGTCACTCAGTTTACTCTGTTCTTTTCTAATATAACGGAGAGGACGCCAGCCACGTCCTCTCCCTATCAATCTCAATGCACGTGTGAAAATGGCGGCGACGCGCGGCTCCTTATATAGAATCCGAATCTCGCGAGAATCCGACAGCGGGATGATGACGCTTGGGCGCGCTCGGGTTAACCGAGCAAGGCGGGAGGATCCGAGTCGCTCGGACCCGTGTAAAAAAAAGGTGAAGTTCGGGCGGGTCGGATCCCGAGGATCCGAACCCGCTCATCACTACTAAACACTCTTTCGGAGTACACACTGGAGGGAGGGCAACTTAGGTAGAATAAAGCCAGTTTGTGCAAGGGCCTCCAAATTGCCTCTTTTTCCTGCCAGTATACGTACGGACTGTCTGACGTGCCTACTTAGATGCGGTCACACATATAATCCTCCACCATTCTTTCAATGGTGAGAGAATCATATGCAGTGACAGTAGACGACATGTCAGTAATCGTTGGCAGGTCCTTCAGTCCGGACCAGATGTCAGCACTCGCTCCAGACTGCCCTGCATCACCGCCAGCGGGTGGGCTCGGAATTCTTAGCCTTTTCCTCACACCCCCAGTTGCGGGAGAATGTGAAGGAGGAGCTGTTGACGGGTCACGTTCCGCTTGACTTGACAATTTTCTCACCAGCAGGTCTTTGAACCTCTGCAGACTTGTGTCTGCTGGAAAGAGAGATACAACGTAGGTTTTAAATCTAGGATCGAGCACGGTGGCCAAAATGTAGTGCTCTGATTTCAACAGATTGACCACCCGTGAATCCTGGTTAAGCGAATTAAGGGCTCCATCCACAAGTCCCACATGCCTAGCGGAATCGCTCTGTTTTAGCTCCTCCTTCAATGTCTCCAGCTTCTTTTGCAAAAGCCTGATGAGGGGAATGACCTGACTCAGGCTGGCAGTGTCTGAACTGACCTCACGTGTGGCAAGTTCAAAGAGTTGCAGAACCTTGCACAACGTTGAAATCATTCTCCACTGCGCTTGAGTCAGGTACATTCCCCCTCCTTTGCCTATATCGTGGGCAGATGTATAGGCTTGAATGGCCTTTTGCTGCTCCTCCATCCTCTGAAGCATATAGAGGGTTGAATTCCACCTCGTTACCACCTCTTGCTTCAGATGATGGCAGGGCAGGTTCAGGAATGTTTGGTGGTGCTCCAGTCTTCTGTACGCGGTGCCTGAATGCCGAAAGTGGCCCGCAATTCTTCGTGCCACCGACAGCATCTCTTGCACGCCCCTGTCGTTTTTTAAATAATTCTGCACCACCAAATTTAATGTATGTGCAAAACATGGGACGTGCTGGAATTTGCCCAGATGTAATGCACGCACAATATTGCTGGCGTTGTCCGATGTCACAAATCCCCAGAAGAGTCCAATTGGGGTAAGCCATTCTGCGATGATCTTCCTCAGTTCCCGGAAGAGGTTGTCAGCTGTGTGCCTCTTATGGAAATCGGTGATACAAAGCATAGCCTGCCTAGGAACGAGTTGGCGTTTGCGAGATGCTGCTACTGGTGCCGCCGCTGCTGTTCTTGCTGCGGAAGGCAATACATCTACCCAGTGGGCTGTCACAGTCATATAGTCCTGAGTCTGCCCTGCTCCACTTGTCCACTTGTCCACATGTCCGTGGTTAAGTGGACATTGGGTACAACTGCATTTTTTAGGACACTGGTGAGTCTTTTTCTTAGGTCTGTGTACATTTTCGGTATCGCCTGCCTAGAGAAATGGAACCTAGATGGTATTTGGTACCGGGGACACAGTACCTCAATCAAGTCTATAGTTGCCTCTGAATTAACGATGGATACCGGAACCACGTTTCTCACCGCCCAGGCTGCCAAGGTCTGAGTTATCTACTTTGCAGCAGGATGACTGCTGTGATATTTCATCTTCCTCGCAAAGGACTGTTGGACAGTCAATTGCTTACTGGAAGTAGTACAAGTGGTCTTCCGACTTCCCCTCTGGGATGATGATCGACTCCCAGCAGCAACAACAGCAGCGCAAGCAGCAGTAGGCGTTACACTCAAGGATGCATCGGAGGAATCCCAGGGAGGAGAGGACTCATCAGACTTGACAGTGACATGGCCTGCAGGACTATTGGCTTTCCTGGGTAAGGAGGCAATTGACACTGAGGGAGTTGGTGGTGTGGTTTGCAGGAGCTTGGTTACAAGAGGAAGGGATTTAGTGGTCAGTGGACTGCTTCCGCTGTCACCCAAAGTTTTTGAACTTGTCACTGACTTATGATGAATGCGCTGCAGGTGACGTATAAGGGAGGATGTTCTGAGGTGGTTAACGTCCTTACCCCTACTTATTATAGCTTGCCAGCTTAAGTCTTTTCATTTTTCTAGCGAGAGGATGAGTGCTTCCATCCTCATGTGAAGCTGAACCACTAGCCATGAACATAGGCCAGGGCCTCAGCCGTTCCTTGCCACTCCGTGTCGTAAATGGCATATTGGCAAGTTTACGCTTCTCCTCAGACGCTTTTAATTTTGATTTTTGGGTCATTTTACTGAACTTTTTTTTCTTGGATTTTACATGCTCTCTACTATGACATTTGGCATCGGCCTTGGCAGATGACGTTGACGGCATTTCATCATCTCGGCCATGACTAGTGGCAGCAGCTTTAGCACGAGGTGGAAGTGGATCTTGATTTTCCCTATTTTAACCTCCACATTTTTGTTCTCCATTTTTTAATGTGTGGAATTATATGCCAGTATCAATAGCAATGGCCTACTACTATATTTACTGCGCACAACTGAAATGCACCACAGGTATGGATGGATAGTATACTTGAGGACACAGAGGTAGGTACAGCAGTGGCCTTCCGTACTGCTATATATAGTATACTGGTGGTCACTGTGTCAGCAAACTGCAAAACTAAAATTCACCACAGGTATAGAATGTAGATGGATAGTATACTTAATGAATGACGACACAGAGGTAGGTACAGCAGTGGCCTACCGTACTGCTATATATAGTATACTGGTGGTCACTGTGTCAGCAAACTGCAAAACTAAAATGCACCACAGGTATAGAATGTAGATGGATAGTATACTTAATGAATGACGACACAGAGGTAGGTACAGCAGTGGCCTACCATACTGCTATATATAGTATACTGGTGGTCACTGTGTCAGCAAACTGCAAAACTAAAATGCACCACAGGTATAGAATGTAGATGGATAGTATACTTAATGAATGACGACACAGAGGTAGGTACAGCAGTGGCCTACTGTACTGCTATATATAGTATACTGGTGGTCACTGTATCAGCAAACTGCAAAACTAAAATGCACCACAGGTATAGAATGTAGATGGATAGTATACTTAATGAATGACGACACAGAGGTAGGTACAGCAGTGGCCTACCTTACTGCTATATATATAGTATACTGGTGGTCACTGTGTCAGCAAACTGCAAAACTAAAATGCACCACAGGTATAGAATGTAGATGGATAGTATACTTAATGAATGACGACACAGAGGTAGGTACAGCAGTGGCCTACCGTACTGCTATATATAGTATACTGGTGGTCACTGTGTCAGCAAACTGCAAAACTAAAATGCACCACAGGTATAGAATGTAGATGGATAGTATACTTAATGAATGACGACACAGAGGTAGGTACAGCAGTGGCCTACAGTACTGCTATATATAGTATACTGGTGGTCACTGTGTCAGCAAACTGCAAAACTAATATGCACCACAGGTATAGAATGTAGATGGATAGTATACTTAATGAATGACGACACAGAGGTAGGTACAGCAGTGGCCTACCGTACTGCTATATATAGTATACTGGTGGTCACTGTGTCAGCAAACTGCAAAACTAAAATGCACCACAGGTATAGAATGTAGATGGATAGTATACTTAATGAATGATGACACAGAGGTAGGTAGAGCAGTGGCCTACCGTACTGCTATATATAGTATACTGGTGGTCACTGTGTCTGCAAACTGCAAAACTAAAATGCACCACAGGTATAGAATGTAGATGGATAGTATACTTAATGAATGATGACACAGAGGTAGGTACAGCAGTGGCCTTCCGTACTGCTATATATAATATACTGGTGGTCACTCTGTCAGCAAACTGCAAAACTAAAATGCACCACAGGTATAGAATGTAGATGGATAGTATACTTAATGAATGACGACACAGAGGTAGGTACAGCAGTGGCCTTCCGTACCGTACTGCTATATATAGTATACTGGTGGTCACTGGTCAGCAAACTCTGCACTGTACTCCTCCTATATAATATTAATTATACTGGTGGTCCCCAGTCCCCACAATAAAGCAGCACACTGAGCACAGATATGGAGTGTTTTTCAGGCAGACAACGTATACTGGTGGTCACTGTCAGCAAAACTCTGCACTGTACTCCTGCTATATAATACAGCTGCTTCCCAGTCCCCACAATTAAGCAGTGTGAGCACAGATATATTATGCAGCACACTGAGCACAGATATGGTATGGAGCGTTTTTTTCAGGCAGAGAACGGATAAAACTGGTGGTCACTGATCAGCAAAACTCTGCACTGCACTCCTCCTAACAGCTGCTCCCCAGTCCTCCCCACAATTAAGCAATAAAGCAATCAAGTTCAACAATAATGGAGAGGACGCCAGCCACGTCCTCTCCCTATCATCTCCAATGCACGAGTGAAAATGGCGGCGACGCGCGGCTGCTTATATAGAATCCAAATCTCGCGAGAATCTGACAGCGGGATGATGACGTTCGGGCGCGCTCGGGTTAGCCGAGCAAGGCGGGAAGGTTCGAACCTGCCTCGGACCTGTGTAAAATGGGTGAAGTTCGGGGGGGTTCGGTTTCCGAGAAACCGAACCCGCTCATCACTAATATATATATATATATATATATATATATATACATACATACATACATTCAGTACTGCTGTGTAGATACTGTAGATATCTTTGTATAAAATAAGTTAACTTTAAAGGACATTCACAACCACCTGTTTGCAGCACCACTGGATTCCAGCTAGTCTGCCTGACAGGCAAACACACATACACAGTTGATGTTGCAGTCACCCTTCCTACCTAATCCATATAACTCCTAAACCACTGTGCACCTAATGGTGTTTTTTTTCAGCTACAGCCCACACCCTCTCCCTCAGTTCTCCAGTGTGAAATGGCGCCTGAACACTCATTTATGTAATATAAAGATTTGAGTTCCAGTAAATTATATTGTGACTCATTTTGAGATCTGAACTTAGCGGGAAGACCTGAGTTGGGACATGCTCTCAAGATTAGATTTCTCTGATCTGATCATACACATCTCTAATATCGTATATCTCGGCAGCAGTCAAGTTGCAAATCAGTCCCAAACATGTCAACAAAGTTGAAAATGTTGTGCCTAGCTAGAGTATAGTAGTTTTATTATGTCTGCACTAAGCTTATAGACTTCCACATTTAGTCAGACTATATAAAATAATTTAGCTGTCTGTCATCCTAAGAGATGTGTGACGACTTTGTGTCCCAATAAGGGATCTTCTTGTTGCTGTTGTGGAAAAGAACAGGACTTTGGATGAAAAATGAGACGTCACAGTTAGGATGCTGTAGACTAGAGTAAGGTTTTAATGTTTATTGAAATGCAAATAGGAGATTTAGGACAACTGCACGTTTGACAGAGATTTCGACAGGGAAGGAAATGGTCAAATTTCTAGGATAAAAGGCACAAGTAGCAGAAGGATTGAAAATGGAGGTGGACTCCCACATCACTGTGAAAACCCTTCTAAGCAAGTCAAAGACAACACCCATTACTCAACAGCTAGGTGACTTCGTAAAAGTGTTAACAGGGCTGCAAATAGAGGTGTATATCTGGTACCGGCAATAGATAGGCAGCATCATCAGTGTCTCTGTAGCTGCCGTGTCAGACTTCTACAGTATGGAGTCTGGAAGACTACCCTGATGCATGAAGAAGCACCAAGGGCTGACACACAGTCCTGTGCACCCTTCCAGGCACTGTTGTGCTTCTTGCAGCCAGGACCTTTACTTTTGTCATGGCATGTCTTGCATGATTATTCATTTTCCACCAGCTTGTAGCTCATGCCCAGGTGGGTCTTATCTAGTGATGAGCGGGTTCGGTTCGTCGGAATCCGAACCCGCCCGAACTTCACCTTTTTGTGCACGGTTCCGAGCAACTCGGATTCTCCCGCCTTGCTCGGTTAACCCGAGCGCGCCCGAACGTCAGCATCCCGCTGTCGGATTCTCGCGAGATTCGTATTCTATATAAAGAGACGCGCGTCGCTGCCATTTTTCACTCGTGCATTGGAGATGATCGTGAGAGGACGTGGCTGGCGTCCTCTCAGTTTCTATGTTCAGGGGGCTGCAAATATCTGTGCTCAGTGTGCTGCAAATATCTGTGCTCAGTGTGCTGCAAATATCTACGTTCTCGGCCTGAAAAATGCTCCATATCTGTGCTCAGTGTGCAGCAAATATCTGTGCTCACACTGCTTTATTGTGGGGACTGGGGACCACCAGTATTATATAGGAGGAGTACAGTGCAGAGTTTTGCTGACCAGTGACCAGTGACCACCAGTATTATACGTTCTCTGCCTGAAACACGCTCCATATCTGTGCTCAGTGTGCTGCAAATATCTGTGCTCACACTGCTTTATTGTGGGGACTGGGGACCAGCAGTATTATATAGGAGGAGTACAGTGCAGTTTTGCTGACCAGTGACCAGTGACCACCAGTATTATACGTTCTCTGCCTGAAACACGCTCCATATCTGTGCTGCATTGTAGTATATATAGTAGGAGTACAGTGCATAATTTTGCTGACCACCAGTATATAATATATAGCAGTACGGTACAGAAGGTCACTGCTCTACCTACCTCTGTGTCATCAAGTATACTATCCATCCATACCTGTGGTGCATTTCAGTTTTGCACAGTTTGCTGACCACCAGTATATAATATATAGCAGTACGGTACAGAAGGCCACTGCTCTACCTACCTCTGTGTCGTCAAGTATACTATCCATCCATACCTGTGGTGTATTTCTGTTTTGCACAGTTTGCTGACCACCAGTATATAATATATAGCAGTACGGTACAGTAGTCCACTGCTCTACCTACCTCTGTGTCGTCAAGTATACTATCCATCCATACCTGTGTGCATTTCAGTTTTGCACAGTTTGCTGACCACCAGTATATAATATATAGCAGTACGGTACAGTAGTCCACTGCTCTACCTACCTCTGTGTCGTCAAGTATACTATCCATCCATACCTGTGGTGCATTTCAGTTTTGCACAGTTTGCTGACCACTAGTATATAACATATAGCAGTACGGTACAGAAGGCCACTGCTCTACCTACCTCTGTATCGTCAAGTATACTATCCATCCATACCTGTGGTGCATTTCAGTTGTGCGCAGTATTTACAGTAGGAGTACAGTGCATAATTTTGCTGATTACCAGTATATATAGATAGCAGTACGGTACAGAAGGCCACTGCTCTACCTCTGTGTCTTCAAGTATACTACAAAAGTTCAGTAAAATGATCCAAAAAAGCGTCTGATGAGAAGCGTAAACTTGCCAATATGCCATTTATGACACGGAGTGGCAAGGAACGGCTTAGGCCCTGGCCTATGTTCATGGCTAGTGGTTCAGAATCACATGAGGATGGAAGCACTCATCCTCTCGCTAGAAAACTGCAGTGCCACTCCTAGATGGGCCAAGTGTTTGTGTTGGCCACTTGGGTTGCTTAGCTTAGCCATCCAGCGACCTTGGCGCACCTCTTTTTTTCTTTGCATCATGTGCTGTTTGGGGACTATTTTTTAAATCTGCCATCCTGTCTGACACTGCAGTGACACTCCTAGATGGGCCAGGTGTTTGTGTTGGCCACTTGGGTCGCTTAGCTTAGTCACACAGCGACCTTGGTGCACCTCTTTTTATCTTTGCATCATGTGCTGTTTGGGGACTATTTTTAAAATCTGCCATCCTGTCTGACACTGCAGTGCCGCTCCTAGATGGGCCAGGTGTTTGTGTCGGCCACTTTGGTCACTTAGCTTAGTCATCCAGCGACCTTGGTGCACCTCTTTTTTTCTTTGCATCATGTGCTGTTAGGGGACTATTTTTTAAATCTGCCATCCTGTCTGACACTGCAGTGACACTCCTAGATGGGCCAGGTGTTTGTGTCGGCCACTTTGGTCGCTTAGCTTAGTCACACAGTGACCTTGGTGCACCTCTTTTTATCTTTGCATCATGTGCTGTTTGGGGACTATTTTTTTAAATCTGCCATCCTGTCTGAGACTTCAGAGTCACTCCTAGATGGACCAGGTGTTTGTGTCGGCCACTTGGGTCGCTTAGCTTAGCCATCCAGCGACCTTGGTGCACCTCTTTTTATCTTTGCATCATGTGCTGTTTGGGGACTATTTTTTAAATCTGACATCCTGTCTGACACTGCAGTGACACTCCTAGATGGGCCAGGTGTTTGTGTGCGGCCACTTGGGTCGCTTAGCTTAGTCACACAGCGACCTTGGTGCACCTCTTTTTATCTTTGCATCATGTGCTGTTTGGGGACTATTTTTTAAATCTGCCGTCCTGTCTGACACTGCAGTGACACTCCTAGATGGGCCAGGTGTTTGTGTCGGCCACTTGGGTCGCTTAGCTTAGTCACACAGCGACCTCGGTGCAAATTTTAGGACTAAAAATAATATTGTGAGGTGTGAGGTGTTCAGAATAGACTGGAAATGAGTGGAAATTATGGTTATTGAGGTTAATAATACTATGGGATTAAAATGACCCCCAAATTCTATGATTTAAGCTGTTTTTTAGGGTTTTTTTTAAAAAAAACACCCGAATCCAAAACACACCCGAATCCGACAAAAAAAATTTCAGGGAGGTTTTGCCAAAACGCGTCCGAATCCAAAACACGGCCGCGGAACCGAATCCAAAACCAAAACACAAAACCCGAAAAATGTCCGGTGCACATTACTAGTCTAATCGTGATCCCCTTGGGAAAGTGCAAGCATTAACTGATGACTAGAGGTTTATCACAGATCTGTAATTACATAGTTTTGGTCATCTCAACTGTGGTTGCTGTCCACTCAACTCCACCCATGGAGTGGAGTTGAGTGGACATCAATCTGCTCCATAGAGTAGAATTAAACTTTATTTGCTCAAAAATTAATGCTCATGCAAAACAGTCTAGTAATATAAGTTTATTTCAACATTCATGATGTTCAGTTTATCAAGTTTCCACAAAGACAGCAGGTTACCACAAAGTGTTTCAACCACTTTAACTTGAGTGATAGCTAAATGTCCATAATAAATATATAGACTATCCTAGACATGCATGTACCATCTCTGAAGCTGATCAGACCCTTTGGAGAAATATTTTGTTTTATAATCACCACTATTAAGACCATCTTTGTGGAAAAAGTGAGTGGTGTTGAATTTATGTATTGATGACCGGCTCCCCATTTCCATCAATATGAAAACAATCTATGCATTATTTAATCTATAATATTCGGAAATACAGTATAACTCAGCTACTGCTCATCACTTGGGATAGTCTGAAAGTTCTACATTTCTCCATATTTATGTATGGTATATAACCAATGATTTTGACCAGAATTTGCAGTTTTCTAATCATTAAGTTGTATGAGTCTACATTGATATATTAAACAAAAGCTGTATTAATACAAAAGCATTCCTTTAAAAATGAATAAAAAGCCATAATAAAACAGGAATAGTAAAACATAATCAGAAGGCAAACACTAATCATCAATTAGATTAAATCATCAACTATTAGGATTGCTGGCTAAAGTGCAATAATGCTAGATGTACTTATTTAAAAATAAGGAAGTTCTTTTGAAGACCATAGGAGGTGGTGTGTTCAATTGGAACATCTAAAATATGTCCTTACTTTACCCATCTCCACCCCATTCAATGCAATTTGGTCAATTGACTTTACATGTAATTGTAACCCCCTTTTTCTGAGACTAGGGGTTACTACTTTAACGATGGTTTCAATGCCTCCACCCAAGCCGTGATAACCTCACTTGCTTGGGTAAGTAACCCAGTTCTGGGTTGAAATGGGTACATGGAAATTTAATGGGTTAACCTCGGGGGTGTTATGTCAGGGAGCTGTTACCTTTATCTTCAACTACTTGATCCAATAAGGATGCTGCATTCTCTTGGGTAAATATAGTGGTATTTATAACAAAGAGATATAATATATAACCCTCCTTTATGGAGACCCAATTAGTGTGTATCAATACATTAATCACCGCTCGATTCCATTTAATTGTATTACAATCCTACACTACAGTACCTCTAATATCCTATACAATTATACTGCATGCATTACAAAAAATATGTATATCTTTACTATAGTCTAGTCAACTATAGACCTGGGGTTTTCCAGCTCTTAGACTGCAGAGTGTCAAACATTTTGTAGCAATGCAAGTACTTAAGGTCTGATAGCAATGTGGAAATCCTTTCATTCCTTGGTACTTTTGGGTGTAAAGGGGTTAATGCATCTACAAATATTTAGAGAAGCATAGGTCATGTCATTTCCGGTTCCGGTTAAGCGTATGAGGAAATGAATGGGAGCGCGGCGACATCGTTTTTTGAACACCTGCCACGCCAATCAATTGCCTTTAAAAGCATGGACCAGGGAATTCATACCACCCTACTGAAGAAGTACGTTGAGTGTGAAAAGCGTTTAGCGATGGTATGATCGTTTTTCTCCACTCCTGCTGAACTTTGGTGCCGACGCTGTTGAACTGAGCACACTATCCGGAAGTGTGCTACAGTTTACCCTTGGACGATCTTGGTACTATCAGGAACCGGGACCAGCTGTTCTGCCTTGTGGACTTTGTTAATGCAACACATTAACATATTGTATGTTTGTAAGTGTACATTTGTATTAAAGCTGCTATTGTTTTTATCAATCTGCACTATTTTGCACTTCTTTTATCTTATATGGTAATCCATACAACATTCTGGACATCCTGAAAAGGTCCCTTGCTGCATTGCCTGTGTGTATGATCTAATACGCTATTAAAAGGATTTGTTTGTAAGTGTGCATTGTGCAAAAAAGACACATATAATTTTTTAGACAATCTGCACTATTATATGTTCCTCATTTTTTAGATAATTGGTGGTATCTTAAGGACGGACAAGATCGACTTTACCAATCATAAATCGTATAAGTAAATCAAGTGGTAACGCACTCACAGAATATGTGAAGTGGAGGTGTAAATTATTGCACAGGGTGAATGTGGTTTTCCCTTAAGCGCTGAATAGCTTCTGTGTATTTTCTCTTTCATAAATTTTGATGTGTATAATCTTTTTGAGTTAGGGGCACCATATTGTCAGGTATGATAACTGCAAAGTTTGGGACCTCTGGGTCCATAGCTGTGGCCCCCACCTATAAGTAGGCTTAAATTTAAAATATTTGACATGCTCTAGCTTGGACCCCAAAGCCCCAGTGACCCCAAATTTTTCAGGTCGCATGGACAAATTAACATGAATGTACCCTGACAATTTGTGGTCCCTAGCCTTAAAAGCAGTACCAGGGGACACAAGATCAACAACTCCCTGTTTGAATCAACATTTAAAATCAAATACAGATTGTTTCTCAAATTATTATGAGGTCTACTGGAACAGAACTTTGAGATAGGGACCCAGTATTTTTAGAAATCACTCTGGCCATATTGGAGATTAAAATAAAAATGTTGAGACCCCTGGGGCCCCTGGGTCCATAACTGTGCCTCCCACCTTTAGATAGTCTAAAGTGTGAATTTTTGACATTCTCTAGCTGGGACCCCCAAAGGCCCAGAAGCCCCATATTCTACAGGTTAAATGGAAAAATTAATATGAGTGAACCCAAAAATTTTGGGATCTCTAGCTCCAAAGGACAGACAAGAATATATTTTCAAACAACCCCCTGACTGAATGCGCAGGAAGGCTGGAAGCCCAGATTTGCATGACGTTTGATGTAGTCCCCTGTCCTGGCCTTTTTGAGCTAGGCATGCCTTATTTTTAGGTATCACACTCTGCATATTGGAGATACTACCTGCAAAGTTTGGGACCCCTGTGGCCCCAAGGTCCATAGCTGTGTTCCCTTCTTAAGTTAGCCTTAAGTGTAATTTTTTTTTATAGACTCTTGCTGACCCCCCCGTAGCCTCAGGGTCCCCTCATTTTGCATGTTGCATGGACAAATAAATATAAGTGAACCCTGAAAATGTGGGATGCCTAGCCCCAAAGGACAGACCAGGGGATACAGTTAAGCAACCACTTGATTGAATGGACATAATGTACAAGACCAATTATAGATTTTCACAAAATTTGATGGGTGCTTTGAAAAATCTTTTTGAGTTAGGACCCAATATATTCAGGGATCACTCTTGTCATATTGAAGATGACACCTGCAAAGTTTTGTACCCCTGGTTCCATAGCTGTGTCCTTCCTCCTTCAGTAAGCTTAAATTAAGTTTTTTATTTATATTTTTAACATTATTTAGATGGTCAAATTAAAGTTCCGATTGTTGAATTGTAATGTATTTTTTCCATCTTTACCTGCGTGACATTAAGCTGAGAAGCAAATTTGAAATTTTCAAATGCAATAGTTTGAAATTATTTTGGCGCTGTTTGAATTTTTTTTTACCATTTTGGGTTGCAACCTTAGCTTGGACTCATTGAAGATTCTTTAAACAGAAATATGGCTACAAACTAGAGATGTGCACTGGAAATTTTTCGGGTTTTGTGTTTTGATTTTGGATTCGGTTCCGCGGCCGTGTTTTGGATTCGGACGCGTTTTGGCAAAACCTCCCTGAAATTTTTTTGTCGGATTCGGGTGTGTTTTGAATTTAAGTGTTTTTTTTTCAAAAACCCCTCAAAAACAGCTTAAATCATAGAATTTGGGAGTAATTTTGATCCTATAGTATTATTAACCTCAATAACCACAATTTCCACTCATTTCCTGTCTATTCTGAACACCTCACACCTCACAATACTATTTTTAGTCCTAAAATTTGCACCGGGGTCGCTGGATGACTAAGCTAAGCGACCCAAGAGGGCGGCACAAACACCTGGCCCATCTAGGAGTGGCACTGCAGTGTCAGACAGGCTGGCACATAAAAAAATTGGCCCCAAACAGCACATGATGCAAAGAAAAGAGAAAAATAGGTGCACTGTGGTCGCTGGACGGCTAAGCTAAGCGACACAAACACCTCAATATCTCAGGAATTATTTGTTCTAATCAATGGTATTATTGGTCCAAATCACTGGAAGAAAATGACAAAATCACTGGAATTATTTGTTCTAATCAATGGTATTATTGGTCCAAATCACTGGAAAAAATGACAAAATCACTGGAATTATTTGCTCTAATCAATGGTATTGAAGTTATCGATTCTTTTTTTTATTTTTATTTTCCCCTATTTTTAATTTTCTCCTGCATAGCCCAGTAAAATGTTGCAATGTTAAGTATTGACTTGTGCCTTCTGTGGGTCCACTTCTTCACCAAACCCAGCCAAATCTCATCCTAACCCTCTGTTCCACGTTCTCTATGTACCCCATCTGTGTCACCCATGTCTGTCTACCCCTCCCCTTTAGATTGTAAGCTCTCACGAGCAGGACCCTCTTCCCTCATGTGCTTATCCTTTGTCTTACTTTAATAATCTTCAACTGTACCACATCCAGCAGTCTTCTGCCTCCTGATAATTATTCCATTGTCATCTGCTGATGTAACTATGTTTATTTATCCTGTACTTGTCCTATACTGTCATCAACTGTAAATTGCAGTTTTCCTGTTTGATTATTTATGTACTCTGTAATTGGGTGCTGCGGAACCCTTGTGGCGCCATTTAAATAAAGGATAATAATAATAATAATAATAATAATATAGGGTGTATAATCACCAGGTGTATCTCACACATCGCTCAGTAGAGTATATAGGGTGTATAATCCCCAGGTGTATCTCACACATCGCTCAGTACAGTATATAGGGTGTATAATCCCCAGGTGTATAACACACATCGCACAGTACAGTATATAGGGTGTATAATCCCCAGGTGTATCTCACACATCGCTCAGTACAGATTACAGGATGTATAAAATCACCAGGTGTATAACACATGTCGCACAGTACAGTATAATAATAATGCACAATAATGCAGCACAGAGATAGTATACTTGACACAGAGCTGCAAGATACAGCAATGGCCTACTGTACTGTACTATATGTATACTGCTAGTCACCAAAATGCTGCACTGTCCTACTATACTGCTCACAATAATGCAGCACAGAGATAGTATACTTGACACAGAGCTGCAAGATACAGCAATGGCCTACTGTACTGTACTATATGTATACTGCTAGTCACCAAAATGCTGCACTGTCCTACTATATACTGCTCACAATAATGCAGCACAGAGATAGTATACTTGACACAGAGCTGCAAGATACAGCAATGGCCTACTGTACTGTACTATATATGTGTACTGCTGGTCACCAAAATGCTGCACTGTCCTACTATATACTGCTCACAATAATGCAGCACAGAGATAGTATACTTGACACAGAGCTGCAAGATACAGCAATGGCCTACTGTACTGTACTATATATGTATACTGCTGGTCACCAAAATGCTGCACTGTCCTACTATATACTGCTCACAATAATGCAGCACAGAGATAGTATACTTGACACAGAGCTGCAAGATACAGCAATGGCCTACTGTACTGTACTATATATGTATACTGCTGGTCACCAAAATGCTGCACTGTCCTACTATATACTGCTCACAATAATGCAGCACAGAGATAGTATACTTGACACAGAGCGGCAAGATACAGCAATGGCCTACTGTACTGTACTACTATAATTATATACTGGTGGTCCCCAGTCCTCACAATGCAGCACACTGAGCACAGATATTTGCAGCACACTGAGCACAGATTATTTGCAGCACACTGAGCACAGATATTTGCAGCATACTGAGCACAGATTACGGAGCTTTTCAGGGAGAGAACGCAGCCACGTCCTCTCCATTCAATCTCCAATGCACGAGTGAAAATGGCGGCGACGCGCGGCTCTTTATATAGAATACGAATCTCGCGAGAATCCGACAGCGGGATGATGACGTTTGGCCGCGTTCGGGTTAACCAAGCAAGGCTGGAAGATCTGAGGCTGCCTCGGACCCGTGTAAAATAGGTGAAGTTCGGGGGGGTTTGGATCTCAACGAACCGAACCCGCTCATCTCTACTACAAACAATGTATTTTTTTTAAATCACTGTGCTATTAACCGTAAACTGACATTATTTTAAATTTATTTGAGTGATTTATTCAGAAAAATAAGCATCTATATAGGCAAAAATCATAAAGTGTGATTTTGTAATTTGGCTGTTTCTGCGCTTATGTGCTAGCAAACTACAACAATGAAAGCTTAAAGTGAAACCAATGCGGAAGTGTTTTGATTATCAAGAAACAAAACAAAAAATATATTTTACAGCATATGTATATATATATTTTTTAGTTTATTTGCAATGTGCTTAAAAAGCTTTATTTGCACGTTACGACCAATGAATGTGATTGCATTTTTTTTCCTCACCACCAGCTTGCTAAAAAGATGCTAAGCAAAAATTTCCAGGGCTCCTAAACATTAATACGGCCAAGTTTGGATTTATAGAACTCCACCAGATTAGATGCATAATTCACATTTACCCTTGAAAAGCAGCTCCATACAACAAAAAGTAGCTCGTTTGAAAGGGGAGGCCTTGAAACACATTCTGGAGCGTATCTTTGCAGGTCAAAGTCCAACCTAATCAAGCCGTTGAACTTTACTTTAAAACAAATTAAAACAAATTACTGTAAATAAGAGGAAAATAAAGAAATAATAATTAAACGAAACACAAAAGAAATGCATGAAACTGTTCCACAATGAAGTACACCCACTATTTGAAAGCTTATTATTCCTCTTATGATGTTTTCTGCAAAAATAATAAAAACACAGAAAGTATTAGAATAGTAACTAGGCTTGATCCTAAAGTAGCATGCCAGTAGAATGGCCTAGATCAGGTGAAGATCAAACGGAGGTCATCTGATTCCTGAAAGGCATGGACCAAAATTATGGCCTCATCTACTAGATCATATGGAACAGTCTGGAGGTGGATTATGCAGCAGAGGAAGGCATAGTTTGGCACATCAGGAAGGTCAATAAGGGAGGTAGATCCTGGACCCCCAAGGAGAGTTGAAAGGGTGTGACTGCTCTGTCCAGTAGCCAGAAGTGATATTTAGAATAGTAATTTTACCTCACCTATTGAGAAAGTCACCAGAAGTGACAAAATGCATTTAGGACTCCTTGTCACAACTCTACTATTGAGGTTACAGGCTGCTGCTAACGGGAATTATCTCCAGTGATGGCAACTTTTCCAGCTATACCGAAAATAAAAAACTTATGATAAAATACCGTGCGCCAGTAATGGCTGCCTCTGATTTCAAGAAATGGACAAGGAAGTGTCACCCCACACTCCAGAAATTGTTGTGGTCAAAAGAATGCCATTAGAATCCAGAGGCGCTCAAAAAAAACACATAAACAAAATGTGACTACTGATCAGACACCAGGAGGCGTGCACAGGTTTTCTAGGTACTCTTCGCATAAGAAATCCAAGGAAACTGCCTGTATTATTGTATTCCAATGGGCTTATTTTCCTAATTACGAGAGGAGTTAGCTGCGGGGATTCTGCTCTGTTCCTAATATTCCAAGGGATATAAATCTGTGAAGGTTTTCTAGGTACTCTTCGCATAAGAAATCCAAGGAAACTGCCTGTATTATTGTATTCCAATGGGCTTATTTTCCTAATTACGAGAGGAGTTAGCTGCGGGGATTCTGCTCTATTCCTAATATTCCAAGGGATATAAATCTGTGAAGAGGAAGATCAGAGGTACATAGAATCCTGACTGGTGGAATTCCCACTCCCCCCAAAAGCGTGTTTGTCTACTCCTAAGAAAGTAGACTCATCTTTAGGTACAAAACCAACCAAAAGAATTTGAATATATTGAATCTCCCATACACATACTTAATGCACTATGAATGTTTTGTTTATGTGTTTTTTTTGAGCGCCTCTGGATTCTAATGGCATTATTTTGACCACAACGGTTTCCAGCTATACCGCTTGGCCTTTTTGACTTCAGCCGCATCAGCGGTTCACAACATGGCTGGAGAAACCCACGTCTGGGTAGTCCCTAACCGTTCGAGTATTTACGGAGCCAGCCGCTGAAGTGCTAGCCGCACACATCATCTAAAACACGAGGACGCTCGGGTCCACCAACTCCTCATACTGCAAACGGATCAAGGAAAAAAAGGGGTTAGAGTGAGTAATGCAGGCTCCGTAACGGGACAAATTACCCTATATGAATATTAATTGCAATTTAATTCATACCTTTATCTGGAGAAGTACCATTCCCTATGAACAAGTGGCATATACATACCTCTAAATAGTGTTCATATCATCCCTTTGAATATATGATTACTCTGAGCATGTCACCTGTCTGAACAGGGGTGATACAAAGTTTAATACTGAATCTGAATTGCTATCTATCTGATACATGAGTAACCACCATTATTGTTACTTTTAGTAATATTTATTATTAGTTTATATCTAAACAGTATTGATTAAACCACAGTCTACACACGCTTAAAATGGTTTTTTTTGTGGTTGTTTATAGTAATTTTAACCTGGCACCATAACATTTATAAAAATGCTTATAAATAATATTTATTGTTTCAATTCAAAAAGTTTTTCATGGAATCCATGTATTAATAAATCACATGTATATAAATCTTCATGACATAATGCAAAATTAAGATTATTAACTCTAATTTCTGCTTGTACAGACATTGATGTTAAGATATTAGAAGCAATTTCTTTTTGGACAAATATTATAAAAAGGGAGTAATGTTGTAGATCAGAAGTTCTCAAACACAGTCCTCAAGACACCCCAAAGGTCCAGCTTTTAAGTTTATCCATGCTTGGCAACAGGTGACTTAATTAACACCTCAGTCAATTTGATTTAACCATCTGTGCTGAGCCATGGATATACCTAAAACCTGGACCATTGGGGTGCCTTGAGAACCACGTTTGAGAGCCTCTGGTGTAGATAATAGACAAGCCTCACTTGTGTGTTGTTATTGTACCCATTACACTTTTATGCTTACTCTATTAGATAGTTCTTGTTAATTTACTACTCTTTTATAAATACTTGTGTAGTTACTTTAATGTCCAAGTTTAATTATTTGAGTCTTTTATAAATAATTATCAGAATACAGTTGCCCTCTTTGAAGATGATTGCTAAGATGTGGCCACAAATTAGCCATAAAAATATGTCTATAGATAAATCTTACAATATGTACATGTTTAAATACAGAATACAGCACAGATATGACAGTCATCATTATCAACAAGCAAACTTACATTGGGGAAATAAGACAAACACATTTACTGTACCCCTCCCAATATGATGCATTGAAAGGGTTAAATCAGGAGTGAACGATTTCTTTACGTCATTTGTTATTTCCAGTATATTACATGCAGCTTGCATCTTTTGTAACTGCAAGACATCTTGTGATTTTATGCAAATTGCAGAGTAATAAATACTGTTTTTTTACTGTGGCAACTGCATCCAACTTATAATGTATTTCAAAGTACACAAAATATGCATTTTAATACATCTCGCCTGAAATCTCTTATCCTGTAATGGTTAAGTTAAAATATGTCTAATTGTCATACAATAAATGACCATAGCAAACAATAAAGAGAGCCCAAAGACTAAACAAATTGAGCCTCTATCTCCATTGGCATCTGGGAGCTTTGTGCACTGCCTCCAAGATGCTCCTTTTCACCTCTTGGTTTCTCAGGCTGTAGATAAGTGGATTCAACATTGGTGTTATTACCGTGTAGAAGACAGATACCACTTTATCCCATTTCCCAAAGGCACTGTCATGTGGTCGCAGATAAATGAAGAAAACAGTCCCAAATAAAATGGAGACTGAGGTGAGATGTGAGGAGCAGGTACTGAACACTTTCTGCCTGCTCTCAGCAGATTTCATTCGTAAAATGGAAGAAACAATAAGGGTATATGAGATCAGGATTGTCACCAAGGAGCCTATGCCACAAGAAGATATAATAAATACAGTTACCATGTCACAGGAGAAAGTATCAGAGCAGGATAATGTGAGCATTGGAGGGACATCACAGTAGAAGTGGTCTATGAGGTTTGAGCTACAGAATTGGAGACTGAATGTGCAGCTGGTCTGTGCTAATGACTGCAAGAACCCAACAGAAAATGAAATGAAAACAAGCGACACACATTTCTTCTTAGTCATTATTGAGACATAGTGGAGAGGGTGGCAAATAGCGACATACCGGTCGTACGACATGTTCGATAGAAGAAAAGCCTCAGTAGCAGCCATAAAAGCAAAGCAGAAAAACTGAAGTGTGCAACCAACAAATGAGATGGTCTTCCTCGTGGAGATAAGGTCAGAGAGCATTTTAGGAGTTATAACTGAGCAGTAGAAAAGGTCCACCAGGGAGAGGTAGCTCAGGAAGAAGTACATCGGAGTGTGGAGGCTGAAGTTGATATGGACAATGGCCATCATGCCAATGTTTCCCACTACACTCACCACGTAGACATGTAAGAAGAACACGAAGAGGAATGGGGCAAGATTTACATTGTTAGTGAGTCCAGAAAACACAAACACTCTCACTTGGGTCATGTTTTGGATGTCCATTAAGTTCACTCTGTAGTGGTACAATAAACATGGGTCACACATTCAACAACAGAAGTGGTCTATGAATATTGAACTGGATACTGTATTTAAAACAGGATGGCATAGGTGACTCAATCAAAAATGATTGTTTGGTCCTATTTTATATATACTAGAGATTGTAGCAAATAGCAAGTTGTGTTCACAGACAAAAACCCTCACTACCTGCCAAAGCAGCAAAGAACAGAATAAAATAACCATCACAGGAGATGGTCTTCATTGTGGAGATAAGGACAGACAGCATCTCGGGAGTTAGAACTGTGGAGTAGGTAAAGATCTGGTGGAAGGAATAACTTGGGAAGAAGAACAATGGAGAGTGAAGGTCTGATTTGGAGCATGCCCAACATGCCAATTTCCCACTATAGTCATCATCATCAAGTAAATAGAAAGTAGACTATAAAGAGGATGGGGACTAGTTGTTGGTTAGTCAACAAAATGTATCTTTCAATGATTTGTGCTTTCTTTGTATTTGAATTGGTAGTGACTAAGTATATTTATATTTTTCATAAATAGAAATAAACATTTGATAGCAAAATAAAAAATAAAATAAAAAAAACTTTAACAAGACATTTTGTGTAGTGACTTGGAAATTATTATGTTTTGTGTCTATGGTACAACAATGCTAAATATTATAGAAAAATGGCACAAAGTGTGTTTCAGTCCCATATATCCGTTTTTATGGATTACATAATAATCTGTAAAATAACTAGATTTGTATAATTTGTATAAAATGGTTAAAGATGTTTTCTTCCCTTAGACAACTTTACATTGTGAAGACATCACTTAAAGTAATCTGTCCTCTCTGATTCCCAAAGACTTTTATTTATATCCTCAGTGTATTTCCTTGAAATGCACAATGGATACAATCTCACTGAAAGATCAGTTCTATGATGTGTCCAAGTACAGTTAAAATGTTTGCCTGTGAACACCATAAGGAAACAAAAAAGATAAAGGTACACTTGTAGAAATGTTACAGAATATCTATAACTTTTTTTAAATTCTTTTGATAATTGAATGATAATAAGCTTGTGTAAGATAAATGCGTACAGTAAATTGTACAATTCAACTTACAGATAATAAAATGAAAACAAACTTCTGATTGGTTAATTTAGGTTACAGCTTTTTTTTTAGCCCATCATCATAAATATGACTTAATTTGATTTAATAATAATAATAATAATAGCCTAAATTCATATTTCAGTCACCATTTAATTGGTGATGTTTTTTAAATATAGTAAGTACCATGATTCCTGACTTAATATTTATATATCTCTTACCTATCTGGTATACGATTGTCTGGATTTCCTGATCCATCTGATATAGTTTATCTATAAATGCCAAGTGCCTGTTTTATATTATTCCCAATGCCTTGGGGGTATACATTTTTTTCTCCTAAAGCTCAAATGATGTTATACATTGTAAATTAGAAATAATCCAATTAGTGGCCAATTTCAAATAATTGGTGAGTTGATACCACTCTGCAATTAACAGTAGATGTACAGGTGCAATGTCTCCTACTGTACTGTAATAATTAACATTTTAAAAACAGTACAGTATCTAGGTCATAGATAAAGTAGGAAATGTCCGGTATTGTCATTGAGCTATAACCATAGAAAGCAGAATTTCTAAAAACAAAAATTATTTTATTTAAGAAAGTTCTGTCTACTGAGAAGCAGCTCTGATCCTTTCTCCAAGTTCTTTAAGTGTATCTGTGACCAACTTAGCTGCAAACATGCAGATCTCTGTTCAAAGAGTTAGTAATTTTTGGGCCTTAGTCATAGTAGGACATGAGCATAATTGCAAAGTGCAAACGGATGAAAATATAGGATGCGAAATGCGCCCATCTTCACTTAGTTACCAGTTGGTACTTCCTAACCATGTTCTACACCTGTTCTCTAAACGGGGAAGCCACGCCTGGATCATAATACTATTAGAGAGCATAGGGACCCGCTGTGTGGGGGATGATAAAGCCTCCCCATTATCTCTGCTGCTGCTGGCATAGTCCACTGATATGATGATGAATAACTAGTGTGTTTCACTTAACTCATGTGGGACTGACCTGCACTGCACTGTATCTATGCTCTGCACTAGAAGTGGTTATTACTATTCTGCAGAGGTACACTATGTGCAGATTATTATTTATATGGTGCCACAAGGGTTCCACAGCTCCCAATTAAAGAGTACATAAATAATCAAAACTGGAAAACAGCGACTTACAGTTGAAGACAATATAGGACAAGTACAGGGAAACTGCAGGAGGTGGGCAGGAAAGGAGTTCAGTGTGATGTGGATGGGGGTTTGGGGAGATGACAGGGAGATGAGGGAGGTAGCAGGGCTTAGTCGGGGGTTAGTAGGACCATGGAGCAGGGGTGAATGAAAGTGGGGTGACAGGAAAGGAGGGAAAAGGAAACAAAGAGGTGTCGGGGAGACAGAGGAGGAGAGAGAGGAGGAGGTGTAGGAGACTAGGGGGGAAGGATAAGGGGTGTGAACAGGGGGTAAGATACATGATTTGGTAGATACTGAGTGATGGGGGAGTAGAAGAAAACCTGGACATAGTGTGGAGTAGGTAAACAGCAGTGACGTGCGGTGGGGTGAGGCAGGTGAGGCAGAGCCTTTCCTGTCATACTAACATTTGTACCAGAGTTTTGACTGTATAAAGTATATGAAAAATACAAATAATTTGTTAGAAATATCTTCTTTGTTATATTCTTTTCATTTTTATAGGCAAAACTCTAGTGCCTCACCTGTCTATCTTTTCCGCACATCTCTGATAAAAACTCACCAAATTTCCAGGACTTTATACTGCTGCACCTGTGTATAATGCTCAGATGTACAGTATATACTGCTGCACCTGTGTATAATGCTCAGATGTACCCATTGGCTCATATATTGCATGTAAATCTGGCTCTGGAGCTAGCCAGGGCCTCCTGAGCCATTTAGCTCACCGCACGTCCCTGGTAAATAGGTTGAGGGAAACTGGAAGTAGGAGTAAGGGAATCAGAGCAGAAGAATTGCAGAAATGCAGGTGAGAAAAGCAGTGTAAGCTCAATGGGTGTAGATTTAGTTTGAAGTGAATCAAAAGCATAAATAAAGTGGGTGCAGAAATGAGAGAATTGTGAGTGAGAGTTAAAAAGCAATGGTAATTCAGTGTGCCTGTGACCACAATATTTAAGATGATCTGGGTAATAGGCCCATGTAAACAATGTACCCCACCCCAATTAGGCAGACACATAGGCCTGAGCCTATATGTAAATGAAGTGATCTAGGCATTAGGCGCAGCTGACTCTGTGCCCCTTTATTAGGCAGGTTATAGCCAGTGCCTATTAAAAGGAGCCTGGGCAGCAGGCCCAGGTAAGCACATGGGGAGGTGACCAGCTGTGCGGTGCACACTCCCCAGTAAATTAGGTAGCACCCCTTGTGTGCAGGAGTGGTCCAGCTCCACATACTTAGCCGTAACAGCCAGGGATAGGAAAGGGGCTGTCCAGCTCTAGGTAGGTAGGGAATGTTGTAACAGCGTGAGCAGACAGAGACATAAAGACAACAGAAATGACCTGGCACTAATAAACAATATTATTAAATATATATATATATATATATATAAAATATAAGTGTATAGAAAATATTTATTCAATTAAGCAGCAAAAGGCAGAAAAGTGTGCTTGTGTTTGCCCACAACAGCACCTTGAAAACAGGTGTAATACAATTGAACAGCAGAGTGCCTCTGCGCTAACAAATATATGACATGGGAAAACTAGTCTGGCAGACAATGTCAAACCATTATATATAATATAAATGCAAATGTATTAATTATATTGACCAGGCAAAAAAAAAAGAACATCTTCAAAATTACCTTATTCATATAGAGTACATTTCTGCAATTGATTGAAAAATAACTTTTTTCCCTATTACTTTAACTTCTCTGCTCATGAAATGTTTGACAGACTCATTATGGAGTATTTGGAAAGAAAAGCCAAAAAGTCCATGGAAGGGAATCAGTATGAGATCACAGGATTCCGGCAGTCAAAATACCGACTCCGGGATCCCGCTAATTATAAAGCCGACAGGCAGGGCCGGCGCCACCACTAGGCAGCTGCCTATGGGCGCAGGCCGCTGGAGGGCGGTCGCTCATGCTGCCGATGAATGCTTCCCTTGTCCCTCGCAATATATCGAGCGATACTGTAGAGAGTAGCAAAAGACAGTTGCTATAGCAACTGTAATAGTAGCCGGCAGCACACTGCAAGGATGCCGCGGCCGCCCAAATGTTATCAGCCGGCAGCACTCTCAGTATGAATGTAACCCATCAGCAGCGGCTCAAATACTCTAAGGGGTCTATTTACTAAGCCTTGGATGTTGATAAAGTACCAGCCAATAAGCTCCTGACATTTTTTAAACACATTCTGTGACAGTTAGAAGCCAATTGGCTGGTACTTTATCTCAGTCGACTTTATCTCCATCCAAAGCTTAGTAAATAGACCCCTAAGTAAGCAGTGTGCTGCCGACTGTTGTTACAGTTGCTCTAGCAACTGTCTTCTCTGCTCAACATATTGCCGACCCACACCACAATCATAGACTCCAGCTACCTCACCCCTCTTATTACAAACACCCCCCCCCCCTCATGATAACAACCCTACCTCCGCAATTGCATCACAAATATTACAGGCCACCTCCCCCCACCCTACCCTTCATGATCGCAACATAGATTCACGGCGATCACTGTGTATACCTGCACAAGGGGTCGGGTCCCTCCTACTGCACCACCAGACACAGGACAGGAGGCTCTTTGGGTAAGTGAGAGCTTCATTTAATATATAAAGGGTGGGGGTGATAGGGGAGAAATACTTAAGGGGTGGGGGGATTATTAAATCTATACAGTAAAGGGTGGGTGTGAGGGTGCATCTTTAAATATATAATGGCTGAAGGTGATGGTTTGCTGGAAGGGGGAAAGAGATTACGTATATATATATATATATATATATATATATATACAAAGACTTGGCAAACAATGTAGGTGAAGAAAACCCCCGCAGGGCAACCTTTATTGTGACGTTTCGGGGATTCACCCCTTCCTCAGACAACTCGTGCTAACAAAAAACAGTGTTTAAATAGACAACATGATAAGACATCTTACCCTCCTCTCCAGTGTGTTCCCAGGTGTGCACGGCCGCCGTCCTGCAGCGGCACTCCCGGCCACGGAGCTCCCATCGCGCCGGAAGTGACATCACCCGTCCGGCCCGGTCGCCATAGAAACACCCTGAAAACGTAAATAGAGCAACATGAGCAGTGTGTACACTTCTATGACATACTAAACAAGTGTCAAACCTGTGGTTTTATGAAACTGTACAAAATGCAAAATACAATACACGCAATAATACATAAAATACATAACATTTAAACAGTGCTGCCTTCATGTCCCTAGTTTAATTGGACCTCACTCCTCGATACACATACTGATTATACCTCCTGATCAGTAGGACTATCAGGGCTATAATATAAAGTGCAAGTGGTGCCATCATTTTTTGGCCGGTAAAACTCTTTTAATTAAAATGAATTTAATTTCACTGCACAGGTAAGAACACAAACTCCTACATGCTAATGCCCTCTTGTGGTGAAAACTGGAAACTACATCAGATGAAATTATACATCATATTATTGTTTAAACCAAAGGGAATGCTGCATCAGATCAATTTAACACAATAAATTTATAGAAAATGTGACAGGCCCAGAGATTCATTGAGTCCTTTTGGAGATAAACAATCCAATCTGAAAATCCAGCGGGATTCCAGTTGTAGGAGTTTTCTCCCTCGATCCCACCCACGACGTGATGGGGGTATGTGATCGACAGCTTTTTACCTCAAACTTGCAAGATTGTGTTTAAACTGGACAAAATGCCGGGCTACCGGTTGTTCACTTGACCCTGACACTAACGCATTTCTGATGGCTGACCGGTGCTGGGTCAGCCTCATTTTAAGCTGACACTCCGTCTTCCCGACGTAATAAAGGCCGCAAGGTCACACAAGTACATAAATCACAAATCGACTTGTTCACGTTAGTGGCCAATTAATTTTGAATCGCTTCCCTGTATGGGGATGGGGTATGGTGTCACCTGTTAATAGAAAAGAGCATGTCGTACACCCCAAACATTTATAACAGCCGTTTTTTCGGCTGAGAAAATTTTGGGGTGTAGGGGATGTTAAGAAACCAGTGACATCGGTTTTGACTAGCAAATCTTTAAGATTCCTACCCCGAGAGTAGCTGGGTCTTAACCTGGTTTTCTGGAAGCACTTAAGATCTGGGTCTGTGCTAACCATCTGCCATAATATCTTAGCCTGTTTTGTAGTTCTTGGGCTTAACGTGTTGAATTCGTTTACCCACGTGACCACCTCCGATTTCTTATTGGTTCCACTTTCCAGGGATTTTTTGGATAAGTGTTGTGACACTCGGATGGCCTTATCTCTGGCTTTTCGCAACTCCTTAACGCAATATCCCCTATCACTGAATTTTTTAACCATTGCGCCCAGTTGGCTCATGGTCTGATTCTGATCGCTATTGGTTCTACATACGCGCAAAAATTGCGAGTATGGGAGCCCTCGAATTGTGACTTTAGGAAAACTATCAGCGTGAAGAATAGTATTGCGGTCTATGGGCTTCGCATACAGTGAGGTATGGATTTGTTGGTCTCTAATCTGTATGCATATGTCCAAAAAACAGATTGTGCTAGCATTACTCGTCATCGTAAACTTAATTGGACTGCTAGATGCATTTTGTTTCTCTATAATAGAGGTTAAAATTGAAAGATCAGCCTGCCAAAAAATCAATAAATCATCTATATAACGATGGTAAATGAAAAGTGCATCAGAAATACCTTGATTTTCAAAAAAGATACCTTTTTCCGTCTCCCACATAAAACAATTAGTGAAGGACGGGGCCACTGAGGACCCCACTGCACAGCCAGTGACTTGTTTATAAAACTCCCCATTAAAAATAAAATAGTTATGTTCTAGGGTAAAAAGCAATAGTGTTAAAAACAAGTCGATATCAGGACCATTATACAATGTGTTACCATAAATCAGCTTGCGGACAGCCTCCACAGCTGCTTTGTGTGGTATGCAGGTGTAAAAGCTGATGACATCCAGTGTCACCAGTATCACCTCTTCTGGAACCCTTTGTATCTGTGCAAAAACTTTTAATAAAGTGCTGGAGTCTTTCAGGTGTGTAAAGGTATTCTGAATACAGGGTTGTAAATACGGGTCTAAAAAGATTGCCACTGGTTCGCACAGAGAGCCACGGGCTGAAATGATACACACATATAATGGCGAGCGAAGCGAGCCATGCTAGGGGACGCGGTGCACTAATTTGGGATCCCGGTCACTCTACGAAGAAAACGACACCAAAAAAAAAAAAAATCCTCATGTCGACCTTTAGACCTGTCGACCTAGCACATGTCGACCTAGAAACCCTAGAAACCCTGTCGACCTAGTGACTGTCGACCTATAGTGGTCGACCTAAGCATTGTCGACCTAGACACTGTCGATTTGATGACCGTTTTTCTTTTAATTTTGGCCAGTTGTGCTTATACGTGTATTATTAGTATTGATATATGGAGATGGATGTACATATCCCGCCAATATTTACAATTATTGGATTAGTCTATATTTCAATATTTTTTCATATTTTAACGTTACTGTATTTTTTACTTATGTGTTGTTCTTAGATTTCATGGGTTAATCCCATTCACGAGGGAGTTATTGAGGATGTACTATCCTCCTCCCTCCTATACATTGCAGGCCATTGTCATCATTTGGAATGCACAGCCGCTATCCGTGGACTGTGCGCTCCATTAATTGGATATGCACTCCTTCCTCTGCTTGTGGAACGCATGACTATCACCTCCGGGACATGCGTTCCACCACCTTAGCAGCCTTGGATGATCTCCATGTTCCACGTAGAACGCACACATCACCCCGCGTCACTTCCGGGATCGTGTGCGCCCCACTAGCATCACTTGGAACGCACAGCCGCTATCTGAGGACTGTGCGCTCCATCCATCGGATATGCATGCCCCCCTCCGCTTGTGGAATGCATGACCGTCACTTCCGGAACATACGTTCCACTGTTCTAGCAGCGGGGTGGACGATCTTCCCGTCCTGCAGGGAACGTACATGTCACCACCCGCCACTCCAGGGATCGTGTGCGTCCCAGTAGTTTGGAACTTTACTCTTTTATTTGGGAGAGTCTCTTATTACTTTCAGTGCAATACACGTATGTCACTTCCGGAACCATGTGCGTTCCAAATACCGGAAGTGACACGTTGGGTACTTTTAAAGCGTTCTGTAACACCTAAAAGAGTGTTAATTGTGTGTCTTTATTTTAAAGGTTTATAACTTAGCATTGTTCATAGATATACTTGGCCATACATAAGGCCTTATGTATTTTTAATATTATCTTATGAATCTGTAACCACACCCCCATCACATGACTTCCTGTTGTGGGGTATAAATACTGGCACTAGTGCCCTCACTACACACCTTGAAAAATACTTTTTTTGTCGAAACGCGTTGGTGTGAGGGCCAGGACCATAAGGGATTGACTGGGACGGTATTTACAAAGGTGAGAGAAATCCGGACTTTAACATCTAGCACTCATCTGTTTAAACCCCCCATTTCTTACCTGGGGTCCTTTGGCAGCCTTTTTATGTTGTTATACATGTTTCATTAATAAATTCTTTTTATTCGTGTGATACTACTTCACCTCCTCATTTTGTGGCACCTGGTTTTTGTTTTTTACATACGCTTAGTGTGAGAGGAGTGGAGTTCGTGACCGAGAACTATTAGGACCATTTCAAAGATACCTTTATGTACAAGTCTCCGCATCATCTAGTGTGAGTTGGGTATGCCCATCATTTTTTCATCATCTGTCCTACCTGTGTGAAAGTGGCCTTGTATGATATTATCAGGACTAAAATCTATCAACCACTGGTAGAAGTAAAGATACCTTTATGTGTTTTCACCCTTTCTGTTTGGATGTGAGTACGGTACGCACCCCTCCATTAAAGGAATAAGGTTAGAGAGGTTACCCTCTTTTTAATGGTCATCCATCACGACGTACTTACTACACTATCAGCCTTTTTTCCTGTCTTCTTTTTCCCACTCTCGAGGTTAAGAACCATTCGAGTGTCCTGTTTGGAGGAATAGGAGGAAACGCAGAAAAGGGATACTAAAGATACCTTTACTCGAGAGGCACATCACGTTTTAACGTGAGTATGGTACGCACCAAGCCATCCCTACCCTAATTTTTTGGATTGGGACCACTTTAAAGATACCTGTACGTATAGGTCCACGCACTATTCCATGTGAGTTGGGTACGCCCACCATTTCCATCACTGGTTTACTTGTAGTATAACCCCCTGAATCACCTTTAGAAGCTCTGGACACTTCTTTATTGGATATCCTGTTTTCTGTACACTAACGTACAGCACGCACCCCCTCATCCAGAAAAAAAGGAAATAGAAGTTATACACCTATTATGAACTTACTACACTATCAGTTGTTTTTCCCTTCTTACCCCCGAGGAAACGAACCCATTGAGGGCCCCATTTGGAGAAGTAGGAGAAAAGACGGGAATGAAGCTCTAAAGATACCTTTATAGGAGGGATATACCACGTATTAACGTGAGTACGGTACGCATCAGGTCAACGTGCACATTTCTATGAAAAAGAACTAAGAAAAAGGACCGAGTGTTTATAAAAGACTGTGTATCACAAACTTACATCTTAAAATAGTGCTATCATTTGATGAGCGCAGACGTGATTTCTCATTTTTTTGTGTATTCATGTCCTAGGGTGGTTGAGTAACCACCTGTTGCCATCACCACTGTCGCTCTCTGAGGCGCAGCAGTACTCTATAATCCATATTTATTCTTCACCTAATTGACTTTATCTTTCTACACTAAAGATACATACCGGTATCCAATTCTATTAATCATCCACTGGATCCCATATACACATTTATTCCTGTCCTAATGCCCCTGAGGAAGTCTGTTGAGATGAAATGCGTAGGGTTTGATACACATTTTCCACGGTAATAGCTGAATGTCTTCTGCCTAGTGAGCTCATGCCCATAAGGGAAATAGGTGTGATCGGTACATCCAATTCTCTGTAATGAGGTATTATGCTGTGTATTAAGTTGGACAAATATATGTCATGTCAAATGTTTTCTAAATAATAAAACAATATATTTCTTGTATTTTAAATTTAGAGATGTGCACCGGAAATATTTCGGGTTTTGTGTTTTGGTTTTGGATTCGGTTCCGCGGCCGTGTTTTGGATTCGGACGCGTTTTGGCAAAACCTCCCTGAATTTTTTTTGTCGGATTCAGGTGTTTTTTTTCAGAAAAAATCCTCAAAAACAGCTTAAATCATAGAATTTGGGGGTAATTTCGATCCTATAGTATTATTAACCTCAATAACCATAATTTCCACTCATTTCCAGTCTATTCTGAACACCTCACAATACTATTTTTAGTCCTAAAATTTGCACCGTGGTCGCTTGATGACTAAGCTAAGCGACCCAAGAGGGCGGCACAAACACCTGGCCCATCTCGGAGTGGCACTGCAGTGTCAGACAGGATGGCACTTATAAAAATTGGCCCCAAGGATAAATAAAAATAAGAGGTGAAAGATGGAATTGTCCTTGGGCCCTCCCACCCACCCTTATGTTGTATAAACAGGACATGCACACTTTAACAAACCCATCATTTCAGCCACAGGGTCTGCCACACGAATGTGGCTGAAATGACTGGTTGATTTGGGCCCCCACCAAAAAAAGAAGCAATCAATCTCACCTTGCTCGAACTGGCTCTACAGAGGCAAGATGTCGACCTCATCATCATCCTCCGATTCCTCACCCCTTTCACTGTGTACATCCCCCTCCTCACAGAGTATTAATTTGTCCCCACTGGAATCCACCATCTCAGGTCCCTGTGTTCTTTCTGGAGGTAATTGCTGGTAAATGTCTCCACTGAGGAATTGATTATAATTCATTTTGATGAACATCATCTTCTCCACATTTTGTGGAAGTAACCTTGTACGCCGATCGCTGACAAGGTGACCGGCAGCACTAAACACTCTTTCGGAGTACACACTGGAGGGGGAGGGGGGGCAACTTAGGTAAAATAAAGCCAGTTTGTGTAAGGGCCTCCAAATTGCTTCTTTTTCCTGCAAGTATACGTACGGACTGTCTGACATGCCTACTTGGATGCGGTCACTCATATAATCCTCCACCATTCTTGCAATGGTGACAGAATCATATGCAGTGACAGTAGACGACATATCAGTTATCGTTGGCAGGCCCTTCAGTCCGGACCAGATGTCAGCACTCGCTCCTGATTGCCCTGCATCACCGCCAATGGGTGGGCTCTGAATTCTTAATCTTTTCCTTGCAGCCCCAGTTGCGGGAGAATGCAAAGGAGGAACTGTTGACGGGTCACGTTCCGCTTGACTTGACAAGTGTCTCACCAGCAGGTCTTTGAACCTCTGCAGACTTGTGTCTGCCGGAAAGAGAGATACAATCTAGGCTTTAAACCTAGGATTGAGCACGGTGGCAAAAATGTAGTGCTCTGATTTCAACATATTGACCAGCCGTGAATCCTGGTTAAGCGAATTAAGGGCTCCATCCACAAGTCCCACAAACCTAGTGGAATCGCTCCATTTTAGCTCCTCCTTCAATCTCTCCAGCTGCTTCTGCAAAAGCCTGATGAGGGAAATGACCTGACTCAGGCTGGCAGTGTCTGAACTGACTTCACGTGTGGCAAGTTCAAAGGGTTGCAGAACCTTGCACAACGTTGAAATCATTCTCCACTGCGCTTGAGTCAGGTGCATTCCCCCTCCTTTGCCTATATTGTAGGCAGATGTATAGGCTTGAATGGCCTTTTGCTGCTCCTCCATCCTCTGAAGCATATAGAGGGTTGAATTCCACCTCGTTACCACCTCTTGCTTCAGCTGATGGAGGGGCGGGTTCAGGAGTGTTTGCTGGTGCTCCAGTCTTCGGCACGCGGTGGCTTAATGCCGAAAGTGGCCCACAATTCTTCGGGCCACCGACAGCATCTCTTGCACGCCCCTGTCATTTAAAAAAAAATTCTGCACCACCAAATTAATTGTATGTGCAAAACATGGGACGTGCTGGAATTTGCCCACATGCAACGCATGCACAATATTGGTGGCGTTGTCCGAAGTCACAAGTCCCCAGGAGAGTCCAATTGGGGAATGCCAATTTGCGATAATGTTCCTCAGTTTCCGTAAGAGGTTGTCAGCTGTGTGCCTCTTATGGAAAGCGGTGATACAAAGCGTAGCCTGCCTAGGAACGAGTTGGCGTTTGCGAGATGCTGCTACTGGTGCCGCCGCTGCTGTTGTTGCTGCGGGAGGCAATACATCTACCCAGTGGGCTGTCACAGTCATATAGTCCTTAGTCTGCCCTGCTTCAATTGTCCACATGTCCATGGATAAGTGGACATTGGGTACAACTGCATTTTTTAGGACACTGGTGAGTCTTTTTCTGATGTCTGTGTACATTCTCGGTATCGCCTGCCTAGAGAAGTGGAACCTAGATGTGATTTGGTACCGGGGACACACTACCTCAAGCAATTCTCTAAGTCCCTGTGAATTAACGGTGGATACCTGACACACGTTTAACACCAACACAGCTGCCAAGGCCTGAGTTATCTGCTTTGCAGCAGGATGACTGCTGTGATATTTCATCTTCCTCGCAAAGGACTGTTGGACAGTCAATTGCTTACTGGAAGTAGTACAAATGGTCTTCCGACTTCCCCTCTGGGATGACGATCGACTCCCAACAGCAACAACAGCAGCGCCAGCAGCAGTAGGCGTTACACTCAAGGATCCATCGGAGGAATCCCAGTTAGGAGAGAACTCGTCAGACTTGCCAGTGACATGGCCAGCAGTCCTATTGGCATTCCTGTCTAAGGAGGAAATTGACACTGAGGGAGTTGGTGGTGTGGTTTGCAGGAGCTTGGGTGCAAGAGGAAGGGATTTAGTTGTCAGTGGACTGCTTCCGCTGTCACCCAAAGTTTTTGAACTTGTCAATGACTTCTGATGAATGCGCTCCAGGTGACGTATAAGGGAGGATGTTCCTAGGTGGTTAACGTCCTTACCCCTACTTATTACAGCTTGACAAAGGCAACACACGGCTTGACACCAGTTGTCCGCATTTCTGTTAAAATAATTCCACACTGAAGAGGTGATTTTTTTTGTAATTTGACCAGGCATGTCAATGGCCAATATTCATCCCACAGACAACAGGTGTCTCCCCGGGTACCTGACTTAAACAAACCACCTCACCATCAGAATCCTCCTTGTCAATGTCCTCCTCAGCGCCAGCAACACCCATATCCTCATCCTGGTGTACTTCAACAGTGACATCTTCAATTTGACTATCAGGAACTGAACTGTGGGCGCTCCTTCCATCACTTGCAGGGGGCGTGCAAATGGTGGAAGGAGCCACCTCTTCCCGTCCAGTGTTGGGAAGGTCAGGCATCGCAACCGACACAATTGGACTCTCCTTGGGGATTTGTGATTTAGAAGAACGCACAGTTCTTTGCTGTGTTTTTGCCAGCTTAAGTCTTTTAATTTTTCTAGCAAGAGGATGAGTGCTTCCATCCTCATGTGAAGGTGAACCACTCGCCATTAACATAGGAAGGGCCTCAGCTGTTCCTTGCCACTCCGTGTCGTAAATGGCATATTGGCAAGTTTACGCTTCTCCTCAGACGCTTTTAATTTAGATTTTTGGGTCATTTTACTGAACTTTAGTTTTTTGGATTTTACATGCTCTCTATTATGACATTGGGTATCGGCCTTGGCAGACAACGTTGATGGCATTTCATTGTCTCTGCCATGACTAGTGGCAGCACCTTCAGCACTAGGTGGAAGTGGATCTTTATCTTTCCCTATTTCACCCTCCACAAATTTGTTCTCCATTTTTCAATGTGTGGAATTATATGTCTGTAATATTATTATATCAATAGCAATGGCCTACTGTACTGTACAACTATATACTGTTGGTCACCAAAATGCTGAACTGTACTACTATATATACTGCTCACAACAATGCAGCACAGATATGGATGGATACTTGCAGTGATACAGAGCTGCAAGATACAGCAATGGCCTACTGTACTGTAAAACTATATACTGTTGGTCACCAAAATGCTGCACTGTACTACTATATATACTGCTCACAACAATGCAGCACAGATATGGATGGATACTTGCAGTGACACTGAGCTGCAAGATACAGCAATGGACTACTGTACTGTACTATAATACTGGTGGTCCCCACAATGCAGCACACTGAGCACAAATATTTGCAGCACACTGAGCACAGATATGGAGCTTTTCAGGCAGAAAACGTAGATATTTGCAGCACACTGAGCATAAATATTTGCAGCACACTGAGCACAGATATGGAACTTTTCAGGCAGAGAACGTAGATATTTGCAGCACACTGAGCACAGATATTTGCAGCACACTGAGCACAGATATGGAGCTTTTCAGGCAGAGAACGTAGCCACGTCCTCTCCGTTCAATCTCCAATGCACGAGTGAAAATGGCGGCTCCATCTGTATATATCTATTTAAAATTAACCCCTACGGCGGCACTCCATATGGAATAAAGAAGATCAAGCTTTAGCTTCAGATACTGTAGCAACATTTCTGCTCATTTTATTGAGCTTTTGTCAAGCCAAAAATACTAGCTGTTCTACCCGTTCATAACACGTGAGTTTCTGATTTTCACGGTTGCACATATACAGTAAATGAGAGTTAAAAATGTGGTAAATCTATAGAGATGTAAACTTGAGACGTCTTAATTTAAGTAAATATTAATCCATGGTTCTAGGCGTTACCCGAGGAGCACCCGTAGCAGATGTGGTATAAAGTGACAGGACCGTTTTTGTAGTTTATTAAAATCTACACACTGGAGATGCAATCCAAGTATTGATCCGATTGGGCAACGCAAGTCACTCTTCGGTAATGACATCATTATATCAACCCCCTGTTCATCCCCCTAGGGGAGGTTTATTAAAATTCTAATTATGTAGTTTTCTTATTTCCCACCTGAAGAATACCTGTGTTACATTTCATCTTCCTAACATATTTGGAAGTAAGAGAATCAATGATGAGTCAGTGAGGGCATTAGTATATATATATTAACATCTTGGAAGATCTACATCCGGCACATATTTATTTACCATGGCTTCAATAACCACTTCACAGCAAAAGTGTCAGTAAACAGACCAGTGAGTTAACATCTTAGTCACAGCAAAGTAGTTTCATTTAGTCCCGGCACCCTGACACTAACCACCACCCCAGCCTATCGCCTGGCCAGCATCAGGAGCCCAGAACTTTGTTCTCAGCAGGGGTTTAAGACAAACCCATGGGCAGAGCCGGCCCTAACCAATATGATGCCCTAGGCAAGATTTTGGCTGGTGCCCACTAGCACCACCGCTGGTTCCGCCTCTGACCTTGCACCTCTTTCCCAGCACCACCACCCCTCACCCATAGCAGTCCTTATTTTGGGGTTTGTACCCCCTATATTTTAAATAGGAATAGTTCGCACATTTTGCGCACAGTCCAAAAAGGGGTGTTTTTTTTGCTGGCAGGGGCATGGCCACACAATAGTAACCCCAATTCCAATTACACCACACAGTACTGCACTTTATTAACATTTGATCATGCGATAGTGTCCATAATTCATATTACATCCCACAGCAGTATCACTTTACCTAATAAACGTTACTCCTCACAGTAGAGCCCCTTATTCACATTACATCACACTGAATTGCTCCTTATTCACATTACACCACACTGTATTGCTCTTCATTGACATTAGACAACACAGTAGTGACCTTTCTATACACAACGCCACATAGTAGAGCACCTTATACACATAATGCCACACATTAGTAATGCATTTATACACATAATTTCACACAGTAATGCCCCTTACACATATGAGACACATTATTAATGTCCTTATAAACAAATGCACCTTACACATTATAACAACCTTTATTAATGCCCTTTTACACATAATGTCCCTTACACATATACCGCACATTATTAATGCCCTTATACACATAATGACACACATAGTGCCCCCTACACATTTGCTGCACATTATTAGTGCCCCTATACACATAATGACACATACAGTAGTACCCTGTTACACATATGCCGCACATTATTAATGCCCTTATACACATAATGACACACATAGTGCCCCTTACACATATGTTGTACATTATTAATGTATTTTACATGACACACATAATGCTCCTTACACATATTCCGAACATTATTGCACAGCCAACCCACTCACATGCACACAGCACTCACACTGCCGATAACACTGTGACCTCTGCCACTGCTTGGATGCAAATGTGTCCTCATAAATCGTGTCTCAATGCTAACGTCGGGCACCTTTTTTTATGAAAAATGCATCTTATTTGCACTGCTTTGTGGCTAGGATGCACAAGCAGCTTCTGCTGATTACAATGATATGCAGCATGCCTATATTCTGTGTGCGACTGTGGCTGTATCTGCATATGAAATGCTACACACAGAATATAGGCATGCCGCATATCATTTTAATCAGCAGAAACTGCTGATGCCCCTAGGCATATCAAATGCCCTAGGCAATTGCCTAGTTTGCCTATGCCTAAGGCCGGCTCTGCCCATGGGTGCTGCTAATTGCCTCAGTCATTGGTGTTTCTATAATGGGTGCAATGTGTGCAGTGCCCACAGACCCCTGGGTCCAGCGGTGCCCTCATCGTACACCCTGCACCCATGTTTTACTACTTATCTTTCCGGAGTCCTACATCGGAGCAGCAGCTGCCTTAAAAAATCACCGCTGTGCAATAGGGAACTATTGGCCTAATTCAAGGTTGATCGCAAAAGCAAAATCTTTCTCTAATGGGCAAAACCATGTGCACTACAGGTGGGGCAGATGTAACATGTGCAGAGAGAGTTAGATTTGGGTGGGTTATATTGTTTCTGTGCAGGGTAAATACTGTCTGCTTTTTTTTTTTACACTACAATTTAGATTTCAGTTTGAACACACCCCAACCAAATCTAACTCTCTCTGCACATGTTACACCTGCCCCACCTGCAATGCAACATGGTTTTGCCCATTAGAGAAAGATTTTGCTTTTGCAATCAACCCTGAATTAGGCCCAATGTCTCATCACTCAGACTTCCCCTGAGGAAAGTGGTAGTAGAGGAGGGAAACATCGATGCTACAGTAAAAGAAGCAGTAACAAAATCTGCCTTTCAAAATTTACCTCCATGATAATAGAAGACAATGAAAAAAATAAGGTCTGAATAATCAAAAACTAAAATATACAATTTAAGCAATTATGTCCTGAATGAGTATGAACAGAAAGTACTAGAAAAAGGCCTAACGTTTGCCTCTGACAGCAGAGTATATCAATTTAGACGTTTTTATAGATCTACAAAAGTTTGCCACAAAGTTGGCCATAAATAGATTTTTTTAAGATAAAAGTAAAGAGAATTCACAAACTTTTGAATTAAATGAAGGTTCTCGGTTTTTAGAGGAAAGTCCACTTTTTATCATCCATAGACAAGTCTGTCCAAGTTCTCTCTGACTAGTCTTTCAAATATCTCATTATCTAGTCATTTGAAGACTAGTCAGAGTGGGAATAGGACAGACTTGTACCAAAATGAGACCATAATTTGAATCTTACAAGACAAGAGAGGCAGGGCATTTAGTTCTCTAAAAAATAGTACAGTCATTGCGTTGAAGCAGACTGACCATAGATGGTGAGTGATCTGTTTCTACATTAATGATTTACAATGATGAGGTGTTGATCATAGTCAGCCCAGATACAGTATTTTCTGTTTAGACTTATACTGACCATAAATTTGTTGGTTTTTTTTAGGTCAATGTGATTTATTAATTAATCAACATACTGTATAATAATAATACTAATACTAATAATAATAATAATAATAATAATAATTGTATTTATATAGCACTCTCTTTCCAAAATTTACAGGATATCTCCCAAAAACATTTTTTTGGGGGGTATCCACATATATTAAGGTTTCCCACAGATGCTTGTGGCAGCTGGCGCAGTAGTGTGGTGGTTGCAGTCTGTGGCTTCCCGTGGTAATTATTTGCTGCAAGTGGCTACATGTTACAGGTGGGCGGGCTGCACAGTGTATGGTCCTTGATGCTTCAGGGCAGCTACACATTATGGGTGGGCTGCACAGTGTGTGGACATTGATGAATTCGGCTACTTGTTGCAGACGGGCAGTGCTATTCCTGCTGATCATGCTGTAGCTGTGTGAGGTGAGGTGTGCTTTGTGGACTGACTGACTGACTGACTGACTTGCTCTCTCTCTCTTCATACACAGGTTCTGCCTGTCATAATGTGTAAAAGGGGACTCTACTTGCCGTAATGTGTAAAATGGGACTCTACCTGCCTTAATATGTAACATGGAGCTCTACCTGCCATAATGTGTAAAAGAGGACTCTACGTGCTGTTATGTGTGATTGGGAGCTATGCCTGCTGTGATATGTAAAAGGGGGCTCTACCTGCCGTAATGTGTAAAAGGGGACTCTACCTACCATAATGTGTAAAACGGGACTCTACCTGCCGTAATATGTAAAAGGGGGCTCTTCCTGTCATAATGTGTAAAAGGGGGCTGCACAGTGTGTGGATTTTGATGAAGCCGGCTACTTGTTGCAGGTGGGTAGTGCTGTTCCTGCTGATCATGCTGTAGCTGTGTGAGGTAAGGTGCACTGTGAGGACTGACTGACTTTCTCTCATACACGGGCTCTAGCTGCTGAAATGTGTAAAAGGGGACTCTACATCCCTAATGTGTAAAAAGGGACTCTACCTGCCATAATGTGCAAAAGGGGACTCCTCCTGCCATCTTGTGTAAAAGGGGGACTCTACCTCTCTAAAATGGGACTCTACCTGCCATTATGTGTAAAAGGGAGCTACTGTATGCCTGCTGTAATGTGGAAAAGGGGGCTCTACCTGGGGTAATGTGTAAAATGGGGCATTACTTGGCATAATGTGTGACAGTGGCTTTACCTGGCAAAATGTGTGACATGGGCTCTACCTGACATAATGTGTAAAAGGGACTCTACCTGGTATAATGTATGTAAGTGGCACTACTGTGCAGAGTAATTTGAATAATGGATACTACTGTGCAGCATAATATGACTTGGTATTATTTTGTGGCCATGCCCCTTCCCCATGAAGCCATGTCTCTATATTTTTGTTCCACGCCTATGGCATGCACTGGCCCTGTTTAAAATATGGGAGGGGGAGACACAGATGCTGTTTCTTGCACATAGCACTAAAATGTCTAATTATGGCACTGCCTAAAATAGTCCAGCTAATGTTTGAACCCTTATGTTTGATATTCTTATATTTTTAGGTCAGTAAGATTGTGTACTGCTCGCACAATGATCCGTTTCACCTCTTGGTTCCTCAGGCTGTATATCAGTGGGTTCAGCATTGGTGTCAACATGGAATGAAAGGACAGAGGCCACCTTGTCTTGTTTCTTAAGGTTACTGGAAGGAGAGTATATGTAAGTGAATGTAACTGTCCCAAAGAAGATGCAGATGCACATGAAATGTGAGGAGCAGGTACTGAATGCTTTCTGCCGGCCCTCAGAAGATTTAATCCGTAAAATACAAATTATAATGAGCATGTAGGACACTAGGATTATCATCAAACAACCTAGGCCACAAGCACATACAAAGAAAACAGTTGCTATGTCACAGTAGAATGTGTCAGAGCAGGACAGTCTGAGTAATGAAGGTGTGTGACAATAGAAATGGTCTATAAGGTTTGACCTGCAGAATTGGAGTCTGAACACACAACTGGTCAGCACTGATGACTGCAGGAAGCCAATGGACAAATTAAGGAAAATAAGACAAATACATTTGTTCTTAGTCATTATTGACACATAGTGAAGTGGGTGGCAGATAGCAGCATATCGGTCATACGCCATGTTGGAGAGAAGAATAGACTCGGCAGCTCCTAGGGCAGAAAGGAAATAAAACTGTAGGGCGCAGCCATTGAATGAGATGGTCTTACTTACTGAAATTAGATCATGCATCATCTTAGGAGTTATAACTGAGGAGTAGAAAATGTCTACTAGAGAGAGGTAGCTCAGGAAGAAGTACATCGGAGTATGAAGGGTTGCGCTGCTAGAGATAATTGCCATCATGCCAATATTTGCCAGTATGGTCACCATATAAATGTGTAAGAAAAGTATGAAGAGGAAAGGGGCAAGTTTCCCATTGTCAGTTACCCGGAAAACACAAAGACCTTTACTCGAGTTGTGTTTATGACTTCCATTTAATACTTTCTTTCTAGGATTGGAATAAATGTATTATAGTTACAAGTAACAGACAGTTCCCAAGTTCAAACCTTAACAATAAATTGACACACAGGGATCAATTTAAATTGGCGTGAGTTGGGTCTTGTGAGATGTTCTCATGGCGAACTCGCACTGCAGATTTAACTTACAATTCAGTTCCAAAATCACATTGCTTTTTCAGAAGATCATCCCTTTTTTGTCAGGACATCGTACATAACCTCTGGTGAACCCTTCCCATTGAATAATGAAACTCTTGGAGTGGTTTAAATAGCATTATTTGGCCAATAAAGACAAGTCAGTTAACAGGTGATTTTCTATAAAATGCTCAATAATAGGTTAAATGATGTGGGACATATACCTGGAGATGTTTTTTTGATGGTAGAGAGGTTTTTAAACTTACAGATGAGAAATGCATATACTGTACTGTACAAACTTGTATATAAACAATGACAATTCACAATGGCTGTACAGACATTTTTCTGTAACCCAAAATGCTGAAAATACTTTCATTTACTAAAAAACACTTCCTGGCTATAATGTTTCCACCATTAATAAATAGTAGAGATGTGCATGGACCCATGCTTTTTGGTTTTGGTTTGAAAAATCCCCCTCAGATTTTTTTTTTAAATTGGCAAAATCACCCTCAAGTGTATTTGTATTTGGTTTTGGTTTTGAATTCCTTGAAAAATAAAAAAGGTAAAATCATGTAATTTGGACCTATTTTTGTTCCTACGCTAATAATAACATCAATAACATTAATTTACACTTATTTCTTGTCAATCTTGACCACATCACAACTTGTAATATTGTTCACCAATATTGACCAAAGGTTGCAGCAAGTTCGCTGGCAAAACAAATTGACAGGGCAGCGGCACAAACACATGGCAGTTACTTTAAAAGATTATAGCACATCTATGAAACATTGTGGCCTAGCAGTGGCAGACGGGATGGCAGTTTTCACTAATCAAGAACTAGATCAGAGATCCGAGGGCAGTAAAAGGAAATGAGTATGTAATGGAAGGCAGGTAAATAATTGTTTAATTATTTGATTCATTGAATAAAAACTGAAAAACAAAACATTGATGTGAAACAATTTATTAAAAGACAAGCATCCAAATATAAGATTTGATTGTTTAATTTTGATTGCTGAATTCTAATTTATCATTTCGGACTAATTAAATCTGAGTGATTTAAATTTAATTTTGATTGATGAATTTTGATTTATTAATTATTCATTCAAATTTAAGAATGAAAAATAAAATTCTGGAACAAATTATTAGAAAAGTAAAAAAAGTCGTTTTTGATATCTATTTTTGATTGTTGGATTTTAATTGATTATTATGATTTTTTTTTAAATGAAAAAGAAAGATGTAGAAGAAACTATTAAAAAACAATAACACTAATATGAGGTTTGATATCTAAATGAATAAATTCTAAAGCAAATGCAAACTGATCCATGCATCAAATCACAGGCCATAGATCAGGACAATACAAAAATTAAAATGGCCTCAGGAGTCAGGACAATACAAAAATTCAAATGGCCTTGTGAGAGACAATACTCCCAAAATAAGTATGTTCAGAGTTTAACAAACTAAGCACTTTAGTAACAGGAACTGCTGCTTTTGTGGTTAAAGTGGTTGATTTGTTTGGGCCCAAAAAGAAGACCACATCTTTCAGGTTTCGGTAAATGAAGCTACCAATGGGCATAAGGTGGCTGACAGTGTTGTTATTCGTAGTCACATTTGGAACATGTCAGACTCATCATTGTCCTCAACATTACCCTCCTCACTGTTGTTAATATCATCGTCATCACACAATATTAGCTCATCCCCACTGGAATCAATCATTACAGAAGAAGTATCTCTTTGTTGTAACTGGTGGCACAGGTATTCCTCATAGAATTTGAAATTCATTTTAGAGTACATCAGTTTTTACCACATTTGTTGCTATGCTGATTGCTCACAATGTTCCTGACTGTGCTAAAAACTATTTCAGAATACAAACTGGAGTGTTGGCAGCTTAAATACACCAAAGTGAGTTTGTACAGGGGGCTTCAGATTGCCTTTTTTTCCTCCCAGTATTCAAAGGAACTGTGTGACAGCTAATTTGTACATAACCCTGCACCATTTTATTAATGCTTACAATATCAGATTGAGTCATTATGTCCTTTGCCACTTGAGCTGACAATTTACTTGGAAGGAGCTCTTTGCACCTCTTAAGGTCTGGGTCATTGGGAAAGAAAGTTGCTGAAAGGACTTAACCCTAGATTCTAGCATGGTTGCCAAAATCTAATCATCCAATGTCAAAATTTTTAAACCCTTGTGTCCTGGCAAAGCAAAACAAAAAGATCTTGAGCTAGTCCAACATATTTATTGGAATCACTTCATGAATCTTCTCTTTCAGCTTCTTTAGCAGATTTTACTGTAGTTTAATCAAAGGTATTACCTGACTCAGACTGACAGTGTCTGAACTCACATCATTGGTTACAAATGGTTTTAGTAGCTTACATAAAACCAAGAGTATTCTCCACTGTGCTTTTCTATTTCATGCTTTGATATGTATACTTGGTGTTACTATTTATTGTGTCTGGCCTGCAGTACCTCTGTGCTGCTAGAGGTCCTACTGTTCTGTCTGGTCTGCAGTACCTCTGTGCTGCCAAAGGTGCTGCAATCAGAGCAGTGTTGTTCTATTTGCATCTCAGCTGCAGTGTATGTGTGCAGCATGTCAGCTGCAATCTATTCTGTCATCAAGGGGGCTGTAGCAGAAGAGTTTCCTAACAGAGTAATATTTATTCAGGTGCTAAATCCGAGCTAATTTTCCAAGCTGATGTTTTACTGGAGATAGTCAGTCTTGTTATCAAAAGGTCACAGTAAAAATATGGACTAAACAAACCTATCCTTAAAAAAGATATTGCATTTTATATGTAAATAGACATAAATCTATTTGTGAAAAGACTATAAAAAACTCTTTGGTTTAAAATGAATAAGACTTCTAGAGAGGACCTTAATGTCAGTCAAACAGAGAGTGAAACATGTTAGTTGGCCAGTCTCTGGCCCTGGGCACTGCCAGACAACTATCTTGGGAGACCATGTGGACACAGAAAGCCATAGGAAACTCCAGCTATAGCATCAGTGTTTAAGAAGGGACATCCATTATGATCTGTGTTGGACCTCAGTGCTGCGCTTTGGACCTTCGCTAAGTGGAATACCAAGAACTGGTAATTATCTACCTAAAGACTGGATTGTTCTTTTGCTAAAAGGCTTGTTTATTGTGTACAAATTCTGTCTACCCTTACACTGCCGGAATTAAGTTCCCTAACAATTTACTATTTGTGGACCAGAGACATTAAGGCCCTCTCTAGAAGTTTTATTAATTGTAAACCAAATAGCTTTTTATAGTCTTTTCACATATATGTTTACTTTTATCTATGTACAAATAAAATGCAATATCTTTTTCAAGCACCTGTCTGTTTAACGCTGTTATAGTCTATATTTTTATCAAGGGGGCTGTGTTGCCATTGGTCCGTGTGCCTGATAAGTAGCAACCAGCTCTACACAAATCTGATGGTTATATTACTCAGATGCCTTGTGTTACCTTGTCTGGAGAACATTACCTATGTTACCTGGATTTCTTCCTTCCTGAACTACAGTACCTAGATTGCCTTTTCCCTGTGTCTTTAGCTTTTGAGGACTGCTGCCTGGTCTGTATTTGTGTATCTTAGATCTTTCTCCAGCTCTGGACTACCTTAGTTGTTTTGGTTTCCAATTCCTATGTTATTATGAACTTTGTTCATGTATCAACTAGAGGGGATGCGGTTATGTGGCCGGCGCAGTAAGCTCACAAGGGGCTTTGTTGCTCTCACCCCCCTGCTGGAATTCTGCTGTCAGGATCCAGGCATCTGTATGCTGACCGCCGGGATCCCGTGCACCTCCCACGTAACCCCAACCCAACTAAACTGCAAGTACTATCTTCTACACAGTATATCCACTAATGCCAATTACCAACCACAAGCCATATGTGTCTTGCAACTCAGTGAACACCATGTCTGCTGTTATCTCCTACTTATGCAAGAAGCTACCCTACATCAGTATATATTTCTATACTATTGGCCTGTAAAAGTATAACCTTCCATTTCTACAGATCTGCAACTTTGGATTATATGCCATTTCTAGAAGATTTTCTGTAGTGGATAACATGCCTTTCTACAAGTTCTGTAATCTTTCCATTTGATATCGTGATATGCTGACCTGCAATAAACCCTTGCTTATCTGTAGTCACCTGAGTTCAAGTATCATGCTGCTTTATTGAACTCACGTTGCTTTTTGGGTTGAACTTCACATTCAAAGTCTCCACATCACAACTCTGATTTCAGCCACTCCCTACTCTTGCGTATAATAATGTCTTGCAAATTCACCTGACAAGACATTATAGACAGGTGAATACTAACAGTTGGATGGCTTGTTGCTGTTACTCTAGTCGCTGATGCATATAAAGGGTGTAATTCCACCTGACTAATACTGTATCTCTTTCTTCAGTTGGTGGCATGGCAAATGGAACTTTTCTTGAAAATGCAGCAATCTTCTACATGCGAATGCTGAATACTAAAAATGTCCCAAACAAATTTGTGGGCACAGTCAGCATGTTCTCCATGCACTGGTCATTTTTTTATGAAACTCTGACCTAACAAGTTAATTTTGTCTGCAAAACATGGTACATGTTGAAATTCACCCACTCGTAATGCTGTTACTTGCATTATCAGAAAAGATAAAGAGCCGTGTCAGGGTAAGCCATTTGCTATCATACCTCTGAGTTCTAACAGATAGGCAGCGGTATGCCTCTTAGTGAATCTAGTTACTGTATATAGAGAGTAGCCTGCATGTAAATGAGCTGCCAGGAGTGTTGAATACTGCTGCTGCTGAAGGTGATACAATCACCTAGTGGGCAGTCTTAGTAATTTAATATTTAGTTTGACCAGTACTGCTAGTCATCATATCTGTAGTTAAGTGGATAGTCAGTACAATGACATTTTGTAACTTTCAGGTACAGGTGAGAAATTTATGTTCTGGTTAAATGGAATCAAGATGGAATTTGGGCATGGGAACACATGACCTCAACTAATTGTCTAAGATCAGATGCATTTTTTATAATTTGCATGAACTTGCTGCAAATGCACCTCCTAGATGGTTAAGGTCCCTAACTGAACTAACTTTGATCTCACAAATTGTACAGATTCCTTGACAAATGTTGTCAGGATTTGGGTAAAAATTAGGTAGATAATTTGGTCTTATACCCAAGCATGACAATGTCCTTTGTCTTCTTCTCATCACTGGTAAGAACTGCTGCGACTGGTGGCTGACTTACCTTAACACAAAAATCCTCCTTCTGAATTTGATTAATTTCTTCTTGTCCAACTCATTCATCATAAACATCCTCATTAGTTTCAGATACACAAATATCCTGCTCATCCTGTTGCACTTCCACAATATCATCCTCAATTTCAAGGTCTAAATCTAAACCATCACTATCCTTACTTTTACCACTACTCATCATCAAATTTGTAGTGGTTCAGAAATGGTGGAAGGAGGCTTCTATAGGATTACAGTGTCAGACTCAGATTAATAAATGTCAGTCTCAGTCATAGCACTTGTGGACACCCTTAGACTCTCCTCAGGGATTTGTGAATTTTGTGAACACACAGTTTGTTCTTCTTTTTTGTGCACTGATTTGTCTGTTTTAAAGGTGACACATCTACAGTAGGTGTTGAATGAGAGGTTACAGAAGATGCCTCACTGTGTTTGGCCCTGGCTTTCACAATAAGCCTTTTGTTGCATGAAACAGCAGTAACAGGATGACCACCCACAAGGGCAGAAAAAGGATGGCTGCGCTGCAAGGGAGAAAGAGCAATGATCCACTAAATGTGTACAATTTGATACATTTATTAAAAACAAATTTATTAAAAGCGCTAACTGATTAAAAAGCAGTAATATTCTGTACATTTAAATGTGCCATGTGCATACAAAAAATATATATGAAAAAATAATTTTTTTACCCAGAATAATGGTTCAGGACATGTATCATAGAGCTCTATAGGATCCGTTCCAAATATCGCCCTGGAGTGCTAAAGGTCAAGACACTAGAAGAGGTGAGAGGGCTGAATAGAGATACTTTATTGTCTAAGAAGAGGGGTTCTATTAAAAACTCGGAAATAGACAGAGAATACCATTTGGCCTTTATCACCACTTATAATGACTATTGTCCTAAAATAAAATCCATTATAAAGAAAAATTATAGTATTCTAAAACAAGACAACTTACTAAGAGATGTCCTCCCAACCAAACCAGCTTTCATTTTTCGGAAGGGACAATCTCTAAAGAACTCGCTTGCACCCAGCCATCTGAGGCCTGAGAAGAAAATCACTATTACTAGAGAACCCTGGCTTCCGCCGATAATGGGATTCTATAAATGTGGAAACACTAGGTGTATCACGTGCAAATATATAGAAAAAACACAATATGTGAACACTGATAAGGGGGAGAAACAATATAAAATCAAAAGTCATATTAATTGTAATTCGATATATGTCATATATATACTTCAATGTGGGTGCGGCCTATATTATGTAGGCCGCACCACTAGAAAACTTAAGATCAGGTTTCTAGAACATCGTAGAAACATTCTGAATAGGGTTACTACACATAGTGTTTCTCAACACTTTAATAATCACCACAACGGGGACCCAAAAAGCCTCAAAATAATAGGAATTGAACACATTCCTATTACAAATAGGGGAGGGGACCGTTTCAAAAAACTGTGCCAACAGGAGGTCTACTGGATGTTTAGGATGGGGTCTATCTATCCGGATGGCCTCAATGAGGCAGTAGAACTAAACATGATCATTTAATATAATAAATTGATGTTTTTTTGGATTTAGTATATATTTTTCCTGTAATATTTAATTTAAACACCCACCCATTATTCTCCCTTTCATCTCTACCCAAAAAAATCTCCAATTGAGTGATCTTCATTTTTCATATTTAATTGTCCCATTGTCCCCCTCCCCCTCCCCCCCCCCCCCTTTTTTTTTCATTTTCCTTCTGTTTATTTGCAATCTTTGGTTTGATACTCTTAGTAATAGAGAGATGCTGATATTTAGTTTAACCAAGTTAGCATCCCCATGAATAATAATTGGTTTAGCGTATAATCAATATAATGTAAATATCCGTTTGTTGCCTTCATGTTCCAACAGCCAAACTTGATAGAATCAAGACACTAGAGGTGGTGCTACTATGTGGCAAATGCACCTGCAGCACGCTATGTTTAATACATGGTGCTGCAGGGTTACCATGGAAACCGGCTAGGAGCGACGCGTGTGCTTCCGCCCACGTGATCACGTCCTTTGCCGAAGAGAACACGGCCAGAACAAGCCACGTTACCATGGGGATGTACGTGACAACAGTCGGAGGATGTTATTTTCCCTCCTCCCGACGTATCAAGTGTGACGCGGCTTTGAAGGACGAGTCTACTCCGGGCCGCGTCACCATGGCAACGGCCCGAGAGAACCCATTGGCGCACATAAGATCTACATCACTTCCGGTTCCCGTTGCTATAACAACGGTCCGGGAGTAAACGCTGGTCCCCTTTTCAATCAAATAAATATATAGATAGAAGCACACTAATTATAACAAGCCACTAGCAGCCGCTCCCTCTATATATTAAAACATAGGGCTTGTTTATAATTATACAGCCCAGAAATAAAACAAAGGGTTTCTTCATATTGATCATGTGACATTAAGCACATGATAACTACTGATCACATGACTCTCAATTCGACCTATGAAATCCCTTTAGGAACGGTTTCCATGGTTACAGAGCAATAAACAAAAGCTCCAATTGGATTAATATATTACATAGCAAGAGTTCAATGTACAAAATAAAAAACAAAAAACACTTACTGTTACTTGAAATACAAATTTGTTATTATTAATGTTTCTTACATATAGGTAGGTCTGTCTCCTGTACACATTTTAGTTGTTTTTATTATTAGAAAGAGATATATATGTGATTAACAGGAAATGTGCATCCAGGTGCCAATTAAGCCACCATTTTGTCTAGGGTATATAAAGCCCAAACCCAGACAGTACAGCATACCTTTGAAAAAGCTGCAAGGCATACGCAGCGAAACGCGTCAGGTTTTTACCCATTGGAGCAGGACTTCTTCTCAATTAGATCCGGACCAGCCCTCACCAATCTTTCCAGCTTTCCAGAGGAGTCCCAGAGAGGCACCATCCAATTACCGCACTGCATGAGGTACTCATTGCACATTGGACACTGTATTCCATCTTTAATCCTCTAGCGGCATATGGAATTTGAAAAGGACTCTCTAAACACCTTATAAAAGGGACTCTCCACAGTGGAATATAACTGGACCTTTAGCACTCCAGGGCGATATTTGGAACGGATCCTATAGAGCTCTATGATACATGTCCTGAACCATTATTCTGGGTAAAAAAATTATTTTTTCATATATATTTTTTGTATGCACATGGCACATTTAAATGTACAGAATATTACTGTTTTTTAATCAGTTAGCGCTTTTAATAAATTTGTTTTTAATAAATGTATCAAATTGTACACATTTAGTGGATCATTGCTCTTTCTCCCTTGCAGCGCAGCCATCCTTTTTCTGTTTTCGTAATATATTGGGAGTGACTTCCCTCTCAAACCAGGCTGCCGCTTAGCCGAGCATCTCGCCTCACAGCGCCCGAATACCCTTGGGTATACATTATCCTTTTTGCATTTACACATAAGTCTAATTCGGGCTGCAGAGATGAGTTGCTTTGCTAACTTTGAGGAAAGAGCAAACAGGAGACAGACCTACCTTGCTAGATGGGATACTGGTTCTGAAATTAGAAGTGATAAGTCTGAGCCCCAGTATAATTTAGTGGAGGACTTCCATAAATTGGAGGACCTCCTCAAATCTGAAATGAAACATTGGTTGGACAGTACCAATCTGCGAAAATATGTAGACAAAAAAATGATACCTAGGGGTCTCAGACTTTTCAAACCTTCTGTATTCCAGAACAGCCCTGAATTTCAAGTTGAATGGGAAAACGTTTTGGATAAATGTTCGTACTCTCTTATGGAGTTAGTTATCAAATACCGTATAGAAAAAACAGAACATATTGAACAGGAAATTGAGGTCCTAAAAAAGAAACTAGAACCATATAATAACACCAATGAGTTCAGAGAAAAGGACAGGATTATTATGGAAAAGCTAAACAGATTTGAACAGTTACTATTAGATACAAAATGCAAGAAGTTCAAACGCGATATTGAAGATTACCAAAGTGGGACAGTTAGGTCCTACAAAACAGTGAATAGGGAGAGAAGAAACGAGCAAAATGGGGACACATATAAAGAAAGGACATATACACAATCAGGATCCAATACTATACAAAACAGGAAAAAGTTCCAGAGAAATAATGATTGGAACTATAGACCTAGGGCCAATGATGACTATACACATTATAGATCTCCACCCATAGAAAGACAACGAGGTCATATGGGCAGACAAAGAACTTATTCTAATTATCAAAATACCTCCATAGACTATAGACAAAGGAAGGACTCCATACAGAAACAGGACTTGGGGGCAAGGCCCAAAATGGTGGACCACTCACACAGACCACAAGAGGCAGAATCAGAAGTTTTTTTAGAACCACTCCCCCGCAGATCACTTCAGAACAAAACTCCGTATCAGTTGAAACAAAAACGAGGAAGAGGAAGTATAGAATCAGAGGAAGAAGAGGGGGGAAGAAAGAAAAACTCAAGAAACTAAGACAAAATAAGAATAAAACTAGGGACAAATTAAAATCCCCTATATTCAACCTTTCATCAAAAGTACTTACAGATGCAGAAATATCGCTCCTTAATAGGGGCTTAAAGTTCTCCCCGTCATCTTCCCTGAATATATTCAATTTGTTCGTGGAACTAAATAGGTACATACGGACCTTATGCCGTAAAAGACATTTCGCCAAACAGAATTTAAAAAAGAATGATGAAGCAGCCATGCCCATCGTTCTAGACCAAGGGGACGATATAGCCCTTAGGATTTTGGAAGAACTCAACAATAGTTCACCAAAATCTTCACAGAAACTATTTGACATATCCAGAACTCAATTTAAACAGAAATCAGAATTCTATCCAATTAAGGCCAAGGGCTCCAGTGTGGATATGTTCTACAAAACCACACTGGAGGACTTCAAAAAACTCTGTACAGATCCCCATACTCAGAAACCCAAACACAATCTCAGTAAACAGGAAAGAAAAGCTCTAACCAAATTGACCAAAGACACCTCCATAATCATCAAAGAGGCAGATAAGGGGGGAGGCCTCGTAATCCAAAATAGATCAGATTATATAATTGAGGCAAAAAGACAGCTAGAAGATCCCACTACTTATATCAAATTACAAAGTGACCCCACTAAGGAATTTCAATTTGAACTATTAGGATTGCTGGAAAGTGCTGTTGCCTCTGAGATCATCTCCAAGGAAGAATTTCGGTTTCTTTACCCAGAACACCCAGTTATTCCCATCTACTATCACCTCCCCAAAATACACAAATCCCTCACCTCACCCCCAGGACGTCCTATTATTTCTGGTATCCACTCCCTCACTGCTAATCTTTCCTTTTATGTAGATTCACATTTACAGCCACGGGTTTCTCTTCTCAGATCTCACATTAAAGACACCACTCACTTCATGACACTGATTTCAGGTATTGAATGGAAAGACACATATGCTTTTCTCACTATGGATGCACAGAGTCTCTATTCAAATATACCCCATCAGAAGGGGTTATCAGTTATATCGAACTGTCTTAATCAAGATGGTGATCTTACTGCCAACCATCAAAAATTCCTTGTTGACTCTATTTCATTCATACTTCGACACAATTATTTTTTGTTTCAGGACTCACATTATCTACAAATATTGGGTACCGCCATGGGGACCAGGTTCGCGCCTAGTTACGCCAACCTATACATGGGTCAATTTGAGGACCAACATGTGTGGGGCGGCGGACATGGCGCGTCCCTGGTCCTCTATGGCAGGTACATAGACGATTTATTCATTATTTGGGATGGGGATGCACTTTCAGCACAAGCATTTGTTAATTCTCTCAATCACAACACGTATAATCTGAAATTCACTCACCAGTATCACTCTCATTGTATTAACTTTTTGGATCTGAGCTTAGAGGCACGTAATGGACAAATTCATACCTCTAATCACGTCAAGGAGGTAGGATCAAATACCTATCTCCATTACTCCAGCGCACACTATCCACCTTGGAAGAAAAGTATACCTCGGAGCCAACTTATACGCCTTAGACGGAATTGCTCTGACATAGAGTCCTTCGAATTACAAGCCAAAAATATGTTAGACTCACTAGAACAACGAGGATACCCCACACCTCTATTGTACAAGACACTAGAAGAGGTGAGAGGGCTGAATAGAAATACTTTATTGTCTAAGAAGAGGGGTTCTATTAAAAACTCGGAAATAGACAGAGAATACCATTTGGCCTTTATCACCACTTATAATGACTATTGTCCTAAAATAAAATCCATTATAAAGAAAAATTATAGTATTCTAAAACAAGACAACTTACTAAGAGATGTCCTCCCAACCAAACCAGCTTTCATTTTTCGGAAGGGACAATCTCTAAAGAACTCGCTTGCACCCAGCCATCTGAGGCCTGAGAAGAAAATCACTATTACTAGAGAACCCTGGCTTCCGCCGATAATGGGATTCTATAAATGTGGAAACACTAGGTGTATCACGTGCAAATATATAGAAAAAACACAATATGTGAACACTGATAAGGGGGAGAAACAATATAAAATCAAAAGTCATATTAATTGTAATTCGATATATGTCATATATATACTTCAATGTGGGTGCGGCCTATATTATGTAGGCCGCACCACTAGAAAACTTAAGATCAGGTTTCTAGAACATCGTAGAAACATTCTGAATAGGGTTACTACACATAGTGTTTCTCAACACTTTAATAATCACCACAACGGGGACCCAAAAAGCCTCAAAATAATAGGAATTGAACACATTCCTATTACAAATAGGGGAGGGGACCGTTTCAAAAAACTGTGCCAACAGGAGGTCTACTGGATGTTTAGGATGGGGTCTATCTATCCGGATGGCCTCAATGAGGCAGTAGAACTAAACATGATCATTTAATATAATAAATTGATGGTTTTTTGGATTTAGTATATATTTTTCCTGTAATATTTAATTTAAACACCCACCCATTATTCTCCCTTTCATCTCTACCCAAAAAAATCTCCAATTGAGTGATCTTCATTTTTCATATTTAATTGTCCCATTGTCCCCCTCCCCCTCCCCCCCCCCCCCTTTTTTTTCATTTTCCTTCTGTTTATTTGCAATCTTTGGTTTGATACTCTTAGTAATAGAGAGATGCTGATATTTAGTTTAACCAAGTTAGCATCCCCATGAATAATAATTGGTTTAGCGTATAATCAATATAATGTAAATATCCGTTTGTTGCCTTCATGTTCCAACAGCCAAACTTGATAGAATCAAGACACTAGAGGTGGTGCTACTATGTGGCAAATGCACCTGCAGCACGCTATGTTTAATACATGGTGCTGCAGGGTTACCATGGAAACCGGCTAGGAGCGACGCGTGTGCTTCCGCCCACGTGATCACGTCCTTTGCCGAAGAGAACACGGCCAGAACAAGCCACGTTACCATGGGGATGTACGTGACAACAGTCGGAGGATGTTATTTTCCCTCCTCCCGACGTATCAAGTGTGACGCGGCTTTGAAGGACGAGTCTACTCCGGGCCGCGTCACCATGGCAACGGCCCGAGAGAACCCATTGGCGCACATAAGATCTACATCACTTCCGGTTCCCGTTGCTATAACAACGGTCCGGGAGTAAACGCTGGTCCCCTTTTCAATCAAATAAATATATAGATAGAAGCACACTAATTATAACAAGCCACTAGCAGCCGCTCCCTCTATATATTAAAACATAGGGCTTGTTTATAATTATACAGCCCAGAAATAAAACAAAGGGTTTCTTCATATTGATCATGTGACATTAAGCACATGATAACTACTGATCACATGACTCTCAATTCGACCTATGAAATCCCTTTAGGAACGGTTTCCATGGTTACAGAGCAATAAACAAAAGCTCCAATTGGATTAATATATTACATAGCAAGAGTTCAATGTACAAAATAAAAAACAAAAAACACTTACTGTTACTTGAAATACAAATTTGTTATTATTAATGTTTCTTACATATAGGTAGGTCTGTCTCCTGTACACATTTTAGTTGTTTTTATTATTAGAAAGAGATATATATGTGATTAACAGGAAATGTGCATCCAGGTGCCAATTAAGCCACCATTTTGTCTAGGGTATATAAAGCCCAAACCCAGACAGTACAGCATACCTTTGAAAAAGCTGCAAGGCATACGCAGCGAAACGCGTCAGGTTTTTACCCATTGGAGCAGGACTTCTTCTCAATTAGATCCGGACCAGCCCTCACCAATCTTTCCAGCTTTCCAGAGGAATCCCAGAGAGGCACCATCCAATTACCGCACTGCATGAGGTACTCATTGCACATGGGACACTGTATTCCATCTTTAATCCTCTAGCGGCATATGGAATTTGAAAAGGACTCTCTAAACACCTTATAAAAGGGACTCTCCACAGTGGAATATAACTGGACCTTTAGCACTCCAGGGCGATATTTGGAACGGATCCTATAGAGCTCTATGATACATGTCCTGAACCATTATTCTGGGTAAAAAAATTATTTTTTCATATATATTTTTTGTATGCACATGGCACATTTAAATGTACAGAATATTACTGTTTTTTAATCAGTTAGCGCTTTTAATAAATTTGTTTTTAATAAATGTATCAAATTGTACACATTTAGTGGATCATTGCTCTTTCTCCCTTGCAGCGCAGCCATCCTTTTTCTGTTTTCGTAATATATTGGGAGTGACTTCCCTCTCAAACCAGGCTGCCGCTTAGCCGAGCATCTCGCCTCACAGCGCCCGAATACCCTTGGGTATACATTATCCTTTTTGCATGACCACCCACAAGGACAGACAATGGTCTTAGCCTTTCTTTGCCACTGTGTGTTGTGTTTGCAATTTTAAATTTTTTTGGCAGGAAATGTTCCTTTTAGATTTGAGGTACCTTTTTGTATACCTTCTTTCCCTTGACCACTTTTAGTGGATGTTGAAGAAGTAATATAGCTGACAGCAGCCACATTAATAGTACTGGGTGGTCCTACTCTTCTTTAGAGTGATCCATGATAGTTTTTTTTTTAACTAGGACAGGAGTAGATATGGAAAAGAGGGACGACTGTTACCTTTATCATGCTGTTTTATTGAGAGACTGTAGAATTTTGTTGACACCAGTAAAATAAAAATAAAAATTCCACTTACGATTTTGGTGTGCAGATGATGGGGATACAATTTGTCTCCCAGCAAACAGGAAAAATATGTGCCTTCCATAGACATTCTGAAATGTAAAAGGGGCGTGGCCTCACTACAATGGTTATGACCTTTCCGGAAAAGACCACCTTACACCCTAGTTTTTTATCCAAAACCCCCAGAATTCGGCCACCACAGAAAAAAAAATCTTTCAAAACATTCAAAAAATAATTTCTTGAAGTGTAGATCAGACACAACAAAGTATTTATACAAATAATCCCCTGTCTGTTTTCCCCTCCCCTTTAGAATGTAAGGTCTAACGAGCAGGGCCCTCTTCCCTCTTACTTAGCCTATCTTTTATTCAGCTATGTCTATATACACTGTACTGTCCTATATTGTCTTGAACTGTAAGTCACTGTTTTATTGTTTTGCTTATTTGTTTATGTACTCTGTAACTGGGCGCTGCGGAACCCTTGTGGCACCATATAAATAGAGGATAATAATAATCTAATTAACACTGCCTCTTCTCAGGCTCCGACAAGTGACAAGCAATACTGCAGACTAATTTCCTTTATGAAAAATAAGAAAAGTGCAGGTTCACTTTAAGAAACAAGAACCTTTTTTAAATGTTCTTTTGCAGCACCACACATAGGCCCTCATTCCAAGTTGATCACTCGCTAGCTAGCCGTGCAAATGCACACTCGCCGCCCATGGGGGAGTGTATTTTGGCTTTGCAGGAGTGCGAACGCCGGTGCAGCCAAGCGGCAGCAAACACATTTTGTGCAGAACAAAACCAGCACTGTAGTTACTTATTCTGTGCGATGATTGTTGTGACGAAGGACCCGGTATTGACGTTAGGTACCAGACCAGCAAACGCCCGGCCACGCCTGCATTTTTCCAAACACTCCCAAAAAATGGTCAGTTGTGACCCAGAAACTCCCACTTCCTGTCAATCTCCTTGCGTTCGCCAGTGCGACTGAAAGCGTCGCTAGAACCTGTGCAAAACCACAGAGCTCTTTGCACTTGTACGACGCACGTGCGCATTGCGGTGCATGCGCAGATTAGCCCCGATCTGTCATAATCGCTAAACTGCGAAAATCCGTAGCGAGCGATCAACTCGGAATGAGGGCCATAGTTTGCATGTGTTTACTTCGTACTGCCATGTGTGAGTGAGTGTGTGTGTGTGTGTGTGTGTGTGTGTGTAGTGTGTGTATACCAAACACAGACAATGATGCATGCATCCAGCCAGTCAACTTTCCCAGCTCCCAGGCACAGTATTATACAAATAAAACTATAAAGCTTGAGTCCACTCCTAATAGTAGGACCCCGGACACCCAGGACCCTCACTATGCCATCCAACAGGTGCTATTCCCACTCGTGGGTTTCCCCAAGGGGCTTTGTTGTGCTCGCCCCCCTCCCCAAGATCCCACAATCGGTATTGTAACTGGCGGCGTCCTGATGGTGGTACACACATGCCCAACCCCCCTAATGACATCATGATGGTATGCTAATTAATTTTTTTTTTAAACTGTGCTCCAGCATCCTTCACCATCTCCCTCTGCTCTCCAGTGTGAAATGGAGGGAGGGACATTTATATGGAATCCATAACACTCAAGATCCGACTCCAGGAAAATCCATTTCTGGGAAAATTTTATTTTTCCTAGTTCTGTGATCCGAGTGTGGTGGAAATACTTTAGCCAGGATTTGGAAATACTCAGATCCTTTAATTTTGGAGCTATTTGGATTTCTTAAACACCGAACCATTCATCTCTAATAAATGTGCATTTGACACCTTGGGGTTAATTTACTAAAATTCGTAATTTTCAGAATGAGGTTAAAGTACAAACACGAATGACATTGAATGTGTAAAAATGCCACTTTTTGAATTTATTACGCCTCATTTACTAAGCTGCCGTATTTTACATTTTCGTGTTTACCGATGTCGATGTTATTCGGAATTTTTGGCAGTGTTTCACGGGAGTGAATAGTAAAACACTGCCGACATTACAACAATGAAACTCGGACGGATCTGTGAGATCCGTGCAGGATTTCATTGTGCATCTAAAAAAAAATTTTAAATAGTGTAAAAGTAGGGAAAAAAATGCGTGGGGTCCCCCCTCCTAAGCAAAACCAGCCTCGGGCTCTTTGAGACGGTCCTGGTTGATAAAATATGGGGGGGGGGAATTACAGGGGTTCTCCCATATTTCATAAACCAGCACCGGGCTCTGCACCTGGTCCTGGTTCCAAAAATATGGGGGACAAAAAGCGTAGGGGTCCCCCGTATTTTTGAAACCAGCATCGGGCTCCACTAGCCAGGTACATAATGCCACAGCCGGGGGACACTTTTATACTGGTCCCGGCGGCCCTGGCATTACATACCCAACTAGTTACCCCTGGCTGGGGTACCCTGGAGGAGTGGGAACCCCTTAAATCAAGGGGTCCCCCCTCCAGCCACCCAAGGGCCAGGGGTGAATCCCGAGGCTGTCCCCCCCATCCAAGGGCGGCGGATGGGGGGCTGATAGCCTTGTGTAAAAAATGTGAATATTGTTTTTAGTAGCAGTACTACAAATCCCAGCAAGCCTCCCCCGCAAGCTGGTACTTGGAGAACCACAAGTACCAGCACGCGGTGGAAAACCGGGCCCGCTGGTACCTGTAGTACTACTACTAAAAAAATACCCCCAAAAAAACAGGACACACGCACCGTGACAGTATAAGTTTATTACATACATGCACACCTCCAAACATACATACTTACCAATGTTCACACGAGGCTCGGTCCTCTTGTCCATGTAGAATCCTAGGGGTACCTGTGAATAATTTATACTCACATAATCCATTGTACCTTCTGTTCTTTGTATAATCCACGTACTTGGCAAAATAAAAAAACGGAAACCCGACCACGCACTGAAAGGGGCCCCATGTTTACACATGGGACCCCTTTCCCCAACTGCCAGGACCCCCCCTGACTCCTGTCAAAGAGGGTCCCTTCTGCCAATCAGGGAGTGCCACGTCGTGGCACCCTCCTGATTGGCTGTGTGCTCCTGTAGTGTCTGTCAGGCAGCACACGGCAGAGATACAATGTAGCGCCTATGCGCGCTATAGTATCCAATGGTGGGAACTTTGCGGTCAGCGGCTGACCGCAAAGTTCCCACCATTGGATACATTGGATCCCACGCATTTTTTTTTTTTTAAATTAACACTTTCCCACCCCTTCCCACTGATAAACATGCACGGATCTCACGGATCCGTGCATGCCTATCAGAACACGGTAAAAAAAAGCAGGTCTATTTTAAAACTGCTTTATTTTACGATTTGTATTTGCCTATTGCAGGCAGTGTTAGTGAAATACAAATTTTAGTAAATGACCGAGTTCTATCAAATAACAGGCGTATTTGACCGATGGTGTATTCATTCGTATTTTTTTTCTTAGACTTCAAAAAAAATATGAATGCCCTCATCACTGCCGAGATTTGTGCTTAGTAAATTCCCGAGATGACACTTTGGAAAAAAAACGCAAAAACTGTCAAAATCGGGACCTTAGTAAATATATCCCCTTGTGAGAACCTCCATTACTTTCCCTATGGCCAGTATCATCCTTCTATATGGTCATACTATCTCAGTTACTACTTTTTTGGGATCCTGGATGGTTTTCCTCCTTTTTCAAGCACTTTTGCCAGGTTGCATTCAGGAAACCTTGCAATTGTCATTTCTAATTGAATCTCACATTTCTTCGGGGTGAGCATTCGTGTGATTTAAACGAGTTTCATGAAGCAAACTACGGTAGCTTTCGCACACTTGCACCTACTGAAATTGACAACCCCATAAAATTACCTTGTTGATAATGACATAAACTGGCCAAAAATATTTACCTTTTTACTATGTCATGATGTATCTTCAGTCATTTTTTTTATTCGTATCTCAAAAAAATAAAAATAAATAAAGAATTAAAGGTTTATTTAGCATAAATTGTATTCTTTTTTTCTTAAAATTGTTGCCACTTTTTGCAGATTTTCACCACTTGAGATAAACAGCATTTACCAAGATTGAACCCACCTGATGAAGTCCTGTGTGAACCAGCCTCTCTGTCAATGCTATGCAAAGAGAAGAGGCACACAAAACAGTATGAACATTTTGCTCTGTGATTGCTAGGATGCTTTATCTGCGCATGGGTAAACTGGTAAGGCTGCAGTATACAGAGATGTAAGAACCAGGGATTGGGATCATTGGCCTGACTATATTCACTTCTGACAATGGTACAGTATAATGACCAACGTGGATTGAAGCTTCTGTTATCCAGGAACAAGTTACAGTCAGAACCCATGTAGATGAATTCATAAATATTTGTCAGAAAAATATTTTTCCATGATATATTTAATATTTTGAGTTGTCTCTGTCTTCATACATACTGTAACTCAGATACACACCATCCATAAGACATGGACTATATACACTCTACGGTGGGTGAAAAAAAAAATATTTTTTCGATAATCAAATTCTAATAGCTGGTAAAAATTGCCTCTTTGGGCCAATAAAACATATAAAAAACATCAGCTTGATTGGTTAATATCTTCTGTCGCAAGCAGTGTCCTGAATTGTGGAAATTATTGTAAAATAACACAAAAATTGTCTCTTTGTCATTCACTGTTGCGAAATCATGCTTCAATGATTCTGTGGCAATAGCAATCAGGTGTTCTTGGGGGTAGAGAGGTTTCATCCTGCTCGCAACTGCTACTACTGCGTACTTGTGTGACTACAGTATTGCAAGTAACCATGGCTCTCTCCAAATTTTTATTACACCAGATGTTTGATTGCCCCCTGTTTGGCAATCCAATAGATTTAGTGTCCTCTCACTTCCTACTTTTGAGGAAGTTCTTAGATGTTGTTTTCATGAAAGACGAAGTCTGGGTATTGATAGTGGTGGAAACAAGGAACCACAATTTTTGGTGATTTCCAACAATCAAAGAAAGTAATTAGTATTTATGAAAACTAATCTATTCTTTCTGCCTCTTTCTCATGTGTTGTAAACATTATTGCAGAGTACCACAATAAATACAGGATAGTACAAAAGGGTGTGTCAGACCCACAATGACAGAGTAAAGTCCATCTCACTTTATTTCCCTCCTCAGGCAGGTTACACAGTTTCATGTGGGATTCACAGGTCATGTTTTTCAGGCAATTTAAAACAGCAACAGCAGTCACAGCACAACAGGGTACACTCTTCGCAATGCAGTGGGTATAACAATTCCAGGTGGCTCCTAACATAACCCCACACCCCAGTCCTATTGTCTGGGGGACTGGTCCGCCATCAAAAGCAAATACCTACTGCACAAACACATTTTTAAAGGTAGCAGACAAGTTGTAGTAATTAGCCCAGATGTGGCTTACAACAGACTCAGCCAAAACCTGGTCTGGATTCCATCAGACCTGTTGCTGCTGTTACAATCCTGCAACAACCTGCCATTCCACATTAACCTCATGTGAAAACATGCTGTGCCTGCCACAAGGGATTGTACAGTACAGCGTGCATAGAAGCCCAGCTCTTCAAAAACATCCTGAAGGCTTTAAGGCAAATGCATGCAAACCGTTTGACATTAGGGTCTGCAAGTGCAAGGATTTTCAGTCTTGCTCTTATCTGAAGGATCAGAAAGTTCCTTAGAAGGAGCAGGCTTTCCTCCTGGACCAGAGGGGCAACTGCATTGAAGGTGTTGATATTTGAGAAACTGAGAAACTTCTTAAAAAATCAGATCATTGTGAGTAGATAATCCAAAGAGAGGCCAAGATTGCAAGGCAAGAGGATGAAGGTTCATGCTCCAAATCTTTATCAATGGACTTCACAGGAAAAGAACATTTGGAAAGTGACTTGTTCAGTAGTGACCAGTCGTACTCACCTTCATAATGTCTTAAGGGAAGTCTTCCATGACTTAAATATGAGTTAAGTTGAAGGAGACAGCACATACCTGCCAAAGATTTGGTGTGAATTACAGAGCAACAACAATGATAACTACTTCTGTGCTTAAATATATCGGTCTACAAATTCTGCCAACGTTGTAACAGATAAAAACAAAATTAGATGAGAGAAACAAAAAGGTACGAAAAGAGTTGAAACTGCAGGCACAACAAAATAGTGTTCCAATCTAATCCTTATACTTTAACAGTTAAAAGGATGACACCCTTGGTCAAGTGAAACAAAGAGTGAAATTCTACTGACACTCTATCAAAGATGAGCATATTTCCATTTTATCTGAGCCTGCAACCAAATACCTAAGTCATGTAGTACCTGAATAAGGGAATGCACGTGACATTTGCTATAGCATCCATAAAGTTTTGATTTGAGAAGGAGGTACAGCGGAGCTTTTAATCGTAGGTTGTGATGGCACAGTTGTCATAACAGGAGGGAGGGGGCAGTCATTTGATGCCTGAATGACAAGCTTGGTTGTCCATTTCTGTGGGTAATATGTCTCCTCCATTTCAACAAACTTTAATTTTGAAGTCTCTTTGAAGTCATGGATGGAGTCATATCTGTGCCAAGGCCCTTCACTGGGTCTGTTGGTTTAAAACTGAAGGGTTGTGAATCTGTCCCACTAATACATTATGAAGCAATCAATTTTATATTACCTGATATTTAATCTGCAGATCTGAGCAAGCATCAGAAATACTTGCTGGAAATCTCTAGGGCGATTTAGTCTGGCACTTGTCCACCTGATCTTAACTGTCGTGATCCTGATAGTCTTAACCATGATTGCTGGTTGACCCGTGCAAACTGATTATGTTTGTATACTGTATATCTACTGAAATGCCATCAGCCAAATTGAAAGATATCACAAAGTACTTACTTTACGTCCACATTCCAATGTGGTTCAAAATAAGAAGTAGCAGCTCAATTAAGGATGGACCAAGACACTTATTTGAGTTTATCCAGTAGATCCGGTTCCTATACCAGAAGTACTTGGCTTTCTTTGCTCTCCCGGAAAATTTGCTTTTAACCATGATGACAGACAAGAGGCTCAATCTTCATTTAGAAGAATTAAGTAAAATTTTGGAAGCCCGAGGGATGGCTGCTGGGATTCGTGGATGCGGAAATGTACCAAGCCATGTTCTGTTGAAAATCAATTTCTGTGCTGATGACTACCACAGAATGATCTATTGGTCCTCCTTTTAAATTTTGACTCTGCCAGTTCTCAAGGACGTACTGAACCAGGAGCTGAAAGAAAAGTTGTCGGGCAACCATGAACATGGAAAGTGAACTTATTATCCTAACCCTGTCATACTGTTGTAGTGGAACATTTAGTCAAGCTCATTACAGAAGCATCAACTCAAGCCTGTGGCAGTGACGCAAGGGAAGGCTTCATCCATTGCTCATTGTTATCCAAACAGTCCCAAAGTTTGACAACAAAAGCAAGTATCCTCTGTAAGAGTGGCTGTTAGCATTAGATGGCATGGTGATAAGTAGAGCTACTGTATGGTTAATTTTTTTCTAATATGAAATATGTAAAAAATATATATATAAAAAAAAAGAAAAAGAAAAAAAGTAATAAAAAAGAAACAAATGGTACTCAACGTGCAGCCACCTCCACATGGTAGGTTCTGGACCATTTCAGTACAGTAAATAACATGCAGAACTCTTCTATAAATATCTTAAACTTTTAATATAACAGTATTTGTCTGTTTGAGTCTTGGGCCCTCGACACTTGGTATCAGAGAATAAGGTTGTGGCAGTATTTCAATCACCTGTTTTGATTCTTGTATTGAATAAGTTATTAATTAAAATTAAATAAAAAATAATATTAAAAACTATAATAATGATTACTCTGTTAGAGGTGCATTATCAGTATCTTACCTGTCTGGTATATAATTGACGTCTGGGATTTACAAAGCTTTATCGCTATGTGAGCTTTGTTCCCATTTTATACTAAAACCAATTACCCAGGAGTATAATTATCCTCTACCACACAGCACACCTTGCTCATTATTTTAAATTAGAAACAAATCAACTGATGAGCTGTTACATTTAATTTGTAGATACATTTATATAAACAATGTATAATATTCTCATTAATGTGTTTTCTTTTTTACAATGCTGCAATGAATAATATTAATATATTTATTCTTTCCTATTTTTTTAGCTTAAAAATTCCTAGGAGATTTTCAAGGGATAATCTTTGAGTTCCGCTAATGCGCTACCATTCCATGGAAAATTTTATGCCACTTAAATTCCATATAAAAACTGGAAGGACAATGGTCAATTCATTCTGCTCCATTTGAGGGTCATGGTACATTCATATTCTCTAGTCTTACGGATGAATGGTGGCACTCGGAGACTTTCAATCTGTGAAAATCCTGACCTGTTTATTCAACCTTTCGGTGACTAATCTTATGGTGGATGGACCGGAAGCTTCATGGCTGAAAACCAGGGCTGCGTGGATGGCGGTGACTGGGAACCCTTCTGATAAGCTATTTAGACACTGTATGATCACTATTGTTTGTATTCTGTTATTCTGAAGATGGGGGTTGGTCCCCAAAACGTCGAATAAACAGGTCACGATTTCACATTTTGAAAGTCTCCGAGTGTCACCTCTCTTCCGTAAGACTATATATATATATATATATATACATACATACACAACAGATGGTCCGGCTCTCCTATGAATGTGGCTTACTGCGCTGGGTGCCTCCATGGTGAGGTGAACATAGACAACGGGAGGTGCGGCACTACGAGCGACGGAAAAACAGTCAGTCAGGTTGAAAGGACAACATTTCAATGCTATTTACTGTAGCATTTACATCAGGTTAATCAATCATTGACTTGATGAAAATGCTTCAGTAAACAGCATTGAAACGTTGTCCTTTCAACCTGACTGATTGACTGTGCTGCACTTCCCGTTGTCTATATATATATATATATATATATATATATACATATATATATATATATATCTGAATGGAAAAGTACACTTTACACAAAGTAATATCTTTCTGAAAAAATATACTATACCGATCTATTATCTATTTTCAGATATTGTGAATTAATTTGTATTCTCAACCCCTTTATTTTACATTAAATTAGACTAATTTTTTTTTTACTGAGGTGTTACCACAAGGCTCCAAAATGTAGCTAAATCTGGGAACACACTATAGCGAGAGCGATTCGTTCTGTTGTTGGAACAAATCACCGTTAGCCCTAGATTGTGTGTACACACTGGGTTGATGCTAATGAAGGTCGGAACAAACATGTTCCATTCTTCATTAGCATACTGCAGGACGCTAGCGACAATGCTTGGTTTTATGTGCAGAACATACAACCAAGCATCCATCGCTAGCATCCGCGGGAGCGCGCAATCCCCCGTACACACTGAGAGATGTAGGCAATATGTTGTTACGAAACGGCATATTGTGCCGGCATCGCTATAGTGTGCACCCAGCTAAAGTAAAAATGAAAGAGGAGACAAGTGATCTCTGTTTAGTGGGGCACTAGAGAATATCTTTAATATTTGCACTTAAAATGAAATCGTGTAATCTTTAAGGAATCCAAAATTAGGCAAAATAAATAAAGAAAATAAAGAAAAGTATTTTCAGAATACATGTGGTTAAAAAATTCATAAATGCTGTAATCCACCACCTATTGGGAGTAATTCCAAGTTGATCGCAGCAGGATTTTTGATAGCAAATGGGCAAAACCATGTGTACTGCAGGGGAGGCAGATGTAACATGTGCAGAGAGAGTTAGATTTGGGTGGGTTATATTGTTTCTGTGCAGGGCAAATACTGGCTGCTTTATTTTTACACTGCAAAATAGATTGCAGATTGAACACACCCCTCCCAAATCTAACTCTCTCTGCACATGTTATATCTGCCCCCCCTACAGTGCACATGGTTTTGCCCAACTGCTAACAAAAATCCTGCTGCGATCAACTTGGAATTACCCCCATTGTGTCTTTGCAACCAATATCTGTCAGGTTACTATGCAGTATCTTTCCTCATTATTACCTACTGTAGATAATTGTGACTCATTCTATATATGTGTTGTTTATGTTTATATTGGATATATATTTAATTCCAATCCATTTTTTTTTAACACACACATATATATTAAAAACACAGTGGGGGTCATTCAGACCCGAACGCTGCTGTGTGTTTTTGCACAGCGGGCGATCGGGTCTGAACTGCGCATGCACTGGTGCCGCAGTGCGCCGGCGCATGCTAGACAGCCGACGGCTGTCTTAGCCCTGCGATTGCCTCTTCCTGTTTGACAGGCAGAGGCAGTCGCTGGGCGGGAGGGGGTGGGCCGGCAGCATTTGGCCGCCATTTAGGGGGGCACGGTCCGGGGCAATGCAGGCGTGCCCGGACCGTTCGGGGGATGGGCCGCGGTGGCTGCGTAACATCACACGCAGCCGCTGTGACCCAGGCAGCAATGAGTAGTTCCTACTCTTCCAATACAAAAGCATCGCCGCTGTGCGCTGTGCGATGCTTCTGTACTTCTGCGAGGGGGGGCAGGACCTGGCATGCGGGGCGCACTAGCCCTGTGCTGGACGTCACCCCATATGTCAGGGAAGCTGATCGTAGATGTGCTGAATCTAGCACATCTGCGATCAGGTCTGAATGAGGGCCAGTGTTTGCTCCTCAGATGGGTATAGTCCTGCTATCTATATCAGGGAATGGGGCGGATGAGAATTCATTTTTGTCTGGTTATTTCTGAAAGTAATTTTTATCCTTATTTTCGCTGTCATAAATCACAAGTATTAGTTTCTAAAAAACTTCTATACCACTACTTTTTAGCATACTTACCTACCTGACCCTCTCCATGAGGGAGAAAATGCTCTGTTCCTGGACTCTCCTGGTAATGTGTGATTGCCATCACCTGTGGTGAAACATCTTTCTTATCAATTACCTAGCTCACCACAGGTGATGGCAATCATACATTATCAGGAAAGTCTAGGAACAGAGCATTCTCTCCCTCATGGAGAGGGGCAGGTAGGCAAGTATGCTTTTTATATATACAGGTTGAGTATCCCATATCCAAATATTCCGAAATACGGAATATTCCGAAATACGGACTTTTTTGAGTGAGAGTGAGATAGTGAAATCTTTGTTTTCTGATGGCTCAATGTACACAAACATTGTTTAATACACAAAGTTATTAAAAATATTGTATTACATGACCTTCAGGCTGTGTGTATAAGGCGTATATGAAACATAAATGAATTGTGTGAATCTGCACACACTTTGTTTAATGCACAAAGTTATAAAAAAAATGACCTTCAGGCTGTGTGTATAAGGTGTATATGTAACATAAATGCATTCTGTGCTTAGTCTTAGGTCCCATCACCATGATATCTCATTATGGTATGCAATTATTCCAAAATACGGAAAAATCCCATATCCAAAATACCCCTGGTCCCGAGCATTTTGGATAAGGGAGACTCAACCTGTATAAGTTTTAAAATAAACAAAAATAAAGTAGTCTCTTGTAGCAAGAACAAATCAACTCTAAGTGGAACAACACAACTGTAGCTGGGTTCAAATAAGCAGAGTGAAAGGAAAGAAATAAATCACACTGCTGATCCTTAACGGCACCCAAGATTTCATGGCATTCTAGGGGTATACAATATAGAGATTACCCTAGTGATTACCACACAATAAAGGTAGCATCCTAGTAACCACCATACAATATAGAGAACATCCCAGTGACTGTCATATACAGTATTACAGAGAACATTCATGTAAACACCATACAATACATTGATCATTAAAATGAGGTTTAGGTTACAGAAGACAAAAAATGAAGAAAGAGAAAAGTAAGAACATGTGTAGCTATCTGTATGTGCCCTACAAGAAGGTCAACAGGGTTAAAAGTTCAACATGCAAAAGGTATACAGTGTTTAACCAATTGCCTGGCATGGGGGCATCAGATGCGACCACACCAGCAAGCGCTTTCTCTGACCTAATCACATTGGATGCGACCACTCAGATAGAGAGCGTCTGCAGCTACAGGGAAGAGAAACTTCCCTCCGCTTCTGCTCTCAGAGGGACTGGAGGGTCCATTTGCCTCTCTGCACCCTCTCCCAGTGTTTGCCATGCTGCCGATCACTGCTGATCGGTCAGCACGGCAGGATTCCCCACCTGGCAGCTGCAGACAATAGCATCCACTGGGGAATTGTAAAGTAACCCCCCCAATAACCCCCTGTGTTCCTGGCAGCTGTCTCGGCTGTCAAAATGAAAGTTGCGATGGTCGCAATGTTTCTGATGTTCCAATGTTTCCTATGGTGCCAACCGGTGTTCCGATGTTTGGGGAGGAATTTTTTATTAACACATATAAAAAAAAACTTGAAAATTTATTTTTATTTATTTATTAACAGTTTCTTATATAGCGCAGCATATTCCGTTGCGCTTTACAATTAGAACAACAGTAATAGAACAAAACTGGGTAAAAACAAACAGATATAGAGGTAGGAAGGCCCTGCTCGCAAGCTTACAATCTATAGGGAAATAGGCATTGATACACAAGGATAGATGCTACCTATTGCATAATGGTCCAGCAGATTGCTAGGTTCTTAATGGGTTGTATGATGATACCCCACAAAGTTGGCCAAGTGTCAGGAGGGTGTGAGACTAAAGAAAGACAAGATATGTGATGTTATGAATACTCTACAGAGGATGTAATTAGATAGGGAAGCACTGAAGTTTATGTGGGTGGGCCTGGAATTTGATATGCTTGTCTGAAGAGATGAGTTTTCAGGGAACATTTAAAGGTTTGGAGAATAGAGGCGAGTCTTTCTGTGCGTGGGAGGGCATTCCACAGAGTGGGTGAAGCCCGGATAAAGTCCTGTAATTTTGAGTGTGAACAAGTAATGCGTGTGGATGAGAGACGTATCTTGTGCAGAGCGGAGAGGTCGGGTAGGGAGATGTTTTGAGATGAGTGAAGAGATGTATGTTGGTGCAGTTTGGTTAATAGCCTTGTATGTGAGTAAAAGTATTTTATATTTAATACTGTAGAATGCCGGTAACCAATGGAGGGACTGACAGAGCGGATCTGCAGACGATGAACGTCTGGCAAGGAAGATTAGCCGCGCAGATGCATTCAAAATGGATTGTAGTGGTGAGAGCCTATGTTTGGGAAGACCGGTCAGGAGACTATTACAATAATCAATGCGGGAGATAATGAGAGCATGGATTAGAGTTTTTGCTGTGTCTTGTGTAAGATATGGTCGTATTTTGAATATGTTTCTTAGATGTATGTAACATGATCTTGAGACAGATTGAATGTGGGTAACAAAGGACAGTTCAGAGTCAAGAATGACACCTAGGCAGCGAGCTTGTGGGGTAGGGATGATTGCCGAGTTCTCAACAGTGATAGAGATATCAGGTTGGAAACTACTATTTGCCGGTGGAAATATAATTAATTCTGTTTTGGAAATATTAAGTTTGTGGTGGCAAGATGTCATCCAAGCTGAAATGGCAGAAAGGCTTTCAGTGACACGGCCCAATACAGATGGTGACAAATCAGGGGAGGATAGGTAGATTTGAGTATCATCCGCATACAGATGGTACTGAAATCCGAAAGAGTTGATTAGTTTGCCAAGAGATGTGGTATAGATAGAGAAAAGCAGAGGACCTAGGACTGAGCCTTGCGGTACTCCAACTGAGAGAGGTAGCAAAGGAGAGGTGGAATCAGAGAAACGAACACTGAAGGAGCGATTAGATAGGTAGGATGAGAACCAAGAAAGGGCTGTGTCCTGAAAACCTAGGGATTGTAGTGTTTGTATGAGAAGAGAGTGGTCAACAGTGTCAAAAGCAGCAGAGAGATCAAGGAGAATAAGTAGAGTAATGTCCTTTAGATTTAGTAGTGACCAAATCATTCACTACCTTCGTCAGTGCTGTCTCTGTGGAGTGTTGGGCACGAAATCCTGACTGAAGTGGGTCCAGTAGGCTGTGTGAGTTAAGAAAGTGTGTGAGGCGAGTGTAGGCAAGTCTCTCAAGTAGCTTGGAGGGGCATGGGAGCTGAGAGATGGGACGGTAGTCAGAGAGAGAGTTCGGGTCAGAGTTTTGTTTTTTCAGAATGGGAGTAATCACTGCATGCTTGTATAGAGAAGGAAAGATACCAGTAGACAGGGAGAGATTACAGATTTTCGTTAGGTTGGGATGAGCACAGTAGACAGAGCTTTACTAATTTGTGAGGGTATAGAGTCAAGGGGAGAGGTATTAGAGTAGGTAGATGAAAAGAGTGCAAATACTTCATATTCATTTGTAGGATCAAAGGAAGAGAAGGTGTTAGAGGGTTCAGGCAGGGAATTGAGCAGGTCACTTGCTGTGGAAGAGCATACCATTTCATTTCGGATCTTGTCAATCTTGTCCTTGAAATAGCAAGCAAGATCTTGCGCACTGACAGTGGCTGGTGGGTTAGGCAAGGGAGGGACAAGAAGTTATTTAAATGTATTAAAAAGTCGCTTGGGGTTAGAGGCTTGAGCAGAGATGAGAGATTGAAAATATGTTTGTTTGGCAGTGTCCAGAGCATTACGATAAGAGTGGTACATGGTCTTATATGTGAGAAAGTCACTTGAACTACGAGATTTACGCCACTGGCGTTCAACTTTACGTAAGAGTTTTTGTAAGTGTCTAGTGTATTTAGAGTGAGGCGGTTGACATCTAAGTCTGTAATTTTGGATAAGGTTAAATATACGTTCTACACCTAATTCACTCATAAAGAAAACCCCAACAATTTTGTGCGGTTTTTGAAAAGGAATCTGTTATGGTCGACAGGTTCAAAACTCACAACTTTTTTACTTTTTTAATTTTTTTCAACTTTTTCATCTACTATCCATTTACCATCCACATGGACTATGATTGGGAAGAGTAACTTGTGCTTAACGCCAGAGCCATAACTAGACTTCTGGTGCCCTGTGCCAGAAAGAGAATTGGCGCCCCCCCATTTTTCCATTAGGGACATAAGGTACATGCCTTGTGGGGAAGGGGCATGACAAGATTTTTCCTAGAGAAACAAAAAAAGGGCTTGGTAGGGTTTGAGGATTCCCCTTCAAGTGTGTCCTTACCCTGGCAGCCATTTAGGTGACATATCGTGAATTTCCATATTCTGTTCGTATTATCCCAGAGAAAGCCCATACTATGATGCAAGCATATCTTTATGTTTGTATTTGTATTCTTGTGAACATCTTTACATATATATAAAAAAGTTAAAAACCAAAGTGGGTAGTGCTGTCTCATTTTGCTTGCATATTCTTCTTTGGAGGGGTTGGGATCATCCCTCAGAGTTCAGCTGCATTCACTTTGGTGAGTGACAGCGCCAGGTGCAAATCTATATTTCTGTTTTCTCTGTTTGATCCTTTGCACAGGCTGCTGTCATTCTTTAAGAATAATTCGATTAAAATTCACACACCAGTATTGTTGATTGTTTAGATTAGGATATAATGACACAATTAACCTGTATCACCAATAGATTGGAGAGACGTGATCATTACCTTAAAGGTAAAAAAATCACCACTGCAGAGAGCTCTCAGAATGGAGTATCAGAAATGCATCGTTTATTTAATAAGCTAGAACAGCTGTGCATATTAGAGACCAAACAATGGTGGGACCAAATCTCCCTCCAAAAGTACCTTGATAGGGATCTCATACCGAGGGGTTTGAGAATCCTAAAGGAATCAACGTTCAAACATAACAAGGAATTTACTGAGGAATGGAATTCCACTTTGGATAATTGCTCTAAAAACCTCATTATATTGCTTATTAAATACAGGGAACAATGCACGATTGAGCTTCAATCAGAAATTGATGAGGTTCATACCCTGTTGAAAGTGTATGAAAAGTCAGAAGATTACAGGGAACGAGATGTGAAAGTAAATAGGAAGTTGGAGGAATTTGAGCAATCCCTAATCACCAGGAAGGAGAATAAAATGGAAAGGGATGTGGTAGATTACCAAAGTGGGAACGTTCGCAGTTATAGTCGGAATATGAGATCTCCAGAATATGAACATCAGACTCAAAATTATAAAGTTAAAAATTTTAGAAGGAAATCATATAAACCTAATACTTATCATCAGCGTAGACAGGATGGACCAAATAGGGATTATATACAGAAAACCAGACAGACCAATAATTGTGTACATAGAAATAGATACCAAACACTTGATTCCAATAAGGTTTATTCACGGACACCTAGGGATAGGTTTAGAAATAGAATAAGACCTTCAGAAACCGAGGATGATTGGGAAGGTACTCCAGGTAATAGGGATTTTTTAGGGACAGGCAGGTACCAGGTGCCAAACACCTGGCAGACAGCGAGGGAACAAAGAAAAAGGGGAAGAAACAAAGAAATAGAGGATGTCGAGGAGGGAGAAGGAAACATAACAAAAACCCCCTGCAGAAGGTAACACGTAGGAGTACAGGTAAAGGCATTTTTAATCTCTCCAGAAAAACACTTACTCAGGATGAAATAAATCTTTTAGAAAAGGGTATGAATTATGCACCGGTAACAAAAACAAATTTGTTCCAACTCTTTGTCGATCTTAACAGATATGTACGGACTCTGAGTCGGAAACGTTATTTTGCACTGAAAGCGCTTAAATCTCAAAATAGTGATGAAAACCCTATTGTATTGGATCAGGATGATGATATTGCTGTAGGGATTTTGGAATCATTACAACAGGAGGGTAAGGGAGATGGAGATGCCATTGTTCCAATATATGACACAACAAAAACCTTTAAGAAAAGGTCAGACTTTTATCCACTTAATTACAAAGGACCGTATGTAGAAAGTTTCTATAAATCCACTTTGGCCAGTTTCAGAAATATCTGTGATAGGTCGGAGAGAGTTGTTTATGGGGACAACCTGACCCCTGGGGAACGGAAGGCTATGAAATGCCTTCAGCAGAACAAAGAAATAATAATTAAATCTGCGGACAAGGGTGGTGGGGTGGTTATATTAAATATTGAGGATTATTTGCAGGAATGTTATAGACAATTGAACAACAATTCTTTTTATTGCAAATTAGAAACCAACCCCACCACCCAGTTCCAAAGAGAATATATTGAATTGCTAGATGAAGCTCTTGCGGGGAGTGCTATATCCAGGGAAACGTTCACATTTTTGTTATGTCCACACCCTGTCACAGCCACATTTTATTATTTGCCCAAAATTCATAAAACACTAATCAATCCACCGGGACGTCCTATTATTTCGGGAGTGGGGTCTTTAACCAGTAATTTATCTTTTTTTGTAGATCACTTTTTGCAGGGTTATGTGGAGGGTCTGAGATCCCATATTAAAGACACACAACACTTTTTGAATTTAATCAATCAAATTACTTGGAAAAGTCAATTTTATTTAGTCACATGTGACGTTGAATCACTTTATTCAAACATTCCACATATTGGTGGTATAAAGGCAATAGATGGTTATTTATTAAAAGGTGGGGTCTCGGACTCTTTGCGTAACTTTTTATTGAAATCCATTGAATTTATATTAACGCACAATTAGTTTTTGTTTGATTCACATTATTATTTACAGACAGAGGGTGTGGCCATGGGAGCCAGGTTCGCGCCAAGTTTCGCCAACCTATACATAGGTGTCTTTGAGGACCAACATGTGTGGGGGGGCAGACTCGGCGGGGATCTGGTCTACTATGGACAATTTATAGATGAATTCTTTTTTTTTGGGGTGGTGATTTAGGATCACTTTTAAATTTCACTGAAGGATTAAATAATAATCAATTCGGTTTAAAATTTACGTATAGTTACAGTAATACTGAGATTAGTTTTCTGGATATAGCACTCTCCGTACAAGATGGTAATTTGACAACAAAAACACATATTAAACCAGTAGATCAAAATAACTATCTTCAATTTGATAGTTCACATTAAAGAAATTGGAAGGAAAATATCCCCAGGGGCCAGTTTGTGCGCATTAGAAGAAATTGCTCATCATTGCTCACTTATCAAACACAGGCAAGATCTTTGATGTTGTCCTTTGCAGAACAAGGTTATCCTCAAGAATTACTTGAGAAGTCTTTTCGTGAAGTTGAACTAATGGATAGGGCAACACTATTGGAACCAAAAAAAAAGAAAAAAGGAACTAGGTAAATATACTAATGAGGAGAATGATAAAAGGAGTATGTCATTTACTACACAATATAATGGGTGTGCTCGCCAAATTGAACGTGTGATTAAGAAAAATATGTCACTTTTAATGTTAGATGAAGTCCTTAAACCACAATTAGATCCAAAGGGACCTACAATTTTTAGGAAGGCAGACAATTTGCGTTTCATCTTGGTACTTAGTCATTTCAAAAGATCAAAAATTTTAAAATCAGAAAAAATGTGGTTACCTGAAAAACCAATAGGTTTCCACAAATGTGGCAGGCTTAGCTGTTTGTCTTGTAAAAATGCACCTAGAAAAAGCATTGTATTTACATCCTCGAACACTGGAGAAGAATTCCGGATAATGGAATTCCTAAATTGTAACTCTACATATATTATTTATGAGATCACCTGTTTATGTGGTAAACAATATATTGGGAGGACCACACGAACCATGCATATCCGGTACATGGAACATCGACGTAATATATCTAAAGGTGCACGGCACCCACTGTCTAGTCATTTAGCACAATACCAGAATTCTAAATTTGATAGTAGCACGATGATAGCCATTGAGCAGATTAAGAACACTACACGTGGAGGAGATCGGTTTAACCTTCTATGTAGAAGGGAAGCTTTCTGGATATATAAAATGGACACGTTGGTGCCGGGCGGCCTTAATGATATGGTGGAGCTAAATGGAATTTAATGGTTTATATGTACATAATGGTTTATGGAAATGACATACTGAATTGGTTTATTGTTCACCTAAAAGGTGCATGAGGTATAAGCAATAAAGGTGGAATATTGATAATCAATTATGGGGGGTTAAACCCATGTGGATAGGTAAATTACAACTAATTGAGTCCTGTTTACGTTGTATGGATAAAGTGTATATTTAGGGTCTCAATATGTGGAGACACTATGCAGAAATTAAATTGATAGAGGTCTAGGAATTAAGAGGAGATATTTAAATATAGAACTATTAATATTAACATTAGGATTTGGCCAATAAATATTGAATATTTTTATAATATATTTGGAGGTACGATACTGTGGATGGGTTTCATGTAAACACAATATAAAATAATAGGATCAATATATGAAATTAGGATGGATAATGGCTAAAGGGGGTAATTGAGTATAATTATTATTCATGGGGATTTTTAGAATCCTTAATTGGTGATGGATGTATACATATATATGGGATATTGGCAGGTTAGGACCATATAAATATTGGCCACTAGATGGTACTGGTCTATGATTATTTTGGGTTTAACAATACTGGTGTGTGAAATAATTAGTTATATATATATGAAATTAAGGTTGATAAAAATGTACAGGTTGGTTCTATAAGATAGTTTAGATGATTTTTTAATTGTGCATGGCTGGTTTTAATCATTATTGCCAGCAGTATTATTATCATTATTATTTTCCATGTGTATTATATGTTTTTTTCTTTAAATCTTTATTGATATATGGGTTGTTGATGTGCTGTCCGGTCATTAAATAAGGCTGAAACTATATGACCATGATTACACAAATTTAGATAATGCATGTACAAAGGAGCTGCAATTGGAAAGCGCATTAGGTTCTGCATAATGAAAATCAAAAGGAGGCTTGGATTACAAACCCGTTGGCCGCACATGCTCAGTGTGTATAGTTGGAAATGAGGCTTGAACCGCGAGCGCATTGCGCATGCGTAAACCGGCGAGTCCGGTATTTAAAGTTCTAAGGAGACAGGCAGACACATCGGACACTGATGAAGCCGCTTAAAACGGACCCTGAGGTGGAGAAACGCGTTTGTGAGGGACAACGACAGGTGTTGTGAGTTAAGATAATCTCTTTCACCCCCTGCAATATCTGGTGTGTGGCTCACAACCTCCATTGACCAGCCGGTGAACTGTTTTCATTCATACCCCAGTGCACAGGGGAATGAGTGTTTTAAAGTTTTGGTGACCCTTTGAATTATATGCTGCTAGCTTGTGCAGCCAGAAAGGATATAATCTATGTTGAGTGCTTTGGCTAAATGTGCTCTAATCCTGGATCAATGCAAGATGTGGGTTAACCTATTTCATTAATTCTGCTTCTATCCTTGGCAATTGGGCTGTCAGTCTTTGCAGTCTTACAGGAAATCATTTATATAATTTCTGCTTCATCCATTTGGGCTGAAAGAACTTTGTGTGGCTACATAACAATACTAACTCTGCCATATATCCCTTAAATAGGGATGATTGGAAGGCTGCTTGGATAAAAGGAATGCATGCTTGCTTACTGGTGCTTATTAATCCATTGTGCTAATTCCCGGGACTTTCAATACAGTGCTTTCCATCTTTTGCACTTTATATTATAAGTCTGGATATTCCTTCTTATCATACTGTTAGGGCATTTTTAAGCATGAATCAATATTAGTACAATATCAATGCTAGTATTAAATGATATAATAATAATGTAAGCTTTTTTAGAAATAGATCTTGAATCAATTGGTACTTGTATTTTATGATTACATTTCAATTATATTAATCAGTATTTTATTAGTGTGATACTGGCCGGTATCTTTATGTTTGTATTTGTATTCTTGTGAACATCTTTACATATATATAAAAAAGTTAAAAAACAAAGTGGGTAGCGCCAGAGGCGGATTGGCCATAGGGTCTACAGGGAAGATTCCCGGTGGGCCGACGCAACCGTGGGGCCTGTTTTGTTTGAGGACATGTGGTCCTTTTTATAGAAATAATTATTAAGATGCTAAATAATTTGCATATATGAAAATGACTTTGCCACTTAGCCTGTGATTGCAGATGATCTAGTGTATGCTCTGTCTGCCTGCTTGGCTGACATATAAGATTGAGTGAATAGTGATTGGGATACGGTTGGTGTAATAAGCAAGAAAATATATATTTCTAAAGAATGATATAGTTTCCTAAATTCTAAAGGTGTATCATATAATGTGCTCATAATATTTAATTTTATTTCTTTTTAACTCCCCCCTTGATGCTGGACATGCCCACTATCTGGAAAGTCTTGTGGGGAGGGTGCTGCTGCCATGGCCCATGGCGAGACCTTACACCTCTGGTGCTGCCCATGTGGGGCCACTAGTACAAATTTTTCCAGGGCTGCTTTTTGTTCCCAATCCTCCCCTGGGTAGCGCTGTCTCATTTTGCTTGCATATTTTTCTTTGGAGGGGTTGGGATCATCCCTCAGAGTTCAGCTGCATTCACTTTGGTGAGTGACAGCGCCAGGTGCAAATCTATATTTCTGCATACTATGATGCCCCTTCCCATATATATATATATATATATATATATATATATATAAAACCACAATACCCCTCATTAAATAACACATTTCAATATACCGCCACACCTAGGACTCAAACTCACAACCTGCTGCATCCCAACCAAACACCCCTCTCACCGAGCCACTTGATCCTGTATAAAAACAATGAGATTTCTAAGTATATGAAGCTACCTGTACACCGTAAAAAAATAACCAGCTCCACAATCCAGCAGATCCATGCAGTGTACAGCCACACATCCAACCCTTGCAGCCACACTCTACATGGATCTGCCCAGCCATAACGCTGATCACCCCCTTCACAAAGTACAAGGTAAGCTTCAAATAGTTAAAACTCTCCAACTTGGAATTCTCTAGCTTACTATGCAAGGGCAGATAGCTCAATGAATAGAGTGTCTTACTGCAATGTCATAGGCAACGGGTTTGAATCCCGGGCACATCAGCATCCCGAAATGTAATAAAGGACAGTGGGACTGATCAAGAGCTATCAAGTCAAGTCCATGAATGCTGAATAGGTATTAGTGACAAAAGGGGAGGCGGTAGGAGACAGGGGTGTTCAGGAGATGCTAAACTTCAAAAAGGGGGAAAGCTGCAAGTTCAAGTAATTAGATAATTAATAATTAATAAATGCTGCCAACATCACTCCTACTCTGCAGCACTATGGTGGTCATTCCGAGTTGTTCGCTCGTTGATGTTTTTCGCAACGCAGCGATTAGGTGGAAAATGCGCATGCACATGGTACGCAGCGCGCATGCGCTTAGTAATTTAACACAAAACTTAGTAGATTTACTCAAGCTCGAGCAACGTTTTTTCCTCGCTCGAGTAATCGTAGTGTGATTGACAGGAAGTGGGTGTTTCTGGGCGGAAACTGGCCGTTTTCAGGGAGTGTGCTAAAAAACGCAGGTGTTCCAGGCAAAAACGCAGGAGTGGCTGTAGAAACGGGGGAGTGGCTGGCCGAACGCAGGGCGTGTTTGTGACGTCAAACCAGGAACTAAATGGACCAAGGTGATCGCAATCTAGGAGTAGGTCTGGAGCTACTCAGAAACTGCAAGGAATTATTTAGTAGCAGTTCTGCTAATCTTTCGTTCGCTGTTCTGCAAAGCTAAGATACACTCCCAGAGTGCGGCGGCCTAGCGTGTGCAATGCTGCTAAAAGCAGCTAGCGAGCGATTAACTCGGAATGAGGGCCAATGTGCGGAGCACACTTCAAACACACCTAGTTACGTCACTGCTGAGCTCAGCGGTAGAGTGATGCACTTTGCCCAAAGCATGGCATGTGAAGAGAGCCCACGAGGGTTCATGTTCCACAAATTTCACTCAGATATAATGAAACATTTAAAATGACACAAGAAAAACAACTATAAAATTGTGTTTTACTTTGACTATTTTCATTTAGACATTTTGACCCTGTCGACCTTCTATACTATCCAAGTTTTCCATGTCTAAATTTTGACCCTGCCGACCTTTTGCATGCCAACCATTTATGGTGGACCTATTGATTGTCTATCATTTTACTGTAGAACTATTGAACCACACCCAGAAATCTGTGTCTTCTTACCTCTAGAAAAGGAGAAAAGTAGGAAAGAGGCATTATTTTCCTGCTGTTCTCCACTGCCTGCACTCCCCCGGCTAACTCGTACTCTTCTCTCTGCATCCTGGGCTTACTGATGAGCATTGGTGATGTCAACGACGCTGAATGGCACATTAGCAGAGCATTCAAACATATATTGTTCTTTACCACAAGAGCTACTGTATCCTGGCACTTAAAAAATAAATAAATATGGTGAAAACTTCCAAATGAAAAGCGGTGATTTTTTTGTGTGCCTCTTTTCACTTGGTTTTTTAATTTGACCTTCACATGCCTTATTTCTAATGAAGCTTTCAGGATGCCAGATTTTTTGTTTTTGTTTTAATAAGCATATGTTTTGTTTCTAAACCAAAACTGATGGTTAGCGATGGACAGCAACGGTATTTAGCTGTATAAAAAAAAATATATATCATCTGTCATATTTCTGCTTCAGTTTAAACCAAGTGTCAATGTCAGATGGTTTTTGCAGTCTGTTTTGATCATTCAGTTCAAAACCGTCAGCAAATAGAGGTTCAAAAACCAAGTCAAAACACAAGCCATACACAGATTAGTATTATCTGTGCAGGCTTCATTAGGCTAAAAAGCAAATACATTTTTCTATAACCAGAAGAGGACTAAACCAGCCAGGGGCTGTCGCTAGAGCAGGGGAACACACTCTGTGGGGTCTCCTTGTCATAACATCAACCAGTGCAAAACTGGTCAGCACAGGCCTGCAATTCCTCTGTGAAGTAAGGACCCCAAAAATAAAATGGGGTCCCCCCTCCTGAAGAAACCTCAGGCATGGGCTGAAAGCCGAACCCAAGGCATGGGCTGAAAACTAGGGCAAGTTTCTGTGCCCCTGGGCAGTGGGAATGAGATAAATGATCTGCATTGTGATTTGTGCAGTGCTTCTCCCAAACTCACCTGCACAGACATGTCTATTGTTTGGGCATTTTGACATTGTTTTGCGGTTGATTTTTGGTTGGTTTTAAAACAGACCATGGCCCCCATTCCGAGTTGTTCGCTCGTTCTTTTCCTTCACATCGGTGTGATTTTCCGCTTACTGCACATGCGCAATGTTCGCACTGCGACTGCGCCAAGTAAATTTGCTATGGAGTTTGTTCTTTTACTCACGGCTTAACGAAGAAATTTCTTCGTTCTGGTGATCGTAGTATGATTGACAGGAAGTGGGTGTTTCTGGGCGGAAACTGGACGTTTTAGGGGAGTGTTTGGAAAAACACTGCCATTTCTGGGAAAAATGCGGGAGTGGCTGGAGAAACGGGGGAGTGTCTGGGCGAACGCTGGGTGTGTTTGTGACGTCAAAGCAGGAACGACAAGCACTGAACTGATCGCACTGAAGGAGTAAGTCTCGAGCTACTCAGAAACTGCAAAGAAAAATCTTTTCGCTATATTGCGAATACTTCGTTCGCACTTCTGCTAAGCTAAGATTCATTCCCTGAGGGCGGCGGCTTAGCGTGTGCACTGCTGCGAAATCCAGATAGCGAGCGAACAACTCGGAATGAGGGCCCATAAGTAAACCTTTAGATCCTATTCTTGTCTATGTGAAAAAATACATTGTTGGTCCAATATTTTAAAATGTTCTAAAGTCAGGTTTTTGTTTGGTTTTGGCTTTAGTAGATGATCAGTTTGCAAAATCAATGGGTAACCACCCAAATCCACAAAATCAATATTAAATAACTATACCCCTTTGAATCACTTTGGTTAAAATTGATTAGTACATTGAATACTTGATGACTTGTTGGCAAGATACTCTCCCAATATTATCAATATATCTTTTTTTAAAGTCTACCAATGGGAAAGTTGGACATTAGTCCATTTCTTACAGAACCAGTGGTATCAGGGATATATGGTAATGCTAACTTTTAATTGATCAATATGTTATCTTTGGAAATCAGGGAAAGCCAGGTTTCCTCAGACCTTTGTAAGGAACACACATCCCATGGTTAGTAAGAGTCATCATTTTATCACAGCCACAAGACCAAACAAGTAATTTCATAATTATTCTAAGAAGTCATGACTAGGGATAAAGTTTGCAATAAAGGCACATTATTACAAACAATTACATAATCTTAAAATTTTGGTATATGTATACCAAGGTAACATAGACCATGATACCATGTGTATATAGATTTCTTCTTAAGATTATGGAGAAATTAAACTTCAGTTTCAAGCTGTATGGTGTGAGCGTCTATGTCTCACAGCTCCTCTCCACCCCGGATGTTTTATAACCTTTTCCAGACCCTGACTTGGCCTCCAAGTACCCACGACACTCATCAGACATCTTAGTCACCCAGATGCACAAGTTTGTGTCCACGGTGCAACCTACAATGGCAGGTGAAGTGACAGGCGAACCAGTAATGGCGGCGGATGCCGGGACTGTGGCGGATTCACCTGCACCAAAAAAGCCACGGCTGCTCTGTTGGACTCAGACCTACCACAGGTATGAAAGCCACCTGAGGCACCTGTTATGTATAAGGAGGTTGTAGAGGCGATTCAGTCCACCTTTATAGTCCAAGTCTGTCTCTGATATTACCAAGCAGCTACAGTACATACCAGCAAGTCTTTCTACCCGCTATGTTCGCAGCTTGTTGCAGAAAAACAAAAGTTTGCAATGATATACTCTGCCAAATTATGCATTTTTGAAGGAGATACCCATGTGGATTTTACAACGCCAGAGGTTGCAACAGCTTATATGCAGGAGCTGACCACGGCCGTGGAAAATTATATTGCTGATGCACCTGCTAACCCCACTTGACTGTGAGGTTTTTCTACCTGTTCTAATTTTTTCTAAAGTGATATGCTTTATTTTGTGATGTGTTGTCAATGATGCCTCCCCATTGTTGATTTGTTTCTTATACTAATTGTTCTGTGCAGTGGCTGACCTATATACAGTATACTTTTAGATTTGCACAAAAATATCTTTGATGTTATATCTTCATGTTTGAGTGTTCTATGTATATACTTGTGGGGAGGAGTAATGCCCCGGAAAGAACCTCTTAGTCCCTTGGTTGCAAGGGCATAGAGTGGTTCACTGGATGTCCATTTTTACTACATCAGTTTAATTCTCTGCATGTCTTTCTTGCCTTTAATTTTTTTGTTTTGATCTACCACTGTCTTCGTTTTTGTTGTGGTCTTACATTTTTTGTCTTCCCTCCCCCTTGTCATGCTCAGGCTAGGGGTCCTTAATATACGTTCTAAAACTGTCTTGCAACTGTATCTAATTTCTATAGGATCATTTAATGTGGGTGGGATTCACTCCCTGGTGAAACGCTGGAAGATGTTACTGTATCTATCCAAACAAAAGCTAGACATTGCTTTTATTCAGGGGGCTCACCTAATTCAAGAAATGTTACATTTGAAATTAGCACCGGCAGACCCATACAAATCTAAAACTCGCGGAGTTGCCATTTTATAAAAGAGATCCCTTCCACTCACAGTTACAAATGTTATAAAGGATCCCCGATTTTAGATTTGTAATTGCACGCGTAACTTTATACAATAGAATGTATGTATTATGTAATGGGTATGCACCAAATATGTATCAGTAATCATTCTTTTAGAAATTGATAGCTCAACTCTCCCCGGTCAGTGCGCAGTCTCTGATGTGTGTGGTGACTTCAAATTGATTTCAGACAACCATTTAGATAAGTCTAGAATGACTCTATGACCTTCTCTTCTCCCCAAATTAGGAATTCCATTGTTTGCTTGATTTATGGAGAACCCTGATCCCTACTATTGAGGAATATACATGCCTCTCAGCAGCACACCACACACTCTCTAGGATTGATTACCTTCTCGCTTGACAGACCCTTTTTCCCCATGTTGCTGAAGTAAACATTGAACCAATATCACTGACAGACCATGCGTTATTATTTATTTACAGTTTCTTACAGTATATAGCGCAGCAAATTCCGTTGCACTTTACAATTGGAAATAATGATATAACAAAACACTGATATAACAAAACTGGGTAATAACAAACAATCATAGAGGAAGGAAGGCCCTGCTCACAATCCTACAATCTACAGGGAAATAGGCATGTATACACAAGGATAGGTGCTATCTATTGCATAGTTGTCCATCAGATTGCAAAGGTTCTTGGTGGGCTGTATGATATGGTCATACAGCAATGATGAACCGGAGTCGAGAGGAAGGATGAGAAAACATGTGAGGATATGTGTGGACGGTGCAGAGTGGATGCAATTTGATAGGAAGGTTTATGAAAGATATGTGGGCGGTTCTGGAATTTGATACGCTTGCCTGAAGAGGTGAGTTTTCAGGGGCCGCTTGAAGGTTTGGAGACTAGAGGAGAGTCTTACTGTTTGTGGTAGGGCATGCCACAGAGTGGGTGCAGCCTGATGAAAGTCCAGCATTCGTGAGTGGGAGCGAGTAATGAGTGTGGATGAGAGACACAGATCTTGTGAAGAGCGAAGAGTTCGGGTTGGGAGATATATTGAGATAAGCAAAGTGATGTATGATGGCGTAGTTTGGTTAATGGCCTTGTTTGTGAGTAAAAGTATTTTATATTGAATACGGCAGAATACAGGTAACCAATGGAGGGACTGACAGAGTGGATCTGCAGATGATGAATGTCTATCAAAGAAGATTAGCCTTGCAGCTGCATTCACAATGGATTGTAGTGGTGAGAGTCTCATTTTGGGAAGACCAGTTAGGAGACTATTGCAATAATCAATGCAGGAGATAATGAGAGCATGGATTAGAGTTTTAGCAGTGTAATGTGTAAGGTATGGTCGTATTTTGGATATGTTTTTTAGATACATGTAACAAGATTTTGATACAGATTGAATGTGGGGAGCAAAGGACAGATCAGAGTCAAGGATGACACCTAGGCCGCGAGCTTGTGGGGTAGGGTAGATTGTCGAATTTTCAACAGTGATAGAGATATCAGGTTGGTACCTATTATTGGCCGGTGGAAATATAATTAACTCTGTCTTTGAAATATTAAGTTTGAGGTGACGAGATGTCATCCAAGATGAAATGGCAGATAGGCGTTCAGTGACATTGCCCAGTACAGATAGGGACAAATCAGGGTAGGATAGGTAGATTTGAGTATCATGTGCGTACAGATGATACTGAAATCCAAAAGAGCTGATTAGTTTACCAAGAGATGAGGTATCGATAGAGAAAAGCAGAGGACCCAAGACTGAGCCTTGCGGTACTCTAACTGAAAGAGATAGTGAAGAGGAGGTAGATTCAGAGAAGCGAACACTGAAGGAGCGATTAGATAAGTAGGATAGGAACCAAGAAAGGGCTGTGTCTTTAAGATCTAGGGATTGCATTCTTTGTATGAGAAGAGAGTGGTCAACAGTGTCAAAGGCAGCAGATAGATCTAGAAGAATAAGTAGTGAGTAATGGCCTTTAGACTTCGTAGTGACCAAATCATTAACCAGTTTAGTCTGTGCTGTCTCTGTGGAGTGTTGGGAATGGAAGCCTGACTGAAGTGGATCCAATAAATTGTGTGAGTTAAGAAGTGTGTGAGTCGAGTGTAGGCAAGTCTCTCAAGTACAGTAGCTTAGAGAGACAAGGGAGCTGAGAGATAGGGCGGTAGTTTGAGAGAGAGGGTCAGAATTTTCTTTTTTCAAAATGGGAGTAATCACTGCATGCTTGAAGAGTGAAGGAAAAATACCAGTAGAGAGAGAGAGAGATAGAGAGAGAGAGATAGATTACAGAAGTTTGTTAAGGTAGGGATGAGCACCAGAGACAGAGCTTAACTTATTTGTGAGGGTAAAGTATCAAGAGGAGAGGTAGTAGAGAAGCAGGATGAGAAGAGTGATGATACTTCATCTTCATTTGTGGGATCAAATGAAGAGAGAGTGCCAGAAAGTTCAGGTAAAGCACTGAGCAGGTCACTGGCTGCCGAAGAGCATACCATTTCATCTCGGAATTTATCAATCTTATCCTTGAAGTAGGAAGCAAGATCTTGTGCCGTGATAGTGGCTGGTGGGGTAGGTGAGGGAGGATTCAGAAGTGATTTAAATATATTAAAGAGTCATTTGGGGCTAGAGGCTTAGCGTTGGTTGTGAACGGAAAGTGCCACCTCTATGGAGATTTCCTTCACATCTTGTTAGGTCACCCCAAATTTAAGATTTTTCTAGAGGAAACCTGGGTGGACTACTAGACTTGTTACAAAATACATGCTGTTAATAACCCACCTATGTTTTGGCAGTTTGCTAAGGCATTGCTTAGAGTTGCAAATATTTCTTATACTACTTCCTTGTGGAAGTCTTATTCTAGTTTATACATAAAATTTTAAAAATCCATATCCTCTGACTATGCTGCCTAAAAGGCCTGTCCCTCACAACACCACAGAGCGAAATATCAAAAAAGGTAAAAACCCATTTTGATGAGTTATTGACAAAAATTAGAGATAGGTATTCTTCAACAGCTATCGCTACCACAGACTTGGAAATAAAGTAGGCAAATTACTCATGACTATCCTGAATGACTCAAGACCACCTATGGTAATACACCCCCTTAAGAATCCTAATGACTCACTTATGACCTCAGACAGTCAAATCGCTAACTTAGTGATCGATTATTATTCTCCTTTATACTCTGTAGCCTTGAGCTCAGGTGACAATACTCTAGCCTCTGCACCTTTGGAGAGGACTGTTTGGTAGGAATTAGTTTATTCATGTGTCCCACCTGCTATCTGCACACTTTTATCTTATCAAATTACGCTGGAGGAGGTAGTTGACTCTGTAAAAATGTTAAAACCAGCGTAGGCACCAGGCCCAGATGTTTTTTGCAGAGATTTTTATAGACTTCTTTCCCCAAAAATCAACGAGAGCCTGGTAACAGTCTTCAACTCTATTTTACAAGACAAGAAGCCCTATATTTATTTTAATTCAGCAGTAATTAAGGTGCTCCAGAAACCTGGTCGGGACTTATCCTTGCCGTGATCCTATAGACCCATATCTTTATTGAATTCGGACTATAAACTTCTCCAAAAAAAATGTTAACTAGATTAAAGTCTGTATTGCCATAAATTATACAATCTGATCAGACTGGGTTCATTGAAGGGTGACATTCAGTGGGTAATGTGAGAAGGGTGTTGACAGCAATCAAACATCTCCACTCCCCTTCTTAGACTGCCTCCTCTGGGGTAATTCTTTCAGTTGACGCCGAGAAGGCATTTGACTATATGTATTGGCTACACCTATTCCAAACAATGGAGAAATTTGGTTTTCCTGAATTTTTTTTTCCATATATTAAAACTCTGTATGCAAACTCTACTTCTCAAATTTTCTGTTGTCAAGCCCCTTTTCTATTCAAAAAGGAACTAGGCAAGGCTGCCCACTTTCTCTCCTTTTATTTTCTATAGCAATTTAACCTTTAACTATTGTGTTGCAGGCAGAAACGGGTTTCAGGGTTATTAGAGTTCATGATCAGGAATTAAAGGTCTCACTATTCGCAGACGATATGTTCATTGCAGATACGGTGCACTCTGTCCTGGTTATCTTGAATATTATTGCCACTTTTGGCCGAGTTTCCGGATATAAGCTGAACATTGCCAAATCAGAAACATTGCCTATAACGGTGAATCCTGACTCCTTACAGCATTTACCACTATTTTCTGGTTTCACAGTCAAATTGTCTCAAATTACATATTTGGAGGTACAGATTACCTCTCTCCCATCGGACCTTTACACCATGAATACGAAAGGTTGCTGCTCTGCTAGATATTTGAAAACTCTCACTGCTTTCTTTATTGGGTACGGCAGCAGTATTAAAAAGAGTAATTTTTCCAATTTTTTTTTTTACTATACACAAATGCTAGCTATTTCACTTGCTAAACCAGATCTCCACCTTATAATGAAGGAGAAGTCCACTTTCTTATAGCAGGGAAAGAGATCTAGAATAGCCATGTCCAAATTGACAGTGCCTCATGTTTCGGGAGGTCTAGGTTTTCCAGACTTCAGTGTGCTTGCAAATATCTGTGCTCAGTGTGCTGAAAAAATCTACGTTCTCTGCCTGAAAAATGCTCCATATCTGTGCCCAGTGTGCTGCAAATATCTGTGCTCAGTGTGCTTTATTGTGGGGACTGGGGACCACCAATATTATAGTAGGAGGACAGTGGAGAGTTTTGCTGACCAGTGACCAGTGACCACCAGAATTATACGTTCTCTGCCTGAAAAACACTCCATATCTGTGCTGCATTGTAGTATATAGTAGGAGGAGAGTGCAGAATTTTGCAGACCAGTGACCACCAGTATTATATCAGTACGGTACAGTAGTCCACTGCTCTACCTACCTCTGTTTCGTCAAGTATACTATCCATCCATACCTGTGGTGCATTTTAGTTGTTGTGCGCAGTATATATAGTAGGAGTACAGTGCATAATTTTGCTGACCACCAGTATATAATATATAGCAGTACGGTACAGTAGGCCACTGCTCTACCTACCTCTGTGTCGTCAAGTATACTATCCATCCATACCTGTGGTGCATTTTAGGTGTGCGCAGTATATATAGTAGGAGTACAGTGCATAATTTTGCTGACCACCAGTATATAATATATAGCAGTACGGTACAGTTGGACACTGCTCTACCTACCTCTGTGTCGTCAAGTATACTATCCATCCATACCTGTGGTGCATTTTAGTTGTTGTGCGCAGTATATATAGTAGGAGTACAGTGCATAATTTTGCTGACCACCAGTATATAATATATAGCAGTATGGTACAGTAGGCCACTGCTCTACCTACCTCTGTGTCGTCAAGTATACTATCCATCCATACCTGTGGTGCATTTTAGTTGTTGTGCGCAGTATATATAGTAGGAGGACAGTGCAAAATTTTGCTGACCACCAGTATATAATATATAGCAGTACGGTACAGTAGGCCACTGCTCTACCTACCTCTGTGTCGTCAAGTATACTATCCATGCATACCTGTGGTGCATTTTAGTTGTTGTGCACAGTATATATAGTAGGAGGACAGTGCATAATTTTGCTGACCACCAGTATATAATATATAGCAGTACGGTACAGTAGTCCACTGCTCTACCTCTGTGTCGTCAAGTATACTACAAAAGTTCAGTAAAATAACCCAAAAATTTAAATTAAAAGCGTCTGATGAGAAGCGTAAACTTGCCAATATGCCATTTACGACACAAGGTGGCAGAGAACGGCTGAGGCCCTGGCCTATGTACATGGCTAGTGGTTCAGATTCACATGAGAATGGAAGCACTCATCCTCTCGCTAGAAAACTGCAGTGCCACTCCTAGATAGGCCACGTGTTTGTGTAGGCCACTTGTGTCGCTTAGCTTAGCCATCCAGCGACCTTGGTGCACCTCTTTTTTTCTTTGCATCATGTGCCGTTTGTGGACTATTTTTTAAATCTGCCATCCTGTCTGACACTGCAGTGCCACTCCTAGATGGGCCAGGTGTTTGTGTCGGCCACTTGGGTCGCTTAGCTTAGTCATCCAGCAACCTCGGTGCAAATTTTAGGACTAAAAATAATATTGTGAGGTGTGAGGTGTTCAGAATAGACTGGAAATGAGTGGAAATTATGGTTATTGAGGTTAATAATACTATGGGATCAAAATGACCCCCAAATTCTATGATTTAAGCTGTTTTCGAGTTTTTTTTTAAAAAAAAAACACCCGAATCCAAAACACACCCGAATCCGACAAAAAAATTACAGGGAAGTTTTGCCAAAACGCGTCCGAATCCAAAACACGGCCGCAGAACCGAATCCAAAACCAAAACACAAAACCCGAAAAATGTCCGGTGCACATCACTAATTTAGATAATGCTCTATTCTTTCCTTATTTCCCAGGAGCATTGTTGCGCTCTAAAAGTGACAGAATCACTTACCAATATTCTATTGATTGACACGTATGACGCTTGGTTAGAATTAAACAAGAAACTACACAGCAAACACTTTACCTCAGCCTATGTACCTCTTTTGGGAAATCCCTCATTCCCTCCTACTTTAGATAACCTGAGTTTTCTCCTTCAGCGTCAAATAAGTCTTTATATTATAATGATCCAGGAGGTAGGATTCTTACCTTTGGTGATTTTAGGGACACATTCCGACTGCCTAATACTCACTTCTATATGTTCATACAAACAAGGCATTATATTACAAGCTCACCGGAGGCTATGGAGACTCCTTTCGTTAGGGATCACTTGGGGTTACTGTTGAGTCATGTCTAGTCTTTCCCATACAAGACTAGACAATTATATCTACCCTTGGTATATTAAGGCAAAAATATGTTTGAAGAAGATCTATTGTCTCAATGGTGTATAGGCATACCGATACTAACCACTTCCGCACCTATCGTGTCACATTTTGAATCTACTATGAGGTTGTTAAATCATCCTATTTACAGGAAGTACATTTAAAACATTGCACAGAGGTGTGTGTAACAAGTGCAGTATGTCTAATGCTCATTTTTTACACTGTATGTGGTCATGTCCAAAAATATGATGTTTTTGAAACAAAATTCTCTTGTATAGTCTTAATATCTTCTACTGTATATACGGCTGGCCTAGGATCCATTGGCATGTTTATTTGCAAGTTTTATAAGCTGGAGAATAGAAGGAGATAAGAAAACCCTGATTCCTTTAGTAACTCTGGCTAAAAAGCTAATATTGATTCACTGGACTAAGAAAATGGCTCCTACCGTTTATGAGTTCAAAAACAGACTATTGCAACTTTTATACTTCGACACAAGAACTATGACTACTGGCAATGAGATGTCTATAGGCAAATTTCAATGTAAATGGGAGAGATATATACAATCCCTATACCGGAATTCATGCGCAAATATCTCAAAATATATAGGAGATGCTGACTGGAACAGATGAATCAATATTAGTTCTCTTCCCGTTCCACTCACAAGTGTCTACTCTCTTACCCATTTATCCCTTCATGTTCTTACCTCCATTAGTTTGTCATTAATGTTTCTCTATTTGTCTGTTGTTATTTTTTGATTAATTTTCTATTTATCTAGGCTTAAGGTATAGATTCCACATCATGGGTCACATTAGCCTTATATGCCGTATTATACACCTGCCTTTACTAGATCCAGGAGCCTGATATACTGTAGTGTGAAGCTTTATAACAGACCTAGGGGTTGAATCAGACCTAAACGCTGCTGTGCGTTTTCACACAGCGGGCGGTCAGCAATAGACTGCGCATATGTACGCACCGCAATGCGCACGCACATCTGCAAACAAGAACAGGCATCGTCGGACAGCGTCAGGCTGGCACAAAAATTTTGATCGCCCAGCCATTTGCAGGATGATTGACAGGAAGTGGCCATTTGTGGTTGGTAACTGACTATTTTTTGGGAGTGTCAGGGAAAATGCAGGTGTTCCCAAGCATTTTCAGGGAGGGTGTGTGACGTTCATTTGATAATTTCAGGTTATTATTATGAAATTTAGTGCTCCCATATGATTTTTTTCTGTACCCGGTCATGCAACCTTATTAAGGGTATATACAGTAAGTGGTTTTCAGAGACCTCGTCCCACGCTTTGATAAATGATTGTAATCCAAAATATGGTGATGTGTTGGGCATGGCCCTGCTTACAGCTATCTAGACTTGGCTTTCATCTGGTGATTCCATTCTGCCTCTTCCACTTCCCATGCCACGAGGAGAGAATGTTGGTTAAAAATCCATTTTCAGCCTCGTTTCGGTAGCTGATTTTGTTCTCTGCATTTTGAGGTTGTTTTAATATTTTATTGTGATATTTCTGTGTTTGTGAAGGAATGTATTCCTTTTATAGATATGCACCATCAGAGTGCTCTCTATTTTATATATTTTGAAGGTTCCTTACTGCATGAGACATTGCCCTGTTCCTACAACAGTTCATCCTGAGGGTGTGCAAGAACATTTACAGACTACAAAGATTGTATCAGGGCTTACATTAGAACACAGTATTGACAGCAAGAAATACCTACAGTATAAGGACTTACTCAACAATGATCTAGAGTGAGGTTTGGATTCTTCACTACAAATGGGAGAAATACAATTTAAAAGTTAAGCACAAATGCTACTGTAGTTGGCCTTTCCTCTGATGTTTTATTGTACATCTATTAATAAATTGTCCGGATTCCTCCCAGTCTGACACTGATGACACAAAGCCATGCATGCAGTTTGGCTGTGCAGGAAGCAGGTAAATAGCATAAGCTATCACTCACCAGGGTGGACTGTTATCCAAGTCTGTCTCCTGACAAGAGAAGCTTCCTAAATTTCCTTGAAAATATTTATTTTCATGGTGCAAATTTAGGCAGAATAAAATTATCACACCCACATTAAAAATATGGATCGTGATAAATAAGTCCCTAAGAGAGTCCAGTTAATATTTAATCTCTAATGCTAGATATATTTATGTTTTTAGATCAGTAAGATTGTGCTTTGCTCGTATAATGATCCGTTTCACCTCTTGGTTCCTCAGGCTATATATCAGTGGGTTCAGCATTGGTGTCACCACAGAATAAAGGACAGAGGCCACCTTGTCTTGTTTCTCATAGCCACTGGAAGGTGAGTGCTGGTAAGTGAGGAAAACTGTCCCAAAGAAAATGCAGATGCACAAGAGATGTGAGGAGCAGGTACGGAATGCTTTCTGTCGGCCCTCAGCAGATTTAATCCGTAAAATAGACATTATAATGAGCATGTAGGACACTAGGATGACCATCAAACAACCAAGGCCACAAGTACCTACAAAGTAAACAGTTATCATGTCACAGGAGAATGTGTCAGAGCAGGACAGTCTGAGTAATGAAGGCGTGTGACAATAGAAATGGTCTATAAGGTTGGACCTGCAGAACTGTAGACTGAACACACAGCTGGTTTGCACTGATGACTGCAGGAAGCCAATGGAAGTGACAAAGGAAACAAGAAAAATAAATTTCTTCTTGGTCATTATTGACACATAGTGGAGCGGGTGGCAGATAGCAGCATACCGGTCATATGCCATGTTGGAGAGAAGAAATGCCTCAATAGATGCTAGGGCAGAAAGGAAATAAAACTGTAGGGCGCAGCCATTGAATGAGATGGTCTTGCTTATAGAAATGAGGTCTTGCATCATCTTAGGCGTTATAACTGATGAGTAGAAAATGTCAACTAGAGAGAGGTAGCTCAGGAAGAAGTACATCGGAGTATGGAGGGTTGCACTGCTAAAGATAACTGCCATCATGCCAATATTTGCCAGTATGGTCACCATATAAATGTGTAAGAAGAGTATGAAGAGGAACGGGGCAAGTTTACCATTGTCAGTTAGTCCTGTAAACACAAAGACCTTCACTTCAGTTGTGTTTATGACTTCCATTGAATACTTTCTTTCTAGGGTTGGAATAAATGTATTAAGGTTAAAAATACAGTTCCTCGGTTAAACCATAAGAATAAATTGACAAATATTGGTCAATTTAAATAGGTGCGAGTTGGGTCCTCCGAGCCTCTCTCATTGCGATCTTGATCTGCAGATTTCCTTTGCAATTCAATTCCGCATTTCATTTCAGAGTAGCATCCATTTTGTGCACATCCCTCTGAGCAGGTGAAAAAGTAAGGAAAATCTTTATTATAATGTAAAACTGTTAGAACACAGAGCCTGATTGATGTTTGTAAGTAAAACAAAAAAAGCAAGCAACTGGGCAAAACCATACTGCACTGCAGGTGTCGCAGATGTAACATGTGCAAAGAGAGTTAGATTTGGGTGGGCTATATTGTTCTTAAGCAGAGTAAATACTGGCTGCTTTTGTATGTAGCCCCCAAATGTTATTTTTATACAGCAGTTTAGATTTCAGTTTGAACACCCCACACCCAAATATAAGTTCCTCAGCACATGTTACTACTGCCCCACCTGTAGTGCAGTATGCTTTTGCAGAGTTGCTTACTTTTTTTGCTTTTCTTACAGTAACATAAATCGGGCCCACAGTGAGTACCACAGGTGCACCCATCTCAATGAATAATTAAGCGTTTGGAGGTATTTAGCATAATTTGGCCAATAAAAATATGTTAGTTTTCAAATGAATTTCTCTAAAAAGCTTAATAATGGGATAAAAGATGGGAGGGAGGCAGATGTAATACGTGGAGGTGTTATATTGATGGGAGATAAGTTATTTGAACTTGTAAAAGAGAGGTAAACTTACAAATTTGCACAAAAACATTGAAAATATAGTATAGATACTTTTTTGAATCCTCAAAAATGCTAGAAAGGATTTAATTTGCTGAAAAACACTTACTAGCTATTATTTTTCCACCATTAATAAAAGGTGAAAAAAAATCATCCATTTGACACCTTTTAAGAACCTCCAGTACTTTCCCTATGGCCACTAACAGCTTCTGTATGGTCCTGCTACTGCATCCTAGCTTCTATTTTTTGGGGTTCAGGATGGATTCCCGACTTTTCTATGCGCTTCTGCCAGGTCACATTTTGTGACCTCAAAAATTAAATTTTTGATTGAATCTCACAATTCTTGGGTGTGCACAATTAGGGTGGCCAATCCTGGGATTGGTGGGATCCCGAGATTTAGGACAAAAATCATCTGGGATTAAATCCCGGGATTGGAAGCTCCAATTCCAGGGATTGCGGGATCAGGCAGCCCTTTGTGTTTTTAATGTCAGGCAGTGTTGTGCGTCCTCAGGATGCTCAACACTGCCTGGCTCAATCTTCCCGGCTCCTCCTGCGCAGCGTGATGTGAAGTCAGAGGTCATGCTGTGAAGTCAGCCGCCCATCACTAGCCGCCGAACCCGAAGAAAAGCCGCTTGTCAGCTGCTGCAGAACCCAAAAGGATGTTTCCCACCAGCCCCCGCAGTATGGTGAGTTATGTGAGTTATGTGTGCGGTGCGGGGTGGGGGGGGGGGGAGGGTGGACACACAGGCAAAAAGCACCAACCAATTTGCACCTAGCGAAAAATTTTCAAACACGACCTGTAACATGGCAGCTAGGTGTTGATTGGCTGGTACTTTATATCTCGCCACTTTATCTCTCTCCAGTCTCTAAATACAGACCCCTAAGACTATTGATCTTTTAGCAACAGACATCTAAAAAGTTGTGATCTATATTCTAGATCAGTGTTTCTCAAACTCGGTCCTCAGGACCCCCCACAGATCACGTTTTCGAGGTCACCCATCAAGTGCACTGTATACCACCAACTGTCACATTTTTAAAATCCACAGGAGACCTAGAAAACATGAACCATGTGGGGTTCTGAGGACCGAGTTTGAGAACCTGTGTTCTAGATGATATATAATTTCAGTTTAGATTTGAAGCTTTGTGGCGTCTTAATACAGATCTAGGAACTGAGTTCCAGATGTAAAGAACAGTCACATATAATAAGTGTATGGTAGGGGAGAAGAAGGAAGCAATGGATAGTGTGTACCTTCTCCCAAATGGTTTATTTCCGGTATTGAACACCAGCAACATCATAGACAGTACTGTGAACAGAGACATGTGGTATATTTAAGAATTAAGTGATAATCTTTTCAATAACAATAAGCAACACTGTTGACATCTCATTGTTATTAATATTCATGTATTTATTAACACCAAATTAATCCATATAAATGCTGCCATATTGCAAACCACCATGGATGCCACTGGTATGTGAGCAGAAAACATGGATCATGGATGTCAGAACCAGGGTTCGGGATCAGCGGGCTGGACTGTAATCACTTCTGATATTGGAACAGTACAATGACTAGTGTGGATTGAAGTTTCTATTATCCATCAACAAGTTAATCAGAACCCATGTAGATGCCTTCATAAACACATATCAGAAAAAATTTCTCCATGATATGTTTAATATTTAAGATGAATGAAGATATTTCCTAGGACAAACCCTCAAATGTGTCAGTGTCCTCATCCATAACTCAGATACACCATCTATAAGACATGGACTATTTACATACCGAACACTCTACTTTACAAATCTACAGCTCATATACTGTCATTGTGTACAAGACCTACTGTAAATATAAAATTATATAAATGTTTCCTCATTCAGCTATTAGAATGTATCATAATGCATACATACCCAGTTTTATTAAATGTATCTTATGTGTAGATAAGATCAATGTATTTAACCTAAGGTGTTGTGGGGACCCCAAAGACCAACCAGACTCAACCCAACCACAGATGGACCTATCAGGTATGAATACTATCCTATATTACATATATTACAGCTTGCGTTCGACTAATGCAATCATTACAGCACCTCAAATTACATGTACAGTAGAACTTCATTATAAATATCTTAAACTCTTTATATAATTTTCTTGAATCTTGGGCCCTTTGCACTTGGTAACAGAGAATACGGTTGTCCCATTATTTCAGTCACCTGCATTGTGTCCTGTATTAAATATATTATTAAACAAAAAAAATTAGAAATTATAATAATGATTCCTCTGTTAATAGGTGCATTATCAGTCTCTTACCTGTCTGGTATATAATTGATGTCCGCGATTTACAAAGCATTGCCGCTCTGTGAGCTTTGTTCCAATTTTATACTAAACCCAATTACCCAGTAGCATAATTATCATCTACCACACAGCACATCTTGCTCATTATTTTAAATTAGAAGCAAATAAATTGGTGAGCTGTTACATTTAATTTGTGAATATACTTAAATAAACAATGTATAATATTTTAATTTAGGTGTTTTCTTTTTTACAAAGCTGCAGTGAATGACATTCATATATTTATTCTTTAATATTCAGCTGAAATCTTCTTGCAGAATTACAAGGGATAATCTGCAAGTTCCGTTAGTGCTTTACCATTCCATGGAATTGTAAATTATAATTTTGTGTCATTTTTATTCCATAAATAAAGCTGGAAGAACAATGGTCAATTAGTTCTTCTCTATTTAAGGGTCGAGAATAAGTCTAACACAGCACAATATATCCTCTGTATCAACCTATCCTTTCATCTAAAATATATACAATGATAATAATTTTATTCATACAGTACTTCTCTCAATTAGGATTGTATATATATATACAATACTGTATATATGTTATTGTGTGTATGTATATATATATATATATATATATATATATATATATATACACACACACAATAACAATTGTCGATTTACCTATCACACTCTTGATCCTTATTTGAGTCAAAATATCTACATTTGGTCTTGAATTGGACAATCAACTCATGAAAAAATGTTGTTAAAACTCCTTTATTGATACGCATGTCCAAATGTCTACTGATGTTATCCCTGATGAAATCTTCAGACAAAACGTGTAGGGTTGTTAATTAATGTATGCAGTGATACAAGAATTAAAAGCTGTATTATATGGAATTCATATCCATTATTCTTTGTGTTGTTGAATGTGGATATACTGTAAAGTTTAAAAGATTGTTATATTCTTATCATGAATAAATCTCTGTTCAATTTTTAAAATGGTATTGTCAGCATGAAAAAAGGCACTTCTTAGCTTGTTTTGGGTGATAAGATTTCTCTAACATAAAATAAATTAATATATTAATTCCCTCAAAGGGAGTGAACTCAATGCACTTCAATACTGTACATTATATATATATATATATATATATATATATATATATCTCCTTTCTTATGGGCGGCACTCAGAGACTTTCAACACACGGATAAGTGCAAAAAAAGACCCCACCGGGCCATTTTATTCGTGACGTTTCGGGGTGTAATCCCCTTCCTCAGACAACAAGCATAGTGAACAATGGTGATATTATCTTTTTTTACACTTATCCATGTGTTGAAAGTCTCTGAGTGCCGCCCATAAGAATATATTTACAGATGATAATCTGAGGGGAAGGCACCGGAGCAAGGTATACGTAAGACCGGAGTGCCAGGGATTCTACAGGCGTTGCTATATATATATATATATATATATATATATATCCAGATTTGCAAAGATGCACTCTACTTTTAATTCTTAGTCGACCGTGCAGGGTGCGTCTTTAATAATCCCTCCTCAGGAAGTATCCATATCCGCCTAAACAAGGGCACTCACTACTTCTTCATATTTCAAAAAACTTTTTAGTTCAATCTGCAGGCACAGCTGAATCAATCCGCCTTTTTAAAAAGCATATCCATATATCTGGATCCACAATTCAGCATAATACTGTAGTTCACACTACATATCATAAACTTCAGTATGTGCTGGGTATTTCTCAGAACTATAATCATACAGCATTATTTCTTCAGACTCCACTTGTTATGGTGCCATACTAATCTTCCATAGAATACATCGTATCACAATATATGTCTGTCGACTTCAGTCGCTTAGGTGCCTTATAACACCCACATCTACAATACACAAAACGAATCATAAAATTGAAAAGTGTGTGTAACATGGTACTCACTCGTAGGAATCCTTCAACTACCTGTCTGGCCGGACCTCCGGCGTGCGTTCCACCTGGCTGTGCATGTCCATTCTCTGTCTCCTGAGAACGGGCTTTAAGCCCCGTTGCTCTGGTTATGTGATGTGCTAGACTCTCATGTCTAAACCATTGCACGTGTCACGTACAGCACCACTCCATGATGCTTATGTGGCTCACGTGCGTTCCACCGTATAAACCAATGGTAATCTCTGAGTGTCTAATTCTAAATGTCTCTAAACATCAATCTCAAGTATCTGCGCATGCATAATTTATAATAATGTTTATAATATTCATCCTCATATCACCCTTATTACAGACAGGGATTAATACAAAATAAACTCCACATACATCCCACATACTGCTGTCCACGGTACATCCACTTTTATAATAACACAAGGAGTAAATGTTGGAAAACAGGTTTATCACTTTTGCCCTCCCAGTACGCTAATACATATAAAACTGTTTATTCAGTATATGGTGGGGTAGTGAACAGATCCACCTAATTAGGCCAGTCATATATTCATTGATTCTTCCTTTGATGTGTAGCACCCTAAGACAAGAACCCTATCACCAGGGAAAAATCACCCCAAAAGATATGAATGGTTAATATCAAAACATTGATATTTTATTTAATTGCCAATATAAAAATCATGTAAAATCACAATACCAAACAAATCCACACATGAATGTCATTGTACAATAGATGGTATAAATCTCACCTCACCTTAGCAAAGGTGTGAGCTCAAGGTGGAGATTATTATCTCAACAACACAATGGACACAGTTTAGTGAACCCTATGCATTTCATCTCTAAGATTTCATCAGGGGCATAAATCTGTTTTGGTGAAAAAGGAAGAAAGGGACGGAGTTAGGAAATGTTTATTTATGAAAAAAGTGAGTCCACAATTTTGGAACTATGTGTGCTTGAAAAAGTACATACCATATATATATATATATATATATATATATATACATACACACACACTGCTCAAAAAAAATAAAGGGAACACTTAAACAACACAATGTAACAATCAATTTCACATGCTGTTGTGCAAATGGAATAGACAACGGGTGGAAATTATAGGCAATTAGCAAGACACCCCCAATAAAGGAGATGTTCTGCAGGTGGTGACGACAGACCACTTCTCAGCTCCTATGCTTTCTGGCTGATGTTTTGGTCACTTTTGAAAGCTGGCGGTGCTTTCACTCTAGTGGTAGCATGAGACAGAGTCTACAACCCACACAAGTGGCTCAGGTAGTGCAGCTCATCCAGGATGGCACATCAATGCGAGCTGTGGCAAGAAGTTATGCTGTGTCTGTCAGTGTAGTGTCCAGAGCATGGAGGCCCTACCAGGAGATAGGCCAGTACATCAGGAGACATGGAGGAGGCCGTAGGAGGGCAACAACCCAGCAGCAGGACCGCTACCTCCGCCTTTGTGCAAGGAGGAACAGGAGGAGCACTGCCAGAGCCCTGCAAAATGACCTCCAGCAAGCCACAAATGTGCATGTGTCTACTCAAACGATCAGAAACAGACTCCATGAGGGTGGTATGAGGGCACAACGTCCACAGGTGGGGGTTGAGCTTACAGCCCAACACCGTGCAGGATATTTGGCATTTGCCAGAGAATGCCAAGATTGGCAAATCCGCCACTGGCGCCCTGTGCTCTTCACAGATCAAAGCAGGTTCTCACTGAGCACATGTGACAGACGTGACAGAGTCTGGAGATGCCAAGGAGAACGTTCTGTTGCCTGCAACATCCTCCAGCATGACTAGTTTGGCAGTGGATCAGTAATGGTGTGGGGTGGCATTTCTTTGGGGGGCCGCACAGCCCTCCATGTGCTTGCCAGAGGTAGCCTGACTGCCATTAGGTACTGAGATGAGATCCTCAGACCCCTTGTGAGACCATATGCTGGTGCGGTTAGCCCTGGGTTCCTCCTAATGCAAGACAATGCTAGACCTCATGTGGCTGGAGTGTGTCAGCAGTTCCTGCAAGATGAAGGCATTGATGCTGTGGACAGGCCCGCCTATTCCCCAGACCTGAATCCAATTGAGCACGTCTGGGATATCATGTCTCGCTCCATCCACCAACGCCACGTTGTACCGCAGACTGTCCAGGAGTTGGCGGATGCTTTAGTCCAGGACTGGGAGGAGATACCTCAGGAGACCATCCGCCACCTCATCAGGAGCATGAACAGGCATTGTAGGGAGGTCATTCAGGCACGTGGAGGTCACACACACTACTGAGCCTCATTTTGACTTGTTTTAAGGACATGACATCAAAGTTGGATCAGCCTGTAGTGTGTTTTTCCATTTTAATTTTGAGTGTGACTCCAAATCCAGACCTCCATGGGTTAATAAATTTTATTTCCATTGATAATTTTTGTGTGATTTTGTTGTCAGCACATTCAACTATGTAAAGAACAAAGTATTTAATAAGAATATTTCATTCATTCAGAACTAGGATGTGTTGTTTTAGTGTTCCCTTTATTTTTTTGAGCAGTGTATATATATATATATATATATATATGTACTATATATATATATATATATATATATACACATATGTATATGCAATAGATAAAAATAAACATACCGATATTGTTTTTTTATATTAAAAACAGATGATTGAGACTATCGATCCCTCCAGTAAGGGCCTGCACATGTGGTACTTCCTGCAATAAGCATATTTTAATTAGCAACTTGCTATGGGTTAATCTAAAAATGTTTATAGCAAGGGTACATACTTGAGAATCCGACAGCAGAATGATGATGTTTTGCCTCGTTTTGGTTTCCGAGTCTGGCGGGAAGTCCCGAGCTGAGCTTGGATCCGGGCTCGGGACGTGATGTTCGGTGGTGTTCGATTCTCAGGGAACCGAACCCGCTCATCCCTAATTATAACCATACATTGATGTCAGATGGTTTTTGCAGCTCTTAATGCTGTTTGCTTAATTTTTTCAGCAAGCCCATCCAAAGAGCAGCCCTGCATGAAAAAAAGGTTTGAAACCCCTTTCCACTCTCCAAACCATAACAAGCCCCTAAAATCTCACCATAGACTGGAATGGTACAATACTGGGGAGGGGAGGGGGGGGGGCATGCTTCTTTTTGTGTGTTTTTATTATTATTTTTTTTGGGGGGGCGCCATTTTACATCTTGCCCTGGGCTCCGAAAACCGTAGCTACGCCTCTGGGTTCAGTGCTAATTTCTTCATTTTTACAGGATCTATGGGTACCTACATTGACCAAATAGGAGCCCAACCATGTTTATTTATTTTACTATTATGGGTAAAACCTTAAGAGTCGGCCCAGTGCCCATTACAGGAAAATAGGGAAGAACTCAGTGATTCCACCATCCCCTACCCATTTTACCATACCAGCCTAGGCTGAGAGTTCCGGGCTGGTCATGTATGGAGGGGGATGGCATGCATTTCTAAATTTTAGGGATAGATTATTACAATGAGTGATATTCTTGTTATCACTCTTTGCGAATGATGCAGTAAATGGTGCTCCAGCCAAACAGCTCCTAACTGTCATTTTTAAAATACATTACAGGAGCTACTTGGCTGGAGTACCATTTATCATTCGTAAAGAGTGATAACAAGGATATAACTTGTTGTTAAATCTGCCCCTTAACTATTTATTTACATTTTAACCTAAAAAAGCCTGCTCAGATCATAGTGATCTATTCAATGCTTCTCCCAAACTCGCCTGCCACAGGCTGTTACAGTATGTTGTTTGGGTAGGTTTGCCATTGTATTGCGCATGATTTTTATTGTTGGTTTTAAAACTGAACATTAATAAATTTGTGGATCCTATTCTTGTCTATTAGAAAAAAAAAATACTGTTGGTCCAATGCTCAGTTATTTGGTTGGTCTTGGCTTTAGTAAATGGTCAGTTTGCAAAATCAATGGAAAATCACCCCAAACTACAAAATCAACTTTTACTAAAAATACCCATTTTAAATATTTTTATTAAATTTCCAGTCTGATTAGTGCATTTGGAAACATTATAACTTGTTGGCAAAATACTTTACCAATATCATCAATAGATCTCTCACTATAAGGTAACCAGATGAGATTTTTCAGTTGGATAAGTGGACATAAGTCCATTTCTTACAGGACCAATGGTATCAGGGATAATGTATATCGGAATACTAATTATTAGTAGATCAATTTGTTATTTTTCCAAATCAGGGAAAATCATATCTCCTTGTACCTTTGAAAGGAACACACAGCCCATAGTACTGTAAGAGTCATCATTTTATCACAGCAATATCACATAATTATTCTAAGAAACAATGAGGCAGGACTAAGTATGCACTAAAGAAACATTATAACAAACAATAACATACTGTAAAATTATTGGTATACTTTATGTATAGAAAGGTAACTTAGAGATTGTGATGTTTAAGAGCATAGAAAAAGCCCAGGACAATACTCCTATTACAGATATGTGCCGACCCCAGTGTTTTGGATTTAATTTTGGATCTGTATTAACTTTGTGTTTTGGTTTTGCAAAAAGAGCCCTCACTTGTTTTGGCTTTGGATCTGTATTTTTTAATTTTTTTATCAATACAGCAAAAATCACACAATTTGGGTGATTTTTTTGTTGCTGCATTATTATTAACCTCAATTATATTCATTTCCAGTCAATTTTGACCACCTCACAGCTCACAATATTGTTTTCATCTAAGTTAGCCCAAAAGGTTGCATTGATCTACAGTAGCTGACTAAGCTAAGTGATAGCAGTGGGTGGCGCACACACAAGGCAGTTCACCTAACACCTTGGCACATCTCGGAAACAGAGTGGCACTGCAGTGGCAGACAAGATAGCAGTTTAATCATCTTTAGATCCCATAGAATGTAACCAAGAATATTTTCATTAATTTAGAACTAGCTCGGAGACCTGAGGGAAGTACAGGGAAATGGAGGTGGAGTATATATTGGAAGGCAGGTAATAGAGTGAGTGAATGAATGATTGATTGATTGATTGATTGATTGATTGATTGTAAAAAAATTAGATTTGGGTAAATTTACTAAGGTGGGAGTTTTTTTTAGAACTGATGTTGCTCATAGCAACCAATCAGATTCTACTTAACATTTATCTAGCTGCTTCTAGAAGAGAATAGATAGAATCTGATTGGTTGCTATGGGCAACATCACCAGTTCAAAAAAAAACCTCCCACCTTAGTAAATTTACCACTAGGACTATAATGACTTTCTGTTTTCTAGCAAGTCAGGAGAGAAAAGGCCATAAAAGAATGCTAGAATGATTGATTGATTGATTGATTGATTGATTGATTGGTTCATTCATTGATTAAAATTAACATGTGTGAGGCCTAGATCAAGAGATGTAGGCTGTTCTGCGGAGGAAAAAGGCCATAAAATACAAGAATGATCAATCAATTGATTGATTGGTTAATTAATTAAAATTAACATGTGTAGGGCACCACTCCATTTCTTGACAAAAACTTTCAAACAAAATACATTTTATTAAATGATAACATATTATCATGTCCTTTTCATGTGAAATTATCTTTTGATACATTGTTTGAAAATTTTAATATATTGTACATTGCCTCTGGGACTGTCCCCAGGTACAAGCCTTGTGGCTAGGGCTCCAGTACTGTGTTTCCAACCATCTATGGATAAACTTTGCATATGATAACATATGGGCTTTCTGGGGAGTCTACTCTAAGGAGGCTATAGGTAAATTATCCAAATGTAATCACACATTACATATAAAAGTATCTGCAGCCACTAAAAATACTATTTTATCACAGTGGATATCCCCAGACCCAGTCCCTTATGCTCTAGTTCACACTAGAATTGCTTTTCTGTTCTCTATGGACTGGGCTGAGACTTCTTTATGTGAAGAGAAAAGAACGGAGACGTTTTTTGATATTTGGCTCCCTTATGTTTTTACATTGTCTACTGTCCTGAAAGACGTTGTGCGGAATAGGTTTTGTGACACTGCCTGGAACCATTTGCAGGTGATCAATAGTGGTCCACCTTTTTGATTTGTATTGGATTTCTATTATCTTCAGAGCTCAGCTTTTTCACGTATGTGTCTTTACTGTGACCCATTAACTGCTCATCTGTGGGGTTTCTCCTCTCATTATCTTCGGAATTCCCGTAACTGGTTTGTTGGAATCTGCTACGGTGACCATATATACGTCAATGTATCATTATGCAGTGTATGTCCTATTATATGTTATACAGTATACTTCCACTATATTTGTGTTATTATGTACTTTTCCTGTCAATAAACAGTTTCAAAAAAAGAAAATATCAATACAGTATTGTGGAAAAAAGGGATTAGTCAAAATATTATCATTTGCAAAACCAATAGGTCTGGATATAAAGCTTTAATGTGCACATTTTCTTTTTTAATGTCTGGTTACACATATAATATTTTCCCAAATAATTTCACCCATGTATCTTCAGACTGAATCAAGACACATTTAAGAACATTGCCTTTAAAAGTTTACTGCAGGGTGGCTGAAATGTGGAACTTCCTAAAACTAATTTTACATACTGTATTAGCTTCCCTGCAGCAGAAACTCTGCAACTATTGTCAAGTGTGTAATATATAGAAATATCTTATGTATATACAGTAGGTAGAAACTACTCAACTCAAGTATAAAATACCATTAACTCTCCTGGATAAATAGTCATATGATCTTTGGGACTGTACACCAGATTATACCAAATTTGGTGTTAGTTGGGCTACATAAATTATTTCAAAAGGTTTAATATAATATAAAGAATCACAAAAAACAACCACAACTCCCTAATAAATGACAGAATTATAGTATACCTACATCAGTTTGTACACTACTCGTATAATGCCTTTTTTAACCTCTTGATTTCTCAGGCTGTATATAAGTGGATTCAGCATTGGTGTCACAACTGAGTAGAAGATGGAAGCCGTCTTTTCTTGATTCTCAATGACATTTGAGGGAGAACGTAGGTATGTGAAAAAAATGGACATATAGAAGATGGAGGCACACAAGACATGTGAAGAACATGTACTGAATGCTTTCTGTCTGCTCTCAGCAGACTTCATCTGCAGAATGGAAGAAATGATTAAAGTGTATGAGATCAGAATGATCAGAAATGAACCTAGGCCAAAGGACGCAATGGAGAAAACAGTTATCATGTCACAAGAGAAAGTGTCAGAGCAGGACAGCTTGAGCAGTGGAGGAACGTCACAGCAGAAGTGGTCTATGATGTTTGAGCCACAGAACTGGAGACTGAATATACAGCTCATCTGCACGGATGATACCAAAGATCCAATGAAAAAAGATAGGACAACCTGACATGAACATTTTTTCTTGCTCATTATAGAAACATAGTGTAGAGGGCGGCAGATGGCAGCATACCGGTCATATGCCATGTTTGCGAGAAGTAAAACCTCAGTACAAGCTAGTGCACCAAAAAATAAGAGCTGAAGGGCACACCCAACAAATGAGATGGCCTTCCTTGTGGAGATAAGGTCAGAAAGCATTTTAGGAGTTATAACTGAGGAGTATAAAAGATCCACCAGGGAGAGATAGCTTAGGAAAAAGTACATTGGTGTATGGAGGTTGGAGCTGATATGGACAATAGCCATCATGCCAACATTTCCCAATACAGTCATCACGTAGACATGTAAGAAGAGTATGAAGAGGAACATGGCAAGTTCTCTATTTTCGGTGAGTCCAGAAAACACAAACACTCTCACTTGGGTCTTGTTTATCACGTCCATTAATTCACTTTGTAGCAGCCAGCATTAGATCACTTCAGTAATCCTTAAGAATTTAAAAATACCAAAAGAACATATATAGCTGTATGAGTACACAGTGTGCTGGCTGTGGTCAGAAATGTTCTCCTGATATTTCCATGTAGAAATCCTTTGCAGACCAAAAAAGAAGATATAAAAATAATAAAACTTGTTTTTGAGAATAGTCTAATTACACTTAAAGTGAGATTACACATACTGTATAGTTGTAAGTACAAGGTTCATTTAAGACATGTTAAGGAACTATTAATGAGTACGTTACTAGAGTGCAGATCTCAAGTAACAACTAAATAGGAGAGCTGAATTCTAGTGGATAGTCCAACAAACCATTCAATTCCAAGTGAAAACATTCCCCACAAACCCGGGATTTCCACATTTAAGATTAACAATTCGGCTTTGAACTTCCAAATATTTGCCACCACCCCATAATCAACAATTATGATAATATTGGTCATAGACGCACTACAGTATTTATGACAAATAACCAATACTAAAGCAAATGTATGTGTAGCATTGTACCAGAGCAATAAATAAAAATCTGCACATTTGAAGCATATAATAAAATATAAATACACCTGCTGATATTGATACATTCAGACAAACAGCAATACAATATCATAAAAGAAACGTTACAATGTTTCAATTAATCTTACACCTGCAGGGATTTTCCTTTGATATTAGCGTGTAATGATGATAAACCCACTGGATTAGAATATTTTTAGGCTGTATTTAGCTGGCTCAGTTGTTAAAATCCCCAAACTGTAGAATATTGTTAATAGATCCTTATAGATGATACTGCAATGGATACTAACTTTACATACAATGAGTGACATCCATATATCCAAAAAACTTTACTACATCACTATAAACTATGCTGTAATGTTAAATACTACTACCAAATAAATATCTGTAGGAAACAATTGTCCTCCTCCTGGTGAAACCTAATGTTTTTTTATATTATTTTATATTATCCCGTTCTTGCAATCACATATTTTGTGTTTTGCTGCTCAGTTAGTATGGGCTGTGCTGCTGTTAATAGTAATACACTTGTTGGGATAGCAACAGTCTCATAAGAACGACTGTATCTACTTTACCAGGATTTGTACTCACTATTCTCAAATTGTGAGCCTTTGAGAAAACCACTGGCTAGCTGTATCCTCTGAGCATCCTCGGGTCCCATTGTAGGCTGTTTCCCTTTTATGGATGCTCATAAACTCATAAAGAATGAGAATATTGAGTACATATTCCGGTAAAGTCAGGGCCGGTACAAGGTTTCTTAGCGCCCTAGGTATCATTTCACTCACTGACATGGCTACCGCCAACTCTGAATATGTCATGCATCAGTGTCACCAATTTATATTATGCCACACAGCAGTCTTCCCAATTCATAATACACCATATAGAAATGCCCCACAGAGACGCACCCTGCTAGCACTCTTTAACACACACGCACATGGGCACACATACACTCACACACACACACACACACACACACACACACACACACACACACACACACACACACACACACACACACACACACACACTCATTGCCAGTGCTCATTAAACCATATGCACATATTCTCCCTGCCAGCACTCAATCCCCCCCCCCCCCCCCCACACACACACACACACACACACACTAGCCCTGTCAGCACTCATTAACACTCATTAGGAACAAGGGAGGTATCACTGAAAGAGACAGTCTTCATTTTTAAGGACTTAGTGGAGCGCCACCGATGGCCGGCACCCCTAGGCAGCTGCCTAAAGCTGTCTAATGGTAGAGATTGCCCTGAGCCAGGTTTTTACTCAGTAGCAATAATAACAGAGAACAGTAATTACAATTATTCCAACATATCACAAGATTAAAAAAACTCTTAATGATAAAAGTAATATAAGTTAAAACAAAAAAAAGATGACCAGAATGTCCTATATAAAGTGATACCTCTGGTATAACATATCTGCATATAACTGTCTGATATCCGGCATCCACAGTACAGATCACTGCTGCAACTGGGGATCTTGTTTTTATAGACTTCTGAAAGACCCGTGAGTATAAACCTCTTCTGTCCCAGAGACATGCCGTATCAATTATTTGATGTCGGAATCAAACAAACAAATTAGTGTTTTCTGTAATTGGAAGATTAATTTATCCCTACCTTAACCAAAACAATTAGACTTAATTTTAATATTCAATTAATTTTATCTTTATCTCATGTTTTGGATCTTATATGCTTGTGTCTACACTGTAAATGATCTACTTTGTTCTAAGGTGCAAATGCATAGCCAGATTAAGGGGGGGATACAGGGCATACTGTACTCAGGGCCCCCCTTTGTCATGGGGCCCCACAGCCAGAGCACACTGACATCACTAGCTTTCCCTCTTAAGCAGTAGCAGAACCAGCAGACAGAATGCGAGGAGGACAGTATACAGTGCAGGCAGAGACACAGGAATATCAGGTTTCATTAGCTACTGACAGAGCTTTCTGACCAGATGAGAGATAGGAGGGTGGAAAGAGCTGTAAGTGACAGCTTCTCCTCCTCGCCTCGGTGTCTGAGTCCTGTGTAAACTGTTATGCAACTAAATTATTTGGGTCTTGAGATAGAGACACACACAGAGAGTATCCCTGAGTCCTGTCCCAGTGTGTAAGTAGTACAGAAGCTGCTGCTATTATTGCATGTGACAAGATAAATTATTTTATTTTTCTATGTGTATTTAAAGGTTAAGTTGTCTTTGTTACACTACAAGAAAAGTTTATAAAATAGTTGTCTTTCAACTAGATGGAGCTATAAACATTACCCAGGCATTATTGAACTATTTGTTGAAACTAATATACAACATTGATTTAAATTTAATTTACACAATATATACCTCGCAACATGACCCATTCCAGCAGGAACAAAACTCTCTCTACTTGCACTTTCTTCTATATTTATGATTGCAATCACCTGTGATGAAATACCTTTCTTATTAATTATATAGTTCAACACAGGTGACACCAATCATATATTGAGTGGGACGTCCAGGTGGAGAGCATTTTGTCCCTCCTGGAATGGGACATGTTGGGAAGTATGCACAATTTATTATGCATTCCCCACCTTCCATCGGGACCCCTGTCTTAAGTGTCCTAGGCACACCCAAGGCTTAATCCAGCCCTATGCAAATGTGCACTGCTAGCACCGCAAGAAATCAGACCCTTTATTGTCCAAATGACCCCTACCAGTCAATGGTTGAGATTTCTCCCACTTATGTCATACTGAGAACACAAGAGGTGGCCAATGGATTTGGGAGACTCAGTTGGATCAAATGAGAAAAAAAGGAAACTTACCCTTCCAGATCAAGAATGATGAAGTTTGTCTCAATTATGTCTTTCTGGGAACACAAGAGGATACTCATGGATTTTGGGAATCTTAAATTTAAATTATATGTAAACATCAGACCCCCTGGCTTTATGTGTACACATCAGACCCCCTGAAATTATGTGTACACATCAGACCCCCTGAAATTATGTGTACACATCAGACCCCCCTGAAATTATCAAAACACGCAAGAGAAGGCAATCTCTATCAGTATAAGACCACAATATTACATACAAAAACATTTATAGAGTATTCATTCATTATACAGGTGACTGTAAACGTTTCTCCTTCTGTTAATCATCTTGTCCACTGTTTCAATATGATGATCCAATCTCAGCAAATATGTGAAAAAAAGAACCAAACAGAAAAACAATGTGTAGTACTGTTTCATATAGTTTTTCTTTTAGTCGAAAGTATCCTTATCCCATGAGTTTAATTGAGAAAACTAAAGTGGGAAGGAGGGCTAGATGAACAGGTGAGGAGCGTACCCCAACTCACAGTGAAGCCACATATTTGTGCATATACAAGGTTTCTGTATTCTTCTTAACCCCGTTTGTGTATCTTCCACCATAAGATGTTAGACAGGAGCGTACCCAACTCACGTTAGATATAGATAAGTGAAACATATAAAGGTATCTTTTTTCTTGGTATAACAATTATTAGGCATACCACACTCACGGATTTAATGGCAAAGACAATCCTATTTGGGTTTCTTTTCAATCCACAGTGTAATCAATATGCTGTTTCTTAAAAAAAAAATTGTATTTGTTCACAGTAATCCCAATGGACAAATAAAGTGCAAGAGTTCCAGCCAGTCCACATATATATAAAAGATTTAATGCACAAAAATTTCCTTAGTTGGGATATATATACAGGAACAAAAATTAAAAACACATACATAAAAACAGAATTTCTGTATATAAAAAAACCCAAATCCACATGAAGGAAAACACCAGACAAAAAGCTGCATGGAGGATGGAGCCCGGACCATCAACAGCGCAAATATTGGTGAAACACCTTAATCTTTATATCCTGAAGTAAGAGTGCAAATGTGCACTGCCACCATAACAGACCCTTTATTGTCTAACTGCACTAGAGAAAATGACCCTTACCAGCCAATGGTCGTGATTTCCCCCACTGTATGTCACATTGAGAACACGAGGGTGGTGTGGCCGGAGAGACCCCCAGCCCACGTGGACAATGGCCGCCGTGGCACTGAAGGGGTTAACCCCTAGTGCCCGGCGCCATTATAAGGACAATGGGCACTTGGCGCTATATTTAAAATGTATAGGGCGCTATGCGCTAGGTGTTTAAAATGCTTTAAAAATGTATTTTTAAATTGTGTGCCGCGATCCCGGACCTCTCCGGTGACCGCGGCAGTGAGGGAGCTCCCCGGCGCGCTGATCTGTGTGTGCGCGCCGGGGGAGAGGAGGCCACTGAGTGAGTGCCACACTGGGGGGACAGGGAGAGCCAGCCCCTTGGACCCCAGTGGCGGGCATTACAGGCAGGCTGGAGGATGGGGGAAGCCAGCCCCATACCTCCAGCACAGACAGCTGTTATGCACACCAGTGCCTGCAGGAATGTACTGGTGTCAGAACTGTTATGCACTCCAGTGCCTGCAGGAATGTACTGATCTTTGAACTGTTATGCACACCAGTGCCTGCAGGAATGTACTGGTGTCTGAACGGATAGGTATGCAAAACAAATGAACTCACAGACAGACTGGGGAATATGACATTACGTACACAGAAGGTGATAGGGTAACAAAATACACACAAAGTGAACAGAGAAGCCCAGAGGCTAAGGAACTGGGTGTCTCCCTAGTATTAGTAATGCTCAGATGGGAAAAGCAAGATGTTGTGTTTTAATACGTAGAGAACCCGAAATGCTGTTGCTAAGGGCAACAGCAAAACCCTAAAGGGTTACCAACGGGTGTGGCAGTAAACTCCTTGGTCAGAGATGGAATGATAGACACAAGGAGAGTCTCCACAATCCTAATTCTCACTTGCAGTGCACAGCTTCAGCTTACTGCCACTAAACTGACACCTGACACCTTGCACAGTGAGACAGGATTTAGGCAGGCAAGTCTTAGAATACAGCCGCAAACTTGCTAAGTTCACAGAGTAGTAAAAGAACCCCAGCAAGCTAAACGACTGACTCCAGTCTTACTGCTAGGTCTGGATTGGCAGAGTGTAGTACCAAATCCCCAGGCCTATTTGCAGTAAGCAACAACAAATACAAAGCTACACAGTACTGGCTAACTTTCAGGAACTGACTAACCAACAAAGATTCAGCAGCATCTGCTTAACCTAAGAAGAGGCCTTATAAAGCAGGTGCTGTCCACGCCCCACTCAGACCTCACAGACTGTGAGCACAAAAAACCAGCACCGGATCCCCTGCCGTGCACAGAGCCTGTAACCACTGCACAGCAAAAGACCCGAACCGGAGTATCATCTGCGCTCAGGTTACTCGGCTAGCACTTGTCTCCTGGTTGCCATGATGACGTGGCAGCATAGGGCAGGAGACCCTAACAGTACCCCCCTCTGACGAGGGGTCAAAGAACTCCTACCACCGGGTTTATCGGGGAACAGTGAGAAGAAAGAGCGTATCAGTCTGGGGGCATGAAGATCACAACTGCGCACCCACGACCGCTCCTCCGGGCCATACCCCTTCCAGTGCACCAAAAATGACAGCCGACCCCGAACCATCTTGGAGTCAAAAATCCTTTCAACAACAAACTCCCTCTGGCCACGTATCAGAAGAGGGGAAGGTCTTCCACTGGAAGAAGGATTACTAATCGCCCGTTTTAAAAGGGAACAATGAAATGTTTTATTGATACCCAAAAAACGGGGCAGATCTAACTGAAATGCCACCGGATTGATAACCCTGGTGATCTAAGAAGGGCCGATGAACCGGGGGCCTAACTTATGAGATGGCTGTCTCAACTTCAAATTCTTGGTAGACAACCAGACGAAGTCTCCTAATTTGAAGCTGCAGGGACTTTTCCGCTTATCAAAACCCCTTTTGGTCACTAATGACATAAACACAAGGGCTTTCTTCACTTTCCGCCAAATACCTCTAAGGACCGAAACCACAGAGGAACCACCAGGCGTGGAGTCCAGGGGGTCAAAAGAATTGGCCTTAGGATGATGCCCATACACACAAAGGAAGGGAGAGATCCCTGTAGCAGAGTGAGCCGCGTTGTTATAGGCAAACTCCGCCATGGACAGATGAGCAACCCAGTCAGTCTGACACTTGGAGACATAACACCTGAGGAACTGCTCCAAGGACTGGTTCACCCTTTCAGTCTGCCCATTAGACTGCGGATGGTAGCCCGATGACAAGCTGACAGAAATCTGGAGATCGGAACAAAATGCCCTCCAGAATTTGGCCACAAACTGGGATCCGCGGTCAGAGACCACATCAAGTGGCAACCCGTGGAGACGCACAACATGCAGCATAAATAATTCAGACAGGCGTCTGGCCGATGGCAGCCCAACCAGTGGAACGAACTGCGCCATCTTCGAAAACCTGTCAACGACAACCCAGATGGCTGTCATCCCCGAGGATTTGGGCAAGTCCACCACAAAATCCATTGAAATGTGGGTCCATGGCTTAGATGGGATAGAGAGTGGATGTAATGGGCCAACAGGAACCCCTCTAGGAGTCTTATTTCGGGCACAGATGTCACATGCCCGAACCCACTGATCCACATCCTTAGCCACCGAGGGCCACCACACCGCCCTAGATAGCAACTCCCGAGTTCTGGCAATACCCGGGTGACCTGCCGACTTCTTGGCATGGAATTCCAGGAACACTCGCTGTCTTAACCTAGGAGGCACAAACAAAAGACCTACCGGAAGGTCTGGAGGAGCCTGCTCCTGTGCTCTAAGGACTAATGATAAGAGGTCCTGGGTAATGCCCACTTTAATACATGATGGGGACACAATGGGCAACGGCTCCTCGGTGGTCTCCTGGATTGGAGCAAAACTCTGCGAGAGCGCATCAGCCTTGATGTTTTTTGACCCAGGGCGATATGTTATCAAAAAATTAAAGCGAGCAAAAAACAAAGCCCATCGTGCCTGCCTGGCATTGAGACGCTTCGCTGACTCTAAATATGCCAGATTCTTATGGTCGGTGAGAATTGAGACCACAAACTTAGCCCCCTCAAGCCAGTGTCTCCACTCCTCGAGTGCATCCTTAATAGCCAACAATTCCCGGTTACCCACGGCATTATTCATCTCGGCAGGCGAAAATTTACGGGAAAAGTAAGCACAGGAATGAAGGCGATTATCAGACACTCCCATCTGAGAAAGCACTGCCCCAATACTCATCTCAGAGGCATCCACCTCCACCACAAAAGGACGCTCTGGATCTGGGTGTCGCAGCACCTTGGCCGATACAAATGCCCTTTTGAGACGGGCAAAAGCCGCTTTAGCCTCACAAGACCAGTGAGCAACATCCGCCCCTTTCTTAGTGAGTGCCACCAAGGCCGCCACTATAGACGAAAATCCAGCGATAAATCATCTATAAAAATTCGCAAAGCCCAGGAAACGCTGAAGCGCCTTCAAACTAGTGGGCTGCACCCAATCCAGGACTGCCTGTACCTTGGAACCCTCCATTTGGAAACCTTCTGGGGAGATTTACTTTCGGCTCCTTAACCCCTGAAGGTGCTGCTGCTGCGGGAGCTCCGCCAGCGGCCTGGGAGGTGTGCATTTTAATGGACAAATCATTAAATTGTCGAGTCAGGACCTGCACCTGATCGACCACCTGTTGCAACGTATTTTGAGGGGTATGTTCCATATTCCCACAAAATTCCAACAGGAATATTAGGCTGCTGAATATGTTATGCACACCAGTGCCTGCAGGAATGTACTGGTGTCAGAACTGTTATGCACTCCAGTGCCTGCAGGAATGTACTGGAGTTTGAACTGTTATGCACACCAGTGCCTGCAGGAATGTACTGGTGTCTGAACGGATAGGTATGCAAAACAAATGAACTCACAGACAGACTGGGGAATATGACATTACGTACACAGAAGGTGATAGGGTAACAAAATACACACAAAGTGAACAGAGAAGCCCAGAGGCTAAGGAACTGGGTGTCTCCCTAGTATTAGTAATGCTCAGATGGGAAAAGCAAGATGTTGTGTTTTAATATGTAGAGAACCCAAAATGCTGTTGCTAAGGGCAACAGCAAAACCCTAAAGGGTTACCAACGGGTGTGGCAGTAAACTCCTTGGTCAGAGATGGAATGATAGACACAAGGAGAGTCTCCACAATCCTAATTCTCACTTGCAGTGCACAGCTTCAGCTTACTGCCACTAAACTGACACCTGACACCTTGCACAGTGAGACAGGATTTAGGCAGGCAAGTCTTAGAATACAGCCGCAAACTTGCTAAGTTCACAGAGTAGTAAAAGAACCCCAGCAAGCTAAACGACTGACTCCAGTCTTACTGCTAGGTCTGGATTGGCAGAGTGTAGTACCATATCCCCAGGCCTATTTGCAGTAAGCAACAACAAATACAAAGCTACACAGTACTGGCTAACTTTCAGGAACTGACTAACCAACAAAGATTCAGCAGCATCTGCTTAACCTGAGAAGAGGCCTTATAAAGCAGGTGCTGTCCACGCCCCACTCAGACCTCACAGACTGTGAGCACAAAAAACCAGCACCGGATCCCCTGCCGTGCACAGAGCCTGTAACCACTGCACAGCAAAAGACAGTGCATACTGACTGGCTGTATCTCTACCTCTATTGACTAGCATGAGTAATGGTCTCTCACCATGCATATAATGTTTGAGCACATGCATGGCAGCAGAACCACGAAATTTGCAATATAGTCTTGCCTTTATAAAATCTTTACTCTTTTCAACACCAGAGCAGGTTAAGTGTCAGTAGCTTTCTCATTGGCTGCACTGACCTTATGGTTATCAACCAAAAGTAGAAGTGAATGAGACACTCTCCATCTAGGCTCTGGCACTGTCTATGACTCTAGAGACTGGCAGGAGTAAGGGTCTCTCAACTACGTATACAATGCAACAGCACATACGAGGCAGCAGAACCCAGAAAATGCTCTAATAAGTTTCGACTTAGTCTCTATTACGGCTTTCCAATAACTCATCCATCCTTCTGAATTGGTAGCAACAAAAACCTGTACCTTTTTTATGCATTTTTGTTATATGTTGTATTATATGTAATATGTCTATATTTCGCCAATTTTATTTATTGATCAAATAAAAGTTAAATTTTAGGAGAAATTTTCTCCAACTCTATCTCTTTTCCTCTCTTATTTCTTCTTTTCCCTATGGGTTCAATGATGTAGCACATAATTATAAATACTACCTGAGTGCCCCACTATAGGAGAGTTCTTGTTTACCTTAGGGTAAAAGTTGTGCATCAAAATTGAATATCAACTCTCAGGGAGCACCCCCCTACATCTGTAATTAAAATACAGACAATATTGTACATGATATTGAAATTTGGGGTATAGGTACTAATATTAATTAATCATATTTGGATTGTCCCTTTTGTAATTGATATACTGATTGTCCTTAGAACTGTGCGGCAAGCAAACCTCTTCCCCCCTTTTCTTAACCTGAGAAGAGGCCTTATAAAGCAGGTGCTGTCCACGCCCCACTCAGACCTCACAGACTGTGAGCACAAAAAACCAGCACCGGATCCCCTGCCGTGCACAGAGCCTGTAACCACTGCACAGCAAAAGACCCGAACCGGAGTATCAGCTGCGCTCAGGTTACTCCGCTAGCACTTGTCTCCCGGTTGCCATGACGAAGTGGCAGCACAGTGCAGGAGACCCTAACAACAGCGTCCTAGCAGCCAGGCTGCAGGGCTAGGGAACAGTATTTAGAGAAACAAAAAAACATTGTTTTAAATGTAATCACATATATAGTGTGTTCTAAGGCACTGCAGTGCCTTGGTATGTGGAGCCTGTGCAGGGCACAGGCTCAGAGTATATTTAAAGGGAAACACATGTATTTAACTGAAATGTATTTAAAGGAAAAATGCAGCTACTATAGTTGTCTGAATAATCATCTCCTGTCAGTAGGAAGTGGCATGCTAATGGCCCTGTCCTAGCAGAGAGGTGTGAATGACAAAACCTTTTGATGTGTAAGTTCCTTAGAGAAAGATGCTAATCACGGGGTCTATGGGCTTGGAACCTGTTTCATGTACCTGATTTGATTGATATACAAACCCTGAATGGCAGATGCAGGAAGGAAGACTGTTTGTTTGTATTGTAGCCTTTCCTGTTGTAATCTCAAACACTGGCATTGCCTGGAGATGTGAATGAGACAGAAACATTTGTATTTTGAAGCTATGTGATAAATTTATCAATAGTGAATTTTAATCTGATACCAAACGCTGTCTGGGTGACAGGAAGGAGGATATTGTTTTATTGCACTTATCTCCTTTTGAAATTAAATTTATTTAATGGTATTTTGTAAAATATCCTGATTGGATAGAAAGGGCTCAGGGAGGACATGACTCCCTGTTGTACTGTGTGGAAAACGGACATAAAAAGGAGACCTGCGTGCCTCCAGAGTTGTATTGTATTGTACCATCTTCATTCTGCTGGAACATCTTGCTGTGTGCTGTTTCCCCTAGCAATAGAACAATTGCAAATAAATACCATTTGCCTCAAGAAGACCGTGTCATCTTGTGACCTACATGGTTATGCCAAACATAGCCCCGTCCTCTGGCTGTCCAGGGAAGCACCTAACGTCTCCAAGTTTCGCCTTCCACCAGCTACCGGTAGCGGCCTAGTCAGGTGACTAGTTGGGATTTGTCAACACCACATAGGTGTGGTGACGCAGTGTGTCGGCACATAAAGAGCAGAACTGTGGTTCCAAACGCCACGGCAGGTTAGGAGTTTGGTGGGAGCAGCATAAACCCGCCCACAGCGCAGTGGGTGGAGTCAGTAACAGGCGGTTACTGATGGTAAGTGGGAATCCCCTATGTGATCAGGTCCCGTGTGACCTAACCTTCCATTCTGTGCACAGGGGATGGGACACGAAAGCGGTGAGTGCTTTCGTACGGAACCGTCCTGTCACAGGTGGCTAATAGATTTGGGAGACTCATTTGACCCAAATGAGAAAAAAAAGGAAATTTACCATTCCAGATCAAGAGTGATGCAGTTTATCTCAATTATGTCATTCTCGGAGCACAATAGGATATGCATGGATTTTGGGATTCAAATGTTTTAAATTGAAATTATGTGTGAACATCAGACCCCCTGAAATCATGTGTACACATCAGACCTCCTGAATTTATGTGTACTCCTAAAAACTCCTGAAATTATGTGTACACATCATACCCCCCTGAAATTATGTGTACATATCAGATTCCCTGAAATTTTGTGTTCATATTAGACCCCTTGAAATTATGTGTACACATCAGACTCCCTGAAATTATGTGTACACATCAGACTGCCCTGAAATTATGTGTACACATCAGACTGCCCTGAAATTATGTGTACACATCAGACTCCCTGAAATTATGTGTACACATCAGACTCCCTGAAATTATGTGTACACATCAGACTCCCTGAAATTATGTGTACACATCAGAACCCCCCCCTGAAATTATGTGTACACATCAGACTCCCTGAAATTATGTGTACACATCAGAACCCCCCCTGAAATTATGTGTACACATCAGACCCACCTGAAATTATGTGTACACATCAGCCCCCTTGAAATTATGTGTACATATCAGACTCCCTGAAATTATGTGTACACATCAGACTTCCTGAAATTATGTGTACACATCAGACTGCCCTGAAATTATGTGTACACATCAGACCCCCTAAAATTGTGTGTACAGATCAGACCCCTTGAAATTATGTGTACACCTCAGACCCCCTACAATTGTGTGTACAGATCAGACCCCTTGAAATTATGTGTACACATCAGACTACCTGAAATTATGTGTACACATCAGACCCCCCTGAAAGTATGTGTACACATCAGACTCCCTGAAATTATGTGTACACATCAGACTCCCTGAAATAATGTGTACACATCAGACCGCCCCTGAAATTATGTGTACACATCAGACCCCCCTGAAATTATGTGTACACATCAGACCCCCCTGAAATTATGTGTACACATCAGACTCCCTGAAATTATGTGAACACATCAGACCCCCTGAAATTATGTGTACACATCAGACTCCCTGAAATTATGTGTACACATCAGACTCCCTGAAATTATGTGTACACATCAGACCCCCCTGGAATTATGTGTACATATCAGACCCCTTGAAATTATGTGTACATATCAGACCCCCTGAAATTATGTGTACACAGACTCCCTGAAATTATGTGTACACATCAGATTCCCTGAAATTATGTGTACACATCATACCCCCCTGAAATTATGTGTACACATCAGACCCCTTGAAATTATGTGTACACATCAGACTGCCCTGAAATTATGTGTACACATCAGACCCACCTGAAATTATGTGTACACATCAGACTGCCCTGAAATTATGTGTACACATCAGACTGCCCTGAAATTATGTGTACACATCAGACTCCCTGAAATTATGTGTACACATCAGACTCCCTGAAATTATGTGTACACATCAGACTCCCTGAAATTATGTGTACACATCAGAACCCCCCCTGAAATTATGTGTACACATCAGACTCCCTGAAATTATGTGTACACATCAGACTCCCTGAAATTATGTGTACACATCAGACCCCCCTGAAATTATGTGTACACATCAGCCCCCTTGAAATTATGTGTACATATCAGACTCCCTGAAATTATGTGTACACATCAGACTTCCTGAAATTATGTGTACACATCAGACTGCCCTGAAATTATGTGTACACATCAGACCCCCTAAAATTGTGTGTACAGATCAGACCCCTTGAAATTATGTGTACACCTCAGACCCCCTACAATTGTGTGTACAGATCAGACCCCTTGAAATTATGTGTACACATCAGACTCCCTGAAATTATGTGTACACATCAGACCGCCCTGAAATTATGTGTACAGATCAGACCCCTTGTAATTATGTGTACACATCAGACTACCTGAAATTATGTGTACACATCAGACCCCCCTGAAAGTATGTGTACACATCAGACTCCCTGAAATTATGTGTACACATCCAACTCCCTGAAATAATGTGTACACATCAGACCGCCCCTGAAATTATGTGTACACATCAGACCCCCCTGAAATTATGTGTACACATCAGACCCCCCTGAAATTATGTGTACTCATCAGACTCCCTGAAATTATGTGAACACATCAGACCCCCTGAAATTATGTGTACACATCAGACTCCCTGAAATGATGTGTACACATCAGACTCCCTGAAATTATGTGTACACATCAGACCCCCCTGGAATTATGTGTACATATCAGACCCCTTGAAATTATGTGTACATATCAGACCCCCTGAAATTAAGTGTACACCGACTCCCTGAAATTATGTGTACACATCAGATTCCCTGAAATTATGTGTACACATCAGACCCCCCTGAAATTATGTGTACTCCTAAAACCCCCTGAAATTATGTGAACACATCATACCCCCCTAAAATTTTGTGTACAGATCAGACCCCTTGAAATTATATGTACACATCAGACCCCCCTGAAATTATGTGTACACATCAGACCCCCTGAAATTATGTGTACACATCAGACCCCCCTGAAATTATGTGTACACATCAGACCCCCCTGAAATTATGTGTACACATCAGCCCCCTTGAAATTATGTGTACATATCAGACTCCCTGAAATGATGTGATACACATCAGACTTCCTAAAATTATGTGTACACATCAGACTGCCCTGAAATTATGTGTACACATCATACCCCCTAAAATTGTGTGTACAGATCAGACCCCTTGAAATTATGTGTACACATCAGACTGCCCTGAAATTATGTGTACACATCAGACTCCCTGAAATTATGTGTACACATCAGACCCCCCTGAAATTATGTGTACACATCAGACCCCCTGAAATTATGTGTACACATCAGACCCCCCTTAAATTATTTGTACACATCAGCCCCCTTGAAATTATGTGTACATATCAGACTCCCTGAAATTATGTGTACACATCAGACTTCCTGAAATTATGTGTACACATCAGACTGCCCTGAAATGATGTGTACACATCAGACTCCCTGAAATTATGTGTACACATCAGACTCCCTGAAATTATGTGTACACATCAGACCGCCCTGGAATTATGTGTTCAGATCAGACCCCTTGAAATTATGTGTACACATCAGACTCCCTGAAATTATGTGTACACATCAGACCCACCTGAAATTATGTGTACACATCAGACTCCCTGAAATTATGTGTACACATCAGACTTCCTGAAATTATGTGTACACATTAGAGTCCCTGAAATAATGTGTACACATCAGAACGCCCCTGAAATTATGTGTACACATCAGACTGCCCTGAAATTATGTGTACACATCAGACTCCCTGAAATTATGTGTACACATCAGACCCCCCTGAAATTATGTGTACACATCAGACCCCCTGAAATTATGTGTACACATCAGACCCCCCTGAAATTATGTGTACACATCAGCCCCCTTGAAATTATGTGTACATATCAGACTCCCTGAAATTATGTGTACACATCAGACTTCCTGAAATTATGTGTACACATCAGACTGCAATGAAATCATGTGTACACATCATACCCCCTAAAATTGTGTGTACAGATCAGACCCCTTGAAATTATGTGTACACATCAGACTGCCCTGAAATGATGTGTACACATCAGACTCCCTTAAATTATGTGTACACAACAGACTCCCTGAAATTATGTGTACACATCAGACCGCCCTGGAATTATGTGTTCAGATCAGACCCCTTGAAATTATGTGTACACATCAGACTCCCTGAAATTATGTGTAAACATCAGACCCTCCTGAAATTATGTGTACACATCAGAATCATATAGACTATATCAGACACTTCAGTTACCAGATCATTGGCGGGATGTAATGTAGTCTGAGTTCAGCGGCCGTGCAGAATGTCTGATGAACTGGGACATTTTTTAAAGGGGCAATCATGAACAAGGCTATACCATTGCCCCTTTAAAAAAAAAACATCCAAGTTCAGCCAACATCCAACATGGCCACTGAACTCGGACTTCATTATATCCTGCCCCATATTCCCTTTGTGGTGATGTCCTCTCAACGCACTACTCAGTTGTATCCAACACTTTTGTTCCTTTGCTATGGTTCTGCATATAGTATACTTTTCTAACCTAGAGACTATGATTAATGATGTGCGCTGGACCATTTTTGCTGTATTTGCATTTGGCTCTGATTTGTCATCTGTTTTTAGATTTGCCAAACCGCTGTGACTGGTTTTGGATTTTGATTTTTTTTTTAAATTGACAAAAAAAGCTAAAATAACATAATTTGGGCCCTTTTTTGTTCCTAGACTATTAGTAAACTCAATAATATATATTCCTGTCACTTCCAGTCAGTTTTTACAACCTTACAGCCCACAATATTGTTTTTGCCAGTATTGGTCGAAGGCTGCAGTGAGCCTGCTGGTTACGAAGCAATAGAGCAGAAGCACAAACAAAAGGCAATTTATAGAACATCTATGAAAATTTGACCGACAGTAGTGGCAGAAATGAAAGGTGATGCAAGATGGAATTGTCCTTGGGCCCTCCCACCAACCCTTATGTTGGATTTTAAAAAGGACAGGCACACTTTAACAAACCAACCACTTCAGCTACAGGGACAGCCACTTTTGTGGCTAAAGTGATTGTTTTTTTTGGACCCCCCACTAAACAAGCTATACATCGGCTTATGGCAACAACTCTATAATGGCATGATGTCATCATCATTGCCTTCCTCACCCTCATCAGTGTGTATATCATTCTCACATAATATGAATTCATCCCCACTGGAATCCACCATTACAGAAGTCTCTGTACTTTGCCATAATTGCAGAGATGGGCCTTCTGTATGGAATTTACAGTTTATTTTGATGAACATAATCTTTTTCACATTTTGAGGAAGTAGCCTCCTATGCTGTTCACTCACAAGGTTTCCAGCTGTGATGAGAACTCTCCAAGTACACACTGGAGAGTGGGCAGCTTAAGTAATGCAAAGCCAGTTTTTATAAGGGCATCCAAATTGCCTTTTTTTCCTTCCAGTACTTGAGGAGACTCTGTGACATGTCTATTTGTACGGTGTTATGAAAATAATCCTCCACCATTCTTTGGATGGTGATCATATCAGATGGAGTTACAGTAGAGGTGTCACTAATGTTGTTCAATTCTTATAGACCCGACAAGATGTCAAAAGGTTGGGTTTCATCACCACAAGGTTTTTTGGGAAATCTGAGTTTTTTTCTGGCTGCTGCTGAAGAAATTGAATGAGGAGACGTCATAGTGCCATTTGTCACTTTAGATGCCAACTTGCTCACCATGTGCTCTTTGCATCTTTTAAGATCTAAATCAGTTGTAAAGAAAGACACAGCGTATGACTTAAAACTAAGATCAGGACTGTTGCAAAAATGTAGTGATCAAATTTCAAGATATTGGCAACCCAAGAATCCTGGCTTTTTTAATCTCCACTTCAATTTCTCCAGCTGATTTACGAAAAGCCTAATTTGGGGAATCACCTTACTCAAGCTAGCATGTCAGCATTCACTTCACAGATGGCTACTTCAAAGGCTTTGAGCACCTTGCAGAAGACAAAAAGAACTCTCCACTGTGGAGTGCAAAGGTACATTCCCCCTCCTCTCCCAATGTCATGGTTGTTGTATAGCTGTTCCTCCATCTGGTGAAACATATAAATGATGGAGTCCCACCTTGTTACCACCTCTTGCTTCAATTGATGACAGGACAAATTAAACTGTTCTTGCAGGTGCTGCAATCTCCTTCATGCTGTCGATGAATGATGAAAATGTCACGAAAGTTTTGGCGCCAAAGACAGCATCTCCTGTACCACTAAGTTGATTGTGTGAGCAAAACAGTAGATGTATTGGAATTCACCCAGTTGTAATGCGTTCACAATATTTGTGGCATTATCAGATATCACAAATCCTGAGGAGAGTCCAAGTGGGGTAAGCCATGTTTCTATGACATCCCTAAGGTTTTCTAAGAGGTTATCAGTGTTATGCCTCTTACTGAATGCATTGATGCACAGAGTAGCCTACCTCTGAATGAGCTGGATTTATTTGTTTGATACTGCTTCTGCTGCAGCTGAAAGCAATTCACACACCCAACTGGCTTTCATAGTCATGTAATCTGTAGTTTGCCCACAACCGCTTGTCCACATATCTGTGGTTAAGTGGGCAGAGGGTACAATGGCATTTTGTAGGCCAATAATTATGTGTGTTTTTTAATGTCCTAGTACAGCTGAGGAATGGCTTTTCTGCTAAAATGGAACCGAGACGGAACTTGGTACCGGGGACACAAGACCTCAATTACAGTAACTGTGTATAACCCACTGCATTACTAAGAGATATTGGATGCAGATCTAATACTAACATAGCAGTCATGGCATCAGTGATGCGCTGTGTGACTGGGTGAGAGCTGTTTCCCCTTGCAAAGTATTGTTTCGCATTAAATAGATTTTTTTTCAATACTACTAGTAGTCTTCTTGGTCCCCTTCTGGGATAAAAACCAGCCGCAGCAGCAGCATCAGCAAGCCTAGCACTCAAGGATCCTTCTGAGAAATCCTGGAATGGGGAGGAGTCAGCTAGCCTTAACAAATTGAATGTACTGATAATTACTGAGGATATTGAGCATGAAGGTGTTGGTGGTGGGATCCGGACTGAAAGTCGACAGTAAGTAGGTCGACAATGTCTAGGTTGACCACTATTGGTCGACAGTAACTAGGTCGACAGGGTCAAAAGGTCGACAGGGTCAAAAGGTCGACATGTTCTAGGTCGACAGGTCAAAAGGTCGACATGAGTTTTTCACAATTTTTTGCTTTTTTTTGAACCTTTTCATACTTAACGATCCACGTGGACTACGATTGGAACGGTAATCTGTGCCGAGCGAAGCGGTAGCGGAGCGAAGGCACCATGCCCGAAGCATGGCGAGCGAAGCGAGCCATGCGAGGGGCCGCGGTGCACTAATTGAGGTTCCCGGTCACTCTACGAAGAAAATGACACCAAAATAACATAAAAAATGCATGTCGACCTTTTGACCTGTCGACCTAGAACATGTCGACCTTTTGACCCTGTCGACCTTTTGACCCTGTCGACCTAGTTACTGTCGACCAATAGTGGTCGACCTAGACATTGTCGACCTAGTTACTGTCGACTTTCAATACCACACCCGTTGGTGGTGGAGAATGTAAGTACTGGAACCTAGTTGAGAGAAGGGAACTAGCTGATGCTGGACTGCTTGTCTGCTTAACCTTGAGGAGGAGTGGAAAATGTACCCAACGCAATTCGTCCTCTACGTTTTTTGGTAGGAGTTCATCAAGGGGTAGGTCCTACCAAAACACGTAGAGGAAGAAACACGTTGGGGAACATTTTCCACTCCTCCCCAAGGATAAGCAGATAAGCTTTTATTACTTTTATATATTGTATAGGTCCACCTATCTTTTTTTGTGTTTATTGTCTGTGTTATATTAAAAACCTTTTCTATATAAATACTACACTATGGGAGTTATTCCCATTTGTTGGGAGCTCTATTTTTAAGGTGTCCCCAGTAATCCAGGAGAAGACCTCTGCAGAGAACTCACTACATGTGAGAAATATAAATACCGACAGTATTATTATATATTATTTCCTCCTCCTGGATAGGGACACTATTACTTGGCACTCACTATCTGCACAAGGTGTATCAACACTATTTGATGCATGCTTTTAAATAGCATTTACTGCACTAATCATTATCAGCATTATCACTCCACATACTGGAAATACTACACTATTATTATCAATACATTTGTTTTCCATATCCTGGTTGGTGCACCGGAATATTTGGAGAATTTGGAAAGACAGAGTAACCAGGACGACTGCAATCTAAAGAGGTATTACTTTTGAGCCGAAAACCTATTGGTTTCCGGTACGCATATTAATTTACCTTTCACACTAGGAAAATCTGAATCACTGAAGGCGCTGGGTCCTATCACTTTTTTCATTTCTGCACTTGGACTTTGAAATAGGGTCCATATTTAGAGTACTTTGTTCAGCAGCCATCCAAAACTGGAGAAGTGACTTTGATACACTCACTATTATTTATTGTTTATTGTTTTTTGTTAATCTACACTAGTCTTGTATGATAGGCAGCAGCACTAAATACATCACTATATCTATATATGTATATATATCTTTATATATATATATATATATATATATGATAATCCATGCATTATATAATACTACCCAAAGCTTATTGTATTATTAAAACAGCCATGGTACAAGCTAGGGTAAATAGAGTATTTTCTAACAATGCCACATAAGTATAATAAAATAAAGAAAGCCCAGTGGTCTCTGAAACAAGATCAAAATGCAACTGGAAACTATAGCCCTCAGCCGTTACCGATGGTGACCGGCTTCTAAACAAAACACAACAGCAAAGCGTTTCCATTAAGCCCTGATGGACTACTAATTATCCATAGCAACCGGCATGCAAATAAACAAAAGTAGCATTGATACCTGTACTAATCAGATGATCATAAATGCTCCACCAAACTCAATATATGATCATAGGTTATAGTTATATGCTGTTACTCATAGCAACAGGCATGCAAAAAAATAAAATAAAATTCTTAGTACCATTACATGAGCGTCAGCACCAACATTCAGTAAACATGGAAGCGGCATTATGCAAGACATCACAGCGACAAAATATGGTATAGAAACATCAGCACCTGCATTCAGCAATAACATAGGCAGCAATAAAGAAGGCATACATTAGCCATGGTAGATTTTATAAAAAGCATAGCAGTGACAAATTTTCATTGAGTCCAGCTGGATCTACTTTGTTAAATCCGAAAATCCACTTTGCCTCCAGCCTCCAGCTTGTATCTCAGTGAGGCCATGGAATGTCTTTGCTCTTGAAAATGCCTGGCCACAGGTTGCTCGACAGCTTTACCTTCCAGGGCATGCTTTATAACAGAACTGTTCTGGGCTTCTCATTCTCTGAAGGTGCACAACGTTTTGCCTATACAGGCAAGTCCACAATGGCACTTTATAATATAGATCACACATTTTGAAGTGCATGTAAGCACATGTTTAATGGGAACCCTTTTTCCGGAATGTGGCTGCATTACCACTGGCCCAGTCTCTAAGTACAGGTAGGTCATGCATCCTATACATTTGTAGGACCCAGGCCTTGTATTCATGAAGTGTGATCTCAGTTGCCTTCCGTGCTCGGTGGCATCATTATGTATCAGCCAGTCCTTCAAGTTACGTCCCCTCCGATGGCAGTTTAATAATTGATAGTCCTTCAATGCAGGTAGTGATTTATCTGTTTTTACTATTGGCCATAGCTTCCTTGAATTCTTTCTCACCACTGTCCTCTCAAACTTCTTTACACTATCTAAAAAAAAAGAAAGAGATATTATAAAGAAGTTTGAGATTCCATTTGTTACAAGGTTTAATACGAAAGGCGGAGATATAAAAAAAATACTACAGAAACATTGGGGAATATTATGTCTTGACCGACTCTTGAGTTCTATTATTCCTAAGCAATCACAAGTAGTATATAAAAAATCTTGCTCATTAAAAAATAAATTAGCACCAAGTAATTTAAAAACCATGTGCTAAATGTAAAGTGTGTCAGTTTGTCAGCAAAGATAATAAGCAGTTTTCCAATTCAACTAATACCAAATCATGGAAGATCAAAGGGAAATTAAGCTGTTTAAGTACTCATGTAACCTACTTGTTAGAATTTAAGTGCGGTAAACGTTACGTGGGCAAAACAAAACGTGTATTAAAATTGCGAATCTTATAAAATACACATAATATATTAAATAAAGTGGAAAATCATAGTGTTCCCCGTCATTTTAAGGAATGTTGTGTATCCAAGTTACATGGATTCTCATTTAAAGCAATAGAGAATATACAGATGGATGATAGAAAAGGTTATATATTATGATATCTCTCACAACGTGAAACTTTTTGGATTCACACATTAAACACTCTTGTGTCCTTTAGATTAAATGAAGGTTGTGATATAGTCCCGTTCTTGCATGAGTAGCTTGTCTGTGTGTGGCGCTTTGCACATAATGGCAGTGGTATTGTCCCGGTTAGTGTCTTTGAAGCGCAGTACACGGCGAGTGACTCATGCAGAATATGGTGTTTCTATTGTAGGTTCTATTCTGCTATTTGGATTAATATTTTTAAACCACTGGTTAAAATGTGATGTGCTTCCACATGATGTAACTAATTGTATATCTCTGGTGTGTTGTAATAGATTGGGATCTATATTGAAAATCCGTTGTAGCTATATAGTATTTGGTAAACATCATAAGAAAGTTTAATAAAGGGTTAATTAAATTATAAGTACAGTAATAATAAAGTTTGCTATGATCTGAGAATGGAGATTCAATATGACCCCAGTCTAAGAGGACAAAGTGTATTTTATATGTATTTTTTAATGCAATGTGTATAAGAAACATCGTTGATTAAGTGATAATTAAAACATGAGTGAAGGGACCGCCTGATGAGAGTATCTAAAGGATCTCTCTTTGAAGGTAAACCACACTCCCTGACTAAGTCCCTCATTGGATAAAACCTGTTGGCTGTGGTCTAGACATGGATGCTGTGACGTCACCTGCTGAGAACAAAGCGGACGCTGAGACACTGAGAGAAGTCTGCCTTACAAATGGAGCTGCTAAATTGCAGCTATCCATTTATGCTGTTCATTTTAAACTTGAATGTACATGAACATATTTTTTAAGTAAAGATTGTGCTTTTTAACCACTTACAAGTGCGTTCTCCATTTTTTAACCAGTTCTTGCTAAACTTCAGTGGCTTGGGGGGATCAGAGCGGCATTTGGACATTGTAAACTCTGAATCCTGAAGGACTTTGTGCGCAAGGACTGATTTGTGATATATATATATATATATATATATTATACACAAAAACAGTTGTCGATTTAACCTTGATCCTTATTTGAGTCAAAATATCTACATTTGGTCTTGTATTGGACAATAATCAACCTGTGAAACATTTTTAAAACCCCTTTATTGATGTCTATGTCCAAATGTCTACTGATCTTATCCCTGATGAAGTCTTTGGACAAAATGTGTAGGGTTGTTAATTAATGTCTTTATTGATACAAAAATCAAATCCCTTATTATCATTGTGCCTGACAGGTGCCTGTTAGAAATTCATCATTAGCACCTAATTATCTAAATTCTAATGCTCTTAAAGTAATCAGTGACCTTCATTAGTATGTACAAAGTGAGAATATTCGAAATCTGATTAAAGAAACCTCATTTATTAACCTCAAAGTAAGTAAAACAAAAAATACTGAAATTTGAGACCCGCCACCACATTGTCTTCAGTTTTCATGACAAAAAATCAAATGAACATTAAAATTATGAACAAAACTGAAAATATAGGCACAGTAGAGTCAGTCTCACTCAGAATCACTGTAAAATGAGTAAAATAAAAAATGAATATTTGAAAATAAAAGGAAATACGAACCTTCAAAAGTCAGACGAGTTCAAGTGCAATGGGCCTGAGAGGCCAGGAGGGTCACTACTGCACTCCATGCAGCTGGTGGGAAAACTGACAAGGGGGGTTTTGATCAGCACCTAAAGATAGGAAGGTACTAGGAGGGACAGGCCCCTGCGCCCCCTTGGGGCGGAGAGGGGAGCGAGAACATCTTTGTGGTGCCTGCAGGCCAAATGCGCCTGACTGAGGGTTAAGAACTAATAATGCTGAGCACTGGAATTCATATCCATTATTCTTTGTATTGTTAAATGTGGATATACTGTAAAGATTCAAGATTGTGATGTTCTTATCATGATCAAATCTCTTTTCAGTTTTTAAAATGGTATTGTCAGCATTAAAAAAGGCACTTTTTATCTTGTTTTGGGTGATAAGATTTCTCTAACATAAAAGTAATTAATAGATTAATTCCCTCAAATGGAGTGAACTCATAGAGCACTTCAATACTGTACATATATATATATATATATATATATATATATGGAAAAGACTGCACTTAGTGAAAAATATAACAAACAAATGGTGATGCAAGGTCAAAAAGGGGTTAATATTGACAGTCACTTTTCCCAGGTAATGCAGCTGTCGCTCTATATTCAATGAGATCTTTATGAAGAATTAATAATTATTTTTTCATCTCTAAAAATGAGTGCTGGCTTTTCTTTTTTCACTATCTGGGAAAAGTTAGTATGAAGATATAAAATATATATATATATATATATTAGAGGGTGGAGTGTTAGTGTGTGCTCTGTAGGGTTGCTGCTGCAGTCACTGTGGTGTCCCTGTGCTGTGTTAGGGGTGCTGTCCTGGCTGTCACTGGTGTTACTGCTGGGTGCTGCAGCTGTAAATGGATGTTGCTGTACTGACTGTCTCTGTGTTGTACAAGGGGCAGGGGCACTGTAAAATATAGGGGTGTCACTGTAGGTGGGAAGGCCCAAGGACAATTCCATCTTGCAACTATTTTTTTCTTTGCATTATGTGCTGTTTGGGGCTTAGTGCCATCCTGTCTGCTACTGCAGTGCCACTTCTAGATGGGCCAGGTGTTTGTGCTGCACACTTGTGTCGCTTAGCTTAGACATCCAGCGACCTTGGTGCACTTCTTATTTTCTTTGCAGCATGGGCTCTGTGGGACCTAGTTTTTAAAACAGCCATCCTGTCTGCCACTGCAGTGCCACTCTAGATGGGCCAGGTGTTTGTGCTGCACACTTGTGTCGCTTAGCTTAGCCATCCAGTGACCTTGGTTCACCTCTTTTTTTCTTTGCAGTATGTGCTTTTTGGGACCTAGTTTTTAAAACTGCCATCCTATCTGCCACTGCAGTGCCACTCTGGATGGACCAGGTGTTTGTGCTGCACCCTTGTGTCGCTTAGCTTAGTCATCCAGCAACCTTGGTGCAATATTTTGGCCTAAAAACAATATTGTGAGGTGTGAGGTGTTCAGAATAGACTGGAAATGAGTGGAAATGAATGTTACTGAGGTTATTAATACAGTAGGATCAAAATTACCCCCAAATTCTGTAATTTTTAGCTATTTTTATATGGGTTTTTTTTCAAAAATCATCTAGATTCAAAACTCGTAAGTGTGATTTTGGTAAAACAAATCCAGATTCAAAACATGATCGGGGATCCAGATCCAAAACACAAAACACAAAAAGTGACCGCCGCACATCTCTAATATATAGACAATAGCTGTCACTTTCCCATATGTATAGTAATACTTGCCCTGGTGACCTCTAGGTTATTCTTGCACCAACATATTAGATCCAAAGCGGTGGTACTCACAGGTCTTTATGAATGGAAAATCTGAATGTATAGATCTGAAAAGAAAAGTAGAATTTACACAAAGTAATACCTTTCACAAATACTACATTATGCCAATCTTTTATTTATATTTGGAAATTAGTGAATTCATTTGAATTATCACCCCAGTTATTTTACATCAAATGTAACTATTTTTTTATTTACTGCGGTGTTGCCACAGGGCTACATGTTTAACAAGATAAAAGGAAAGAGGAGACAAGTGAGCTCTGGTTTGTGGTGCACTTGAGAAATAATAATAAGAATTTTATTTATATAAAGCATTTCTCCCACAAGACTCAAAGTCACTTTTACATAAATCAAACACAAAGTGCATTGTACAAATAAACTAGAATCACAACAAGTTGAAAAACATATCAAGGTAATTAAGAACAACTAAACCTAGAGAGCACAGTAAGTATAATGCAGGGTGGGGTCAGAGAGTTTGGGTAATAATATCTATGAGTTATGTATTATTCATCATGAAAGGTACCAGGTGAGGCAGCCATCTTTGGTGGAATAGGTCCCGCCAAGAAGAGATCAACAAAATGGGTGGTTGCAGTGTCCTAACGCTTGAGTAGAGTCCCACCATAACCATCAGATCCATGGCATTTTACATCCTATCCATGAGCGTACCAAGTGAGGCAGCCATGTTGTGCGCACTATGAAGGTTATGCTATGGGAGATAAGCGATGCGTGTATTTGTGTATAATAGTATCATAAATCCTGTATGAACAGGTTCACATGCAGCTCATCGTGACTACGGAAGAACAATCCAAGGCAAACATCTGGGGTGCACTGTGTAGGTTGCTGCAGTCAGGGTGTGCAGTCAGGGGTGGTACAGCATACTGACATAGCATACAGTGGGGATGGAAGTACGAGATAAAAACATGGTGAAGAAACAGTGAATAAAAAAAGTTAAACTTGGCTTTAACCAGCTCAGAGGCTGGCGGTGTACAGACTGGCGACTGGCATACTGGTGCTGGTCCTGGCATCAGAAACACATTTTATGGTAGGAAATACATTTGATGTGAGAAAGTGGAGAGCCCACTAGTGTCCAGTAGAAAAGTCCCTGGTGAGGCTGTTCTTAGTGTACTCCCCCTTTGCTTAGAAGGCAATCCTGTTGTGCTCCCCCCTCAACTCCCTACTCACCTAATTGGGTCCCAATGTTCTTAGGGAGGAGGCCTGGTCTTAGTGTTTTTTGGCAGAGTTTAAGCCACAGGGCAGCATTGAGTGGATCCAGCAGCTCAAACTGGGGGCTTCAGATGGAAGTGGACCTGCAGCCACAGTCCAGAGCTATCAGGAGCATGCAAGAGGTTTCAGGCAGCAAGCAGCAGACAGCAGTGGGATTTTCAAAATAGAGCAAGCAGCGTGTACCATGCCAGATGCCCAGGATGAATGGATGGACACAGTGTGTCATGGTGGAACTTCAATCTCCGGATAGACATCAGACAACTGAAGTGGCAGCACATCAGGTTCAGCAGGAGATACAGCACTAGCTAGCAGCAAATGCACCTATTAGGGATGGCCATCGGTGTGGTTGCCATCAATGGTTATCATAGATGCCGATATCCCATGTAACCATCAATGGCTGCCAACTATGCAGTGAATGACCATCGATGGTTTACACAACCGATGGTCATCCCTGTTCTTTCTATGGGCCATTTAGAACACGGGGGAAGGGATTCATGGGTGTGGTGGTGCAGAGCTCTGCTCTGTGTTCTGGTACCTCGTAGAATATATATATATATATATATATATATATATGAAACAGGTGAACAGGCACTCCCACAGCAGATTTACACACGCACCGGTGCCATCCCAGAAGGAATTTACAAATAGTAGGAAGAAAGAGCGGCACTCGGCGTCTTGAAATCATAAACTTGTATTTAAACAACACATGGAAAACCGATGTTTCGGGGCTCACATGCCCCTTTGTCAAGGTGTACAACAGTGAGAGATAGTGAGAGTACAACAGCGACAGGAACAATTGGCCCTCAAGCAATTGGGATCTTATCGGGATATCATCATACGCCCCGCCGACAAAGGGGGGCGGGATTGTGGTTCTGAACTTGTATGATTACTTGGAAGAAGCATACCAGCAACTTAATGATGAAACCACTTATGAAAGGCTTGACCAGGATCCCACCATAGTATACAAATTAGAGGTTGACACCTTGTTGAATTCTGCCTGCTCCAAAGGCCTTATTTCTTCCAAACTTCTTTAAGCTCTCTCGCAGGACCACCCTGAAGTACCTGTTTTTTTCACGGTGCCCAAAATTCACAAAAATCCCAAAGTGCCCCCCGGGCCGCCCTATCATTGCAGATTTATCAAAGATACTACTTGCTTCCTCCAACGACTCTCAACTGTGCCCCTAGTTCCAGCAGGTATGATACTATGTGTAGTTGATGTGTGCAGCCTCTACTCTAGTATCCCAGACCAACAGGGCATGAAAGCTGTAGAATAATTCGTCAGTGCGGAGCGTATGTCTGACCTGGACCACAAGCTGTTACTTGACCTATTAGAGCTTACTTTAACACACAATTTTTTTCTGTTTTATGGTAATTTTTTCCGCCAAAGAACGGAGTGTGCGATGGGGAGTAACGTCTCCCCATCGTTTGCCAATATTTTTATGTTCAAGGAGGAAATGGAGATCTTTTTCAAGGACCAAACAGTGGCCCAACATATTCTCTTGTACACCCGCTTTATAGATGACTTATTCATCATTTGGACCGGACCTCTGCCTATGTTTGAGTCACTGATAACTGCAGCGAATGCATGTGAATCCTCCATCAAGTTTACTTATGTTACCAACGAATCATCTATCAACTATCTGGATGTCCAAATAACAATCAAAGATGGACAGATACAAACAGGCCTCTACACCAAACCGACGGACCAAAATACCGTCCTCAGGGCTAATAGCCACCATTCTAAAGGCTTAGTCAACGGACTCCCAAGGTCACAGATGATAAGGATAGCACGTATTACCAGCGATCGTTGCAAATTGGAAGGAGAGTTAGACAAACTTATCATCAAATTCTTGCAAAGAGGGTATGACCGCAAAAGATTGCTAACACAAAAAGAGGATGATCTGTCCATCCCCAGAAGCATCCTCATGTCCCCGAGTACCAAGAAGGCTAAAGGGGAGGTAATTCCGTTTGTCACCCAATATAACACAATGAGCCCTGTAGTCCCACGCGCCTCTAGAGCCCTGTGGCCTTTAGTATCTTCAGACACCACTTTACCGTTCAAAAACAAACTCCCCATGAGATGTTATACCAGAGGGCGTAACATTAAGGACATTGTTGTACACACTGACGTGACAGGTTTCAAAGAGCAGGTTGAACGCCCACTGAATTTCCAGCTCAAAACACCCGGGTGCTATAAGTGCCCAAAATGCACCACCTGCTCCTATATGATGACTGGATCCTTATTTAGAAATCCACACGAGGACCGCAATGTCTTCATCAAACATGTTCTTACGTGTACCTCCTATTGCATCATCTACATTATAGTATGCCCATGTAATCTGGTATATGTGGGCAAGTCCATCAGAACGATGAGGGAACGAATGGCCCTCCACCGGTCTGCAATCAAGAAAGCTACCTTGGGAAAAGTAGCGGACCAACCAGTCGCTAGACACTACGTTGAATTGGGACATACCTTAAATGATCTGAGACACATGGCCATTGACCATGTTAAAAAATCTCTAAGAGGAGGAGACCGTGAGAATAAACTCCTCCGTCTGGAAGCTAAATGGATCCACAAACTAGGCACCATCAGCCCAGGGGGGCTAAATGAGATTATGCCCTGGAACTTACTCATCCACTAACAAGCCTAGTCCTATTATGGTTAAGCGTTATTATCCCTATTATTCCTTGAAATCCAGCATCCACTTTACTGTTTCTGATCTGACCCGCACCACCTCTCCATGCCTGTAAACCATTTTAATGTTTTACAGTTAGCTACATAGGTGACTGTTAAACACTAGAGCAGTGGGTTCTTTAGCATATTATATATCCTCACATTTCCTGATCATTGCAACACGGTTATTCCCGTTTTCTTCCCATTCCACCACTCTCACCCAGGTTCTGGACACAAGGGCTGTGCATTCTTATTTCATCTCTCTCACTGTATCTTATCATAGTCCCACACTACCCGCTGTAGGCACACAGCAGGCAGTCTCTCTCACCAGCGCGTGTGTAAATCATACTGCTATTTTGTCACATGGACTGTGGGTGATTCAAGCTTAACCTCACCACAGTATATTTCGACTTTAGGTTCATCCATGACTGGTGGTTACTGCCATTGCAGTGTTCTTTAGTAGGGTAATGTGTGTGTTTGGTGCAGGGTACTGTACTCCCTCTATGTCATCCACAGCGCACTACAATTCCCATCAGGCTCTGCGGCAACGACGGAGCCTAGGTTGCCATGACGTCACCCGCTAGCGCCGAACGGCGGTTCCGTTTGGCACATGCTGCACAAACACCAGGGGTTTCTACACTATAAAGGTATGTTCTATTTTATCTCTCAGTGTTGTACACCTTGACAAAGGGGCATGTGAGCCCCGAAACGTCGGTTTTCCATGTGTTGTTTAAATACAAGTTTGTGATTTCAAGACGCAGAGTGCCGCTCTTTCTTCCTACTATATATATATATATATATATATATATATATTTATTTGGTTATGCCTTGCCATCGATAACCAGTTGGTTCTCCCCCATTGATGGCAAAAGTATTCTACATTGGTCTTAAACCATTGATGATTTTGAATCATTGATGATCAATGGCCATCCCTACACCTGGTGGAGTGGAGTAGGGATGGCCATCGGTGGGCTTTTTATCAACGGCACTATAGGTGATAGCCATTGATGACACATAAACCATCTATGGCGAACCATCAATGGCTTGCAACACTCGATGGCAACCGCTGGGGATGGGGCTTAGTGGGGTGCTAGGAGGAGGGGTTAAGGTCCATTCCTGGAGGAGAAAAACTCTCAGTTCAACTTAGCTATCGATGGAAGAGAACCATTGGCTCTTTGACATAAATGGCAAAACCATGAACCATTGGTAGTTAGCTATTGATGTTTGGCTACTATCGATGATTGACAGCCATTCCTGGAGTGGAGCCATGTGGACAAAATAGCAGCGTGGCAGGTGTCCCAACTCCTCTACAGCCCATGCTGCTGGAGATGGTCAGTAGTAGGACTGGTAGTCAGCAGGGGTCAGGACGGTAGGTGGAGGGACCAGAAACATGCTAGAGTGATATGAGAGGCAGCGGCATGACGTGTCGAGCAGTGGAGTCTGGGGCAGGAACTGAAGCAGCAGGTCCAGCAATAGGTGACAGCAGACCATTGCAGGGGGGCTCCCTAGATAAACAATGCAGGGTCCAGGATGGTAGGCTGGACCCCAGGGAGAGACCAAAAATACATTTTCATAAAAATGTAGCTTTGTTTAAAATATCTTCATATTTTCACTTAAAAGGATATAATATAATCTTTAAGGAATCCAGAATCAGGCAAAATAAATGAAAAAAAATCCCAAAGAAATGAGGTAAAAAAGCGATTTCAGAATACATGTGCCTTAAAAATCAATAAATGCTGTAACCCACCACCTAATGTGTCTTTGCAAACAAAAAATATGTTCTGGTTACAATGCAATATATTTCCTTATTATTACCTAGTAAATTAAACTTGTTCTATTATGTGTTGTTTATATTTAAAAGGACATATATTTAATTACAATCCAGTTTTATATTGTAAAAATATAGTGTGTGCTCCTCAGATGGATATAGTCCTGTTATCTCTATCAGGGAATGGGGTGGATGAGATTTAGTTTTTTTTAAGTTATTTTTGAATGTAATTTTTTGCCTTATTTTTGCTGCCATAAATCACAAGTATTAGTTTCTGAAAACACTTCTTATTACTGCTTTTTTATTTTTTTAAATAAACAATTAGAAAGTTGTCTCTTGTAGCAAGAATAAATTAACTTTAAGTGAACAACACAACTGTAGCTGGGTTCAAAGAAGCAGAGTGAAAGGTAAAAGGAAATCACATTACTGCTCCTTAACAGCACCCAAGATTTCATGGCATTCTAGTGGTATGCAATATAGAGATTACCCTAGAGGCTGCTACACAATAAATTTAGCATCCTAGTACCCACCATACAATATAGAGAGCATCCCAGTGACTGTTATATAAATTATTACAGAGAACATCCAAGTAACCCCCATACAATACACAGATCATTAAACTGGGGTTTACTGTACGTTGCAGACATAAAAAAAATTAGAAAGAGAAGAGTAAGAACATGCATAGCTATAAGTATGTGCCTTGCCACATATTTATAATGGGACTGGAATTCAGAGGGAAAATATGAACCTAAATATATGAGAACCAATGACTTTGGATTTCAAGTTAATAGCTTCTACCGAAAGCGGTCTAATCACTGAATAATTACAAAAGTAGGGTCCCCTTACTTCCAAAATTATCCATGGGATCTATTTAATAGCACTTTAGCTAGAGAAAACCATACTTTAGTTTTTTTGTGTATTTTGTTTTATGGAAAGTGTAGAGAAATCAGTGATCTCTCTGCAATTTCATTTCTCTAGATGGAGTTTTGGGTCTCCTTAACTACAGAAAAGGAGAAAAGAAGGGAAAATACATTTTATTCCTGCTTTTCTCCACTGACTGGGCCTCTGGATAACTCGTACTCTCCTACCTGCATTATGGCACCCGATGAGCATTGGTGATGTCAACTTCGCTGATTGGCACATGAGCAGAGCATTTAAACATCTTAAAAAAGAACTGAGACAGCCCTTTACTGCATGGGTTATCCTGACATTTAAAAAAATAAATATGGTGAAAACTTTGTGCCGCTTTTCACTTTGTTTTTTGTTTTTTAAATTGACCCTCATATCTTAGGAAGCTTTCAGGAAGTCAAATATTTTGGGAGTATTTTTTTACCAAGAATCTGTTTTTGGTTCGAGACTAATACTGACAATTAACAAGGTATATCGATGGCGTTCATTTGTAAAAAAAAAAACTTTTTATCATCTGTCAGACTTCAGCTTCTGTTAAATCCCAACATCGATGTCACTCAGTTTTTGCAGCTCTTAATGTTACCGACAGCAAACATGTCCAAAGAGCAGCCCTGCACAAAAAAAAAGGAAATGTGTAAGCCTGGGATTTCCACAATTTTTTTATATGTATACAATTATTGAGTAGTAACATAAATTGTACAATTTTTCAATAACCAAAACCATGCGGAATCATCCATGGGGCTGACACTATATCAGGGGAACACACTGTGTGGGGTTTCCCTGCCATAGCATCAACCAGCCCCAAACTGGTCAGCACAGGCCATTCATTCCTCTGTAAAGCCCAGGACTAATTACTGCCCCCCTTGGTGGTGGGACTTGGATTAATGTGTAAAGAATAGATAATAATATTAATCTTTACAGGTAGACTAAGGATGCAAGTAAGCCTGCCCCTGTATGCCAGTATTTGTGGAACAGCAAGTGCCAACGTGCCTTGACATAAAGGCCACATTGGCACCTGTAGTCCACCTGTAAGAATGTTTTACAGAAAAACAGGGGGCTGGATGTAATGAAGTCCATGTTGGAAGAAAGGTGTGGGTTCCCAGCTGAACAATGACTTGTTTTTATAGCGGCAATGATTTTGTTAGGGTCTCCTGCCCTGCGCTGCCACGTCATCATGGCAACCGGGAGACAAGTGCTAGTGGAGTAACCTGAGCGCAGCTGATACTCCGGTTCGGGTCTTTTGCTGTGCAGTGATTATAGGCTCTGTGCACGGCAGGGGATCCGGTGCTGGTTTTTGTGCTCACAGTCTGTGAGGTCTGAGTGGGGCGTGGACAGCACCTGCTTTATAAGGCCTCTTTTCAGGGTAAGCAGATGCTGCTGAATCTTTGTTGGTTAGTCAGTTCATGAAAGTTAGCCAGTACTGTGTAGCTTTGTATTTGTTTGTTGCTTACTGCAAATAGGCCTGGGGATTTGGTATTATACTCTGCCAATCCAGACCTAGCAGTAATACTGGAGTCAGTCGTTTAGCTTGATGGGGTTCTGTTACTACTCTGTGAACCTAGCAAGTTTGCGGCTGTATTCTAAGACTTGCCTGTCTAATCCTGTCTCACTGTGCTAGGTGTCAGGGGTCAGTTTAGTGGCAGTAAGCTAAAACCTGTGCACTGCAAGTGAGAAATAGGATTGTGGAGACTCTCCTTGTGTCTATCATTCCATCTCTGACCAAGGAGTTTACTGCCACACCCGTTGGTAACCCTTTAGGGTTTTGCTGTTGCCCTTAGCAACAGCATTTCGGGTTCTCTACGTATTAAAACACAACATCTTGCTTTTTACATCTGAGCAGTTCTAATACAAGGGAGATACCCAGTTCCTTAGCCTCTGGGCTTCCCTGTTCACTTTGTGTGTATTTTGTTACCCTATCACCTTCTGTGTACGTTATGTCATATTCCCCAGTTTGTCTGTGAGTCCATTTGTTTTGCATAACAGTTCAAACACCAGTACATTCCTGCAGACACTGGAGTGCATAACAGTTCTGACACCAGTACTTTCCTGCAGGCACTGGTGTGCATAACATATTCAGCAGCCTAATACTCCTGTTGAAATTTTGTGGGAATATGGAGCATACCCCTCAAAATACGTTGCAACAGGTGGTCGATCAGGTGCAGGTCCTGACTCGACAATTTAATGATTTGTCCATTAAAATACACACCTCCCAGGCTGCTGGCGGATCTCCCGCAGCAGCAGCACCTGCAGGGGTTAAGGAGCCGAAAGTAAATCTCCCGGATCGTTTTTCTGGAGATCGCTCGCAGTTCTTTTGTTTCAAGGAGAGCTGCAAGCTATACTTCCGGCTTAGGCCTCAGTCTTCTGGGTCGGAGATTCAGCGGGTGGGCATAGTGATTTCCTTGCTACAAGGAGACCCACAGGTCTGGGCATATGGGTTGCAGCCTGACTGTCCGTCGCTTAAAAGTGTTGATGCTTTTTTTACGGCACTGGGCATGTTGTATGATGACCCTGACAAGACGGCCTCAGCCGAGGCTCAGATTTCGATCCTTAAGCAAGGGCGAAGGCCAGTTGAGGTTTACTGTACGGAGTTTCGGAGGTTGGCCCATGATACCCAGTGGAATGACCCAGCCCTGAGACACCAGTACCGAAGAGGTCTTTCTAACCAGATAAAGGACCAACTGGTACAATATCCCTTGCCTGATAGCTTGGATCAGCTCATGCAGTTATCCATCCGGGTGGATAGACGGCTGAGAGAGCGTAGGCTTGAAAGGGAGACTGAGATTTCCTTCCTTCCCAAGGGAACCTCAGACTCTGAGGAATTTTCTGAGGAGCCTATGCAGATTGGGGCTACCCGCCTCTCCTCGCGTGAGAAGACGCGGAGGAGACAGCAGGGGTTGTGTTTGTACTGTGGGAATAAAGGTCATGTGGTAGTATCATGCCCAGAAAAGCCGGAAAACTTCAGGGCCTGAGGGTGATGGGAAATATCCTGTCAGGCCAGAAGTCAGAATTTCCCAAGAAGACTTTTATCATTCCGGTGACCTTGAAGATCCTCGGTCAAACTGTCAAGACTGAGGCCTTTGTGGACAGTGGGGCCGACGGGGTTTTTATGGACCGCCAATTCGCCCTGAAACACTCTGTTCCCTTAGTACCCTTGGCATCGGAAATTGAGATTTGTGGGTTAAACGGGGAACCATTATCCCAAGGTAAAATTACCTCTTGCACTAGCCAGATTTCTTTGTTTATTGGAGCCACACACTCTGAAAAATTGTCCTTTTATGTGACTGTCTGTACTTTGCCCCATTGGTGTTGGGGTTACCCTGGTTAAGGGCCCACAATCCTCAATTTGACTGGGTCTCTGGGGAGATTCTTAGTTGGGGTACTGATTGTTTCAGGAGTTGCTTGAGCCTTCCAGTCAGGCTCTCGCAGCTAAGTTTGCCAGGATTGCCAGGGTGTTATGCAGATTTTGCGGACGTGTTCTCCAAAAAAGTTGCAGAGGTACTACCTCCCCATCGCCCCTATGACTGTGCCATTGATTTGTTGCCAAATGCTAAGCTTCCCAAGAGCAGGTTGTACTCCCTGTCACGTCCTGAGACTCAGGCTATGGCAGAGTACATTCAGGAGAACTTGGCTAAGGGATTTATCAGACCTTCACAGTCTCCAGTTGGGTCGGCGTTCTTCTTCGTGGGTAAAAAGGACGGTTCGTTGCGACCCTGCATCGACTTCAGGGAATTGAACCGTATCACGATTAAAAACTCATACCCACTACCTCTCATTTCGGTTTTGTTTGACCAGCTTCGTACTGCCACCATTTTTTCTAAGATTGACCTACGCGGTGCGTACAATCTAATCCGAATAAGAGAGGGGGATGAATGGAAGACTGCCTTTAATACCCACTCAGGGCATTATGAATATTTGGTGATGCCTTTTGGGCTCTGTAATGCCCCGGCAGTCTTCCAGGATTTCATGAATGATGTGCTCAGGGAATATTTGGATAGATTCTTAGTTGTATACTTAGATGACATCCTAATCTTCTCCCATTCCCTGGAGGAACATCGGAAGCATGTACGCTTAGTCCTCCAGAAACTCAGAGACCACCGGCTTGGGGCGAAGCTGGAGAAGTGCGAATTTGAAGTTCAGCAAATCGCATTTCTAGGATATATTATCTCCCCAGAAGGTTTCCAAATGGAGGGTTCCAAGGTACAGGCAGTCCTGGATTGGGTGCAGCCCACTAGTTTGAAGGCGCTTCAGCGTTTCCTGGGCTTTGCAAATTTTTATAGACGATTTATCGCTGGATTTTCGTCTATAGTGGCGCTCTTGGTGGCACTCACTAAGAAAGGGGCGGATGTTGCTCACTGGTCTTGTGAGGCTAAAGCGGCTTTTGCCCGTCTCAAAAGGGCATTTGTTTCGGCCAAGGTGCTGCGACACCCAGATCCAGAGCGTCCTTTTGTGGTGGAGGTGGATGCCTCTGAGATGGGTATTGGGGAAGTGCTTTCTCAGATGGGAGTGTCTGATAATCGCCTTCATCCCTGTGCTTACTTTTCCCGTAAATTTTCGCCTGCCGAGATGAATTATGACGTGGGTAACCGGGAATTGTTGGCTATTAAGGATGCACTGGAGGAGTGGAGACACTGGCTTGAGGGGGCTAAGTTTGTGGTCTCAATTCTCACTGACCATAAGAATCTGGCATATTTAGAGTCAGCGAAGCGTCTCAATGCCAGGCAGGCACGATGGGCTTTGTTTTTTGCTCGCTTTAATTTTTTGATAACATATCGCCCTGGGTCAAAAAACATCAAGGCTGATGCGCTCTCGCTGAGTTTTGCTCCAATCCAGGAGACCACCGAGGAGCCGTTGCCCATTGTTTCCCCATCATGTATTAAAGTGGGCATTACCCAGGACCTCTTATCATTAGTCCTTAGAGCACAGGAGCAGGCTCCTCCAGACCTTCCGGTAGGTCTTTTGTTTGTGCCTCCTAGGTTAAGACAGCGAGTGTTCCTGGAATTCCATGCCAAGAAGTCGGCAGGTCACCCGGGTATTGCCAGAACTCGGGAGTTGCTATCTAGGGCGGTGTGGTGGCCCTCGGTGGCTAAGGATGTGGATCAGTGGGTTCGGGCATGTGACATCTGTGCCCGAAATAAGACTCCTAGAGGGGTTCCTGTTGGCCCATTACATCCACTCTCTATCCCATCTAAGCCATGGACCCACATTTCAATGGATTTTGTGGTGGACTTGCCCAAATCCTCGGGGATGACAGCCATCTGGGTTGTCGTTGACAGGTTTTCGAAGATGGCGCACTTCGTTCCACTGGTTGGGCTGCCATCAGCCAGACGCCTGTCTGAATTATTTATGCTGCATGTTGTGCGTCTCCACGGGTTGCCACTTGATGTGGTCTCTGACCGCGGATCCCAGTTTGTGGCCAAATTCTGGAGGGCATTTTGTTCCGATCTCCAGATTTCTGTCAGCTTGTCGTCAGGCTACCATCCGCAGTCTAATGGGCAGACTGAAAGGGTGAACCAGTCCTTGGAGCAGTTCCTCAGGTGTTATGTCTCCAAGTGTCAGACTGACTGGGTTGCTCATCTGTCCATGGCGGAGTTTGCCTATAACAACGCGGCTCACTCTGCTACAGGGATCTCTCCCTTCCTTTGTGTGTATGGGCATCATCCTAAGGCCAATTCTTTTGACCCCCTGGACTCCACGCCTGGTGGTTCCTCTGTGGTTTCGGTCCTTAGAGGTATTTGGCGGAAAGTGAAGAAAGCCCTTGTGTCTGTGTCATTAGTGACCAAAAGGGTTTTTGATAAGCGGAAAAGACCCTGCAGCTTCAAATTAGGAGACTTCGTCTGGTTGTCTACCAAGAATTTGAAGTTGAGACAGCCATCTCATAAATTAGGGCCCCGGTTCATCGGCCCTTATAAGATCACCAGGGTTATCAATCCGGTGGCATTTCAGTTAGATCTGCCCCGTTCTTTGGGTATCAATAAAACATTTCATTGTTCCCTTTTAAAACGGGCGATTAGTAATCCTTCTTCCAGTGGAAGACCTTCCCCTCTTCTGATACGTGGCCAGAGGGAGTTTGTTGTTGAAAGGATTCTTGACTCCAAGGTGGTTCGGGGTCGGCTGTCATTTTTGGTGCACTGGAAGGGTTATGGCCCGGAGGAGCGGTCGTGGGTGCGCAGTTGTGATCTTCATGCCCCCAGACTGATACGCTCTTTCTTCTCGCAGTTCCCCGATAAACCCGGTGGTAGGGGTTCTTTGACCCCTCGTCAGAGGGGGGGTACTGTTAGGGTCTCCTGCCCTGCGCTGCCACGTCGTCATGGCAACCGGGAGACAAGTGCTAGTGGAGTAACCTGAGCGCAGCTGATACTCCGGTTCGGGTCTTTTGCTGTGCACTGATTATAGGCTCTGTGCACGGCAGGGGATCCGGTGCTGGTTTTTGTGCTCACAGTCTGTGAGGTCTGAGTGGGGCGTGGACAGCACCTGCTTTATAAGGCCTCTTTTCAGGGTAAGCAGATGCTGCTGAATCTTTGTTGGTTAGTCAGTTCATGAAAGTTAGCCAGTACTGTGTAGCTTTGTATTTGTTTGTTGCTTACTGCAAATAGGCCTGGGGATTTGGTATTACACTCTGCCAATCCAGACCTAGCAGTAAGACTGGAGTCAGTCGTTTAGCTTGATGGGGTTCTGTTACTACTCTGTGAACCTAGCAAGTTTGCGGCTGTATTCTAAGACTTGCCTGTCTAATCCTGTCTCACTGTGCTAGGTGTCAGGGGTCAGTTTAGTGGCAGTAAGCTAAAACCTGTGCACTGCAAGTGAGAAATAGGATTGTGGAGACTCTCCTTGTGTCTATCATTCCATCTCTGACCAAGGAGTTTACTGCCACACCCGTTGGTAACCCTTTAGGGTTTTGCTGTTGCCCTTAGCAACAGCATTTCGGGTTCTCTATGTATTAAAACACAACATCTTGCTTTTTACATCTGAGCAGTTCTAATACAAGGGAGATACCCAGTTCCTTAGCCTCTGGGCTTCCCTGTTCACTTTGTGTGTATTTTGTTACCCTATCACCTTCTGTGTACGTTATGTCATATTCCCCAGTTTGTCTGTGAGTCCATTTGTTTTGCATAACAGTTCAAACACCAGTACATTCCTGCAGACACTGGAGTGCATAACAGTTCTGACACCAGTACTTTCCTGCAGGCACTGGTGTGCATAACAGATTTACAAGGCAAGGTTTAGCCTTTTACATGATATGCGCTTTAAAAAAAGTTTGGCCAGGAACCCACATCTCCAGCCAACTTGGACTTCATTACATCCCATCCCTGGATGTGTTCTCTGAAGATTTGAAAACTTTAATAATTAGAAAAAAAATAATTCCAACTCTTTGGTTCATGTTGAAAACAAATAAAAAAAAAACACCAAGCCCCACGGACACGCTGTTCGCACAGCTCTTTGCCAATCACTGCTCCCTCATTTATTCCTATGACAGTGTCCGAGAGTGATCTCTAATTTGCGCTGGCACTATACACGTGCAGGTGGGGTTCAGTGCTCATTTCTTAATTTTTCCAAGATCTATTGGTAGCTACATTGACCAAGTAGGAGCCCATCTATTTTTTTTACTCTTATGGGTAAAGCCTTAAGAGCCCAGTGCCCGTTATAGGAAAGTAGGGGAGTGATTCCACCCTCCATACCCATTTTACCATACCAGCCCAGGATGAGAGGTCTGGGCTGGTCATGGTTGGATGGGGGCTAGCATGCAACTTTTCTCAATTTTAGGGGCAGATGTAACAATGAGTGATATTCTTATCACTCTTTGTGAATAATACAGTAAATGGTGATCCAGCCAATCAGCTCCTAACTGTCACTTTTAAAATACATTACAGGAGCTGACTGGCTGGAACAGTATGTTGTTTGGGTAGGTTTGCCATTGTTTTGTGTCTGATTTTTTTTGCTTGTTTTAAAACGGACCATTAGTAAAACTGTGGATCCTATTCATGTCTATGTGAAAAAAATGACTGTTTGGTCCAATGGTTTTAAGTCAGATTTTTGGTTGGTTTTGGCTTTAGTAAATGGTCAGTTTGTAAAATCAATGGAAAAACACCCCAAACAACAAAATCAACCTTTACTAAAAATACCCCTTGGTTCCAATTTCAGTATGATTAGTGCATTTGTAAACTTTATGACTTGTTGGAAAAATACTTTGTCACTATTATCAATAGTGCACTTACTATAAGGTAACCAGATGAGATATTACAGATCAGGGATATATGGGGATACTAATTATTAATATATCAATTTGTTGTTTTTCCAAATCAGGGAAAGCCAGATCTCCTCGTCCCTTTGAAAGGAACACACAGCCCATAGTACTGTAAGAGTCATCATTTTATCACAGCAATATTGCATAATTATTCTAAGAAACAATGAGGCAGGACTAAGTATGCACTAAAGAAACATTATAACAAACAATAACATACTGTAAAACTATTGGTATACTTTATGTATAGAAAGGTAACTTAGAAATTTTGATGCTTAAGAGCATAGAAAAAGCCCAGGACAATACTTCCTATTACAGATATGCGCTGACCCCAGTGTTTTGGTTTTAGTTTTGGATCTGTATTAACTTTGTGTTTTGGTTTTGCAAAAAAAGCCCTCTCTTGTTTTGGCTTTGGATTTGTATTTTTTTATTTATTTATCAATAGAGCAAAAATCACACAATTTGGGTGATTTTTTTGTTGCTGCATTATTATTAAACTCAATTATATTAATTTCCAGTCAATTTTGACCACATCACAGCTCACAATATTGTTTTCATCCAAGTTAGCCCAAAAGGTTGCATAGATCTACAGTAGCTGACTAAGCTAAGTGATAGCAGTGGGTGGCACACACACAAGGCAGTTCACCATCCAACTTGGCACATCTCAGAAACAGAGTGGCACTGCAGTGGCAGACAAGATAGCAGTTTAATCATCTTTAGATCCCATAGAATGTAACCAAGAATATTTTCATTAATTTAGAACTAGCTCGGAGACCTGAGGGAAGTACAGGGAAATGGAGGTGGAGTATATATTGGAAGGCAGGTAATAGAGTGAGTGAATGAATGAATGATTGATTGATTGATTGATTGATTGATTGATTATAAAAAATTAGATTTGGGTAAATTTACTAAGGTGGGAGTTTTTTTAGAACTGATGTTGCTCATAGCAACCAATCAGATTCTACTTAACATTTATCTAGCTGCTTCTAGAAGAGAATAGATAGAATCTGATTGGTTGCTATGGGCAACATCACCAGTTCAAAAAAAAACTCCCACCTTAGTAAATTTACCCCTAGGACTATAATGACTTTCTGTTTTCCAGCAAGTCAGGAGAGAAAAGGCCATAAAAGAATGCTAGAATGATTGATTGATTGATTGATTGATTGATTGGTTCATTCGTTGATTAAAATTAACATGTGTGAGGCCTAGATCAAGAGATGTAGGCTGTTCTGCAGAGGAAAAAGGCCATAAAATACAAGAATGATCAATCAATTGATTGATTGGTTAATTAATTAAAATTAACATGTGTAGGGCACCACTCCGTTTCTTGACAAAAACTTTCAAACAAAATACATTTTATTAAATGATAACATATTATCATGTTCTTTTCATGTGAAATTATCTTTTGATACATTGTTTGGAAATTTGAATATATTGTACATTGCCTCTGGGACTGTCCCCAGGTACAAGCCTTGTGGCTAGGGCTCCAGTACTGTGTTTCCAACCATCTATGGATAAACTTTGCATATGATAACATATGGGCTTTCTGGGGAGTCTACTCTCAGGAGGCTATAGGTAAATTATCCAAATGTAATCACACATTACATATAAAAGTATCTGCAGCCACTAAAAATACCATTTTATCACAGTGGATATCCCCAGACCCAGTCCCTTATGCTCTAGTTCACACTAGAATTTCCTTTCTGTTCTCTATGGACTGGGCTGAGACCTCTTTATGTGAAGAGAAAAGAACGGAGACGTTTTTTGATATTTGACTCCCTTATGTTTTTACATTGTCTATTGTCCTGAAAGACGTTGTGCGGAATAGGTTTTGTGACACTGCCTGGAACCATTTGCAGGTGATCAATAGTGGCCCACCTTTTTGATTTGTATTGGATTTCTATTATTTTCAGAGCTCAGCTTTTTCACGTATGTGTCTTTACTGTGACCCATTAACTGCTCATCTGTGGGATTACTCCTCTCATTATCTTCGGAATTCCCGTAACTGGTTTGTTGGAATCTGCTACGGTGACCATATATACGTCAATGTATCATTATGCTGTGTATGTCCTATTATATGTTATACAGTATACTTCCACTATATTTGTGTTATTATGTACTTTTCCTGTCAATAAACAGTTTCAAAAAAAGAAAATATCAATACAGTATTGTGGAAAAAAGGGATTAGTAAAATATTATAATTTGCAAAACCAATAGGTCTGGATATGAAGCTTTAATGTGCACATTTTCTTTTTTAATGTCTGGTTACACATATAATATTTTCCCAAATAATTTCACCCATGTATCTTCAGACTGAATCAAGACACATTTAAGAACATTGCCTTTAAAAGTTTACTGCAGGGTGGCTGAAATGTGGAACTTCCTAAAACTAATTTTACATACTGTATTAGCTTCCCTGCAGCAGAAACTCTGCAACTATTGTCAAGTGTGTTATATATAGAAATATCTTATGTATATACAGTAGGTAGAAACTACTCAACTCAAGTATAAAATACCATTAACTCTCCTGGATAAATAGTCATATGATCTTTGGGACTGTACACCAGATTATACCAAATTTGGTGTTAGTTGGGCTACATAAATTATTTCAAAAGGTTTAATATAATATAAAGAATCACAAAAAACAACCACAACTCCCTAATAAATGACAGAATTATAGTATACCTACATCAGTTTGTACACTACTCGTATAATGCCTTTTTTAACCTCTTGATTTCTCAGGCTGTATATAAGTGGATTCAGCATTGGTGTCACAACTGAGTAGAAGATGGAAGCCGTCTTGTCTTGATTCTCAATGACATTTGAGGGAGAACGTAGGTATGTGAAAAAAATGGACATATAGAAGATGGAGGCACACATGACATGTGAAGAACATGTACTGAATGCTTTCTGTCTGCTCTCAGCAGACTTCATCTGCAGAATGGAAGAAATGATTAAAGTGTATGAGATCAGAATGATCAGAAAAGAACCTAGGCCAAAGGACGCAATGGAGAAAACAGTTATCATGTCACAAGAGAAAGTGTCAGAGCAGGACAGCTTGAGCAGTGGAGGAACGTCACAGCAGAAGTGGTCTATGATGTTTGAGCCACAGAACTGGAGACTGAATATACAGCTCATCTGCACGGATGATACCAAAGATCCAATGAAAAAAGATAGGACTACCTGACATGAACATTTTTTCTTGGTCATTATAGAGACATAGTGGAGAGGGTGGCAGATGGCAGCATACCGGTCATATGCCATGTTTGCGAGAAGTAAAACCTCAGTACAAGCTAGTGCACCAAAAAATAAGAGCTGAAGGGCACACCCAACAAATGAGATGGCCTTCCTTGTGGAGATAAGGTCAGAAAGCATTTTAGGAGTTATAACTGAGGAGTATAAAAGATCCACCAGGGAGAGATAGCTCAGGAAAAAGTACATCGGGGTGTGGAGGTTGGAGCTGATATGGACAATAGCCATCATGCCAACATTTCCCAATACAGTCATCACGTAGACATGTAAGAAGAGTATGAAGAGAAACATGGCAAGTTCTCTATTTTCGGTGAGTCCAGAAAACACAAACACTCTCACTTGGGTCTTGTTTATCACGTCCATTAATTCACTTTGCAGCAGCCAGCATTAGATCACTTCAGTAATCCTTAAGAATTTAAAAATACCAAAAGAACATATATAGCTGTATGAGTACACAGTGTGCTGGCTGTGGTCAGAAATGTTCTCCTGATATTTCCATGTAGAAATCCTTTGCAGACCAAAAAAGAAGATATAAAAATAATAAAACTTGTTTTTGAGAATAGTCTAATTACACTTAAAGTGAGATTACACATACTGTATAGTTGTGAGTACAAGGTTCATTTAAGACATGTTAAGGAACTATTAATGAGTACGTTACTAGAGTGCAGATCTCAAGTAACAACAAAATAGGAGAGCTGAATTCTAGTGGATAGTCCAACAAACCATTCAATTCCAAGTGAAAACATTCCCCACAATCCCGGGATTTCCACATTTAAGATTAACAATTCGGCTTTGAACTTCCAAATATTTGCCACCACCCCATAATCAACAATTATGATAATATTGGTCATAGACGCACTACAGTATTTATGACAAATAACCAATACTAAAGCAAATGTATGTGTAGCATTGTACCAGAGCAATAAATAAAAATCTGCACATTTGAAGCATATAATAAAATATAAATACACCTGTTGATATTGATATATTCAGACAAACAGTAATACAATATCATAAAAGAAACGTTACAATGTTTCAATTCATCTAACCTGAAGGGATTTTCTTTAGATATTAGCATGTAATGATGATAAACACACTGGATTAGAATATTTTTAGGCTGTATTTAGCTGGCTCCGTTGTTAAAATCCACAAACTGTAGAATATTGTTAATAGATCCTTATAGATGATACTGCAATGGATACTAACTTTACATACCATGAGTGACATCCATATATCCAAAAAACTTTACTACATCACTATAAACTATGCTGTAATGTTAAATACTACTACCAAATAAATATCTGTAGGAAACAATTGTCCTCCTCCTGGTGAAACCTAATGTTTTTTTATATTATGCTCCCGTTCTTGCAATCACATATTCTGTGTTTTGCTGCTCAGTTAGTATGGGCTGTGCTGCTGTTAATACACTTGTTGGGATAGCAACAGTCTCATAAGAACGACGGTATCTACTTTACCAGGATTTGTACTCACTATTCTCAAATTGTGAGCCTTTGAGAAAACCACTGGCTAGCCATATCCCCTGAGCTTTCTCGGGTCCCATTGTAGGCTGTTTCCCTTTTATGGATGCTCATAAACTCATAAAGAATGAGAATCGTGAGTACATATTCCGGTAAAGTCAGGGCCGGTACAATGTTTCTTTGCGCTCTAGGTATCATTTCACTCACTGCCATGGCTACCGCCAACTCTGAAAATGTCATGCATCAGTGTCCCCAATTTATATTATGCCACACAGCAGTCTTCCCAATTCATAATACACTATATAGAAATGCCCCACAGAGACGCACCCTGCTAGCACTCTTTAACACACACGCACATGGGCACACACACACACACACACACACACACACACACACACTCATTGCCAGTGCTCATTAAACCATATGCACATATTCTCCCTGCCAGCACTCAACTCCCCCCCCCCCCACACACACACACACACACACACACTAGCCCTGTCAACACTCATTAAGAACAAGGGAGGTATAACTGAAAGAGACAGTCTTCATTTTTAAGGACTTAGTGGAGTGCCACCGATGGCCGGCACTCCTAGGCAGCTGCCTAAAGCTGTCTAATGGTAGAGATTGCCCTGAGCCAGGTTTTTACTCAGTAGCAATAATAACAGAGAACAGTAATTACAATTATTCCAACATATCACAAGATAAAAAAAACTCTTAATGATAAAAGTAGTATAAGTTAAAACAAAAAAAGATGACCAGAATGTCCTATATAAAGTGATACCTGTGGTATAACATATCTGCATATAACTGTCTGATATCCGGCATCCACAGTACAGATCACTGCTGCAACTGGGGATCTTGTTTTTATAGACATCTGAAAGACCCGTGAGTATAACCCTCTTCTGTCCCAGAGAACATGCCGTATCAATTATTTGATGTCGGAATCAAACAAACAAATTAGTGTTTTAAGTAATTGGAAGATTAATTTATCCCTACCTTAACCAAAACATTTAGACTTAATTTTAATATTCAATCAATTTTATCTTTATCTCATGTTTTGGATCTTATATGTTTGTGTCTGCACTGCAAATGATCTACTTTGTTCTAAGGTGCAAATGCATAGCCAGATTAAGGGGGGGATACAGGGCATACTGTACTCAGGGCCCCCCTTTGTCATGGGGCCCCACAGCCAGAGCACACTGACATCACTAGCTTTCCCTCTTAAGCAGTAGCAGAACCAGCAGACAGAATGTGAGGAGGACAGTATACAGTGCAGGCAGAGACACAGGAATATCAGGTTTCATTAGCTACTGACAGAGCTTTCTGACCAGATGAGAGATAGGAGTGACAGCTTCTCCTCCTCGCCTCAGTGTCTGAGTCCTGTGTAAACTGTTATGCAACTAAATTATTTTGGTCTTGAGATAGAGACACACACAGAGAGTATCCCTGAGTCCTGTCCCAGTGTGTAAGTAGTACAGAAGCTGCTGCTATTCTTGCATGTGACAAGATAAATTATTTTATTTTTCTAAGTGTATTTAAAGGTTAAGTTGTCTTTGTTACACTACAAGAAAAGTTTATAAAATAGTTGTCTTTCAACTAGAAGGAGCTATAAACATTACCCAGGCATTATTAAACTATTAATTGAAACTAATATACACCATTGATTTAAATTTAATTTACACAATATATACCTCGCAACATGACCCATTCCAGCAGGAACAAAACTCTCTCTACTAGCACTTTCTTCTATATTTATGATTGCAATCACCTGTGATGAAATACCTTTCTTATTAATTATATAGTTCAACACAGGTGACACCAATCATATATTGAGTGGGACGTCCAGGTGGAGAGCATTTTGTCCCTCCTGGAATGGGACATGTTGGGAAGTATGCACAATTTAATATGCATCCCCACCTTCCATCGAGGACCCCTGTCTTAAGTGTCCTAGGCACACCCAAGGCTTAATCCAGCCCTGTGCAAATGTGTACTGCTACCACAGCAAGAAATCAGACCCTTTATTGTCCAAATGACCCCTACCAGTCAATGGATGAGATTTCTCCCACTTATGTCATACTGAGAACACAAGAGGTGGCCAATGGATTTGGGAGACTCAGTTGGATCAAATGAGAAAAAAAGGAAACTTACCCTTCCAGATCAAGAATGATCAAGTTTGTCTCAATTATGTAATTCTGGGAACACAAGAGGATACTCATGGATTTTGTGAATCTTAAATTTAAATTATGTGTAAACATCAGTACCACTGGCTTTATGTGTACACATCAGACCCCCTGAAATTATGTGTACACATCAGACCACCCTGAAATTATGTGTACACATCAGACCCCCTGAAATTATGTGTACACATCAGACCACCCTGAAATTATCAAAACACGCAAGAGAAGGCAATCTCTATCAGTATAAGACCACAATATTACATACAAAACATTTACAGAGTATACATTCCTTATACAGGTGACTGTAAACGTTTCTCCTTCTGTTAATCATCTTGTCCACTGTTCCAATATGATGATCCAATCTCAGCAAATATGTGAAAAAAAGAACCAAACAGAAAAACAATGTGTAGTACTGTTTCATATAGTTTTTCTTTTAGTCAAAAGTATCCTTATCCCATGAGTTTAATTTAGAAAACTAAAGTGGGAAGGAGGGCTAGATGAACAGGTGAGGAGCGTACCCCAACTCACAGTGAAGCCACATATTTGTGCATATACAAGGTTTCTGTATTCTTCTTAACCCCGTTTGTGTATCTTCCACCATAAGATGTTAGACAGGAGCGTACCCAACTCACGTTAGATATAGATAAGTGAAACATATAAAGGTATCTTTTTTCTTAGTATAACAATTATTAGGCATACCACACTCACGGATTTAATGGCAAAGACAATCCTATTTGGGTTTCTTTTCAATCCACAGTGTCCTCAATATGCTGTTTCTTAAAAAAAAATTGTATTTGTTCACAGTAATCCCAATGGACAAATAAAGTGCAAAAGTTCCAGCCAGTCCACATATATATAAAAGATTTAATGCACAAAATTTTCCTTAGTTGGGATATATATACAGGAACAAAAATTAAAAACACATACATAAAAACAGAATTTCTGTATATAAAAAAACCCAAATCCACATGAAGGAAAACACCAGACAAAAAGCTGCACGGAGGATGGAGCCCGGACCATCAACAGCGCAAATATTGGTGAAATACCTTAATCTTTATATCCTGAAGTAAAAGAGTGCAAATGTGCACTGCCACCATAACAGACCCTTTATTGTCTAACTGCACTAGAGAAAATGACCCTTACCAGCCAATGGTCGTGATTTCTCCCACTGTATGTCACATTGAGAACACGAGGGGTGGTGTGGCCGGAGAGACCCCCAGCCCACGTGGACAATGGCCGCCGTGGCACTGAAGGGGTTAACCCCTAGTGCCCGGCGCCATTATAAGGACAATGGGCGCTTGGCGCTATATTTAAAATGTATAGGGCGCTAGGCGCCAGGTGTTTAAAATGCTTTAAAAATGTATTTTTAAATTGTGTGCCGCGATCCCGGACCTCTTCGGTGACCGCGGCAGTGAGGGAGCTCCCCGGCGCGCTGATCTGTGTGTGCGCGCCAGGGGAGAGGAGGCCACTGAGTGAGTGCCACACTGGGGGGACAGGGAGAGCCAGCTCCTTGGACCCCAGTGGCGGGCATTACAGGCAGGCTGGAGGATGGGGGAAGCCAGCCCCATACCTCCAGCACAGAGAGCGTCCTAGCATCCAGGCTGCAGGGCTAGGGAACAGTATTTCGAGAAACAAAAAAACATTGTTTTAAATGTAATCACATATATAGTGTGTTGTAAGGCACTGCAGTGCCTAGGTATGTGGAGCCTGTGCAGGGCACAGGCTCAGAGTATATTTAAAGGGAAACACATGTATTTAACTGAAATGTATTTAAAGGAAAAATGCAGCTAATATAGTTGTCTGAATAATCATCTCCTGTCAGTAGGAAGTGGCATGCTAATGGCCCTGTCCTAGCAGAGAGGTGTGAATGACAAAACCTTTTGATGTGTAAGTTCCTTAGAGAAAGATGCTAATCACGGGGTCTATGGGCTTGGAACCTGTTTCATGTACCTGATTTGATTGATATACGAACCCTGAATGGCAGATGCAGGAAGGAAGACTGTTTGTTTGTATTGTAGCCTTTCCTGTTGTAATCTCAAACACTGGGATTGCCTGGAGATGTGAATGAGACAGAAACATTTGTATTTTGAAGCTATGTGATAAATTTATCAATAGTGAATTTGAATCTGATACCAAACGCTGTCTGGGTGACAGGAAGGAGGATATTGTTTTATTGCACTTATCTCCTTTTGAAATTACATTTATTTAATGGTATTTTGTAAAAAATCCTGATTGGATAGAAAGGGCTCAGGGAGGACATGACCCCCTGTTGTACTGTGTGAAAAACGGACATAAAAAGGAGACCTGCGTGCCTCCAGAGTTGTATTGTATTGTACCATCTTCATTCTGCTGGAACATCTTGCTGTGTGCTGTTGCCCCTAGCAATAGGGAAGAGTTCTCTTTAGAACAATTGCAAATAAATACCATTTGCCTCAAGAAGAACGTGTCATCTTGTGACCTACAGGGTTATGCCAAACATAGCCCCGTCCTCTGGCTGTCCAGGGAAGGACCTAACGTCTCCAAGTTTCGCCTTCCGCCAGCTACCGGTAGCGGCCTAGTCAGGTGACTAGTGGGGATTCATCATCACCACACAGGTGTGGTGACGCAGTGTGTCGGCACATACAGAGCAGAACCGTGGTTCCAAATGCCACGGCAGGTTAGGAGTTTGGTGGGAGCAGCATAAACCCGCCCACAGCGCAGTGGGTCTAGTCAGTAACAGGCGGTTACTGACAGTAAGCGGGAATCCCCTATGTGATCAGGTCCCGTGTGACCTAACTGTTAGGGTCTCCTGCCCTGTGCTGCCACGTCGTCATGGCAACCGGGAGACAAGTGCTAGTGGAGTAACCTGAGCGCAGCTGATACTCCGGTTCGGGTCTTTTGCTGTGCAGTGGTTATAGGCTCTGTGCACGGCAGGGGATCCGGTGCTGGTTTTTGTGCTCACAGTCTGTGAGGTCTGAGTGGGGCGTGGACAGCACCTGCTTTATAAGGCCTCTTTTCAGGGTAAGCAGATGCTGCTGAATCTTTGTTGGTTAGTCAGTTCATGAAAGTTAGCCAGTACTGTGTAGCTTTGTATTTGTTTGTTGCTTACTGCAAATAGGCCTGGGGATTTGGTATTACACTCTGCCAATCCAGACCTAGCAGTAAGACTGGAGTCAGTCGTTTAGCTTGCTGGGGTTCTGTTACTACTCTGTGAACTTAGCAAGTTTGCGGCTGTATTCTAAGACTTGCCTGTCTAATCCTGTCTCACTGTGCTAGGTGTCAGGGGTCAGTTTAGTGGCAGTAAGCTAAAACCTGTGCACTGCAAGTGAGAATTAGGATTGTGGAGACTCTCCTTGTGTCTATCATTCCATCTCTGACCAAGGAGTTTACTGCCACACCCGTTGGTAACCCTTTAGGGTTTTGCTGTTGCCCTTAGCAACAGCATTTCGGGTTCTCTACGTATTAAAACACAACATCTTGCTTTTTCCATCTGAGCAGTTCTAATACAAGGGAGATACCCAGTTCCTTAGCCTCTGGGCTTCTCTGTTCACTTTGTGTGTATTTTGTTACCCTATCACCTTCTGTGTACGTTATGTCATATTCCCCAGTTTGTCTGTGAGTCCATTTGTTTTGCATAACAGTTCAAACACCAGTACATTCCTGCAGACACTGGAGTGCATAACAGTTCTGACACCAGTACTTTCCTGCAGGCACTGGTGTGCATAACATATTCAGCAGCCTAATACTCCTGTTGAAATTTTGTGGGAATATGGAGCATACCCCTCAAAATACGTTGCAACAGGTGGTCGATCAGGTGCAGGTCCTGACTCGACAATTTATTGATTTGTCCATTAAAATGCACACCTCCCAGGCTGCTGGCGGAGCTCCCGCAGCAGCAGCACCTGCAGGGGTTAAGGAGCCAAAAGTAAATCTCCCGGATCGTTTTTCTGGAGATCGCTCGCAGTTCTTTTGTTTCAAGGAGAGCTGCAAGCTATACTTCCGGCTTAGGCCTCAGTCTTCTGGGTCGGAGATTCAGCGGGTGGGCATAGTGATTTCCTTGCTACAAGGAGACCCACAGGTCTGGGCATATGGGTTGCAGCCTGACTGTCCGTCGCTTAAAAGTGTTGATGCTTTTTTTACGGCACTGGACATGTTGTATGATGACCCTGACAAGACGGCCTCAGCCGAGGCTCAGATTTCGATCCTTAAGCAAGGGCAAAGGCCAGTTGAGGTTTACTGTACGGAGTTTCGGAGGTTGGCCCATGATACCCAGTGGAATGACCCAGCCCTGAGACACCAGTACCGAAGAGGTCTTTCTAACCAGATAAAGGACCAACTGGTACAATATCCCTTGCCTGATAGCTTGGATCAGCTCATGCAGTTATCCATCCGGGTGGATAGACGGCTGAGAGAGCGTAGGCTTGAAAGGGAGACTGAGATTTCCTTCCTTCCCAAGGGAACCTCAGACTCTGAGGAATTTTCTGAGGAGCCTATGCAGATTGGGGCTACCCGCCTTTCCTCGCGTGAGAAGACGCGGAGGAGACAGCAGGGGTTGTGTTTGTACTGTGGGAATAAAGGTCATGTGGTAGTATCGTGCCCAGAAAAGCCGGAAAACTTCAGGGCCTGAGGGTGATAGGAAATATCCTGTCAGGCCAGAAGTCAGAATTTCCCAAGAAGACTTTTATCATTCCGGTGACCTTGAAGATCCTCGGTCAAACTGTCAAGACTGAGGCCTTTGTGGACAGTGGGGCCAACGGGGTTTTTATGGACCGCCAATTCGCCCTGAAACACTCTGTTCCCTTAGTACCCTTGGCATCGGAAATTGAGATTTGTGGGTTAAACGGGGAACCATTATCCCAAGGTAAAATTACCTCTTGCACTAGCCAGATTTCTTTGTTTATTGGAGCCACACACTCTGAAAAATTGTCCTTTTATGTGACTGTCTGTACTTTTGCCCCATTGGTGTTGTGGTTACCCTGGTTAAGGGCCCACAATCCTCAATTTGACTGGGTCTCTGGGGAGATTCTTAGTTGGGGTACTGATTGTTTCAGTAGTTGCTTGAGCCTTCCAGTCAGGCTCTCGCAGCTAAGTTTGCCAGGATTGCCAGGGTGTTATGCAGATTTTGCGGACGTGTTCTCCAAAAAAGTTGCAGAGGTAGTACCTCCCCATCGCCCCTATGACTGTGCCATTGATTTGTTGCCAAATGCTAAGCTTCCCAAGAGCAGGTTGTACTCCCTGTCACGTCTTGAGACTCAGGCTATGGCAGAGTACATTCAGGAGAACTTGGCTAAGGGATTTATCAGACCTTCACAGTCTCCAGTTGGGTCGGGGTTCTTCTTCGTGGGTAAAAAGGACAGTTCGTTGCGACCCTGCATCGACTTCAGGGAATTGAACCGTATCACGATTAAAAACTCATACCCACTGCCTCTCATTTCGGTCTTGTTTGACCAGCTTCGTACTGCCACCATTTTTTCTAAGATTGACCTACGCGGTGCGTAAAATCTAATCCGAATAAGAGAGGGGGATGAATGGAAGACTGCCTTTAATACCCACTCAGGGCATTATGAATATTTGGTGATGCCTTTTGGGCTCTGTAATGCCCCGGCAGTCTTCCAGGATTTCATGAATGATGTGCTCAGGGAATATTTGGATAGATTCTTAGTTGTATACTTAGATGACATCCTAATCTTCTCCCATTCCCTGGAAGAACATCGGAAGCATGTACGCTTAGTCCTCCAGAAACTCAGAGACCACCGGCTTGGGGCGAAGCTGGAGAAGTGCGAATTTGAAGTTCAGCAAATCGCATTTCTAGGATATATTATCTCCCCAGAAGGTTTCCAAATGGAGGGTTCGAAGGTACAGGCAGTCCTGGATTGGGTGCAGCCCACTAGTTTGAAGGTGCTTCAGCGTTTCCTGGGCTTTGCGAATTTTTATAGACGATTTATCGCTGGATTTTCGTCTATAGTGGCGCCCTTGGTGGCACTCACTAAGAAAGGGGCGGATGTTGCTCACTGGTCTTGTGAGGCTAAAGCGGCTTTTGCCCGTCTCAAAAGGGCATTTGTTTCGGCCAAGGTGCTGCGACACCCAGATCCAGAGCGTCCTTTTGTGGTGGAGGTGGATGCCTCTGAGATGGGTATTGGGGCAGTGCTTTCTCAGATGAGAGTGTCTGATAATCGCCTTCATCCCTGTGCTTACTTTTCCCGTAAATTTTCGCCTGCCGAGATGAATTATGACGTGGGTAACCGGGAATTGTTGGCTATTAAGGATGCACTCGAGGAGTGGAGACACTGGCTTGAGGGGGCTAAGTTTGTGGTCTCAATTCTCACTGACCATAAGAATCTGGCATATTTAGAGTCAGCGAAGCGTCTCAATGCCAGGCAGGCACGATGGGCTTTGTTTTTTGCTCGCTTTAATTTTTTGATAACATATCGCCCTGGGTCAAAAAACATCAAGGCTGATGCGCTCTCGCGGAGTTTTGCTCCAATCCAGGAGACCACCGAGGAGCCATTGCCCATTGTTTCCCCATCATGTATTAAAGTGGGCATTACCCAGGACCTCTTATCATTAGTCCTTAGAGCACAGGAGCAGGCTCCTCCAGACCTTCCGGTAGGTCTTTTGTTTGTGCCTCCTAGGTTAAGACAGCGAGTGTTCCTGGAATTCCATGCCAAGAAGTCGGCAGGTCACCCGGGTATTGCCAGAACTCGGGAGTTGCTATCTAGGGCGGTGTGGTGGCCCTCGGTGGCTAAGGATGTGGATCAGTGGGTTCGGGCATGTGACATCTGTGCCCGAAATAAGACTCCTAGAGGGGTTCCTGTTGGCCCATTACATCCACTCTCTATCCCATCTAAGCCATGGACCCACATTTCAATGGATTTTGTGGTGGACTTGCCCAAATCCTCGGGGATGACAGCCATCTGGGTTGTCGTTGACAGGTTTTCGAAGATGGCGCACTTCGTTCCACTGGTTGGGCTGCCATCAGCCAGACGCCTGTCTGAATTATTTATGCTGCATGTTGTGCGTCTCCACGGGTTGCCACTTGATGTGGTCTCTGACCGCGGATCCCAGTTTGTGGCCAAATTCTGGAGGGCATTTTGTTCCGATCCCCAGATTTCTGTCAGCTTGTCGTCAGGCTACCATCCGCAGTCTAATGGGCAGACTGAAAGGGTGAACCAGTCCTTGGAGCAGTTCCTCAGGTGTTATGTCTCCAAGTGTCAGACTGACTGGGTTGCTCATCTGTCCATGGCGGAGTTTGCCTATAACAACGCGGCTCACTCTGCTTCAGGGATCTCTCCCTTCCTTTGTGTGTATGGGCATCATCCTAAGGCCAATTCATTTGACCCCCTGGACTCCACGCCTGGTGGTTCCTCTGTGGTTTCGGTCCTTAGAGGTATTTGGCGGAAAGTGAAGAAAGCCCTTGTGTCTGTGTCATTAGTGACCAAAAGGGTTTTTGATAAGCGGAAAAGACCCTGCAGCTTCAAATTAGGAGACTTCGTCTGGTTGTCTACCAAGAATTTGAAGTTGAGACAGCCATCTCATAAGTTAGGGCCCCGGTTCATCGGCCCTTATAAGATCACCAGGGTTATCAATCCGGTGGCATTTCAGTTAGATCTGCCCCGTTCTTTGGGTATCAATAAAACATTTCATTGTTCCCTTTTAAAACGGGCGATTAGTAATCCTTCTTCCAGTGGAAGACCTTCCCCTCTTCTGATACGTGGCCAGAGGGAGTTTGTTGTTGAAAGGATTCTTGACTCCAAGGTGGTTCGGGGTCGGCTGTCATTTTTGGTGCACTGGAAGGGGTATGGCCCGGATTAGCGGTCGTGGGTGCGCAGTTGTGATCTTCATGCCCCCAGACTGATACGCTCTTTCTTCTCGCAGTTCCCCGATAAACCCGGTGGTAGGGGTTCTTTGACCCCTCGTCAGAGGGGGGGTACTGTTAGGGTCTCCTGCCCTGTGCTGCCACGTCGTCATGACAACCGGGAGACAAGTGCTAGTGGAGTAACCTGAGCGCAGCTGATACTCCGGTTCGGGTCTTTTGCTGTGCAGTGGTTATAGGCTCTGTGCACGGCAGGGGATCCGGTGCTGGTTTTTGTGCTCACAGTCTGTGAGGTCTGAGTGGGGCGTGGACAGCACCTGCTTTATAAGGCCTCTTTTCAGGGTAAGCAGATGCTGCTGAATCTTTGTTGGTTAGTCAGTTCATGAAAGTTTGCCAGTACTGTGTAGCTTTGTATTTGTTTGTTGCTTACTGCAAATAGGCCTGGGGATTTAGTATTACACTCTTCCAATCCAGACCTAGCAGTAAGACTGGAGTCAGTCGTTTAGCTTGCTGGGGTTCTGTTACTACTCTGTGAACTTAGCAAGTTTGCGGCTGTATTCTAAGACTTGCCTGTCTAATCCTGTCTCACTGTGCTAGGTGTCAGGGGCCAGTTTAGTGGCAGTAAGCTAAAACCTGTGCACTGCAAGTGAGAATTAGGATTGTGGAGACTCTCCTTGTGTCTATCATTCCATCTTTGACCAAGGAGTTTACTGCCACACCCGTTGGTAACCCTTTAGGGTTTTGCTGTTGCCCTTAGCAACAGCATTTCGGGTTCTCTACGTATTAAAATACAACATCTTGCTTTTTCCATCTGAGCAGTTCTAATACAAGGGAGATACCCAGTTCCTTAGCCTCTGGGCTTCTCTGTTCACTTTGTGTGTATTTTGTTACCCTGTCACCTTCTGTGTACGTTATGTCATATTCCCCAGTTTGTCTGTGAGTCCATTTGTTTTGCATAACAGTTCAAACACCAGTACATTCCTGCAGACACTGGAGTGCATAACAGTTCTGACACCAGTACTTTCCTGCAGGCACTGGTGTGCATAACACTAACCTTCCATTCTGTGCACAGGGGATGGGACGCGAAAGCGGTGAGTGCTTTCATACGGAACCGTCCTGTCACAGGTGGCTAATAGATTTGGGAGACTCATTTGACCCAAATGAGAAAAAAAAGGAAATTTACCATTCCAGATCAAGAGTGATGAAGTTTATATCAATTATGTCATTCTCGGAGCACAATAGGATGCGCATGGATTTTGGGATTCAGATGTTTTAAATTGAAATTATGTGTGAACATCAGACCCCCTGAATTTATGTGTACTCCTAAAAACTCCTGAAATTATGTGTACACATCATACCCCCCTGAAATTATGTGTACATATCAGACCCCTTGAAATTATGTGTTCATATCAGACCCCCTGAAATTATGTGTACACATGAGACTTCATGAAATTATGTGTACACATCAGACTGCCCTGAAATTATGTGTACACATCAGACTGCCCTGAAATTATGTGTACACATCAGACTCCCTGAAATTATGTGTTCACATCAGACCGCCCCTGAAATTATGTGTACACATCAGAACCCCCCCTGAAATTATGTGTACACATCAGACCCCCCTGAAATTACGTGTACACATCAGACCACCCCTGAAATTATGTGTACACATCAGACCCCCCTGAAATTATGTGTACACATCAGACCCCCCTGAATTTATGTGTACACATCAGACCCCCCTGCAATTATGTGTACACATCAGACCCCCCTGAAATTATGTGTACATATCAGACCCCCTAAAATTATGTGTACACAGACTCCCTGAAATTATGTGTACACATCAGACCCCCCTGAAATTATGTGTACTCCTAAAACCCCCTGAAATTATGTGAACACATCATAGCCCCCTAAAATTTTGTGTACAGATCAGACCCCTTGAAATTATATGTACACATCAGACCCCCCTGAAATTATGTGTACACATCAGCCCCCTTGAAATTATGTGTACACATCAGACTGCCCTGAAATTATGTGTACACATCAGACCCTCTGAAATTATGTGTACACATCAGACCCCCCTGAAATTATGTGTACACATCAGACCCCCCTGAAATTATGTGTACCCATCAGACCCCCTAAAATTGTGTGTACAGATCAGACCCCTTGAAATAATGTGTACACATCAGACCCCCCTGAAATTATGTGTACACATCAGACCCCCCTGAAATTATGTGTACACATCAGACCCCCTAAAATTGTTTGTACAGATCAGACCCCTTGAAATTATGTGTACACATCAGACTGCCCTGAAATTATGTGTACACATCAAACTCCCTGAAATTATGTGTACACATCAGACGCCCTGAAATTATGTGTACACATCAGACCGCCCTGAAATTATGTGTACACATCAGACCCTCCTGAAATTATGTGTACACATCAGACTCCCTGAAATTATGTGTACACATCAGAGTCCCTGAAATAATGTGTACACATCAGACCGCCCCTGAAATTATGTGTACACATCAGACCCCCCTGAAATTATGTGTACACATCAGAGTCATATAGACTATATCAGACACTTCAGTTACCAGATCATTGGCGGGATGTAATGTAGTCTGAGTTCAGCGGCCGTGCGGAATGTCTGATGAACTGGGACGTTTTTTAAAGGGGCATCCCACATGGCCACTGAACTCGGACTTCATTATATCCTGCCCCATATTCCCTTTGTGGTGATGTCCACTCAACGCACTACTCAGTTGTATCCAACACTTTTGTTCCTTTGCTATGGTTCTACATATAGTATACTTTTCTAACCTAGAGACTATGATTAATGATGTGCGCTGCACCATTTTTGCTGTATTTGCATTTGGCTCTGATTTGTCATCTGTTTTTAGATTTGCCAAACCGCTGTGAATGGTTTTGGATTTTGATTTTTTTTTTTAATTAACAAAAAAAGCTAAAATAACATAATTTGGGCCCTTTTTTGTTCCTAGACTATTAGTAATCTCAATAATATATATTCCAGTCACTTCCAGTCAGTTTTTACAACCTTACAGCTCACAATATTGTTTTTGCCAGTATTGGTCGAAGGCTGCAGTGAGCCTGCTGGTTACGAAGCAACAGAGCAGAAGCACAAACACAAGGCAATTTATAGAACATCTATGAAAATGTGACCGACAGTAGTGGCAGAAATGAAAGGTGATGCAAGATGGAATTGTCCTTGGGCCCTCCCACCAACACTTATGTTGGATTTTAAAAAGGACAGGCACACTTTAACAAACCATCCACTTCAGCTACAGGGACAGCCACTTTTGTGGCTAAAGTGATTGTTTTTTTTGGACCCCCCACTAAACAAGCTATACATCGGCCTATGGCAACAGCTCTACAATGGCATGATGTCATCATCATTGCCTTCCTCATCCTCATCAGTGTGTATATCATTCTCAATAATATGAATTCATCCCCACTGGAATCCACCATTACAGAAGTCTCTGTACTTTGCCATAATTGCAGAGATGGGCCTTCTGTATGGAATTTACAGTTTATTTTGATGAACATAATCTTTTTCACATTTTGAGGAAGTAGCCTCCTATGCTGTTCACTCACAAGGTTTCCAGCTGTGATGAGAACTCTCCAAGTACACACTGGAGAGTGGGCAGCTTAAGTAATGCAAAGCCAGTTTTTATAAGGGCATCCAAATTGCCTTTTTTTCCTTCCAGTACTTGAGGAGACTCTGTGACATGTCTATTTGTACGGTGTTATGAAAATTATCCTCCACCATTCTTTGGATGGTGATCGTATCAGATGGAGTTACAGTAGAGGTGTCACTAATGTTGTTCAATTCTTATAGACCCGACTAGATGTCAAAAGGTTGGGTTTCATCACCACAAGGTTTTTTGGGAAATCTGAGTTTTTTTCTGGCTGCTGCTGAAGAAATTGAATGAGGAGACGTCATAGTGCCATTTGTCACTTTAGATGCCAACTTGCTCACCATGTGCTCTTTGCATCTTTAAAGATCTAAATCAGTTGTAAAGAAAGACACAGCATATGACTTAAAACTAAGATCAGGACTGTTGCAAAAATGTAGTGATCAAATTTCAAGATATTGGCAACCCAAGAATCCTGGCTTTTTTAATCTCCACTTCAATTTCTCCAGCTGATTTACGAAAAGCCTAATTTGGGGAATCACCTTACTCAAGCTAGCATGTCAGCATTCACTTCACAGGTGGCTACTTCAAAGGCTTTGAGCACCTTGCAGAAGACAAAAAGAACTCTCCACTGTGGAGTGCAAAGGTACATTAGAATTTGTCGGCAGATAAGAACCACTTGGCCCATCTAGTCTGCCCCTTTTTTTTTTTTATATATTTTTTTTTTTTATCACTAACCTTATTTGTTCCTTATTTCTTTGTAAGGATATCCTTATGTCTATCCCATGCATGTTTAAATTGCTCTACTGTCTTAGCCTCTACCACCTCTGATGGGAGGCTATTCCACTTGTCCACTACCCTTTCTGTGAAATAATTTTTCCGCAAATTTCCCCTGAACCTCCCCCCCTCCAGTCTCAGTGCATGTCCTCGTGTCCTTTTGCTTCTCTTCATTTGGAGAATGTTTCCCTCCTGGACTTTGTTAAAACCCTTCATATATTTGAAAGTTTCTATCATGTCCCCCCTTTCTCTTCTCTGCTCCAAACTATACATATTGAGATTTCTTAGTCTTTCTGGGTATGTTTTGTGATGTAGGCCATGCACCATTTTAGTTGCCCTCCTTTGTACAGTTTCTAATGTATTAATATCCTTTTGAAGATATGGCCCCCTCCTCTCCCAATGTCATGGTTGTTGTATAGCTGTTCCTCCATCTGGTGAAACATATAAATGAGTGAGTCCCACCTTGTTATCACCTCTTGCTTCACATGATGGCAGGACAAATTAAACTGTTCTTGCAGGTGCTGCAATCTCCTTCATGCTGTTGATGAATGATGAAAATGTCACGAAAGTTTTGGCGCCACAGACAGCATCTCCTGTACCACTAAGTTGATTGTGTGAGCAAAACAGTAGATGTATTAAAATTCACCCAGTTGTAATGCGTTCACAATATTTGTGGCATTATCAGATATCACAAATCCCGAGGAGAGTCCAAGTGGGGTAAGCCATGTTTCTATGACATCCCTAAGGTTTTCTAAGAGGTTTTCAGTGTTATGCCTCTTACTGAATGCATTGATGCACAGAGTAGCCTACCTCTGAATGAGCTGGATTTATTTGTTTGATAATGCTTCTGCTGCTGCTGAAGGCAATTCACACACCCAACTGGCTTTCATAGTCATGTAATCTGTAGTTTGCCCACAACCGCTTGTCCACATATCTGTGGTTAAGTGGGCAGAGGGTACAATGGCATTTTGTAGGCCAATAATTATGTATGTTTTTTAATGTCCTAGTACAGCTGAGGAATGGCTTTTCTGCTAAAATGGAACCGAGACGGAACTTGGTACCGGGGACACAAGACCTCAATTACAGTAACTGTGTATAACCCACTGCATTACTAAGAGATATTGGATGCAGATCTAATACTAACATAGCAGCCATGGCATCAGTGATGCGCTGTGTGACTGGGTGAGAGCTGTTTCCCCTTGCAAAGTATTGTTTCACATTAAATAGATTTTTTTTCAATACTACTAGTAGTCTTCTTGGTCCCCCTCTGGGATAATAACCAGCCGCAGCAGCAGCATCAGCAAGCCTAGCACTCAAGGATCCTTCTGAGAAATCCTGGAATGGAGAGGAGTCAGCTAGTCTTAACAAATTGAATGTACTGATAATTACTGAGGATATTGAGCATGAAGGTGTTGGTGGTGGGATCCGGACTGAAAGTCGACAGTAAGTAGGTCGACAATGTCTAGGTTGACCACTATTGGTCGACAGTAACTAGGTCGACAGGGTCAAAAGGTCGACAGGGTCAAAAGGTCGACATGTTCTAGGTCGACAGGTCAAAAGGTCGACATGAGTTTTTCACAATTTTTTTCCTTTTTTGAACCTTTTCATACTTAACGATCCACGTGGACTACGATTGGAACGGTAATCTGTGCCGAGCGAAGCGGTAGCGGAGCGAAGGCACCATGCGAGGGGCCGCGGTGCACTAATTGAGGTTCCCGGTCACTCTACGAAGAAAATGACACCAAAATAACATAAAAAATTCATGTCGACCTTTTGACCTGTCGACCTAGAACATGTCGACCTTTTGACCCTGTCGACCTTTTGACCCTGTCGACCTAGTTACTGTCGACCAATAGTGGTCGACCTAGACATTGTCGACCTAGTTACTGTCGACTTTCAATACCACACCCGTTGGTGGTGGAGAATGTAAGTACTGGAACCTAGTTGAGAGAAGGGAACTAGCTGATGCTGGACTGCTTGTCTGCTTAACCTTGAGGAGGAGTGGAAAATGTACCCAACGCAATTCGTCCTCTAGGTTTTTTGGTAGGACTTCATCAAGGGGTAGGTCCTACCAAAACACGTAGAGGACGAAACACGTTGGGGAACATTTTCCACTCCTCCCCAAGGATAAGCAGATAAGCTTTTATTACTTTTATATATTGTACAGGTCCACCTATCTTTTTTTGTGTTTATTGTCTGTGTTATATTAAAAACCTTTTCTATATAAATACTACACTATGGGAGTTATTCCCATTTGTTGGGAGCTCTATTTTTAAGGTGTCCCCAGTAATCCAGGAGAAGACCTCTGCAGAGAACTCACTACATGTGAGAAATATAAATACAGACGGTATTATTATATATTATTTCCTCCTCCTGGATAGGGACACTATTACTTGGCACTCACTATCTGCACAAGGTGTATCAACACTATTTGATGCATGCTTTTAAATAGCATTTACTGCACTAATCATTATCAGCACTATCACTCCACATACTGGAAATACTACACTATTATTATCAATACATTTGTTTTCCATATCCTGGTTGGTGCACCGGAATATTTGGAGAATTTGGAAAGACAGAGTAACCAGGACGACTGCAATCTAAAGAGGCATTACTTTTGAGCCGAAAACCTATTGGTTTCCGGTACGCATATTAATTTACCTTTCACACTAGGAAAATCTGAATCACTGAAGGCGCTGGGTCCTATCACTTTTTTCATTTCTACACTTGGACTTTGAAATAGGGTCCATATTTAGAGTACTTTGGTCAGCAGCCATCCAAAACTGGAAAAAACTGGAGAAGTGACTTTGATACACTCACTATTATTTATTGTTTATTGTTTTTTGTTAATCTACACTAGTCTTGTATGATAGGCAGCAGCACTAAATACATCACTATATCTATAAATGTATATATATATATATATATATATATATATATATATAGATAGATAGATATGATAATCCATGCATTATATAAGACTACCAAAAGCTTATTGTATTATTAAAACAGCCATGGTACAAGCTAGCGTAAATAGAGTATTTTCTAACAATGCCACATAAGTATAATAAAATAAAGAAAGCCCAGTGGTCTCTGAAACAAGATCAAAATGTAACTGGAAACTATAGCCCTCAGCCGTTACCGATAGTGACCGGCTTCTAAACAAAACACAACAGCAAAGCGTTTCCATTAAGCCCTGATGGACTACTAATTATCCATAGCAACCGGCATGCAAATAAACAAAAATAGCATTGATACCTGTACTAATCAGATGATCATAAATGCTCCACCAAACTCAATATATGATCATAGGTTATAGTTATATGCTGTTACTCATAGCAACCGGCATGCAAAAAAATAAAATAAAATTCTTAGTAGCATTACTTGAGCGTCAGCACCAACATTCAGTAAACATGGAAGCGGCATTATGCAAGACATCACAGCGACAAAATATGGTATAGAAACATCAGCACCTGCATTCAGCAATAACATAGGCAGCAATAAAGAAGGCATACATTAGCCATGGTAGATTTTATAAAAAGCATAGCAGTGACAAATTTTCATTAAGTCCAGCTGGATCTACTTTGTTAAATCCAAAAATCCACTTTGCCTCCAGCTGTAACAATTTTTTATTGTGGTCACCCCCTCTTACCAGCGGGGGGACATGATCTATTAGCTAGTATCTAAATGAGGCAATGGAATGTCTTTGCTCTTGAAAATGCCTGGCCACAGGTTGCTCGGCAGTTTTACCTTCCAGGGCATGCCTTAAAGCAGAACTGTTCTGGGCTGCTTGTTCTCTAAAGGTGCACAACATTTTGCCTATATAGGCAAGTCCACTAGGACACTCCATAATATAGATCACAAATTTTGAAGTGCATGTAAGCAGATGTTTAATGGGAACCATTTTTTCTGGAATGTGGGTGCATTACCATTGGCCCAGTCTCTAAGTACAGGCAGGTCATGCATCCTATACATTTGTAGGACCCAGGCCTTGTATTCATGAAGTGTGATCTCAGTTCCCTTCCGTGCTTGGTGGCGTCATTATGTATCAGCCAGTCCTTCAAGTTACGTCCCCTCCGATGGCAGTTTAATAATTGATAGTCCTTCAATGCAGGTAGTGATTTATCTGTTTTTACTATTGGCGATAGCTTCCTTGAATTCTTTCTCACCACTGCCCTCTCAAACTTCTTTACACTATCTAAAAAAAAAGAAAGAAATATTATAAAGAAGTTTGAGATTCCATTTGTTACAAGGTTTAATACAAAAGGCGGAGATATTAAAAAAATACTACAGAAACATTGGAGAATATAATGTCTTGACCAACTCTTGGGTTCTATTATTCCTAAGCAATCACAAATAGTATATAAAAAAAATCTTGCTTATTAAAAAATAAAGTAGCACCAAGTAATTTAAAAACCATTAAAGAGGTTCAGAAATGTGGTAGGTTAGTAGGGTTCTATGCATGTGCTAAATGTAAAATGTGCCAGTTTATCAGCAAAGATAATACGCAGTTTTTCAATTCAACTAATACCAAATCATGGAAGATCAAAGGGATATTAAGCTGTTTAAGTACTCATGTAACCTATCTGTAAGAATGTAAGTGCTGTAAACGTTACGTGGGCAAAACAAAACGTGTATTAAAATTGCGAATCTTAGAAAATACACATAATATATTAAATAAAGTGGAAAATCATAGTGTTCCTCGTCATTTTAAGGAATGTTGTGAATCCAAGTTACATGGATTCTCATTTAAAGCAATAAAGAAAATACAGATGGATGAGAGAAAAGGGGATATATTAAGATATCTCTCACAACGTGAAACTTTTTGGATTCACACATTAAACACTCTTGTGCCCTTTAGATTAAATGAAGGTTGTGATATAGTCCCGTTCTTGCATGATAGCTTGTCTGTCCGTGTGTGGCGCTTTGCACATAATGGCAGTGGTATTGTCCCGGTTAGTGTCTTTGAAGCGCAGTACACGGCGAGGAACTCATGCAGAATATGGTGTTTCTATTATAGGTTCTATTCTGCTATTTGGATTAATATTTTTAAACCACTGGTTAAAATGTGATGTGCTTCCATATGATGTAACTAATTGTATATCTCTGGTGTGTTGTAATAGACTGGGATCTATATTGAAAATCCGTTGTAACTATATAGTTTTTGGTAAACATCATAAGAAAGGTTAATAAAGGGTTAATGGTACTATAAGTACCGTAATAATAAAGTTTGCTATGATCTGAGAATGGAGATTCAATATGACCCCAGTCTAAGAGGACAAAGTGTATTTTATATGTATTTTTAAATGCAATGTGTATAAGAAACATCGTTGATTAAGTGATAATTAAAACATGAGTAAAGGGACCGCCTGATGAGGGTATCTAAAGGATCTCTCTTTGAAGGTAAACCACACCCCCTGACTAAGTCCCTCATTTGATAAAAAATGTTGGGTGTGGCCTAGACATGGATGCTGTGACGTCACCTGCTGAGACCAGAGCAGATGCTGAGACACTGAGAAAAGTCTGCCTTACAAACGGAGCTACTAATGTTCAGCTATCCATTTATGCTGTTAATTTTAAACTTGAATGTATGTGAGCATATGTTTAAAGTAAAAAGTGTGCTTTTTAACCACTTACTAGTGCGCTCTCCATTTGTTTATCAGTTCTTGCTATACTTCAGTGGCTTGAAGGGATCAGAGCGGCATTTGGACATTGTAAACTCTGGATCCTAAAGGACTTTGTGCGCATGGACTGATTTGTGATATATATATATATATATATATATACTAGGTGCTTCATCGCACCATATGGGCGCTCTTCAAACCGTTGCAAGGGGCTATGCCCCCTTAACCCTTGCATTCCTTTCTGGGGTTCAATATTTGTATTATATGGAGTATTACCTGCATTTCTTTGTTAGTGGTTATATATTGCACAATGAAAGGGTGTGCGATGGTGAAGGAGGTGCAGCCCCTTGTGACGGTGTGAACAGCACCTGCAGGGCATGATGTACAGAATGTAGCGGGTGCAGGGGGGACTGCGGATGGGGGAGTGTGTCTGTAGATTCTGCAGGTGGAGGGGGTCGGATCTGGGGAAGGGTCAGGAGGTGCTGTGGGTGGGGGAGGGGCAGAGGAGTGGGGGCTGCAGATGGTGAAGGGGTCCGGAGGCACTGCAGGTGGGGGAGGGAAAAGGGTGTCACGGGTGGGGGAGGGTAGGTGCGGGGATGTTGCGGATGGGTGAATGGTTCCAGAAGTGCTGTAGGATGGGAAGGGGAGGGGGTGCTGGGAGGGGGATAGGGGGTCCGGAGGCACCATGGGTGGGGAAGGGGCATGTACAGGTGGTGCGGCGGATGGGGAATGGGTCCGGAGGTGCTGCAGGTGGTGGAGGTGCGGGGGTGCCGAGGGTGGGTGAGAGGAAACAGCAGATGGAGGAGGGTGTCCCCAGATGCTGCGGGTGGAGGGGGCGGCAGGTGTGGGGGGAGACATATATGGGGGTGGAGGGATCTGGAGGTGCTGTGGGTGGTGGAGGGGCAGGGGAGTGGGAGCTGTGGGTGGTGTAGGGGGTCTGGAGGCACAGCGTGTGGGGAGGGGTGGAGTGCAGCATGTGGTGGAGGGGAAGGTGCAGATATGTGGTGCATTGGGGAGGGGTCTGGAGGTGCTGCGGGTACTGTACCTGCCAAAAAGGTAGTTGGAGGGTATTCAGTAACAGGGCCAGGACAGGGGTGTCAGGGTCAAAACATGGGCAATGGAACCAGGACAGGGGATAACGGGCCAGGAAAGGGGCGACGGGGCCAGGACAGAAATGACGGGGACAGGATAGGGGTGACAGGGCCAGGGTGGGGGCGGAAGGACCAGGATAGGGGCGACAGGGCCAGGATAGGGTTGACAGGGCAAGCACAGGGGTGACAGGGCCAGGATAAAGGTGAAAAGGCCAAGATAAGGGTGACAGGGCAAGGCCAGGGGTGACAGGACAAGGCCAGTAGTGACAGGGACATGACAGAACACAGGGCACGGGAGAGATTGGTATTAGGGACAAAACAGTGGTGACAGACAGATGTGTCTTACCAGAGTCACTGCTGCTGGCTGCTGCTGTTCCACTCCAACTTGTTGGGATCTGCTGCTGCTGGAGACTTGGCATGGCTGACTCTCTCAGGCTGGAGTCCTGCTTCCTCTGCCTGTCCGCATTCCTCCCCTCACTCCTCAGTCACACACCGCGGACCTCGCGCGGCTGCCGGGCACTGTGGTAAGGGGAGACTGGGGGTGACTGGTTAGACCCCAGGTGACGCTGTGGCTGGAGGGAGGAGGGGTCGGAGCCTGCAAGCAGTGTGTACTTCTGCAGTGCTGCCTGCCGGCTAGAGTGTGTGAAGGAGCTGGGCGCACCTCACTGCGGGCGGAGCACTGCAGCTAGTGGTGGGGTTGCTGGGGCTGGAGATAACAGAGGCAGTATGGAACCTGCACAGCGGCAGGTGCCCCACAAAACTGCAGCTAAGAAGCGTGGAGTGTGCCAGAAAGTGACGCTCCTCCGCACCAGAGAGCCCCTGCTGAGTATGCTGATGTCAAGCACACAGTGAGCCGGTGCCGTCTGTCTGTACGGCATACCCCTTCACACACCCCCATACCTCCCAAATGTCCCGATTTTTGTGGGACAGTTCCATTTTTTTGGGTCTGTCCCGCTGTCCCACCCATGGGCCACAGTGTCCCGCAGTGGGGGGGCAGTTGGGAAGCTGCTGGACTCGCTGTGCTGCTTAGCAGAGCAGCAGTGAACAGACACTGTGCTCATGCGCACAGCATCTATTTACTGGAGACAGAGGGAGAGGGGGCATCAGGGGGTATGGCTTAAGGGGGGGTCCGGCAGCAGAGCCTGATTAAAGGGGTTGCCCAGGCAGTACGTACCATGGGCCTGACAGTTTTAGGGAGCCCCCCAGCTGGAGTAGCTCTGTCCCAGCTCTGAAGCTCCCCCATTATGCCAGCAACAGCAGCAGCATTGTGCTACAGTCAGAACACGCTGCTGCGTTTTGGAAGGTCTGTGGTGTTGCAGGGAGGCAGCAGCCTCCCTGCTTTCTTCTGCCTGTGCGGGTGTGTAGGGGGGAGCGACCACACCCTCTGGATTTACCTCTAGCTGAGTGACCAAAATCCCATAAAAGAAAAAACCTGGAATTTGCATAAGGGGGCATGGTCACACATCCCGCGATTAGTCCACGCCCCTGAACCCACAGCATGCACAGCAATGAGATAGGGCCCCCCTGTCTCAAGTGCCCTGGGCTCCCCGGACTCATAATCTGCCCTGCGGGCATGCCAGCAGCTCGCAGAGTGCTGGGCATGCCCCCTCACTGACGAAAACGGATCGTGGCTCGCGATCGCGGGTCCTCCATGGAGCCACACCCCCTTTTGGTGGCCATGCCCCCTTTTCACTGCGCGTGTCCCTCCTTCTGCCTGAAGAAAGCTGGGAGGCATGCACCCCTGTCTGCCTGAAAAAAGCTGGGAGGTGTGTACCCCTGCCTGTGCCATGCCCATACAATCTGCTTCTGTTCCTAGTCTCCTATAGATTTGCCCAGATCTGTGACTCATTTGACTAACTCCACCCAGTGTTGTGTATCCACCCAGCGTTAGCAAATGAGGCACAAAGTCACAGATCTGGGCTAATATATAGGAGATTATACACAATAACAGTTGTCGATTTAACCTTGATCCTAATTTGTGTCAAAATATCTACATTTGGTCTTGTATTGGACAATAATCAACCTGTGAGAAAATATTAAAACTCCTTTATTGATGTCTATGTCCAAATGTTTACTGATCTTATCCCTGATGAAGTCTTTGGACAAAATGTGCAGGGTTGTTAATTAATGTCTTAATTGATACAAAAATCAAATCCCGTATTATCAGTGCGCCTGACAGGTGCCTGTTAGAAATTCGTCATTAGCACATAATTAACTAAATTCTAATGCTCTTAAAGTGATCAGTGACCTTCATTAGTACGTACAACGTGATAATATTCAAAATCTGATTAAAAAAAACTCTTTTATTAACCTCAAAGTAAGTAAAACAAAAAAATACTGAAATTTAAGACCCGCCACCACATTGCCTTCAGTTTTCATGACAAAAAATCAAATAAACATTAAAATTATGAACAAAACTGAAAATATAGGCACAGTAGAGTCAGTCTCACTCAGAATCACTGTAAAATGAGTAAAATAAAAAAATGATTAATTGAAAATAAAAGGAAATATGAACCTTCAAAAGTCAGATGCGTTCACGTGCAATGGGCCGGAGAGGCCAGGAGGGTAACTACTGTACTCCACGCAGGCGGCAGGAAAACTGACATGGGGGTTTCGATCAGCACCTAGAGATAGGAAGGTACTAGGAGGGACAGGGCCCTACGCCGCCTTGGGGCAGAGAGGGGAGCGAGAACAGCTTTGTGGTGCCAGTCAGGCCAGCTGCACCTGACTGAGGGTTAACAACTAATAATGCTGAGCACTGGAATTAATATCCATTATTCTTTGTATTGTTAAATGTGGATATACTGTAAAGTTTTAAGATTGTGATGTTCTTATCATGATTAAATCTCTATAAAAATTTTAAAATGGTATTGTCATCATGAAAAAAGGCACTTTTTATCTTGTTTTGGGTGATAAGATTTCTCTAACATAAAAGTAATTAATAGATGAATTCCCCCAAAGGGAGTGAACTCATGGTGCACTTCAATACTGTACATATATATATATATATATATATATATATATATATATATATAGTTATGAAAATGGGTGTTGCTGTATTGGGTGTCACTGTGTTGTACAGGGGGCAGGGACACTGTAAAATATAGGGGTGCTGATGTATTAATAACATTACATTGGCCCTGTCTTCTATAAAAATACAGGGGTGCAGTTCTTACAAATTAAAAGCACAATACTCCTGTATGCTGTGAAATATAAGGGTACTGTTGTCTTAATAAAATTATACTGGCCCTGTCTGCTATAAAAATTCAGGGTTGCAATTCTTACAAATTAAAAGCACACTGCTCCTATATGCTGTGAAATATAGGGGTGCTGATGTCTTAATAACATTACACTGGCCCTATCTGCTATAAAAATCCAGGAGTGCAGTTCTTACAAATTAAAGGCACACTGCTCCTGTATGCTGGGAAATATAGGGGTTCTGATGTCTTAATAACATTACACTGGCTCTGTGTGCTATAAAAATTCAGGGTTGCAGTTCTTACAAATTATAAGCACATTGCTCCTATATGCTGTGAAATATAGGGGTGCTGATGTCTTAATAACATTACACTGGCCCTGTCTGTTATAAAAATTCAGGGGTGCAGTTCTTACAAATTAAAAGTTCTTTGCTCCTGTATGCTGAGAAATATAGGGGTGTTGATGTCTTAATAACATTACACTGGTCCTTTATGCTGTAAGAATATAGGAGCACTGTAAAAATAAAGGGGCACTGTTCTGTGTGCTGTAATAATAAAGGGGTGCTATCCTGGGAAATGGAGAACAACAATTTGGAGGAAAATTTTTTGGAAAATCAGGACCATTTCCAGTTCCCGGTACTATTGCTGAAGCTGCTGTTGCCACTAGTCATGACATTGATGATGCAATTCCATCAACGTCATCTGCTAAGGCCGATGCCCAATGTCATAGCGGGCGTGTAAAATCCAAGAAGCAAAATTTAATAATCAGGAAAAAAATAAAATTATCTGATGAGAAACGTAAAATTGGCAATATGCCATTCACTACACGAAGTGGCAAGGAAAGGCTAAGGCCTTGGCCTATATTCATGACTGGTGGCTCAGCTTCTCATAAGGATGGAAGCCCTCCTCCCTCTTGAAAAATTACAAAAATTAAACTTGGTAAAGCACAGGAAAAAACAACTGTGCGTTCAGAGATATCACAAATCCCCAAGGAGAGTCCAAGTGTGTCTGCGGTTGCGATGTTTAGGCCTGACATTCCCAAGACTGTATAGAAAGAGGAGGCTCCTACCACCATTTGTTTGCCCCTGCAAGTGCTGGGAAGAGCACTGCCTGTCCAGTTGCTAATATTGAGATTGAGGATGTCACTGTAGGTTGGAGGGCCCAAGAACAATTCCATCTTGTGCCTCTTTTTTTCTTTGCATTATGTGCTGTTTGGGGCCTAGTTTTTAAAACTGCCATCCTGTCTGCCACTTCAATGACACTTCTAGATGGGCCAGGTGTTTGTGCTGCCCACTTGTGTCGCTTAGCTTAGCCATCCAGCGACCTCAATGCACCTCTTTTTTTCTTTGCAGTATGTGCTCTTTTGGGCCTAGTTTTTAAAACTGCCATCCTGTCTTCCACTGCAGTGCCACTCCTAGATGGGCCAGGTGTTTGTACCGCACACTTGTGTCGCTTAGCATCCAGCAACCTCGGTGCAACCTTTTGGCCTAAAAACAATATTGTGAGGTGTGAGGTGTTCAGAATAGACTGGAAATGAGTGGAAATGAATGTTACTGAAGTTAATAATACCGTATGATCAAAATTACCCCCAAATTAGCTATTTTTATGTTAAAAAAAAAAAATCATCTAGATCCAAAACCAAAACTCAAAAGTGTGGTTTTGGTAAAATCAATCCAAATTCAAAACACTAGCAGGTATACAGATCCAAAACCAAAATGCAAAACACAAAAAGTGCCTGCCGCACATCTCTAATATATAGACAATAGCTGTCACTTCCCCATATGTATAGTAACACTTGCCCTGGTGACCTCCAGGTTATTCTTAAACCAACATATTAGATCCAAAGCGGTGGTAGTTACAGGTCTTTATGAATGGAAAATCTGTATGTATAGATCTGAAAAGAAACATAGAATTTACACAAAGTAATACCTTTCACAAAAAACTACATTATACCAATCTTTTATTTATATTTGGACATTAGTAAATTCATTTGAATTATCACCCCAGTTATTTTACATTAAATGTAACTATTTTTTTTATTTACTGTGGTGAAGCTAACATGGCTACATGTCTAACAAGATAAAAGGAAAGAGGAGACAAGTGAGCTCTGTTTTGTGGGGCACTTGAGAAATAATAATAATAATAATTTTATTTATATAGAGCTTTTCTCCCACAAGACTCAAAGTCGCTTTACATAAATCAAACACAAAGCACATTGTACAAATGCACTAGAATTACAGCAAGTTGAAAAATATACAAAGGTAATTAAGAACAACTAAACATAGAGAGCACAGTAAGCATAATGCAGGGTGGGGCAGACAGTTGGGGTAATAACATATATGAGTTATATATTATTACCCCATGAAAGGTACCAGGTGTGGCAGCCATCTTGGGCACACTAAATAGGAATACCCTTGGTGGAATAGGTCCCACCAAGTAGAGATGAACAAAATGGGTGGTTGCAGTGTCCTAATGCTTGAGTAGAGTCCCACCATTACCGTCAGATCCATCGCATTTTACATCTTATCCATGAGCGTACCAAGTGAGGAAGCCATGTTGTGCACACTACGAAGGTTATGCTGTGGGAGATAAGCCATACATGGATTTGTGTATAATAGTATGATAAATCCTGTATGAATAGGTTCACATGTAGATCATCGTGCCTACAGAAGAACCATCCAAGGCAAACATCTGGGGTGCACTGTGTAGGTTGCTACAGTCAGGGTGTGCAGTCAGTGGTGGTACAGCATACTGACATCTCATACAGTGGGGATGGAAGGACAAGATAAAAACATGGTGAAGAAACAGTGAATAAAAAAGTAAAACATGGCTTTAACCAGCTCAGAGACTGGCGAGTGGCATACTGGTGCTGGTCCTGGCACCAGAAACACATTTTATGACAAGAAATACATTTGGATGTGAGAAAGTGAAGATCCCACTAGTGTCCAGTAGAAAAGTCCCTTGTGAGGCTGTTCTTAGTGTACTCTCCTTTGCTTAGAGGGCAATCCTGGTGTGCTCCCCGCCTCAACACCCTACTCACCTTATTGGGTCCCAATGTTCTTAGGGAGGAGGCCTGGTCTTAGTGTTTTCTGGCAGAGTTTAAGCCACAGGCCAGCATTGAGTGGATCCAACAGCTCAAACTGGGGGCCTCAGATGGAAGTGGATCTGCCGCCACATTCCAGAGGCATCAAGAGCATCCCGGACATTCCAGGCAGCAGGATTTTTATAATAGAGCAAGCAGCGTGTAACAAGCTAGATGCCCAGAATAAATGGATGAACACAGTGTGTCATGGTGGAACTTCACTCTCCGGATATACATCAGACAGCTGAAGTGGCAGCACGGCAGGTCCAGCAGGAGATACAGTAATAGCTAGTGTCACGCTCGGCGTAAGTTGGGGTTCCAGCAACCGAGTTTTGGCTGAAGGAGGACTTCATAGGAAGATAACTGTAGTTTTAATGAATAATCGGGCTGTACACGAATATTGGAGCAATTGAAGAAACTGAAAGAATTAGAGTCTTATGGTTAAATGACTTGAAGAGTGAAGCTGAAGAACTCTGGTAAAAAAGAACTGAAGACTGTGTTTTATGATTAAAAGACGAGGCTGAAGATCTTGGACTTTGAAGAAATGAAGACTGTGGTTTGTAATTGAAAGACGAGGCTGAAGAACTTGGACTTTGAAGAAATGAGGACTGTAGTTTGTGATTGAAAGATGAGGCTGAAGAACTTGGACTTTGAAGAAATGAGGACTGTAGTTTGTGATTGAAAGATGAGGCTGAAGAACTTGGACTTTGAAGAAATGAGAACTGTGGTTTGTAATTGAAAGACGAGGCTGAAGAACTTGGACTTTGAAGAAATGAGGACTGTAGTTTGTGATTGAAAGATGAGGCTGAAGAACTTGGACTTTGAAGAAATGAGAACTGTGGTTTGTGATTGAAAGATGAGGCTGAAGAACTTGGACTTTGAAGAAATGAGCACTGTAGTATGTGATTGAAAGATGAGGATGAAGAACCTGGACTTTGAAGAAATGAAGACGTCTGCAGAAACCACCGTTAGCATCTAGAGCTCCTCTACGATCTGGGACCCCATGAGCGCTTCCACACGTGGTAACGGACTTAGACAGCAGGACTGCAGCAGCGTTTAGGTAACCGATGGATGAGAGCAACCAGGACCAGGGAACCAGAAGTAACCTGGGAGCACAGAGCTGGACAACATTTCACGAGGTAACATGAAGCACTGGCACTCTTACGCTGAGCCAGACCCCTGTTGTAAGGGGAGAACACGCCAGATTGGCTGGACACAGATTGGGAACTCTGGTCTCCAACATGGCTGCCCCAGCACAGGAGACATACTTAGCTGTTAGCACAAAGCTTTAGCCAGCTTCTGTCTCTGGCACAGTATACTGTGTCCCCAATAGAGGACCTTAACGCAGCAATCCCTGCCACAGTGCCAGCTCTCCAGACCCTCAGCCCCGGCCCTTGGCAGCCGCACATCCGTCCAGAAGGACCTGCCGCCAGCAGCTCCCTGCCACCGCAACCGTGCCAACCAGCGGGATGGTAACCCGTGGGAGCACCCACCGAAGGTAAGGCTCCAGAGCCTGACAGCTAGCAGCAAATGTACCTGTTAGGGATTGCCATCGGTGTGGTTGCCATTGATGGTTATCATCGATGCTGATATCCATTGTAACCATCAATGGCTGCCAACTATACAGTGGATGACCATCGATGGTTTCCACAACCGATGGTCATCCCTGTTCTTTCTATGGGCCAATTAGAACACGGGGGAAGGGATTCATGGGTGTGGTGGTGCAGACCTATGCTTTGTGTTTTAGCACCTCATTATATATATATATATATATATATATATATAACATGTGTGTTCCTGCACTCACATCAGTACTTTACACAACAGTAGGGTGCTCCCTAGTGGAGATATCCCTAAACAGGGTAGATCCACAATATTTAACCAAAAGTCCAACAATGTGGAGGTGCACTCGTCAAGTTCAAACAGTCAACGGTTTCAATTTGTTCACAACAGCTTTATTTCAGTATATATTCGGCTCATTAGGTCGACGTTTCGATCCTCATTCGCGGATCTTTCTCAAGACAAGCTTCGATTTTTATACAATTTTTGAAAGCATCATATATTGATTACTACAGAAAACAAACAAAAGAAAATAAATAAAGTCACTCTCTTAAAGGGACAAACACAAAACACATATTTATAGACTGCCACACTCCAACAATATTAGGATGCAAGAATCTCTTAACACCCAATGTGGTTCAAATGTAATATCCCACCTATGTCTATGTAAGCCAAGTGTGCACACCAGCCCCAAGTCCTAGAAAATTAACACCAGTGTGGGCTTAGGTATTCTCATAAACATATAACGACTGTGGTAAAGGTAGTGTTGGCGACAACATCCACTTACTCAGAGAATCAATATCTCATGTTCAGACAATAAACGTGCTGTATGGTTTAGTCAGGCTTATTTCTAGCAGGATTCTGCAAGAGTGAATAGGGTAAAGGATATATACATATACACATGCATATATATATGGATGCATATATATACACACATACATACACGACAGCATGTGCATAGCCACAAACACAATTGGATTCTATAAATCCCCTCATTCCATGTACCACCAGTGAGACAACTTAGACTAAAATACTTACTGGTGTGCTTACTTAGACACACAACTACGAGGCAGCTCAGACAACATAGGAAATCACTGTAAGGATAGTACACAGAGTTCATCCTTCAATAGCCAAAGTTATGTAAGTCTACCAACAACTCCTTCTGATGTAATTACAGTACTCACCAACTTTATGGGAGATGCTGACACCCTCTACATCCGCAACTTGGACTGGCAAACAGACCGGACCTTTATACCCCCTACCGCGGAAGTACCGGGACGGCCCCGGGTGTGTCCCCCTTCTCAATTTTCCCACATATATGTATTTACCCTACACGTGCTTATTTCAGTATGGTTGGATTCACTCATGAAGTGGCGATCACGACCATCCGCGCTGTTAAACTCAGCTCCGTATGGTCAATTACCTGATCGCGCCGCTGGTGGAACGCATATGCGTTCCACAGCTCAAAGTCCGGAAGTACCTAATTCATACGAATGATAGATAATGGAGGCCGTAATGGGACAAAACAAAAACTCATATTCCTTCTATGGATATAATCCTCTCTGTGAGGCTTAATGCTACCAATCAAACGCACGAGCAAATTCCTTCTTCTGGCACACCCCAATGGGCTTAATCTTAGAGGGATAACTTACTATTTATCTAATATCAAGGGGGGAAAAAATATTTTATTATATATCACAGTAACAATGTAAAGTCTAATCATGCTCACTCGTGCAATACTATAGGTGGGAACAAAAATATTCATAAGTACCGGTCCGCTAGCTTGTTTGTGCTGGTGCAATCACACCTAGCTTAGCAATTACAGGATATCCATATAGACAGGCTCTATAGGTGGAGTGTGGCAGTCAAAATTAAACAGACATAGTTTAACTGAAAACTTATTAAAAACATACATATATGTAAAGAAAAATATATATAAAAAAATACATATATTCACAGAGGTTATAGCGACACAGGACGAGATACCCAAGCTTCCATAACACAATAGGAGAAACTAATTTGATATTGGACTCGAGTTACATAAACTTAAATAACTACTTGGACCATATTACTGTATCACGGGTGTCACATGTGTTCTGCAATTATTAATGTCGGCTTAGGTGGACCCATACTGAGTCGCCCATATCCTCCTTAATGGTAAATCTAGTTCACTAAATCACTAGACACTGTATCCTGCCTAGTAGTCGGAATCATTAAATAAATAGCCCTTGAATGAGCCATTCATAAAAAGACATTCATAGCAGAGTGCTCATTGAGGCCTTTTGGTGAGACAGTATTTAGATGTGAAATCCAGAAACTTTCTCTTTTACGTAAGGCTAAAGTACGATCACCCCCATTGGGTAAGGGCGGAACCCAATCAATTAATCTGCATTTTAGATTGGCTACCTGATGACCTCTCTGTAGGTAATGTCTGGCTACCGGCTTATCTGTGGTGCCTGTTTGTATTGCTGTTCTGATAGACAGCCGATGATTTGCCATCCTTTCCCGAAAGCACCGAGTTGTGAGCCCTACATAACATAGTCCGCAGGGACATGTAAGTGTATAGACCACAAAATCTAGTCTACAATGTAGGTGGTACCTTATCTTGATTTTCTTCCCTGAATGCGGGTGGGGAAAAGTGGAGCCGGTTAGTAAAGATCTACAAGTCGTGCACTTCCCACAGGAGAAGCAGCCAGGTTTACTGCTCATAATTTGCAGAAAATGACATTTAATTTCAGGTTCCATTGTAGGCCTCATAAGCATTTGTTTAAGGTTGGGTCCTCTTTTGTATGCCATCATGGGTGGATCCATGTGTGTAAAGGGCAACTTTTGATCAGTTTTTAGTATTGGCCAATGTTTACGCAATGTCTTCCGTGTGAAATGTGCATAATTATCGAACTTTGTGGTGAAAACCATTCGATTCTCCTTGCTGGCTGCCTTTGGCTCAGTCCTATTGTATATTTTTCTGGCTTTGCGGAGACTATTACTGATCACTTTAGTTGAATACCCTCTTTGGCTGAACCGCTGTTTCATCTCTATCAGCTGTTCCTCCCTTATTATTCCATCATTGTTAATACGCATCACTCGTAAAAACTGCGAGATGGGCAAATTAGCTTTTAGCGAGGGGGGATGAAAACTACTGGTCAACAGAGTAGTGTTTCTGTCAGTAGGTTTCCTATAGACTGATGTTACAAATGCTTGCTCTACAATGGATACCTGGACATCAAGGAAATGAATTGAATCATAGGAACTTTCATAAGTGAATTTTACAGGGCTCTGAAGTATGTTGATGTCGTTCACCATCTCAACAAAAGATTCCTGTGTGTCTTCCCATATAAGGAAGACATCATCAATGAATCGTTTGTAAAAGGATATTTTAGATCCATATACAGGTAAGATGTATGTCTCCTCGAATTTAGCCATATAGAGATTTGCATATGCGGGCGCCAGGTTAGAGCCCATGGCCGTACCTGATACCTGGAGGAAGTATGAATCCTTATACCTGAAATGGTTCTGGCTCAACACAAGATTGGTGAGTTCCAACACATATTCAGTTGGTACATCTCCTTCTCGTTTTCCTCTGAGCATCTCCTTTATGGCTTCCAATCCATCGCTATGCGGTATGATGGTGTACAATGACTGTACATCCATGGTGGCCAGAAGACACTTGTCTCTGGGGGCACCATGTAGTCCAAGTTGTTTGAGGAAATCACTAGTGTCCCGTATGTAACTACGACATTCACATACATATGGCTGAAGTATGGAATCAACCCACTTGGCGATGGGTTGTAACAATGAACCCTCAGCCGCTATTATAGGTCGCCCAGGGGGTTTAGTCATCGTTTTATGGATTTTCGGAGTAGTGTAGATGACGGGGCATTTAGGTTCATCTACACTTAAAAATTCGAAAAGGTCCTGATCAATCCAATTACTCTCGATGCCTCTCTTCAAACTCAAGTCAAGTCAATGGTCTTTTTTATCATGGGGATGGGATTCTTATTAACCCTATGGTACACATTGGTGTCTGCCAACTGGCGACATATCTCTTGGTCATACTCTGCCCAGTCCTGTACCACCACGGCTCCTCCCTTATCCGCTGGTCTTATTACAATTGAGGTGTCATCTCTAAGGTTTTTAAGTGCTGTTCTCTCACCAGGGGTCAGATTGTCAAAGAGACGTGTTGGTTTAAAATGTTGCACATCATTTTCAACCAGTCTGAGGAAAGTCTTCATGCTAGGGCTGTGGGATGTAGGATCGAATTTAGAACTTTTTTTAAAAGGTTTCCTATCTGCCACTTTAGGTTGACCAGAAAAGTATTCCTTAAGTCTGAGATTTCTCCCAAACCTGTATTGGTCAATGGTTCCTTGGAATACTTGATGTGGAAACGTAGGAACAAACGACAGTCCTCTGGCAAGAAGACTGACTTCAGACTGATTAAGGCTTCTATGGGATAAATTAAATACCAGGTCTAGGTTTGTTTCTTGCGGCCCCTTCTTTTTACAACCGCCTCTCCGTGTGACTGATCTGTGTTTCGCATACAATGATGGGAACTTTCTGCCCTGCGGTTGACCTAAAGTGACGTCACCGCTGAGCAGAAAGTTCCCATCATTGGTTACAATGTAGCGCATAGGCGCTACATTGTAACACTGCCGCGTGCTGCCTGTCAGTGAGGACAGGAGCACACAGCTGATCAGGAGAGTGCTACAATGTGGCGCTCCCTGATTGGCTGAAGAAACCCACTTAGCCAGAAGGCAAAGTGGGTTTCTTGCATTCGGGGAAAGGTGACCCATGTGCAAACATGGGTACCCTCTCAGTTCGTGGTCGGGACAGCGTTTTTTTATTTTATTCAAGTACGTGGATTAACCCTGGATTTGCCGAGGAGCCTGGACCACTGGATCTCGTGAGTATAATTTTTTCAACAGGTACCCCTTGGATTCTACTGGACAAGAGGACCGACCTGCGTGGGAACTTAAGGTAAGTATGTATGTATGTGTGTATGTATGTAATAAAATTTTACTTTCACGGTGTGTGTGTCTTGTCTTTTTTTTGGTATTTTTTTAGTGGTAGTACTACAGGTACCAGCGGGCCCGTTTTTCCACCGCATGCTGGTACTTGTGGTTCTCCAAGTACCAGCATGCGGGGGAGGCTTGCTGGGACTTGTAGTACTGCTACTAAAAACAATATCTTATATTTTACAACAAAGGCTATCAGCCCTCCCATCCGCAGCCCATTGGATGGGGGGGGACAGCCTCGGGCTTCACCCCTGGCCCTTGGGTGGCTGGGGGGGGGACCCCTTGATTGAAGGGGTCCCCACTCCCCCAGGGTACCCCGGCCAGGGGTGACTAGTTGGATTTTTGATGCCACGGCCGCAGGGCGCTGTATAAAAGTGACCCCCGGCTGTGGCATTATCTGTCCAGCTAGTGGAGCCCGGTGCTGGTTTTAAAAATACGGGGGACCCCTACTCTTTTTGTCCCCCGTATTTTTGGGACCAGGACCAGGACCAGAGCCCGATGCTGGTTGCTTAAATATGGGGGAACCCCTGTCATTTTTTTCCCCATATTTCTGCAACCAGGATCGGCTCAAAGAGCCCGAGGCTGGTTATGCTTAGGAGGGGGGACCCCACGCAATTTCTTTTGCAAAAAAAAACACTTTCCCACCCCTTCCCACTGAAATACATGCACTGATCTCATGGATCCCTGCATGCATCTCAAATCACGGAAAAAAAAAGCAGGTCTGTTTTTTTTTAGGACTTTTTTACGAGTTGTAATTTTTCACGGCAGTGTTTTGTGTTTTTTTGCTTAGTAAATGACCGAGATTCAGACTTAAACAGCCGCATTTTGACCGATGGTGTATTCATTCGTAATTTTTTACCTGAACTAGCAAAAAATTATGAATGCCCTCATCACTGCCGTGATTAGTGTTTAGTTAATGACCGAGATTGACCGAGATGACACTTTGATGAAAAAACGGCATCTCGGTCAAAATCGGGAGCTTAGTAAATATACCCCACTGTATTAGCTTCTCTGCAGTAGAAAGTCTGCAATTATTGTCAAGAAGATTGTGTGTTATAGTGTGTTATAAATAATAATTTCTTATGTATATAGGTAGAAACTACTCAACTGAAATATAAAATACAATTAACTCTCCTGGATAAATTGTCATATGATCTTTTGGACTGTATACCAGCTTATAACAAATTTGGTTCTAGGTGGGCAACATAAATGATTTCCAAAGGTTTAATATAATATAAAGAACCACAAAAAACAACCACAACTCCCTAATAAATGACATAATTACCGTATATCTACATCTGTTTGTATACTACCCGTATGATGCCTTTTTTAACCTCTTGATTTCTCAGGCTGTATATAAGAGGATTCAGCATTGGTGTGACCACTGAGTAGAAGATGGAAGCCGTCTTGTCTTGATTCTCAATTACATTTGAGGGAGAATGTAGGTAAGTGAAAAAAACAGACATATAGAAGATGGAGGCACACATGACATGTGAAGAACATGTACTGAATGCTTTCTGTCTGCTCTCAGCAGACTTCATCTGTAAAATGGAAGAAATTATTAAAGTGTATGAGATCAGAATGATCAGAAATGATCCTAGACCAAAGGACGCAATGGTGAAAACAGTTATCATGTCACAAGAGAAAGTGTCAGAGCACGACAGCTTGAGCAGTGGAGGAACGTCACAGCAGAAGTGGTCTATGATGTGTGACCCACAGAATTGGAGACTGAATATACAGCTGGTCTGAATGGATGACAGCAAAAAGGCAATGGAAAAAGATAGGACAACCTGGCATGAACATTTTTTCTTGCTCATTATAGAGACATAGTGGAGAGGGTGGCAGATGGCAGCATACCGGTCATATGCCATGTTTGCAAGAAGTAAAACCTCAGAACATGCTAGTACACCAAAAAATAAGAGCTGAAGGGCACACCCAACAAATGATATGGCCTTCCTTGTGGAGATAAGGTCAGAAAGCATTCTAGGAGTTATAACTGAGGAGTATAAAAGATCCACCAGGGAGAGATAGCTCAGGAAAAAGTACATCGGTGTGTGGAGGTTGGAGCTGATATGGACAACAGCCATCATGCCGATGTTTCCCAATACAGTCATCATGTAGACATGTAAGAAGAGTATGAAGAGGAACATGGCAAGTTCTCTATTTTCGGTGAGTCCAGAAAACACAAACTCTCTCACTTGGGTCTTGTTTATCACGTTCATTAATTCACTTTGCAGCAGCCAGCATTAGATCCCTTTAGTAATCCTTAAGAATGTAAAAATACCAAAAGAACATATATATATCTGTATGAGTACACAGTGTGATGGCTGTGGTCAGAAATGCTCTCCTGATATTTCCATGTGGAAATCCTGTGCCGGCCAAAAAAGAATATATAAAAATAATAAAACTTGTATTTGAGAATGAATTACACTTATATTGATATTACACATACTGTATAGTTGTGAATACAAGGATCATTTAAGACATATTAAGGAACTATTAATGATTATGTTATACCCCTTTCACACTGCCAATGCCGGATCCCACCCGGGAATAGGAAGCGGGTCCTTCCCGGGTGGGATCCGTCATTGGCAGCTGCTGCTGGCTTCCCCGACCCGGAAATAAGCCGGGAGGGTTGCCATAGCAGCGGGGTGGAGCCGGCAGCGGGGGCGGAGGTGGAGGCGGCACTGGGAGATGAGCTTATCTCCGCGCCGCCTCTCCCAATCTAGTAAATGGGTCCCGGGTCGCATCAACCCAGGAGCCCATTTACGCAGCCACTGACCAGGTATTCAACCCGGGTATAACACTGTTTATACCCAGGTTGAATTGCCGGGTCATGCGACCCGTGATTTCGGCAATGCCCCTTTCACACCGCATGCCGACCAGTGTCGACCCAGCAATATGCCGGGTCGATACCGGGTTATTTGTGTGGTGTGAAAGGGGTATTACTAGAGTGCAGATCTCAAGTAACAACTAAATAGGAGAGCTGAATTCTAGTGGATAGTCTAACAAACCATTCAATTCCAAGTGAAAACATTCCCCACAAATCTGGGTTTTCCACATTCAAGGGTAACAATTCCTCTTTGAACATCCAAATTTTTGCCACCTCCCCATAATTAACAATTAAGGTAATATTGGTTATAAACGCACTACAGTATTTATGGCAAAGAACCAATATTAAAGCAAATGTATGTGTAGCATTGTACCAGAGCAATAAATAAGAAACTACACATTTGAAGTATATAATAAAATATAAATACACCTTTTAATATTGATACATTCAGACAAACAGTAATACAATATCATAAAAGAAATGTTTCAATGTTTTAATTCATCTAACACCTGCAGAAATTTTCCTTTGATATTAGCGTGTACTAATGATAAACACACTGGATTAGAATATTTTTAGGCTGCATTTACCTGGTTCAGTAATTAAAATCCACATAGAAAATGACAGTTTTAATAGATCCTTATAGATGATACTGCAATAGATACTCTCTTTACATACAATGAGTGACATCCATATATCCAAAAACTTTACTACATCACTATAAACTATGCTGTAATGTTAAATAAATACTACTACCTAAAAAATATGTGTGGGAAACAATTGTCTCACTCCTGGTGAGATATAATGTGTTGTTATATTATGCACCCATTCTTGCAATCACATATGCTGTGTTTTGCTGCTCAATTAGTATGGGCTCCTGTCTAGTTTGTGCTGCTGTTAATATACTTGTTGTGATAGTAACAATCTCATGTAAACGGCTGTATCTACTTTACCAGGATATGTACTCACTATTCACAACTTGTGAGCCTTTGAGAAAACCACTGGCTAGCCGTATCCTCTGAGCATCCTCGGGTCCCATTGTAGGCTGTTTCCCCTTTATGGATGGTCATGGACTCATAAAGCATGAGAATAGTGAGTAAATATTCCGGTAAAGTCAAGGCTGGTGCAATGTTTCTTAGCGCCCTAGGTGTCATTTCACTCACTGACATGGTTCCTGCCAACTCTGAATATGTCATTCATCAGTGTCCCCAATTCATAATACACTATATAGAAATGCCCCACACAGACGCACCCTGCTAGCACTCTTTTAACACATGCACATGGGCACACACACACTCATTACCAGTGCCCATTAACCCATATGCACATACTCTCCCTGCCAGCACTCAACCACCCCCCCCTCCACACACACACACACACACACACACACACACACACACACACACACACACACACACACTAACCCTGTCAGCACTCATTATCACTCATTAGGAAAAAGGGAGGTATAACTGAAAGAGACAGTCTTCATTTTTTATGGACTTAGTGGAGCCCCCCAATGGCCGGCACCCTTAGGCAGCTGCCTAAAACTGTCTAATGGTAGAGCCGGCCCTGAGCCAGGTTTTTACTCAGTAACAATAATAACAGAGAACAATTTTTACAATTATTACAACATATCACATGATACAAAAAAAAAACTCTTAACCACTTGCCTGGCATGGTGGCATCAGATGTGACCATGTCTGCAAGTGCTTTATCTGACCTGGTGGCACAGGATGCAACCAGTCAGACAAACAGTGTTAGCAGCAGCAGGGAAGGGAAACTTTCCTCTGCTTCTGCTGCTGCTGTCAGAGGGACCGGAAGTACCCTTTGCCTTCCAGCCCCCAGTGTTGCCGTGCTGTCGATCATTGCTGATCAATCAGCATGGCAGGACCCCTCACCCAGCAGCTGCAGACAATAGCAGCCACTGGTAAGTGTAAAACATTCCCCCTCTATACCTGGCAGCTGTCCGGGTGCTAAATACCAAAGTTGTGATGGTCGCAATGTTACCGATGTTCCGATAGTCATGATGTCCTCATGTTTGAAAAAAATATATAAAATATAAATAAATAAAAAATACAAATAAAAATTCTTTTTTTTGAACTAAAAAAAATATTAGGGTTAAATTAATGTTCTTCACCTAATTCACTCATAAAAAAACCAACAATTTCTGTGTGGTTTTTTTTGGGGGGAAAAAATGTCAGTTAAGTGGTTAATGATAAAAGTAATATAAGTTAAAACAAAAAAAGATGACCAGAATGTCCTATATAAAGTGATACCTCTGGTACTACATGTCTGCATATAACTGTCTGATATCCGGCATCCACAGTACAGATCACTGCTGCAACTGAGGATCCTGTTTTTATAGACTTCTGAAAGACCCGTGAGTATAACCCTCTTCTGTCCCAGAGAACATGCCGTATCAATTATTTGAGTTCGGAATCAAACAAACAAATTACTGTTTTCTGTAATTGGAAGATTAATTTATCCCTACCTTAACCAAAACAATTAGACTTACTTTTAAAATTCAATTCATTTTATCCTTATCTGGTGTTTTAAATTTGATGTTTGTGTCTGCACTGTAAATTATCTACTTTGTTCAAAGGTGTAAATGTGCACTACCACCACATCATGAAATCAGACCCTTTATTATCTAACTTCACTAGGCAGAAGAGAAAATTACCTTTACCAGTCAATGGTGTGAGAGGCATTGAATGGGAGCAGTATTTGGAAGGCATGCTGTTCCTTGTAGTGAAAATGGGAGATCCTGGGGGTGGCTCCCAGTTAAGTTAGCTCTCTGCCTGGATGTGTTTTAGTAATAGCCTTTATCATGAGGCCTACTGTGACAAATTACATAGCCCAATGTAGGCACTGCTATTATGTATTGTTAGGACTGCTGATATCGGAGAAGCCATGAAGTGGTTCAGCAGCTTAACATGTATTTGCAAACATGTGTGACTAATTCTCTGAATTTCTATTACCAGATAGGTTCAGGTATGGTTACAGGTAAGTTTTAGTGTGCTGCGGGGAAATTTAGGGGTTGGGATTTGTACCCCCTCTCTGTCTGTTGTTTGTCTGTGACCCCTCCCCCTTTCTAGCACCTGATATATAATTATCTCCAGGAATGACCAAGCAACTGCCATTGTTTATCTGCTTGTGTGGGAGAGGCATTGAATGGGAACAGTATTTGGAAGGCATGCTATTCCTTGTAGTGTCAATGGGAGATTCTAGAGCTTGCTCCTGGTTAAGTTTGCTCTCTGTCTGGATGTGTTTTAGTAATAGCCTTTATCATGAGGCCTACTGTAACAAATTACATGGCCCTATGTGGGCACTGCTATTATGTAGTGTTAGGACTGCTGATATCGCAGAAGCCGTGAAGTGGCTCATTGGCTAAACATGTGTTTGCAAACATGTGTGACTAATTCTCTGAATTTCTATTACCAGATAGGTTCAGATATGTTTACAGGTCATTTTTAGTGTGCTGAGGGGAAATGTAGGGGTGGGGATTTGCACCCCCCCCCCTCTGTCTGTGACCCCTTCCCCTTTCTAGCACCTGATATACTGATATATAATTATCTCCAGGAATGACTGAGCAACTGCCATAGTTTGTCTATTTTTTAAACACAGCCATTAACAATGCAGTTAGGAGCTAATTGGATGGTACTTTATATCTCTTCATGATGCTGTCCATGGCTTAGTAAATCTCCCCCTTCATGAGTCTTTGTGTCTTACTGTAGGTCCAGTTTTAGGGTGTGCATTCTTTACATGTTGTAACTAATAATGTGCTCTATACATTAATGTAGTTTTTTTCCTGTTGAATATATAAATCTATACAGCTCCGCCTTTGTTGTTGTTTTCATTTTTATGGCAATGGTTTGCACTTGTTCCTAGAGTAATCTGAGCCAACCCTCCATCATGCATGTGTCATCATCACGCACATGCCCAAAATCCAGCTGAGACTGCTGGGTGTTCTGTACATGGTGTTTGATTATAAATTAATTCATGTCATAAATCCAATAAAACTTAAGTCTCTCAGTTGGTATACTCTAGGTAAAATAAAAATCTATAATGTAAACTTGCTCTTTTAAGTTCTGTAATGGAACCAGTTATATTTCGTTCCACTCAGATGTATGTAGATACTGTAGAATGTGCTGGTAAAGATTTAGGGTGTGTACACACGGTGAGATATTTTCTTTCGATTTTGACTATATAGTCAAAATCGCAAGAAAAGTTAGTGCAGATCGATCCTGATGCGCGGCCCCGCCAGGTTGGCATCGCAACAAAAGATAGAAGGTGCAGTCAAGTCAATCCTTGCTAGATCGGTGTACTATCTAGTTCATATCACATGTCAATGACATCTCACATAAGCCAAAATCTCACATAAGCCAAAATCGTAAGCACACATAGTCCTTATCTCAAGAAAAGTTACTCAAAATCGGTGGTGCTAGGCTCCGGGGAGTTCAAGGGGAATCACGAGTGAAAATCAGGCATAGCAAGGATCTCACCATGTGTACACACCCTTAGTTTAAGGCAATTTCATGGAGCTGATATAATTCACTGCTCAGGGCAATCGATCTTATTCATAAAATCCTGGAATGGTTTCATTCTGGTGCTGTTGTTTTTTCTTTCCAAACATTTGAATAGGTAACACCCTCCATTTGAAAAGGTAACACTTCCTCATTAGAAAAAGTAAATTACAAGAATAGTAACCAACAATTTATGCACATAGAAACAACACAGTTTAGCGTATTCAACAACAACTAATCCTCACTTGACACAGAATTACAGCTGCCTCAGAAACTCTTTGAGTAAATGAAAAGAAAGGAAAAAAAATGGATTTTCTTTTTTTTGTTTGTTTAGCAACACATACTGTAGGGAGAAAAAAGCACCACTGGCACAGCAGTATAAAACTCAAGTTATACTGTATACACTGATGCTTAATTATACAAGTAAATTAGTGGCTAACTTCTCCATATTTCTTTGTAATTAAGTCTACAGTGACAATGCCACTGCACTATCTTGTGGAAATTCACACCTACTACACTCTGAGCAAACAATAGAATTTAAACTTATCTCTAAATTGCAAGTGCTAGCTGATTATCTGCAAATAGTTCACCTTGTAAACTCCCTAAACATTAACTGAACTATACATTTTTTATTTAAGCTTCTGAGAATAATCAAGTAGCTTGGAGCAGGCGATAAGGAGGAGCCAAACTACTTTTTTCTGTTATTTCAGTACCAACTGGCTGTATGTCACTGTCTGGTGCTGCTTTTAATTTCCAATTGTGAGCCTACATTTTCTATAATACCAATCAGTATCACGAAATGATTTTAGTTTTCTTATGTTGCTCTTCATAAATCTACATTGTCCAAAACTTTAGACTCAAAGGAACCTGCACTTAGAAAAAGTTCATCATAAATGTGAATATTTTTTTCCAGTCATTAGCAAACCACAATGTCCTCCTTGTCATACTTTTTAACTATCATACTAATAACTCTTCCATCCTGGAATATCTCTCAATTTAAACCTCTGGACATTATATTTTCTATAATTATGGTATTGTTATGTAAGCACGCAGCTCCACCTCACTATATAAAAGTCTCTATAAACTACAATTAATCTGTGCAAAAATCTATTTATTCTTCTTTAAAATCATTATGCTAATTATAAATGTGCCCTACAGTTCAAGATCAATAAAAGTTCCACAAACAGATATCTTGTAAACAGATATCTTGATATCTTATTTTTCCTTATCTGTGTAATCACCAGTCACTCAGACACACTTACAGTGCATCCAAAAAGTATTCACAGCGCTTAACTTTTTCCACATTTTGTTATGTTACAGCCTTATTCCAATATGGAATAAATTAATTTTTCCCTCAAAATTCTACACACAATACCCCATAATGACCACATGAAAAAAGTTTTTTTAGATTTTGCAAATTTCTTAAAAATAAAAAACTAAGAAATCACATGTACATAAGTATTCACAGCCTTTGCCATGAAGCTCAAAATTGAGCTAAGGTGCATCCTGTTTCCACTGATTATCCTTCAGATGTTCCTACAGCTTCATTGGAGTCCACCTGTGGTAAATTCAGTTGGTTGGACATGATTTGGAAAGGCACACACCTGTCTATATAAGGTCCCACACTTGAAAGTCAAACCATGCATGTAGTCAAAGGAATTGTCTGTAGACCTCCTAGACAGGATTGTCTCGAGGTACAAATCTGGGGAAGGGTACAGAAAAATATCTGCAGCTTGAGCACAGTGGCTTCCATCATCTGTAAATGTAAGATGTTCGGAATGACCAGGACTCTTCCTACAGCTGGCAGGCTGTCAAAACTGAGCAATCAGGGAGAAGGGCCCTAGTCAGGGAGGTGACCAAGAACCAGATGATCACTCTGTCACAGCTATAGCATTCCTCTATAGAGAGAGCAGAACCTTCTAGAAAGACAACCATCTCTGCTGCAATCCACCAATCAGGCCTGTATGGTAGAGTTGCCAGATGGAAGCCACTCCTTAGTAAAAAGCACATGTCAGCCACCCTGGAGTTTGCCAAAATGCCCTTGAAGGACTCTCAGACCATGAGAAACAAAATTCTCTGGTCTGATGAGACAAAGATTGAACTCTTTGGTGTGAATGCCTGACGTCATGTTTAGAGGAAACCAGGCACCGCTTATCACCAGGCCAATACCATCCCTATAGTGAAGTATGGTGGTGGCAGCAGCATCATGCTGTGGGGATTTTTTCAGTGGCAGGAACTTGGAGACTAATCAGGATAGAGGGAAAGATGAATGCATAAATGCACATAGACATCCTGGATGAAAACCTGCTCTAGAGCACTCTTGACCTTAGACTGGAGTGACAGTTCATCTTTCAGCAGGACAACTAAGCATACAGCCAAGATATCAAAGGAGTGGCTCCAGTACAACTCTGTGAATGTCCTTGAGTGGCCCAGCCAGAACCCAGACCTGAATTTGATTGAACATCTCTGGAGAGATCTGAAAATGGCTATGCACCGATGCTTTCAATCCAACCTGATGTTGCTTGAGGGTGCTGCAAAGAAGAATGGGCTAAACTGCCCAAAGATAGGTGTGTCAAGCTTGTGGCATCATATTCAGAAATACTTGAGACTGTAATTGCTGCCAAAGGTGCATCAACAAGGTATTGAGCAAAGGCTGTGAATACTTATGTACATGTGATTTCTTAGTTTTTTATTTTAATAAATTAGCAAAAATCTCAAAAACTCTTTTTTCACGTTGTTATTATGGGGTATTGTGTGCTGAATTTTGAGTAAAAATTTTTTTTATTCCCGTTTGGAATAATGCTGTAACATAACAAAATGTGGAAAAAGTTAAGCGCTGTGAATACTTTCTGGATGCACTGTAAATAAACATTTTACAAATTAAATTCCCCTGAGATCAGGCACATTGATTTTGCATCAAGATTATCTGTGCAGTCTACATGAATACTCAAGGGACATAATCTCAGCAGTGCCTCCAATTCTCCAATTGTTAAAAGGAAATATTAATTATTGGATATGAATAGAAAATATATATTTTTCTATTAATAAATAGCTTAGCTTGCATAATTACAGAAATTCTTCAACAGGCACTTTAAAATAAATACCCTTCACTTCGTGTTCAGAAAAATGTTAAACGGTTGCAAAATATAAATCATATTAATCTTTATGTATCCGTTAATTCAGAATTTCACTAGGACAGTCTCTAAGTGTTTCTATGGGATTTTATTTATCTGAAAAGCATCATGGGTAAACCAACCCCCTTCATTGGAATTTTTCTTTGTCCAACTTGTTTTTATTTCCATGTGCTAATCAACTCTATAGTCCTATAGTGGTCACTCAGAAGAAACAAATGGCTGGGATGTAATGGGTGCCGATAATGCAGCACAAAAAAGTATTGCACTGCATCAGACATTACAAATGTGCATCTATTTAACAGAACTTGGTCAATGTATTGGCATGCATATATTTCCTTGCTTCAGCATCCCTGATCTGAGGTGTTGCGGTATTTAGACTAGAAAACATCCAATATTTACGGACCAACCGAAATGTGTCTTTTGGTATAGGAGAACCACAAGGTCCACAGTGACCATAGTGAAAGTCACCAATTGTCCCCTAAAAGTCCCATGATTAAAGATGCACATACCTTAAATATTCCCCAGTCCTCCCAGATGCACAAACATTTTATCCAGATTTAAATGATATGCGGCATGGCTATATTTAGTGTGTAATTGTGACTGTATCCAATTATGTTAAAGTGATTGGATGGAGTACACTGTAGCATAAAAGTTTGTATGCAAATACAGTTGTTATTACACACAGAATATAGGCATGCTGCATAACATTTGAAACAGCAGGAGCCGCTTGTGCATAATATTCACATCCCCTCATTTTAGAAGTAAAATGATGTGAATAGAATGTAGAAGCAGCTGCTGCTGTTTAAAATGATATGCAGCATGTTATATTCTATGTGTAATAGCATATCTGCATATAGCATGTTATGCTACAGTGTATTCCAGCCAAACACTGTAACATTCGCAATTACACACATAATATAGCCATGCCACATATCACTTAAATCAGAATAAGCTACTTCTTTCACTTAGTTCATTCATACTTAGTTCATTCATTTGCGTCTATGATGCATTTGAGTGTTTTTTTGTTTTGTTTTTTAAACAAGTACAGTACTTGGAGTATTTGAAAATTACACTCAACATATATGCATGTCCCATATCATTGGATTCAGCTGGAACTGTTTGTGCGACTTAGTACATTTGTATTCCTCTAATACATATTTCCATGGGGAAATAATGTAAAAATTACAATTTAGTATTTTTACAGATCAAAGGTTTTTATATTTTAAAGTGTCAAAATGTATGGATAAGTGTTTAATTATTTCAACTGTGCTTGAAAAAGTGTACTTATAATTAATTCCTAACATTTTAAAAACAAACCTGGCCAAATATACCCCATCAAAATTATTTGAGAGTTTTAGAGCAGTTTATTGACCAACTTACAATACAGCCTTCATAACATTGTCTGAGTTGTATACTTAACATGGCTAAAACATCTGAATCCAACTTTTTATTGGGCTCTCTACTTTAGAGCCAAAATTGTCCAAAAGCCACTTTGCGGACTCTATTACATTAGCCGACTATGCAAAATGCCCGATGTTTACAGCAATAGCCTCAGACAAAGGGCATTTTGCAATTTTCTGCTCCCATTACATTCTGGCCCTAATTAAATATATCTCATAAACAATTTACAGTAGTTTATAAACATTTTGCATCTAACAAATAAATATATATATATATATATATATATATATAAAAACAATAATGAAAAAAGTGCCTCCTAGTACAATAAATGACTTCTCTAGTGCAAGTATATTTTTTAACCAATTGCAATCACACTTAATATATGTGGGCAAAAAATAAAAATTTGCCTATAATAGCTTTAGCTATAATAGCTTGATTAAATATGCTGGATCCCTTGTGTTCCATGGTAACAGCCACATGAAAGGGTGAAAGAAACAATGATTGAAGTATAAAAAAAAGTATTCAAAACAAATCTGTACATACAGTACATGAAGGTTTAAGAAGTAGCGCTTATCTGGTTGAGCAAGGTGAAAAACATATTTCCTGGAACAGTCCAATGGGAGGGAAACCTCAACATGTTTCATCCAATAACTACAGCAAGTTTAGTAGGACTTCATCATACATTTTTATACATTTTTTATATTCACTTTGTTCCCTTTTGTGCATGGATTTATGTACAGTAATAGCACCCATATCACTATTATATATATATATATATATATATATATGTGTGTGTGTGTGTGTGTATACATCTGCAGAAATGGATCGGCACTCCCACTACTGTCCATACATGAGCACCGGTGCCCTCTTGAAATAGATGTTTACACACAAGGAAATGAGGAAGCGGCACTTGGTGTCTTAACAAGGTAAACAATGTATTCAGCAACACATCTAAAAGGCGTTTCGGGGCTCGCATGCCCTTTTGTACACCTTGACAAAGAGGATAACAAGTTGCATCCATGCGGATTCTATTCCCAAAAATTTCTTCCAGCGGAGAGGAATTATACTATAGGGGAGCAAGAACTTTTGGCCATAAAGTTAGCTCTAGAAGAGTGGCGGTATCTCTTGGAGGTAGCCAAATTCCCCATCTCTATTTTTACTGATCATAAGAACTTAATCTTCCTCAGGAATATCCAGTGTCTGAACCCTCGCTTAGCTCGGTTGGCTAGGTTCTTCACCAGATTCAACTTTGTTCTTACTTTTAGACCAGGGGCTCAAAACCAAAAAGCGGATGCTCTCTCCCGGTCCTACTCCTCAGATGACTCTAAGGAGTAACCTCCCCCTCAGCCGGTATTAGAAACTCAAAATTTTACTTCGACTAAGCTTCAACCCCCACTGGGGAGGGTGTTCGTTCCTCTCTCTCTCCGGAAGAAGTTGTTATCCTGGGCTCATTCTTCACGGTTTTCCGGTCATGCTGGAGTCCACAAGACAATCAAATTTATTCAGCGCTCTTATTGGTGGCCTTCTTTAAAGTCTAATGTCTCTACCTTCATTGCTTCCTGTACCAAATGTGCACAACACAAGATCCTTCAACAACATCCCATTGGGCAATTGTCTTCGTTAGCTGTTCCCAAGTTGCCTTGGATACATCTTTCTATGGACTTTGTCACAGATTTACCCACCTCTAACGGGTACACAACCATTTGGGTAGTTTTCGATCGCTTCTCCAAGATGGCTTGATTTGTACCCCTCAAGGGTCTTCCTTCGGCACCTGAATTAGCACAGCTCTTAATCTCAGAAATCTTCAGATTCCATGGTCTTCCAACCAAGATAGTTTTCGATCGCGGAGTCCAGTTCGTGGCCAGGTTTTGGAGGGCTCTCTGCACTGCTGTACAAATTCAACTAAAATTTTCGACAGCGTGTCATCCTCAGACCAATGGGAGCACAGAAAGAATCAACCAAGATTTGGAGACCTTCCTCAGAATTCATGTCTTTTCCTCCCAGGACGACTGGTTTGAACAGCTGCCTTGGGCAGAATTTGCTCATGCCAATTCCTGCCACTCTTCCACAGGTCATACTCCTTTCTTCACAGTATATTGGTTACATCCATGGGTTCCTCAGTTCTTGGCTCTACCCACTCTGGATCTTTCAGCAGTACAAAAAACTTTCAAGGAACTCTCCAGGATTTGGAAAAAAGTTCAGCAAAACCTACAAAAGACATCCATCCGTTATAAATTCTGGGCGGATAAGAAAATAATAATTGCACCTAAACTATCTGTAGGTGATCAAGTTTGGCTCTCAACTCGTAACTTGAGGTTACGTGTTCTGTCTATGAAATTTGCTCCCCACTACATCGGTCCCTTCCCGGTGGAACAGGTGATTAGCCCAGTAACTTACAAACTTAAGTTACCTTCCTATTTAAGAGACTTCCCTACCTTCCATATCTCGCTTCTAAAACCCCTAATTTTAAACAAGTTCTGCAAAATTCTTCCCCGTTCTCCAAGAGTGGTCACAGACCGTGGGGTCGAATTTAAGGTTAAGAAGGTCCTTGATTCCCGGATGCGACACGGTCGTCTACAATATCTCCTGGACTGGAAGGGGTATGGTCCTGAAGAGCATTCTTGGGAGGATCCATCAAATTTACATGCCCCTGCGTTGCTTCACAAGTTTCATGAAGAGAATCCCAGCAAGCCTGGTGGCTGTCCAGTTGTCATCACTAAAAGGGGTGGGTAATGTCACGGTCTGGCGGATCTGGTTCCGGGAAGGATCAGCTAATCTAAAACACTCAGTCACCTGCAAGGTTTGCAAAACCAATGGGAAACAGTCTGCAGGTATAAATCTGGGGATTTCTGGGTAAGAAATTGCCAGTGCAATGTCTCTCACATAGTACTGTGTGTGTGTGTGTGTGTGTGTGTGTGTGTGTGTGTGTGTGTGTGTGTGAATCTGTGCTCCGCAGCCTTGAATCTACAGCATTCTGTTCCAGTTTCTCGGCAAGTTCTTAGAATTCCAGGCTTCTTCACTTCACCGACTGAATTCTCAGTTTTCAGCTCCAGCATAATCCTCTCAGAAGTCCTATGAAAAAGACTTTCATCCAGCCTGCCCGGTTTATCCTGTGGAAAGCTACCGACACCGAAACCCAAGCCACAACTCTGGATATTCAAAATCCAAGCCCCGTGACAACGGTCTATAATCAAATGTTGGAGGGCTGATAAAGGATGTCCATCCTGAAAGAAATGCCTCATAACCAGTTGATCTACCTGTCAAGTAGACAAGCCTCTCTTATCCTGATAGTTTTACCCACATAATATTTGTGACATGGGCAAATGAGGATGTACACAACATACATCATTTGGCATGTTAACACATGTCTAATTTAATATATTTTGTTGCTGTGTGGATGTTGGAAAGTGGATCCTATAATCATGTGAGAGCACATGGTGCAATTAATGCACTTGTAGTATCCTGGACATCTCTTTTAAATGTTTGTTGTTGTTGGTGATGTGGAAAATCCATTAATATCAGTATGGACTACAGTGTCCCTGATATTATGTCACCTGGTATAGCAAGACATGGGACATTTGTGTTGAAAACATTTTACATTTTTATCAGTGGCCACTATGGGCCATAAAGTTTGGATCACTGGGCTGGCTGTGTGAAACTGCATCCTCCAAGACATCACAGAATATTGTTGTTTCTTTTTGGAATGTAGAAGTTGTTGGCTCTGTATCTGTAAAATGTCTGACCTTTGTGTCTTCAGAGTGTTTAGGTCATATCCACGACTGACAAATGTATCAATTATTTTGTCCAATTCAAGTTTAGTTGATTCCGCATCTCTAGATATTCAAGCTATTCTCATCATCTGTGATTTGGGGATGACCCATTTTAATGGTTTAGGATTGAAACTGGAAGCCAGTAGAAAAGTGTTTTGGGCTGTATCCTTGGAGTATAATCCTGTTTGGATTTGTCCAGCCTGTATGTTAACTTTCACAGCCAGGAAATTTATGCTTTCCACGCTGTATTGAAATGTCAATGTAATTGGTAAGTCTTTACCGTTGACTGCCTCAAGCATGGATTTTAATAATTATTGAACTGCAGTACATATCAGAAATAGATAATCTATATATCTGTTGTATACCTACCAGGATGTGTTGGGCATACAGTTGGTTTTTGAAGAACATTTCTTCTTACTCTCTAAACATGTATATGTTGGCGTAGCTGGGTGCCACATTGCTGCCCATTGCATACCCAGTGAGCTGTTGGTAAAATGATCCATTATAGATGAAGTGAGGGTAAGCTGCAGCAATTCCATAAATCATGTGTTAACAATATCTGTCATATTTTATTCCTGCAGGAACAGACACATTGCTGTTAATCCTCCTGTGTGTAGAATTGAGGTATTTAGGCTACGTACATCCATTGTAACCAGAAGACACTGTGCTGAAACTGTAGTGATGTTGGCCAGAGACAGTAGGGAACTTGTTGTATCCTTGATAAAAAGTGGTTGTTGCATGATATATGGTTGTAAGACGTTATCAAGTAAAGTTGATATGGGTTGATGGAGTGAATTTCTTGCAAAGATAATTGGACATGCAGATGGACTTTGGAGGTTCTTGTGGCTTTTGGGTACTGTAAAAATGATGGGGACCACTGGATAATCTTGTCTGAGAGTCCTGGCAAGTTTATCTGTGGGTTTTCCCTTGTTGATTGCTATTTCAAGTAGGGTATCCAATTCCCTTTTGTAAGAGGTTGTGGGGTCACCACTGAGTTTGCAACATGTATTTACATCATTGAGTTGATTCTCTATCTCAGTATTGTATGTAGTAAGATCTTGAATCACAATGGTTCCTCCTTTGTCCGCCGGGTGAATTATGATATCTATATAGTTTCCCAGGTCTTCCAGGGCTGTGGTCTCTGCCTTGGATAAATTATGATGTTGAATGTTTGGCGTTTGGGCATATCAGTGCACAGAGTCCTCCATTAGTCTGATGAATGTCTTTATGGAAGAATTAGAAGACATGGGGTTAAACGTGGATTTGCTTTTCCTCTAAATAAACTGTTGTGTGGTATTTTTAGGTTGTAAATCCTCCTGGTCCTGGAAATATTCTTGAAGATGCATCTTATGTGAGAATTGATGAAAGTCACTCCTCCATGCAGACTCTTGATAATGATTTGTGGGAATTAAAGATAATTCTTTGTTGAGGACTTGAGACTCAATAGGTGTTAGGACTCTGGTGGAATGGTTGTAAATTAGATTTTTTTTCAGGAGAATTGCCTTCTTTTGTCTCACGTTCTGGTGCACCCTGGTGGTGGGCATCCTTTGGTTTTTGATCATTTTGAGAATCTTGTGTTTATCCTAAATAGATCGATTGGCCATCTGTGGTGTCATCCGAGTTTCTCACCACAAATTTGCTTTCACTATTGAATGGATGTATATCACAGGAGTGGCGAGACCATTGTGTCTGAGTTCATCCTGTATCTCCTCCCATGAGCCACCGATATACTCTATTTTCCTCTTAATCGGTTGACACTATGAAACATTTGGTGTTTTTGAATTTCAGGATATCCCCCTTGTAGTTATCACATTGTATTTGCAGTTTCTGGTACCAGTCTTGGCTGGTGTCTTCCATAAGGGCCATCGTATGTATTGCCTCATGGGCTTCAAATTTGTAGCAGACCCGTTTTAATTCTCGACTGGATTCAGCAATGACTAACAGCATGAGGTCTATACTGCATTTATTTAGGACTCCAACCCATTTCTGACAAAAGTCTGGGTTATAGCCTCTGATGGTTGGGGTGTTGCGTTCTCAAAATCTTCTAGGGATCATTCGTTCACAGTAATATTGTGATAAGGAGATCGCATGCAGTAAGTAGTCAGTTTCCCTTTTTCTTAATTTAACCAATTTAACTATATATATATATATATATATATATATAGATGTGGACAGCCGGCACTCACTCCAACCAGATAAATAAACACCTAGGTGCCTTCTGTATTGGTTTTGCAACCGAATGTAGGGAAGGAAGGCAGCGGCACTCATAGGTTTTCGATTCAAAATAAACTGGACACAGTGGTCTCTGGTTCAAACTTCAACGTTTCGATACTTTACTATCGTCATCAGGATAAGAACATGGTGAACAAACAACATTTAAATAGCCACTCACCCCACCTCGTGTAGACCGACCATCGTCGCGGGCACCGGGTCCAGTGACGACACTCCATAGCGCCGCGCACTTCCTGTGCGCCCGGCCGCACAGACGGTCTCCTAGCAACCAATTTAACAAACAAAAAATGAGCATATGTGTGCATTTAAGACATCAGAAATATGTCAACCCACAGCGGATACTGCAATAATACAAAGCGGACTGTAACAGATATAAGATTAGTACAACAAGTGCTAAACATAAAAAGAACTATCGTAGTCGGCAGGAGTTAAATGAATAACCCACATCAACATTAGTAAATGTGACTAACGGGCAGCACATATCTAGATTATCCCCGAGTAGTAAGAGTAATATCTCAAAAAGCATAATCTGACACATATAGTTATAGGAAGCAATTTAAGGGAAGATGCTCATTAAGACCTTTAGGTGCTATGGTACTTAAACGATGTATCCATCTTGCCTCTCTTTGTAGAAGAGCTTTACTCCTATCCCCCCCTCTCAATCGCTTAGGCTCAGCATCAATGATTTTATATCTCAAGGTGGCTAGACTATGATTTAATAATTTAAAATGTCTAGCCACCGGTTGATTCATGGCATCCTTTCCACCCTCTAAGGCATGTCGAATGGCTGACCTGTGGAGCGACATGTGCTCTTTGAACTGTCTAGTGGTCTTCCCTACATAGAGAAGACCACACGGACAGCGGATGATATACACCACAAAGGTGCTACTACATGTCAGCACCTGCCGAATGGCTATCCGCTCCCCCGAATGTGGGTGGGAGAAGGAATCGCCATGCTCCAGGTAGCTGCATGTAATGCACCCTGTACACCGGTAGCATCCAGCCTTTCTGGTCAGAAAGGTGGTGGGGCCCACTGCTTTTCTCTCAGAAATGTCATTTTTTTACCAGCCAGTCCTTCAAATTACGATTCCTGGTATAACTGGCCATCACTTTGGAGTTTTTCATCATTGAAAGATCAGGGTCCGAGGTGACTATTGGCCACAGGTTCTTTACTGACTTCGAGATGGTAGGGCTGGCAGTGTTGAACTGTTGGACAAACGGTACAATGTCCCTTTTCTGTTTCCTTGCAGCAACTGTACCAGTCAATGTCTCTATCCGAGGAATGGCCAATACCTTGTCCTTTGCGGCAACCAGGCTCTCGTAGTTGTATCCTCTGGCCAAAAACTGTCTGATCATAATGTCTATTTCTTTCACCGTTTCACTGGGATCATCGGAAATACAGTGAATCCTTAGGAACTGAGAGAAGGGTAACCCCTTCTTTGTAGAGACAGGATGTTGGCTGCTGTAGTGTAGAATGGTGTTTCTGTCCGTCTCTTTTTTGAGTTGGAGTTGGAGGCTGTCTTTCGACTGCTTGTTGCCAGTCCATTATATTCAGGCCCGGATTTGATGTTCTTCATTAAACTTCTAGAGCTAACCCTCAAGAGAAATTATTTTTTGTTTGATGCCCGCTGGTATGTACAACAGCAAGGCTGTGCCATGGGGTCTTGCGTGGCCCCGGCATTTGCGAACAGCTATATGTTCGAGATGAAAAACAAGCCTTCTTCAGTGATGAAAAGATTGCCAGTAAAATATCATTCTACACACGCTATATTGATGATTTACTATTAATATGGACAGGCTCGGAACTAGAATTTGTAGAATTGATGACTACCATTAATTCTACCGAGAGCACTATTAAGTTTACGTACCAAATGAGCACGCAGTATGTTAACTACTTGGATGTCAAAATGTCTTTGTCCAATGGCAAAATCAGGACGGCTCTCCACAAAAAAGAGACGGACAGAAACACCATTCTACACTACAGCAGCCAACATCCTGTCTCTACAAAGAAGGGGTTACCCTTCTCTCAGTTCCTAAGGATTCACCGTATTTCCGATGATCCCAGTGAAACGGTGAAAGAAATAGACATTATGATCAGACAGTTTTTGGCCAGAGGATACAACTACGAGAGCCTGGTTGCCGCAAAGGACAAGGTATTGGCCATTCCTCGGATAGAGACATTGACTGGTACAGTTGCTGCAAGGAAACAGAAAAGGGACATTGTACCGTTTGTCCAACAGTTCAACACTGCCAGCCCTACCATCTCGAAGTCAGTAAAGAACCTGTGGCCAATAGTCACCTCGGACCCTGATCTTTCTATGCTGAAAAACTCCAAAGTGATGGCCAGTTATACCAGGAATCGTAATTTGAAGGACTGGCTGGTAAAAAATGACATTGCTGAGAGAAAAGCAGTGGGCCCCACCACCTTTCTGACCAGAAAGGCTGGATGCTACCGGTGTACAGGGTGCATTACATGCAGCTACCTGGAGCATGGCGATTCCTTCTCCCACCCACATTCGGGGGAGCGGATAGCCATTCGGCAGGTGCTGACATGTAGTAGCACCTTTGTGGTGTATATCATCCGCTGTCCGTGTGGTCTTCTCTATGTAGGGAAGACCACTAGACAGTTCAAAGAGCGCATGTCGCTCCACAGGTCAGCCATTCGACATGCCTTAGAGGGTGGAAAGGATGCCATGAATCAACCGGTGGCTAGACATTTTAAATTATTAAATCATAGTCTAGCCACCTTGAGATATAAAATCATTGATGCTGAGCCTAAGCGATTGAGAGGGGGGGATAGGAGTAAAGCTCTTCTACAAAGAGAGGCAAGATGGATACATCGTTTAAGTACCATAGCACCTAAAGGTCTTAATGAGCATCTTCCCTTAAATTGCTTCCTATAACTATATGTGTCAGATTATGCTTTTTGAGATATTACTCTTACTACTCGGGGATAATCTAGATATGTGCTGCCCGTTAGTCACATTTACTAATGTTGATGTGGGTTATTCATTTAACTCCTGCCGACTACGATAGTTCTTTTTATGTTTAGCGCTTGTTGTACTAATCTTATATCTGTTACAGTCCGCTTTGTATTATTGCAGTATCCGCTGTGGGTTGACATATTTCTGATGTTTTAAATGCACACATATGCTCATTTTTTGTTTGTTAAATTGGTTGCTAGGAGACCGTCTGTGCGGCCGGGCGCACAGGAAGTGCGCGGCGCTATGGAGTGTCGTCACTGGACCCGGTGCCCGCGACGATGGTCGGTCTACACGAGGTGGGGTGAGTGGCTATTTAAATGTTGTTTGTTCACCATGTTCTTATCCTGATGACGATAGTAAAGTATCGAAACGTTGAAGTTTGAACCAGAGACCACTGTGTCCAGTTTATTTTGAATCGAAAACCTATGAGTGCCGCTGCCTTCCTTCCCTATATATATATATATATATATATATATATATATATACACAGTATACAGGGATGTTTTTTTTTTTTATTGGAATGGATTAAACACCGTTTGTTTTGAATATCCATGAGTCTGTCCCTGAGTGCCACTGCATGCTAGGAAATGCTGTATATATATATATATATATATATAAATGTTTCAAATAGGCAGCACTCACTTGTAGATGAAATTCAAATGTCGGTGCCCTCCAGGAAACCCTATGCTGAGTCCACGATACAACATACATTTGGAGGCTCTCGGAAAAATAAATGGCAGGACACACTGCTGTATGATAGATCAACATTTTGATGCTGCTTTATTGCCTTATCATCAGGATAAGGAGTAAACATCACATATCATTGCTTTATAGCACCACCTACCCCATATGTCTAACCTCATTGATTGGGAGCAGATGAAGCGGCATCCAAAATAGATGACGCCATCCTCACATGCTTCCAAGTTCTGAGGTATTACAAATACTGTAAGTGCAAAACATAGAAAAACAAATAAAATAATGTGTAAATACAATACATTAACACCACGTAATCAAAAATACATAAAAATTATAAAAAAATTAAACAATACACAAGTACTACTGATATCATAGCAAGAATCGGCATGAAATACAAGTAATGGCAATAATGTACATACAGTAACTTTGTATCAGCCAGATCACATCAAATCATTTGGTTACAACAATATAACATTCATCTTCAAGAAATTGCCATCATGTTATCCAGCCACTATATTTCTGAAAAAGGCTGTTTTTTAATCACAATAAATGGCCAACCTCAAGCTGCTACAACCGCAGTTATAAAAAACTACGTAGTCCTCTTTGTTCATTTAACCCTTTCGGCACCAGAGTATCAAGCCTTTGTATCCAGGTCGCTACACATTGTAGTAGCTTCAATGCTCTATTACCACCTCTAACTGACATTGGGATGTGATCAATTATTATATATCGCATGGTTGCAAAACTGTGGCCATGGCTGGCATAATGCAGGGCCCAGGTTGATCACCATGACCAATTTCAATGGCCACCTTGATGGTGGACCTGTGCAATGCCATACTTTCCCAAAGTGTACTCTCGGTCTTCCCGATATATGATAGTCCGCATGGACATGTCATCATGTAAATTATAAAACAGGTGGTACATGTCAAACAGTTTCTAATCCAATAGTTTTTACCACTAGATAGAGGAAGGAAATACATACATCTGTCATATACCTACAGGTTAGACAGCCAAGACACTTATAACAGCCATTCTTTGCTGCCAAAAAATTGTGATGTGTGCTTTGTTGCAAATGTAGTCCTGTAATATCAGTCTTCATGACAGAATCTTTGATGTTTCTGCCACCAGAATAACATGGCATAATGGTCACATCATGTAAATACAATTAATCATCAGTGGACACAATAGGCCATAGTTTTTTAACAGCTCTACCAATCTCATTACTAGCAGTAGAGTAGTGATTAACCTGTGGCATTCTTTTCATACATTTATTGGCAGTCTTTGGTTTCAACAACGTCTCTCTATCAACTGCCATAGCTTTAACTTTTGCTTTCAACAGTAGGGTATAGTTGTAGCCCCTATCCATAAATTGTCTTACCATGGTGTCAATATGTTGCTCTGCCACACTGTTATCTGTACAGATTCTGCGAGGCCACAGAAATGGTGAGTATGGGAGACCATACTTCAGAGATTTTTGATGAAAACTATTAGCATGCAAAATTGTGTTCCTATCAGTATCCTTCCTGAATAGGGAATTGGAGATCTTTCCATCAACTAACCCAATTTCAACATCTATAAAATGAACCATATGTTGGTTGATGCTACAGGTAAATTTCAATGGATGACTGGTGCTATTATGCAATTCTATAAAGTTGACAAATTTATCTTTACTGCCCATCCATATGATGAACAAACTGTCTATATCCCTCGCATAAAATTTGATCTTATTGGCTACTGCCTCCACATTCAAAAACATTTTTTCTTGACTTCAAACATGTACGTATTGGCATAAGATGGTGCCACATTTGAACCCATCGCACAGCCAGTGCGCTACAAGAAAATTTTACCGTCAACATAAAAATAATTGTAAGTACCATTTCCAGTAATTGGATAAATAATTCAATCTCAGAGCCCTTGTGTAACAGGTTACAAACTATCAATTTGTGGACTGCTTCCAAATCTACACATTGGGAATTATTGTGTATTAGCTAGAAACATCTATGCTACACAAAAAGGAATCAGCAGGTACATCACATACCTAAGTCAAGTTGCTTAAAAATGAGGTGGTATCCAGTGTGTAATTATTATGTTGTAATACACATGGCTGCAGGACCACATCAAGATATGTGGCTACTGGTTGGAAAAGACTACCGCGAGCCATAATAATAGGACATCCTGGAGGGGACTCCAAAGACTTATAAATCTTGGGTATAAAAGTATCACTACAGGATGCTGTGCAATTAATGCCCTCTGTAGCTCAGATGTAAAAATACCTTTATTAACCATTCCCTGCAAAAGTTCCATTAATTGATGTTTGAACAATGCATTTGGATCATTAGATAATAACTTATAGACAAACTCTTCACTCAATTGTCCCATCAATTCTTCTTTATATTTACAGAGATATTGGATCATTATTGCCCCGCCCTTATCGGCGTGGCAAATCACAATATCTGTGTAACTAGAAAGATCACGTAATGCATCAGACTCATGTTTGGTTAAATTACCATATTTTACACTGGCAGAAGCATAAAGTAAATCATTAGTCACATCACTATTTAACATGCAGGTAAAAGTCTTAATTGCTGTATTATTGGATAAAGGAACAAAGGCCCTCATTCCGAGTTGTTCGCTCGGTATTTTTCATCGCATCGCAATGAAAATCCGCTTAGTACGCATGCGCAATAATCGCACTGCGACTGTGCCAAGTAACTTTGCTATGAAGATAGTATTTTTACTCACGGCTTTTTCATTGCTCCAGCGATCGTAATGTGATTGACAGGAAATGGGTGTTACTGGGCGGAAACACGGCGTTTTATGGGCGTGTGGATGAAAACGCTACCGATTCCGGAAAAAACGCAGGAGTGGCCGGAGAAACGGGGGAGTGTCTGAGCGAACGCTGGGTGTGTTTGTGACGTCAAACCAGGAACGACAAGCACTGAACTGATCGCACAGGCAGAGTAAGGTTGAAGTTACTCAGAAACTGCTAAGTAGTTTGTAATCGCAATATTGCGAATACATCGGTCGCAATTTTAAGATGCTAAGATACACTCCCAGTAGGCGTAGGCTTAGCGTGTGTAACTCTGCTAAATTCGCATTGCGACCGATCAACTCGGAATGAGGGCCAAAGTTGGACTTAGGTTGTAGTTTACGCCATTGTAATGGAATGTCACTATTATCCCTAGTAGAGTCTCTGGGAACAGACTTTGATCCATTGTAATATTCATGCAGTTTCAGTTTACAATGAAATCTATATTTTTCTACTTCCCATTTAAGGCTATCAAAGTTCACAGTTGGTACAAAGCATAAACCTTTGCTAAGTACCTTATTTTCTGGCTCAGTCAATGGATGGGAGGACAGATTTATAACCATTTCCTCCTGTTCAGTAGAGGCCTCCCTGGACGACCCCTTCCTTGACCTCCTGTTCTGCCCCCCCACCATGTCGGTCAAATATTAGCCCGGACCGACCTGTTCGGGTATGAATTCCTAAAGGGGATGAAGAGGAGAATGTCTCAGCTGTTGGTCTAGTAGTATCAGGGTCGCTCGTTCCTTCACGGGATGACTCAGTGGCAGAGTTAAGCATATAGCCACAGTGATGGTACCTTCTATAATTGCCACGTTGATTGCTATTAACTCAATAATAGATGTGGTTTTGTTGGTAGTCTAAATGAACTTTAGATAACTTATGTGTTTTGAACTGAATCAAATCGAATTTATATATAGCAATCTGGCCTATGAGTTTCTCTATCCAATTTGAAGTGATATCCTTTTCCAACACTTGCTTATGTGCAGTTTCAAATGCAGTGATCTTTTCCCTGACAGTACTTAACTCATTAGATGCCTCCTCAATGACTAATATAATCAAGTCCATGCTGCATTTGTTACATATTGCAATCCAGCGCTTACAGAAATTTACATTGAAGCAAATTATCTATGGCAAATTTTTCATACGAAACGCCCATGGTATGCGTTTGGCTTTGTAGTAGTCACTTAAATAGTTACCATGGTATAGATAATCCAGCTCATGTTGTTTAATTTTCAGCCAATCTTTGAAAAGATATTCAAGAAGAAGTACATCCATATCATCTTTCAGCTGTTGGTTGAATAGAATAGAGTCAGCTTTTGATTCCGAATAAGTAAGGGTAGTCCCTTGGGCAAGTAGTGCCAGATTGATCAGATCCATTTCCTCAACCACCTCTCTTTGCACTTGTGCATTAGACATGATGACACATAAGCAGGCAGTTTGAATTAATTCATATGGTGCTCCAGCCCAGTGGATATCTGGCCATAGGCACAGGCTTTAAAAAAATCACAAATGTTTCAAATAGGCAGCACTCACATGTAGATGAAATTAAAATGTCAGTGCCCTCCAGGAAACCCTATGATGAGTCCACGATACAACATAAATTTGGTGGCACTCGGAAAAATAAATAGCAGGACATGCTGCTGTATGATAGATCAACATTTTGAAGCTGCTTTATTGTCTCATCATCAGGATAAGGAGTATACATCACATATCATTGCTTTATAGCACCACCTACCCCACATGTCCAACCTCATTGATTGGCAGCAGATGAAGCGGCATCCAAAAAAGATGATGCCGTCCTCACACGCTTCCAAGTTCTGAGGTATAAAAAATAAGTGCAAAATATACAAAAACAAATAAAATAATGTGTAAATACAATACATTAACAAAACATAAAAAATACATACAGTAACAATAATAAAAAAATTAAAAAATGCACAAGTAATACTGATATTGTATCAAGAATCAGCATGAAATACAATTAATGACAATAATGTACAGTCAGTAAACTTTGTATCAGCCAGATCACATAAAATCATTTGGTTGCAACAATATAACATCATCTTCAATAAATTGCCATCATGTTATGCTGCTACTATATTTCTGAAAAAGGCTGTAATTTAATCACAATAAATGGCCGACCGCAAACTTCTTATTGTGTAGCATAGATGTATCTAGTTTATACACAATAATCCCCAATGGTGAAGGCTTGGAAGCAGCCCACAAATTGATAATTGGTAACCCGCTATACAAGGGCCCTGAGATTTAATTATTTATCCAATTACTGGAAATGGTATTAACACACAATTATTTTTATATTGATGATAAATTTTACTTACAGCACATTGGCTTTGCGATGGGGTAAAATGTGGTCCCATCGTATGCCAATGCGTACATGTTTGAAGTGGAGAAAGATATTTTTTGAATGTGGAGGCAGTAGCCAATAAGATCACATTTTATGTGAGGGATATAGACAGTTTGTTTGTCATATGGACAGGCAGTAAAGATAAATTTGTCAATTTTATAGAATTGCATAAAAGCACCAGTAATTCAGTGAAACTTACATATATCATCGACCAACGTATGGTTCATTTTGTAGATGTTGATATTGGTTTAGTTGATGAAAAGATCTCCACTTCCCTATGCAGGAAGGATACTGATAGGAACACAATTCTGCATGCTAATAGTTTTCATCCAAATTATCTGAAGTATGGATAGGGGCTACGACTATACCCTACTGTTGAAAGCAAAAGTTAAAGCTATGAAAAGAATGCAACGGGTTAATTAATACTCTACTGCTAGTAATAAGATTGGTAGAGCTGTTAAAAAACTATGGCCTATTGTGTCCACTGATGACGAATTGAATTTACAAGATGTGACCATTATGCCATGTTATACTGGTGGCAGAAACATCAAAGATTCTGTCATGAAGACTGATATTACAGGGCTACATTTGCAACAAAGCACACATTCTCACATCTTTACAAAGGGGCTAGACTCCCCGAAACTTTGATGTTTCATGTTGTGAATTATTAATACACTTTGTCTGACAACAAGTCCCTGAGTGCTACAGTCATCTCTACAACATATATATATATATATATATATATATATATATTAGAGATGAGTGGGTCTGGTTCCCTGAGAACTGGACCCACCTGAACATAGGGGATCTGAGATAATCCAAGCCACAGTTCAGATCTACCTGCTTACCCTGGATCCCAAATCGAGGCAAAAAACTTGAGATCCCACTGTCATATCTTGAGGATTGCATCAGGTGCCATTCACATTGGTCTGACAGCTTATTGACTAACAGAGCCATCTGTCACAACTCTCAGCCAATTAGCACTTGCCCATAGAGTTCAATGAGCAAAGCGTTAAAGAATAGATGCTGACCACCATCACCACCACACAGAGGACACTGCCAGCATTCCTAATGGAATTAGTGGAGCGATTGCCAGCTGCAGATAGTCACAGCCCAGTGCGCCATGCAGCATGCCGCATTGCAGCTAGTTGAGCATGGCTAAATCTTTACGTCTCCCCCAATATGTCCTGTAGACATCTACAGAACACAATGTCAGAGTTACAGAAGGACAGTTATGTGAAAAACATCAAACAAAAGAAAAAGTAGAGAAATATTCCTCTGTATAATCCCAATCAGCAGCCATGTCTGAAATGTATCATTATGTCCTCTTTTTTATCCACAAATATTCCACTGTAGTGTGTGCAATAAGTGCATTTTATACATGTTTTATTTGCCACAGCTCAATACTCATGTATTAACACGTGTAGCCTTACATGTCTCCCAGCATCATCACAGCAAATAAAAGGCATATGGGAGCAGTATGAGTTATATAGGACACTAAGTGCCAGATGAGTTTTGTCTACTAGTCAGTTCTCTTTGAGGAAACTATTTTATTCATACATCTCCTAACTCTAACACTAACGTTGATATGTTCCTAAGGAGACATGCATAATGTTGATATTTTTAACATGTCGGTATTATGTTAATGTCGACATGCTGCATGTCAGAATTATGTACAGCTAGAAATTCTGACAAAATATGTCAACAAACGAGTGTCGAAATTCTAAATCTTTCAACATTACAGCATCAACATTATGAATGGCACAATATGACTGCATGCCGTCTATTGTTTATGTAAATATTCAGAATTTAAGGGAGGGCCTCATGGCTTTCAGAACTGTGGGCCACTCTCCCACACACACTGATTGCAGCCTATCTCCATAAGCAGTGAAGATAACCTTGGTAAATGAATTGCACCATCCCAGCTCTACTTACTCCAACATAAAACTAAGGGAAGATTTATTAATTAGTGATATTCTTGTTATCACTTGCTACAAATGATAAGAGGTGTTCCACCCAATCAGTTCCTTTTTCAAACACATGACAGTTAGGAGCTGATTGCAAGAATATCACTCATTGATAAATCGACCAATAGGTTATCTTGGCAAAACTTCACATACTGCTCACCTGGAATGTCCTCTAGTGGAAATTCTGAGATAAGCAAGCATGGTTAACTCTTTATGACCTCTTGTCCATTTAAATGGACATTATAAAAAATTATATAATTATAATATTAATAATAATAATAATAATACTTTTTATATTTTATTTAAACAATACTTATTTAATTATTACATAATTTAATAATAATCTAATTTAAAAAATTGCACCATTTGTTGGTGCTTTAATAAAGTGTTCATTCGACAGGAACACTCTATTAAAGCACCAATAATTAATATGAATCAATATAAAATGTTGTTGTTTGCAGACCATATTTACCTTTTTCTTACAGATCCCAAAGAATCGCCATTGGCAGTGATGGATACCTTATAACAATATTCAAAAGTATCACATTATAAGATAAATAAAAATTAAACTGAAGCCCAACCTATAAATGTTTACCCATTAGATCTTTGGTCCCTCAAAATAAGAATATAAACTTAAATGCAAGACTAAAACTCTTTAATATCTAGGGACATATTTAGTTGCTAAGCAGGAAACTTATTACAATGTAACTATAGGCTACTTTTACAGCAATTAAATACAAAAAATACAAATACTGGATAAATCAAGAAACAACATGGTTGGGAAGAATAGCAGCAGTAAAAAAAATTATATTACCTAAAGTACTGTACATACAGTATTTTGATCCATCCCAAGGTTACTACCTAAATACTGGTTACAGAGATTGAATACAGTTTTGAATAGATATGTTTGGAAGAATAAAAAAAAAATAAGATTGCAAATAAATTCTTAATGCTCCCTAAAAGCCAGGGTGGTGTAATTTCCTAATTTACAACTTTACCAAAAGGATAGTCTGATAAATCAACTGAGTGACTAGATGGTAATATCTAATATTATACCATTTGTAAAATTGGAAGAGTTGGAACAGTTTAATAAAGGATTTAATATCGCTACCCCCACAAAATATAATTTTTCTAAAGTATCCATTTACAGCAATAAAGGTATCCTTGAAAGTTTGGGATGAACTCATGTGTATTTTGGGTAATTTCACAACTCCGATGGAATACCTATCAATACAGTCAGTGACAGACTATGTACCAAATTTAAATTTGGACCCTTGTAGAAATATGGGAAAACATATATTAAAATATCTTTATTTAAACCGATACAAATTAATTTTGGAATTCCAGTGAAAGAATTCTATAATTATCCTCAGATTTGTTAAATTATTTCCCTTTTTCTACAGATACCCTGAAAAATCTGCCTAGGCATATAGGGAAACACATTTCCAGGTCTGCAAATAGAGGACTAATTTAATTTTGATATATGGTATTATAAAACTAAAAATGGCTGAGAAGACTATCCCACAAATAAGATGGGAACAAAATTTGGGATTCATTTTAGAAGAAAGGAAATGATCCTAGGTGTTTCAATCTATACATAGAATGTCTGCATCGAATGTAGAAAAATATATAAAGATTTTTTACAGAACCTATTTGACACTGGTCAAGATCTAGTAGATACCTGCTGGAGATGTATAGAAGAAACAGGAGATATAATACAAATTTTTTGGTGTTATAAAAAAATATCTCCTGTTTGGACCGAAATAGGAAAAAAAATCCTGTTTGGGAGTTAGTATACAGTAAACACCTCAGATGGTCGATATATACCCAACAGAAATACAAGCGACATTTAGATATATTTTAAACCATATCTTTATTGCTATGAAGTTAGCCATCGCTCAATGGTGTAAACAGAAAAAATACCATCAATTATAGAGATAATGAATACAATAAATTACAATTATAAAATTGAAACTGTAAATACTGTAGGTGTGTAAACTCTAGAATAGTTAAGAAATGGTATAAATGGTTTACCTACATGAATATTAGTAATGATGAGTAGAGAGTGGGTTGGGTAGAATATGCCAGCAGTCGGGATGCCATCAGTCAGAATCCCAACCGTGGCATCCCAATAGTCTGAATCTCGACAGTGTAAGGTGTGAATACTTACCTTCCCCAATGGCCCCTAACCCTCCCTGCCTACAGCCTAAATATAACCCTCCCACACCTGCTGCCTAACCGTAACTCTCCCTCACCTGTAGCCTAACCCTAACCTCCGCTGGTGGTGCCTGAACCTAACCACCCTTCCTGCAGCCTAAATCTAACCCTACCTCTCCCACAGCTTAACATTAAACCTCCTGGAGGGTCACTAACCCTAACCTTCCCCCCACAGCGTTAACCAAAGATCCCCCATGGTTTACCTTTCCTGGTGATCGGCACATGATTGTTGGGGATCCCCTCTGTCAGGATTCTGGTGCCGGCCTTGTGGCCCTATTCGGTGCAGGCCTCAGATATGTCTGTGCCCTCATATCTGAGTTTGCTATTGGATATGATCAAGTATTTTGCTTTATGGGGTATATTTACTAAAGGTAAATTTTGGTCTATTTCAGAACGGTCTTATTTGATGTGATAATTGGGGTTTGTGAGGGCTGCGCTTAGACCTAGTAATTATAGAAAGTAGCAGCTATGGAGAAAGATAAGGTTACCACAAACCTTAAGAAAATACTGTTGCAAAGAAATTGTATCTCCCAGCGCTCACTCTTTACATAGACATAAGGCTATATGTTTTTTTAAAGAGACTGATTTATTTTCTTATAAAATACAAATGAGTAATAGTTTTGTTCAAAATCCTAATACTGGTATGTACATACAATAGACAAACAGTGTAAATGAAACACAGGAATAAACTGAAGATTAGAGTTAAGAAAATAGAATAAATAAAAATAGAAATAGAATAGAAGTGGATAGATAAGCTAGTGTGCGATTTACTCTGTCCACCAATGAATAATATTGTACTAAGGTATCTTATTCAGTGAACAGGATAATTCCAAAGTTCAATGGTGTTTTTGTTTGCTCTATAAAATTCTCTCCGTTCCTTTGGTTTTTCCTTTATAAGGACAGCTAATGCTGTGTCTCCTTATAAGTACAGCTAATGCTGTGTCTCCTTAATGTTGGGCTTCCATGGTTAAAACACACATTTACAAGAAGATCATTTTTATTATTATTATTATTATTATTATTATTATTATTATTATTTTAAAATATTACCAAGGCCTAAATTTTACTGAAACTAACAGACAAGAAGTACCATATGCGGATGGTAGGTACACACAAACTTACCTAATTTTTTCATTTTCATTAACTACTGTATATCATTGCATTGCAGCTAAAATATACATAATTCTTGCATAAATACACAAATTTACAAAATTATTGCATAAATAATACAAAACTGTTTTTATTTTTTAAAGAAAAGAGAAAAGCATTGTGCATAAACATTAAACCAAGCAGCAAATTTTTATATAAAGAAATATAAAAGAACAACATTAATTATACAGTTCAGTTATCATAACATGTCCAAAAGGATCACCTACTTTTACCTGTAATTTTACAGAGCAACACACTGTTCAAACAAATTAAATTTTACTAAATGACAAAAACAATATGAAATCTTATTTTGATAATTTGTTAGAAAATATTAATATTGTGGAAAAGATGGAAATTAGGGAAATATAAACAGTTGTAGAGCCATTAATTCTGTGCATGAAGCTTTATTGTGAGCATTATATTTAATATCTGGCTACACTTTGCCAATATTTTCCTAGATGATTTAAATCGCATATCTTCAGACATAGATTAAAAAAATTGAAAAACATTGCTTTTAAAATTTCTAAAGCTGTTTTTACATATTATCTTCTCTGAAAGTAGAACTTCCTCAACTATTGTTAAGTGGAATTCAAAGGAAAATAGAATTTTTACTGTTAACATATGGGGGGTCATTCCGAGTTGATCACTAGATGCCGTTGTTCGCAGCGCAGCAATCAGGCTAAAAATCGGCACTTGTGCGCTTGCGTATGGTGCGCAGTGCGCACACGCAACGTACTTTCACACAAGACTATGCAGTTTCACACAAGGTCTAGCGACACTTTTCAGTCTCACTGCTGTTCTTTCAGTGATTGACAGGAAGTGGGTGTTTCTGGGTGGTAACTGACTGTTTTCGGGAAGTGTGTGTAAAAACGCAGGCATGTTGGATGAAAACACAGGAGTGGCTGGGGAAACGGGGGAGTGGCTGGCCAAACTCCGGGCGTGTTTGTGATGTCAAAACCGGAACTAGACAGACTGAAGTGATCACTAGCTCGGAGTAAGTCTCGAGCTACTCAGAAGCTGCAAAATCTATTTTTGTAGCAATGCTGTGATCCTTTCATTCGCACTTATGCTAAGCTAAGAGGTGTGGCTATTAAATAATGAGACTAGTTGTAAAAAATAAACCATACTGCGAGAGTTAAAAGGTTTTGGAAGAACATTGACATTGGACTGTCCCAAAACAGTTTAGCAAGTTGTACCCACTTTCACAGAGAGCTTGCTGTCACACAGAGATAGAAGAAGTTGTGCTTATCCCGTGCGTCATAAAAATACTTAGTTTAAAAGAAGAGCAATGTGTAACTTAATTTTTTTTGCTAAATTTAACAAAGCGCCCTCCAACTATTTCTGTGTGTAATAGAGACAGATTGTATGTCACTTGCAGGTGTTTGAGTGGCACAAGAGTTTTAGTGATTGTCGTAAGGATGTTTAAGATGATGAAAATCTTAGGAGGCCTTGCACAGCAAAACCAAATTAAAATTTTATACTTGTTTTAGAAAATTGTTAAAAATGACCATTGACTCAGCATCTGAATGTAGCACAATTGTAAACATTGACAAATGAACTAGTATGAAGTTTACATTTAGTTATTAACATGAGAAATGTGTGTGCTAAGATGGCTCCAAGGCTTCTTACTGCTGAGCAGAAAGAAAATTGAAAGTAAAATTGTACAGACATGTTGAAACAAATTCAAGCAGAATCAATTTTTTTAGGTAAAGTTATTACCTGTCATAACACATAGATCTTCCAGTATAATCCTGAGACAAAATGCTAGTTCATGCACTGGATAACACCATCATCACCAATAATGAAGAAAGCATGTCAAACCAAATTCAAAGCCATGTAATTGTTTTTTTTGTTATGAAGGGTGTTATTTTGAAGATAGGGTACCAGAAGGTGCAATAGTGAATCAGTATTACTAAAAAATGTTCTAGAAGATTCAGAACAAAGGCCAGAGTTGTGGAAAGATGGTTTAATCATCTCATCTATCAGGACAATGCACTGCTCTCTCTTTGAAGCAGTTTTTTTGCATAAAAACAGAATAACGTCAAATTTGTACTCAACGACACCCATTTTGCATCAGAAAATAACAGAACAATTGAGGGAGATGACAGATAATGAGCTAGGAGTCTGTGGATTCAGAAGAGGAGTACATAGAAGGGTTAGGATTTAAAGTGTAGTTAATATAATTAAATATAAATGATGGCATCATTCTAATAATTTAATAGCCATCCCTCGTATTATCCCACATTTGGTGTTAGGTTGGACACATAATTGATTTTAAAAGATTTTTTATAATACAAAGATCCAAAACCCTAATAAATGACAGATTTAAAGTGATGTATATCTACAACAGTTTGCGTACTGCTTGTATGATGCCTCTTTTCACCTCTTGGTTCCTCAGGCTGTATATAAGTGGATTCAGCATTGGAGTCACCACTGAGTAAAAGACCGCAGCCATCTTGTGTTGGTTTTCAATGACATTGGAGGGAGATCGCAGGTAAGTGAAGAAAACTGACACATAGAAGATGGAGGCACACATGACATGTGAAAAGCATGTACTGAAGGCTTTCTGTCTGCCCTCAGCAGACTTCATCCTTAGAATAGAAGAAATGATTAATGAGTATGATGTAAGGATTATCATAAATGAACCTACGACAAATGACACTATAGATGAAACAGTTATCATCTCACAGATGTTAGTGTCAGAGCAGGACAGCTTGAGCAGTGGAGGGACATCACAGTAGAAGTGGTTTATTATGTGTGAGCCACAAAATTGTAAACTGAATATGCAGCTGGTCTGCATGGATGACTGTAAGAAACCAATGGAGAAAGATTGGACAACCAGGCCCAAACATTTTTTCTTGGTCATTATAGAGACATAATGGAGAGGGTGACATATGGCAGCATACCGGTCATATGCCATGTTAGCAAGAAGTAAAACCTCTGTGCCTGCAAGTCCAGCAAAGAAAAAGAACTGAAGGGCGCAACCAACAAATGAGATGGCCTTCTTCCTGGAGATAAGGTCAGAGAGCATTCTAGGTGTTATAGCTGAGGAGTAGAATAGGTCCACCAGGGATAGGTAGCTCAAGAAGAAGTACATCGGGGTTTGGAGGTTAGATGAGATATGGACAGTGACCATCATACCGATGTTTCCCACTACAGTCACCATGTAGATATGTATGAAGAGCATGAAGAGGAACGGGGCAAGTTCTATATTATCAGTGAGTCCAGAAAACACAAACACTCTCACTTGGGTCTTGTTTGTAATATTCATTAATTCTCTCTGTAATGATAAAATTAAAATTGATTTCAGATATCACAAATTTTCAATTTTAAAGCTTGGTGTAAATTTAGTTCCACTAAAGCAATAACCAACACCAGATAATTTCAGTAATCCTTAAACATGAAGAAATTACAACAAAATGTGACTTAGCAAATTTGAATGAAGCTACTGTAATTATCTTTTAGTTATGTAAATATTTACTGTATGTACTTTCATTCTGTTAGATAGAAAACTTTTCATTTAAAATACATTATTTTCAATAATGATCACTTCTTTACGTGGCCACAAGGATGTCTAGTCAAAAGCCACATGGATATAAAGATGTTCTCTGGTAGAATTTTATCAGCAGACGGTGCTGGTATCAAGTGTCAAATCCCATTGCTGAAGTTATAGTGGCAACAAGTGCCTATTGTTTGGACATCCTGTTGGCTTCCATCACTGGTGAAGCATTGGTTTAAACTTGACTCGTGGTCCAATAGCCATTAAGAAGTGGTGGTGGCTTTTTGAATTTGGTGTCGGCTGCAAGCCAATCATGGCTCGCAGACTGGCAGCCAATCAAAAGTTGACATGGCAAGCCAATCATGGCTTGATGCTTCATAACCCTGACCACTTGTGGAGTCTAAAGTCAGACGCTACCAAGCGGAAGAGTGGAATCCTTCAGAGAGTGAGGACATCATGTCTAGAGCTCTAATGCAGACTTTGAAATCCAGTGATGTCTGAGCTTGAGGACGGAGACAAGCAGTGACAGAATAGTCCAGCTGTGTTACGGAGAGTGCTGCTATATCACTAGACAACTACAGTAGGTATCAAGCACTAGGCCTAATGGGCACAGTCAGACCTTAGGCATGTGTGTACTTAGGCAGGCAGTGAGCCTGTGCACATTATTTAGTGTGACTCTAGGAATTTTGACCTAGACACTTACCAGTGCGAAAATATGCAGGCACTGGGCCTGAGCCCCTAAAATAAAGTGATCTTGGCATTAGTCACAGGCCTTAATTCTGAGCCCACTGTAAGTGACTCTAGGCATTAGGCCCAAGTCACTAGATATATGTTAAGAAGGCGAGTGTCACAGAAATACTGTAACTTGAACATTGATACAGTGATATTAAACTATACCAGGTAGTTGGGAACAGGACTCATGTTCACAATTCAGTACAGCTACCACACTCTAGTGGCCTTCCTTTTCCCTAAATTGCTTGTCTATCAGGCCCCACCTATATAGGTGTTCTTTTTCAATCCAAGGGTCATTATAGTACTGTAGGGTTGGCTAGCTCTGTAGGCAGGAGTTTTATGGGGCAGCTCCCAGCAGTAAGGTGTTTTAGAGGGAAGTCTTAAAGAGTCTTATTGTTGTTTTGTATAAGTGAAATCTCTTGATTGTTGTGTTCACTGTGCAGGTTCATTTTATATAGATAACTGTTCCAATAGGTTTAACATCCGTTGTCATGGCACATTTGACTTGTTTCTATATTTTGTTAGTTTATTTAGTTGTTGGCCCTGTTTGTTATTGTAGAAATACATAGTATGGAATAGCACTGTGACACATCAGTTTAGGATGGGGCCCTGCACAGTTGTGGTGTTGAGATTGGAGTGGATGAAGAAATAATATTGGCCATGGTGAGCACCATCTATGTTTGCCTGTCTCTCTCCATTCTATCTTCTTTTTTTCTGGGCGGGCCGTGGGCCTTGGACTCAGGTGCAAGGTTGAGTTTTTTTTTTTTTTTTAAAGAACTCGTAGGTGAGACTCAGGATCTGAGGCCAATTGAGACCCTCAATCCCAAACAAAAGAAGGGCAGAAAAATAAGACTATTAAATCCTTTTTATACCAACATTATTTTGTTTGGATAGGCAAAAGATAATAAGTTTACCTTTAGAAACGTATAGGTCGGTATGAGTAGACAATTTTCTGGATGGCATCAGAGATCGTCTCCCAATAGTTTCCTGCTGGAAATACTGAACAGATAGACCTAAGAGAAGATATAGAAATAATAAAGTATGTAAGTGTGAATTCACTAGTCTGAGTACTCTTAAACTTATATTACACCAATACTTGGGAGCACAGTGATCTGTTTTTATTTTCCCATGAAATGTTTCATGTTCTTTGAGTGGGATTACACAGCTGTCACCATGACGTTTTCCCCATACACTTTTGTACTGCTGTTCATGACAGCATATAGTATATTGTTTTATTGATATTCACTGGCATTGCAAGTATACACTATCCTTTCCAGGCTGGATTGTGAGTTGCATTCAGCTGTGACTATTCTTATATTTTTGCAGCAATCGTGTCTACAACTTAATGCTACTGCCCCAACACAGCCTGCCCCCAGTGTGAAACACTGACATTAACAGTCTGCTGCAACATTCAATCATCATCATCATCATCATCATAAGATGCACCAGCCTTATGGTACTGTATGGCAATTTGTCTGTCTAATATTGGCCTACTATGGAGGTGTTTGAGCATCTTTGTTTGCAACTGAGACATTACTGTTTGGTGATAAGTGCGGCCAGGATTGGGGGAGATATGTGCCCAATCTGGATTCCAACCCATGTTAGAAAGAGGGAGGTGCTTTCTTTCTGATAATTTGGCCTCTTAGTAATTATTGTCTGGTAATCACCTGTGATCACTAGACAATATTACCCTGCACTAAAAAAACACACATTTTAAATATACTGCCATAATTATGCCTAGAAAACTGTGAAATCACCAGACATCACCCAGTAGGACAGGAACATTTTATTTTAAATGAATGGACTAATAACGTCTCTCATGCATGTGGGCACAACATTGTTGCAATAGGTGTGGCTAATATTTCAAAGAATAATAGTTATTTTCTGGGGATCACCAAACAATGACTAAAACTTTCACACATGTATTTAGATAAATCCACAAGAGAAAATAATTGTTTCTTTGTATCTGACATCGCCACTGCACCACAGAGGTGAACCCCTATAATATTAGGGACCTGTTAGATGAGGTCACCTTGACGATTGGTGGACAGGATCATATATTAAGCAATGTATGCCAAGAACCTCAGATACGATGTATAATTAAATTTATTATAATTTTAATGGTTGTATTGTGCACTTGCTCTCTTGTTCCTATATTTTAGCCACTGTGTCTAACTGAGAATCAGCCCCAAAGTGTTCTGTAGAAAAACAAGGTATCATTTGAGTGTTTGCCCTTAAAAATCTGTGATATTGATGTTAGAATATGTCGAGCAAAGACACATGGGTTCAGCACAGGGGTTAGGATTACCTTTGCAGTGAAAGGTTTAAACCAAGGACTCATCACAATAAATTAGCCACAAAAGCTAATCTTAATATTGTTAGCATTTATTTAAGTATTTTTTTCTTATTTTACACAGAAAAAAGAGAAAATGCAGGAGCATACTGTAAGTATTAAACATTTCTAATCAGAACAATGATAATAAACTGCAATAAAAGAGAGTAAAATTGAAGTGCTTAGCATAATTTTGACCAAAAATATGGGCAACCAGGTTGCCTCATCAAGTGGGTCCCTAACACTAAAGTCCAATTGCAGTGCACAGGACCCCTTAGCCCAGTACAAGCCAATTACTGCAAGGCATTACACTAGTGAGAGGTTTAAGAGTTAAAAGTTGTTACATCAGCTGTGTGTTGAGCGGCAATAATTATGGTGCTAAAAAGTGTTACATTGGTATGAGGGTAAACTCTATATTAAAAGGCTAATTATTATTATTTTTCATTCAAATTCAATAAATAAATCAAAATGTTAAGCCTTTTGTACATAACATACATTGTTTCCAAACTATTTTAGAGAAAAGTTATAGAATAGCTATTGAGAGTTATTTTTTTGCTATTATGAACTGTATGCATTTCTGCCTTAAATCGGTATTATACCATGCACAATATACAAGGGATTTTTAAAACTTCCAAACTTGCAGTGGTTTGATCTTATACCTGCTGTATGTCTGCTTAGTTACTGTGATGATTACACTCTTCATTTTCATAACACATAAAAAGACGCAGGCTCCGGAAGTCTGTTTGCATAGTACAGTATAGTACAGTAGTCTGGATTACTTGTTAACACATTTTTGGATTCAATATTGCACAAATTATACAGAGAGATGCATTGATATAGATATGTATGTAACATTGTATTTAAAACATCAAATTGTAATGTACAAAGATCACATATGTAATATAGAAAAGCCCTAGTGTTCACTCAATGTCATAAGATAATGAGACTCCATAAGGAAATATTTTAGGGAAACAATAGAAAAGTTTTAAAACATTTTTACAAGTCTGTTAGAGAGTAATGTATGGTAGCACTTTGGGTGGACTTTTGACCAATTGCAAAACCTCTAAAAACATTGCATGAAGATAAAAAACAAAATAGGAGAATAGTGGTTGGGAAGTGGGCTTGTGGTTTCTTGAAAGTGTTGGTTACTTTGTAATGTCATGTACCAGACATGGATTGTAAAGTGATGTTTCCTGCACTGGTCCATATCTTTGTCCAAAATCATGCTAAACAACTCAATTTTACTTTATCTTTTATGGCAGACTTTATTATAATTACTCTGATTAGACACACATTATGTCATCTTATATATCAGGTATCAATGTCTGATTTCAGTAAAGATATTGGGGGTGATTCCGAGTTGTTCACTCGTTAGATTTTTTTGCAACGGAGCGATTAGTTGCAAACTGCGCATGCGCGATGTTCGCAGTGCGCCTGTGCCAACTAAATTTGCACAAAAGTTTGGTATTTTACTCACGACCTAATGAAGATTTTTCATCGTTCTGGTGATCGGAGTGTGATTGACAGGAAGTGGGTGTTTCTAGGCGGAAACTGGACGTTTTTAACTGCTAAGAAATTTCTATTCACAATTCTGCTAATCTTTCGTTCGCAATTCTGCTATGCTAAGATACACTCCCAGTTGGAGGCGGCTTAGGGCGTGCAATGCTGCTAAAAGCAGCTAGCGAGCAAACAACTCGGAATGAGGGCCATTGTTGTGTTGATGTTTTCCTGCTACACTCTAACAATAATAACATGGATTGGGTTTGTAGCTTGTGTTGGGGCCACTTGTACAGTTATACCTTAGTCATTATTTTCTTGTCCTGTATATAATATATTCAAACTGTATGTACAATGTATTTGTGAGGGTCACTTACTTATCTGCATATAACTGTCTGCCATCCGGTATCCACAGAGCATCTCTCTACAGTGACAAAAAATCCTTTTTTTATACATATCTCAGTGACCCGTGAGTATAATTCTCTCCTGTCCCAGAGATCACTTCAATTATTATAAGTCACAAACAAACCAATTAGTGTTTTCTGTAATTGGGAGATTAATTTAGCCCTACAATAACCAATATAATTAATTTATTCTTTCACTCATTTGTTGGATTATATATGAATTTATATAGTGTCAGAAATGTCATTTATCAATATCACTCAAGGCGCAAATGTGCACCAAATCCAACCACTGCTTTGAGTTATTACGTGTACTAGATAGATTAGAAATTTACCCTTCCATGTCAATAATCTTGAAGAGTCTGCCAATTATGTCATATGGAGAATGCCAGGGGTAGACAATGCATTTGGGGGAGTCAGTGGTCTCATTCCAAAAATAACGTGTACACTTCAGACCCCATGACCCACTCCAAAGACCTGTGATGGGAGGGTGACCAAAGAAAATATGTCAAGTAACACATGGATATTCTTTAGCTATGTCTGTAGTAAAGTCTCACCATAAACTTATTTGTCACTGGTAAATCTGCTTTACCCCTGCTATTCCCAAATATGCCCTTGTACTCTATATTGTGGGTTTAGTGATTGAAATGATATAGAACTACATATAACACATGGATTGAATACTAATTAACTTCCACTTTATTATAAAAGTTATAAACAATAAACAAGTTATACAGTATATTCAATTTTTGTCTAAGTTACAGACCAGTTTTTCATCCTCTTAACATAAGCTATAGTTCTCCAGTGTGCCCCTCCACTTTATAGTGACTAAATCAATATACAACCCAAGCAAGTACTGTACCATGCTGCATGCAGTTTTTCAGTCCTGGCATGAGCCTAAGGTCTTGTCTGATCCTTCTTATAGGTAAAAAACTGAGCACTGCTGATGCATAATTACATTAACTTTCAAAAGCAGCACTCTAAGGGTGCTACTAAGACTCTTAACTTTAAAAAAGCAAATTTAAACATGCTGAAACATGTACTTAAGGTCATAAATTGGGAAACCTTGTTTTTGGGTAACAATTCTGCTGAAAACTGGGATGTTTTTAAAATAAAGCTGTATAAATATACCCATAAGTGCATCCCCATGGGCAGTACAAATAAAAGTATTAAATTAAAACCAATGTGGTTCAACAAAAAGGTAAAGGAATAAATCGATAAAAAGAGGTGAACATTCAAAACTATTAAATCACATGGGAAGGCGGAGTCATTCCAGTACTACAAGGAATGTTACAAAAAGTGTAAAAAAGAAATCAGAGCAGCTAAAATAGAAAACAAAAAGCAAATCACTAAAGAGAGTAAAACTAACCCTAAAAAATTATTTAAGTACATAAATGGCAAGAGGCTAAAAAAAGAGAATATAGGACTTTTAAAATACGAACTGGGATTCTTGATAAATGACGACAAAGAAAAAACTGAATTATTGAACACATTTTTTATCAGTGTTTTACTGGGACCAGATGGTAGGATTAGTGAGTAACAATAATAACAGTAATGATAAAGGCCCATTACTTAATACTTACCGTATATAAGCCAACTTTTTCAGCACTTTTTTTTGTGCTGAAAAAGCCACCTCGGCTTATACTCGAGTCAGTCAGTATGACAGGCAGAGCAGTGTGAAGGAGGGACACGGAGCGCACAACGCGCACCTCTTCTGTGCCCCTCCTGCATCTCCGGCGGCAGCGGCGGGTCTATTAAAGGAAGTACCCGTTTGTGACCTCTGATCAAGAACCGGCACTTCTTTTAATAGACCTGCCGGGGCATATCTGGCAGCATGAGGGGCATATGTGGCAGCATGAGGGCAGATCTGGCACTGTGGGGCATATATGGCAGCATGAGGGCATATCTGGCACTGTGGTGCATATTTGGCAGCATGAGGGCATACCTGGCACATCTGGCACTGTGGGGCATATTTGGCAGCATGAGGGCATATCTGGCATTGTTGGGCATATTTGGCAGCATGAGGGCATATCTGGCACTGTGGAGCATATTTGGCAGCATGAGGGCATACCTGGCACATCTGGCACTGTGGGGCATATTTGGCAGCATGAGGGCATATCTGGCATTGTTGGGCATATTTGGCAGCATGAGGGCATATCTGGCACTGTGGGGCATATATGGCAGCAT